>NC_044571.1:101634440-102256440 GCF_901933205.1 Camarhynchus parvulus
ACTAACTACATACCCTATAGTTTCAAACTATGTTGTTACATTTTTACAGCTAATATTAATCCAAACAAAAAATTCAAGGAAAAGTGTGTTCTGAGATTGCTGATATTTCTGGCTAATTATAAACAGACACTGCTTAATGATAAACCTATCTCCTTGTTTAAGTTACCAAAATTTATCATGTCAGTGTCTCAAATGGCTAATTTTCACTCAGGCTTCTAAGAATACGATCAATTCTAATTTTCTTTTTTTTTTAAATAAAATTATTATATAAAAATAAAAATACTGTTTTTTCCACAATTATATCCTGTGTTCTCTGGAGTTTTATCCCTTAGTCTTTCTTTAGATGTCTTTTTTTTTAATCTTTATATCAATTCCTTACTGTCCCATTTAATTCTACAAGTCCTTCCTGAATGAGACTCATTGCTTATGTGAATTTCTACTCCACTTCTAAATATACTAGCATTAAATTTATCAATCTTTCATATTCCTCATGTCCAATCTCATATTTTATTGGTTTTCAGTATCTTTCTCTAAGTCCCAGAAAGTCAACATAAGGAAAACCTACCTAATTTTCTTCTGAAACATTACTGAATTCCTTTGTTTTTTTGCTGTGATGCTTAATTGTTCTTGTCTTTGAAACACAAAACATCAAGATATTGTCATTTTTCGCTTTCCTCACTGAAGTAAGGAAAGCCTATAGAATCCTCAAATTTCCTTCCTTTTTCCCCCGGCTAAATTGTAGATCTCTGTTCTTTAGTTTTGATTCTTGGGATGTTTATCCCAGTAATATTAATGGACTTATTGAATCCAATGTCAATGATGCTAACGACACTCTTGCCCACAATTTTAAATGTAGGGGTTTTGGTTTTGGTTTTGGTTTTTTTTTAAGTTATAAAACTGTTTTCCTGGGTTTTTATGAGTCCCTTTTAATATTCTTATATGCTCTTGAATGCAAACACAAAGTATGATGACTTTCTAGACCACATTTTATTTTCCTCTTATATTTCTTCCCTTTGCTTCAAATATCACTAGCATTAGTCATATTTGCTTCTGTATGCTGCCAAAGAAAGTAATTTCTCATGTGTTACAGAATATTTATATTGGTCTGTGAAGCTCAAAAGCCATTCCATGTGCTCCTGGACCTGCTGTTCAGATGTCCATGTCTTCAGCAGCTTTCCTTTAATATTCAAATTTTTCTGAATAACATGGACTCGTTTATGACTCAGTTATGAGATAAAAATGAATATTAGTACAAGCAGACATGCATCACCAAGACTTGTCAGAAAAATTAGATGAGCTCATCTTTAAAACATGGTCTTTTTTAATGCATGAGTGATTATATTGTTGCTACTCTCTGCAGCAGTTCTTACTTGTGACATTCCAATGTATTGAAATTACATTACATTAGAATGTTCTCTGTGATTAGGCTGTGTTTTTTGCTTAATTTATAAGCATCCTGCAGAAATCTAAGATGATGCACTGTAATGGTTTAACACCACCTGGAAATTAAACTGCAAAGAAGCCACTCCCCTTCCTCCCACTCTCTCCAGTCAGAGAGGGCCAAAGGCAGAGACTGTGGTTTGGGATAACAGTTTACTGAAAGAAAACAGAAATGGAATAAGAAATGCATAGTAATAACATCAATGTTAACCACAAAAGTATACAAAAAGAAAAGGTACTTTACACATGAAAATTGTTCACCACCTTGACTTAATTCTGTGTGGCTTCCAAGGCTGGCTCAATACAGTCCTGTGGCACTGCATTGGACTTCTCTACTCTGCTGGGTCAAATTCCATGTGGCACCACCGTATGGACTGCTCCCCTCACTCTGCGTCTTAGAAATGAACAAAATTTTAGATACAATTAAATGGGGACAAAGTCCTCAGAGCAAAAGAAAACTGTTTATTTGTAAGGATTCAGATGAGATGGGTGCGTTGAACTTCCTCTGGTGTCGAACACACACACAGGCTCCAACAAAATGGCTGCATTTCATACCCTTTCCCAGCCACGGCTGGTCCCTGTCCCCTTTCCCATTGGATGGGTACTCAAGAACCTACATTCTCTTCCCACTGCCTACTTTTCTGTCGCATCCCCTCTCATCTTATTTCGTTTTTGGTCACCACGGTCCTCTCCCAGTTCACAACAACACTCAACAGATAAACTAGAACAAACCCAGACCATAGATAGCAACACATAGAGAACAAAACCAACAACTTTCATTCTCTGCTTAATAACCTTTTGGCTCCAGCAAAGTATTACTTCATCTCTCACATGCTGGACTGGATTCCGTGTGGCTGCTTCCAGCACCAGCACTGCTCTCCTCCACTCAGCATGGGCTCGGCTTCCTCACTGCTGCTTCATTCCCAGCAGCTGCTCAGCTGTGTTTGCCATTTGCAGTTATTTTCTTCCTGAGAGGACAGGAAGGGATAGGAGGCAGTGGGGGAAGGACAGAGCAAGCATTGTTCCCCACAGTGATAAAAAGATGATTTGCTGATACTGGCAACATCCCCTAAAGAAGACACAGAACAAAATTAAGCACTTCCAGGGGTATGTTCCTTATTTCTTTCTCCAAAACCATGACCCACAGAGATGATTTGAGTCATATAGAATAGCAATTTAGCCTTGCTCCTGCGGCTCTAAGGTCCTTGTGAGCAAACTCAGGACAGCGATTATTTTACTTGCCTTTCATAATCTCTCTTACATCCATTATTCAAATAATTACTCCAGGGAAGGCCAGTTTTTTTTTCTGAATCTAGTAGACACATTTTATTGATGTGTGGTGTGTTTAACAGGAATGCACTGAGAAACATTGGCTGTGAAAAAGGACATGGTGGAAAAGAGATTAATTCAGAGTAGTTCGGAGTAGCTGTGAGATGAAGCATAGGGGAAACCTCATCCTCCTAATCCTTATGCATGAAAGCATTGGATGGATGGATCCTCCCGGCTAAAACATGAAATCTTCAACTTCTTTAACCAGCAGCTGTAAATACACAAACACTGGCTATCAATTTGCATTATAACCATCTGCTTAGATGGCATTATTCCTAGTCACAAGGTGATATGACAGCTAACTAGGCAACAAATGCCACTTCAGTTACTTGGCAGCCTTCAACTCCGCAGGAGGCTTTTTCCTGTTGGAAAGAATATCCTTTTAACCTCCAAACGTCTTCACATCAGTCCCACCTGTTCATACCAGCATGCCAAAATTTCAGCATGAAAGAATTGCTAGTTAACACTTTTGCAACCCAAAGGGGGTGCATGCAGGATGTCAAAATGTGTAATAGGTGACATTAAAGTAAATACACAAACAAAAACCTAGTCAAAAAGGGATGCCAGAATGTTGTGTTAAACAAAATGGAGACAGACTCATAAACTATAAAATGGGATTTGATTTATGCTTACCTTCTCACAGAAGGGCAAGAGTGGAAAATTAAGAGTACTGACTGTTTACACTTGTCTTTGTGGAATAAAAAAATCACAGTCATAAAATCACATTTGTCCTGAATAGACTTTGTTCTGAAGTACTTTCTTATTTTCTGATATTATTGTAACATTGTCTTCATAATATTTTAGATTTTTTTATTAAGTATAATATCGAAAACTATTTTAAGTCTTAACAATCTCTGTAGAGTAGAAAGAACTACTTAGATCAACATTTTATTGCAGCAGTTAAGCATCCCAAATTTTAGAAAGAGTTTATGTTCTGATTTAGAGGAGCCAGATCATCTGAAGAAACAAATCCTCAACTGAATACTGAAGCAAGTAGATATGATGTTAGGCTGGAAAACTGAGTATTTTTCACATGAATTCTATGCAAAGCAAAGTGTTGTCTTTGGAAACAGAATTCATCACGATTGCAAGCGTAGTCAAAAATTAAATAGGGGTGAACTAATTTAAGAAGTGTTGGAGAATTTTTTAAAATAAGAGGAAGACTACACAGGAGAGAAAGTAATTTAAAATTACTTAAAACAACTGATTATTTAGTAAATGGGAATTAATACTCATGTAAAACATTTTTTTTTCGTTCTTGTCATTTGGCAGAAGGATCAGGCTCCAAATTTGATCAAACTGATTTTTCTGTAGAAAATTTTCTGTAATTTTTATATATTGCTGGAACTTGGGTACTGCAGATGGTATAAAATGATCACCTAACATGAAAGAGATTTTCCAGTACAAGAATTTGATGTTGTGGAGAAAACTACTAGTATAAGATCCTTCAGAAGCTGCTTAATATTTTTTTCACCTGCTAGCTTTATTCTTTGCTATAAATCTCTAAATTAATAGACTAGCATATTGGAAATTTACAAAATGTGTATTAATATAAAAAATATATTGTTTTAGAGTACATGTTTATTACCATGTTATGAACACTCAGAAACCCAGCATCTGCTGAGCTCCTCCCTTTGGACTTCCGCACTAATATTTTTAATTTAAAGATTTTGTTGATAGTAGATGACTGACTATGCTTTGAAACACATTGCACTGTTTGCACAAGTTAATCTCTTCAGTTTTTTCTTCTCACAGGTGCTTTTGCACATTTGACATGAAAGTGGTTCTGCCCATGCTGTAGCAAGCCCCTGCACTGTTGGGGTAGGAGCTCTGAAAGCCTGGAAGCAGTCAGAATTTGATTGCAGCCTTGTGGCTTGTTAAAACCTATGGGGACCACCTGTGTTGAAGCAAGCACAATGACCTCCTCTCTCGGGTTTGTTATTTCTGAAAGGGCTCCCGAGGTATTAAAAAGTCTTTTTTCCCAGCCCTGTGCTCAAGGAAGAAGTTGGGATTCCTCAGCTCTGGTTTTCAAGGTTGTTTATTTTCTCTTATCTAATACATTCTTTCTCTACCCTGCTGAAGTCTGTCCAGCTGGTTGGTTTGTGGCACACTGACCGCCCTTGGGGTGGTGTTAGCTTTTTATACTAAGAACTACATGTACTTTATTTACAATAATTTTCCAGTACCTATCACCTATGTTAGACAGTCTGTCTCTATCCTAAACCAATCCAAAAGTACCACCACCACAGCAGAAGATGGAGGACAAGAAGAAGTAGGACAGGACACATCCAGATTCCTCCATCTTGCCTCTTGAACCTCCATTCTAAAAACCCCAAAATTCTACATTTTCACCATGTGACAAATTCACTATAATTCTACTCAAACTCTTGTGGCTTGTAACTCTTTGCACAAAGTTGGTAATTGTTTCCATGGGCTAAAATTGAAGGCACAGGTGACTTTGACCCCGTGCCAAGGTCTCTGAGCCCCCTGCCAGGGTCTTGAGTCCTTCAGGGCAGCCAGAGGAATGTCCTCGGTTCCAACACTCCTCCTACAAGGCATTGGCACTCACTTTTGTACTGAACTCCAATGACAATCAATTTCTCTGGCACAGAACACTGTAACTTTGCCTTCACTGGTGCCACACTGGCGCTTGGCCTTGATCATTCTTGTCTTAGTGGGATGATAGTGGTGCTCAGGGAGCACTCATCCATATTTTTCCTTTAAAAGAATGTGTGGAGGAAAAATTAATCTTAGCAGAGATCAGAAATTATCAATGAAATTGTGCAAATAAAAAAGACTGAATTTTCAGACTGTTATTCCAATGTCACATGTAGTTGTTTTTAGCAAGTAGTCTCACCAATCTTTCTTATTCATTATACACAATAAATTAAATGTTCAATTTCTCACCCTCTTTGAACTTGATCTCCAGTTTATTGAGTTAGAAGTAAAATGCTGATGCTTTCCTGCCTATGAAAGCTCTCTGTCCCTTGCTTAGAAAATCAATACTAATTTAACCTAGACCTTCAGATTTTACCAAGCTCCACCTAGCAAATATAAGGCAATACAGGTAACAGGGAAAATCAGCACACATTTTCCTTTTTCCTGCTTTTTGCCAGTTGCTTAAAACAGCAGAAAGTTTGGAGTTAGACCAGTCTAACACTCTCATTTTCTTTAATTTTTTGCAATTGAACTCAACGAAGATGACGTTAATGATTTTGCTTTGGTGAATATGGGAATGTGGAAATATTTACTCATGTTGTTTGTTGTCAGAATGTGCTATGCATGTTACAGACCAACAGTTCACTTTCTAATGTTTAGTGTATTATAGTTATTATATAGCTTAGTTATTATATAGTATATATTAGTTATTATATAGCTTGTTCTTCCTGATTTGATTTTAGTTTTTTTAAATATATTTTTAATAAAATAAGTGTAGTTATCTAATTATGGTAGTGCAGTTCAAGCCTTTATCTTGGAAATAAATGAACTACTAAGCACCACTGATATACTTTTCACTGGGTTTGTAATAAGAAAAAGAAATGCACAAAACTGTAAGTGCAGCAACCCTGCATCAAGCTTATTGGATCTCAATGTACAACATCCATTTGAGCCAGAACTGTGTCTTTTTGTTGTAATTTTTAATCCCTTTTACAATATTGGAATTTCCAATGTTATGAGCCTTATGAGCCTAATGAGCCTTAAGAGAAATCTATGTCAGAAGTAAAACTCTCTCACTTTTGTAAAAAAATTGAGGGTTTTGCAAAACAAAGCAGAAGCATGTTGTAGGTGCTGGTGATGTTCATTAAGTTTTAATAACACTTTAATAGGCTCAACAACTCTCAGAAATCTATGGATGCGTTTTCTTGCTCTTACTTCCTTTACACCACCCTTCTCCACATCTCTGAGAATTCTGAAGCAGGAATTACAACAATTTGTGTCACAGGTGAGCACAAGCAAACAAACTGTGCTGCTGATTCTGGTAGCTGCTCATATATTACCTACACATGTTTTAAAATTAAGGCGTAAAATTGGGTTCACCAGGACCTAAATGTAGGAGTGCCTCAATTACACTCAGAAGCTATGAAAACAACTCAATGTCCTTTGAAAAGAAAGCCAAAGATTTTCCCCGGAGTTTTTGCAGATAATACTTTTTTTTAAATTTAAAATATTTACATCTTTTTGTGCATGTAAAGCATTGGTTCATGTGAAGGAGAAAGGCTGCAAACTGAAACAAACACCACAGGTTTTTTTTTAACTTCTAAAATCAAATAGAATTCTAGAAATTATTCTGTTTCATGAGAAACAATGATCTACATCTATTGAAGAGACCTGACCTTAGGGACCTATCTTTGCCTTAGGGTGATTTTTCAATGTTGGATGGAACCTTCATTATGGAACATATTGGGTTTTAAATAAGGAAATCCTCTGTCATAAGAAGAAAAATGAATTATAAAACATCTTTAAAGGGAGAAGCTTTTCTTTAATAAATGTCTCAAATTATCCTAGGTAGCTCAGTGTCTCAGAAATTATGCATATCTATTTTGTTATAGAGTGCCGTAGAATATTTATAAACTGCCCCTTGTGGCAAGACAGTTGAGGTCAAAGCAAAATGAAGCATTAGATATGACACAATGTATTAAATCAGAATCATTAGTCAGTGTCCAAAAATGAAACTCAGTAATGCACTGTTAAAATCCTAAATAAAATATCTATTGCTGAATTCAATAAATATATGCCAAAATATTCTCCCTGGTGAGGGTGCTGCAGAAACTCCTTAGTGGATTTTTCCTTGACTCAAACTGCAAAAACAAGATTCATGTAATAGAAACTTCCTGCTCATACACTGTCTTTAAAATTCGTTCAGGAGTCTATGCATATATTCTCTGCTGACCTCACTGTGATGCTGGGAGAAGTCTGTTTTGCAGAAATTATGCTGAGACCCTTCATGAGCCCAAGCTCCCAGATACATGCTGCTCACAATGGCAACTGAAGCAAATTGACAACAGAATATCAAGCTCTACAGGGAATCACTCATCAGCTTGTGGTTGCCACAAAATGATCCCTGGAAATTGCCTAGGAAGCACCTTTTGTGAGGTACCATAATAACATTCAGGAGGTGTAAATATCCAGACCTATTAACCTAATGTCTTATACAAATGTGCCCACCATCCAGAGAGCAAGTCTACATACATGCTCTTTTTTTCAACTACAAATGAAACAAAAAATTGCTGTGTGTATGAAAGCAATAATTTTAAACTGTAATCAATCAGCAGTTACTTATTTCCCAAAATTTTTATTCCTATTTATAACTTCCAAAGAATATAAGTTGATACTAATTACTATTGCACGCATATATTTAAGTAATGAAATTATTTTTTGTTGAATTTTTTAAAAATAAGCGATTTTTTTATACACTTAGTTATTTTCCCCTAATTGAATTAATTGAAATTATGGGAAAATTGAAAAGATTGAAATGTATCTTTTTATTGTTCTTGTTGACAAGTGAAAAAAATCTCAGTGAAAGAAAGTCATAGAAAAGGAAAGAACTTTATAACTCGTGATAATTTCTAGAAATAGTGTGATAATATCTGATATTATAGTGGAGTGATGAAAGGAATCAAAGAAGCTGAGACTAGAAAATTCCAGTCCTCTGCTAAGGTGAAAATAATCATATAATGGATGACTGGATAAACCCCCTTAGCTCAGGGCAAAGTTGGCAGCTGACTGGGAGAGTTGTTAGAATAGTGATGCCAAATCATGCAGTATATTCTTGGGTTGATCTGCCCTTGCACTGCCCTTTTGTGATCCATCCAACCTCTTTTGTAGCCAGCCATTCCTGATAACTCTTATATATCCTTCACAAATACACAATACATTAAATAAAAATACATTAAGTAGTTGTCTAGGAACTGTTTCAATATAGAAATCTCCTTGAGTTTGGGTAACTTAAAATTAATCTCTGCGCAAAGATATTTCCATATACTTTTTGCTTATTCTGCCAAGAACATCTCTATGAAAATATATTTAAAAACACCATTATTTTAAAAGGGTTTAGTTAAACAGGAACCCTAAAAAAATATACAAGCAGTAATACTTGAGTATTATTTAAGCTTATACAATTGCTGTAACTCAGTGCCAGAATTACTTATAGTTACCCTTAGAAAAATATTTAAGTAGAAATTGTACATTTTATGTGAAATTTCAATCAGGAAACTTAGAAAGAAGGTTTGAAGTAAATTAACTATATATATGAATTCTCAAATAGACACATTTTTATCACCAAGCTTTCCCATAGTTTCCTATGAGACCCAAATAAAATTTTCCATTTATATTAATTTTTTACTTCTCTGATTTTTGTTATTCACCAGTCTTTTTAAAACCTCTCCTGGTATAAGCAAATCTGGGAGAAAACCTCTAGAAAGCGAATTCAAGCAACCCCTCTCTCAACTGGTTTGGAAAAAAGATTTCCTCAGAGAAAAGTGGAAAAAACTGTTTATTTAACAGGCCAAGCATTTGCCAGCACAAAAACTGAATAATATTGAACTATAAAACCTATTGCTGCTACAAAAGAGATGACAACTCAGAAAGTCACTTTGTGGGCTGTAGCTCAGCTCACTCAGTCTCTGATCAGCCCCTCTGGTGCTGGAAATGCCACAGCTCAGACCTGACCTGGTGAGCCACAGGTGTGAGCTGCTGGTGCTCTGCTGGGTGTTCAGTCAAGAGCAGGTTTAAACAGGTCCAAATAAAAATAAAAACCACAATCCAGGGAACTTCTCTGCCTTAGCTAACAATAACTAACTAAAAGCAAAGAAGAGCTCTGTCCCGCTGTCTGTCCATCTGCAGACAATACAGTCCAGGAGCAGGAATGTGGAGGAGTGGAGTGAGTGCAATTTCTGAAAACAAGCTGTGCACTGCTTCTTCCCCCTCCCCACTTCACTCTCAGACCAATCTATAGGTGCAAAACTTATTTCTGGGCTAAACAGGCAAATGGGGATATGAGCATCATAAGGCTTCCCTCAAAACCTCAGGACAAAAGCTGAGAATATACTTTCACTCAAAGTCTGGCGGTAATGGCATGAGAAATAACATAAATTAAATAGCTACAGTTTTGAGATAGCTTGGAGCCACCTCTAATTTTTGTCTGAAATAAAAAACAAGCACAGATAACCATAATAAACAAAAATATTGTTTGGTTGATTTATAAGTAATTTACTTATTTTATTACATTAAAATAAAGCAATCTGTTTCCTTTCATACTTTACTTAAAAAATGAAGAAATTCCTTTTTATTTTTTTAAATTGCAATGCCTACTGAAATAAATTGTTCACACTTCAGTTCACTGTATTCTGACCCCACAGAATGCACTCCTATGTTCAGTAACTCCCTGATGGAGCTCCTCTAATAGCACGGAGAGTGGTATAGATGAGAAATAAACTGCCATGGAGAAAGTTGAAACATGCATTTCGTGTCTCCAGTGCTGGATCAATCCTTTGGATCATCATCAGGTTTTTTCATGTGATTTTGGATAATAACTTCAGTGTGATAAAAAAAAAATATGTAAAATATATTATTTGTGAAATTATTCTGTGTTGCCTATGTTATCCTAGATATGTTGGTTGTTCCCAGAGAAAGCTACTAATGGAATGAACAGAAACACTCACCTAAGTGATAAATTTTCCTGATTTTTACAGTCTCTTTTTACAGCCTGAGAAGCTCAGGAAGGCTGCAGCAGATGCAACAATTGAGCCAAAATTCAATTAGAGAAAGTGTTGACTGAAGCTGCCCAAGGTTTATTTTTTGTGTCTTTATTTATTTACTAGAGCTACAGTTGAGAGGACAAGCTGTTATTTTTAGAAGAATAATCAAAACCTTTTATTTTCCATATATGAGGAAACTGAAAAGGAAAAAAAAAAATCCAAACAAACCAACACATCACCACAGCCAAAACCCAAGTTGCCCTTACCCCTCTTTCTTTCCCAGAAGAAAGATACTTCTGTGGAAATATGTTCAGCAGGAACAAAACCCTTTGAGCAAAATAAAAGCAAAGAGGCAAAGAAAATGTTCCAGAATAATTTGGAAAAAAAAATCCCAAGAGAAAATACTCCTCATGGCAAGGTTAGCTGGTCTTTGGAGGCACCTCTAATATGAAACATTATTTCAGTTTTATGTGTCAAGACTGATCTGTTAGAAATGAATGGGCTGGAAGATCTCATGCATAATTTCAACTTTATCAATAGAAAAGTGTTGATACTGCAATTGTAAGTACATGCATCAATAATGCTTTAAAAATTCTTAAAGTAAGAAATGCACTCTAAAATTTATTAGAAAATTATATCAGAATGAGGGAAATACAGAAAATCATAGAGATTTTTATATATTTGCTATATTTTTAAACAAAAGGTCCTGGGTTAATACTTGTGTCAAAACAAGCTTTCTGAACATTCTTCTTTGCAATAGTTGAAAGAAAAGTTAAAGTTCAATTGAAAGTCACAGGTAGATTTAATAAGCAGAATTTATTTTTTATTGTTGTATTTAGGTATTTCCCAGTTCCCAGCAGTGCCACATCCAGCCCTGAGGTCCCAGGCAGAGGAAGGACATCAACCTGTTAGAGTCCAGAATTGGGTCAGACAGATGAAGGAGCCCCTCTCCTGTTAGGGGAGGCTGAGAGTTTTGGAGTTGTTCAGCCTGGAGAAGAGAAGGCTTCAGGGACATCTTTTTGTTGCCTCCTAGTGCCTTAAGTGAGCCTATAAGAAAGATGGGGACAAACTTTTTAGCAGGTCCTGTTCTTGATAGCAAGAAGCCAGTGGTGGCTTTAAACTAAAGGATGGTTAATATGGATTGGCTGTAAGGAAAACATTTTCTACAATGAGGGTGGTGAAACACTTGGAACCAGTTGCCCAGAGAGGTGGTAGTTGCCCCATTCCTGGGAACATTGAAGGTCAGGTTGGAGAGGGACCCTGAGGAACCTGATTTAGTTGAAGGGGTCCCCACTCATTGCAGAGGAGTTGGATTAGGTGACCTTTGAAAGGTCCATTTAAATTCAAACTATGCTGTGTCTATGTGAGATGTGCTTAAAACCAATATGCAAGTAAATTGATAAGAGATTACTAAATTTTATTTATTGTTTGCTTGTATATTTTCACTTCCAGCCCTTCAATACTGAATGGAAATGGGTCAAAAACTTTCAGCAGTGTTTTGTTTGCAGTAAATGCATTTTAGCATGTCCCACAGGTATACAGGCCATGTCTAATTCTAAAGGGAACCAATCCAAGAGCAGTGTATCAATTTGACTTTCAACAGCACTACAAATCTGGTACAGGTTGTGGGGACCCTGGGGGGCCTTCCCTGGGTTTGGGAGACACAAGAGGCTTCCCTCAGGGGCTGTTGGGACCCCATTGACTCCTCTCCTTGTTCCTGTGTCCCTGAGCCTCTCCCTCCCTAACTCACCCCTGCATTGTCCATGATCTTTGTATCACCTGGCTCAGCCCGACCTGGGGGGAGGGAGAAACCTGGTGTCTCACCATGAGTGTGCCTGGGATCCTGAACATCTCACCATGGGCTGAATTAAACATCTGTGGGTATCATGAAAAGGCCCTTTTTGCTTCCTTACCCTGGACTTTATTAGCATCTATTCTGGCTGCAACAACAGGTGGTGTCTCTGTGACTTTTTAAAATATGCACAGAACGAGTCATAATGTATAGATCTTTCCAAGTGATATCCCTCACCTTTCAGAACCTCATACCAAGATTGTATATAGTATTGAGATCTCGAAGATCATGATTGTGAGAAACAACTGCTCACTTTGAAAATTTTAAAAGGTTTATGAAACCTTAACAAAAATACAACATAGGACTACATAAGGACAAAGCTGCAGTGCTGGGGACTGCTCTCGTGGATACCACATGGCTGGTTCATCTTCAAGATGTATGCTCAGTCTTTTATACCCCTGGGGTCGCATCAGCCAGCCCAGCCCTCCCAAAGTCCGTCAGTCAGCTCTTCTTTGCCATTTATCAGTGGAGACTGCTCTCTTGTAACTTGATTGGAGGTCAGGTGTGGCCATGCTGCACCCCCTGAGCAACCCCCTGAGCTTTTCCATTCCCCACTGCCCCAGGCAAGGGACACCTGTGCAGCCTTCTTTGTACCTGTCCTAGACAGCCCCGGCTGTCTGATGGCAGCAATACAGGGGGGAAAGGGAACTGTGGGGAGAACAGAGGGCATCTAAACTACAATAACATAACTATGCATCACTAAAGCTTCTCTTAATATTCTCACGATAGTTATCTCTTAATTGCGAGACCCAATAATCTCATTATCCATCTATAACAATGATTACAGTTCTTATGTCCAAAGCAATTAAAATCTCCTATCTCGCATCACACCCCACATGCATGTCTTGCTATGACCAGATGCACTATCTAAAATTAGAAAATCTACTTTATTTCACCTCTGGAGTACCATGCAATTATGAACTTCCAATAAAAAAGGTTAATGCATGCCCAGTAAGAAATGTTTTGTGTTAAGATTGATGAAGGGTTGAGCACTGAAGATGCCATACCTCTAGAAATCTGTTTTAGATTTTCTTCTTAAGGGGTAAGTGATGTGATTGGTGAACATGCTGTTTGCCTCAGCATGTCTGGATTTGTTTAGATTCTTTTGCATATTGCAACAAAGTTTTTATTTTATAATTGCTTAATATTTTAAGACATTATTTTTCTTTTATTCTTAGATCTGAGTTGTATTTCCATGGCATTTCAATCCTTTCAATAAAGGATTATATCTTAAAATTAGGGCAAGGCAAAAGCTTCTAGAAGCGCAGTGTAGCATCAGATATCATATCAGGATTTCATAAACAAGTACATTTCTGTATATGTATGAATAATCCAGACTTCTGGCTGAGTTGTAAGAAGGTAGTCAGTACATGAATTCAAGGTCATCCTGCATTATTTCCTTCACAATGGAGGACAAATGATTTTATTTGATATTAATGGATGCAAAAGTTTTAATGTTCACTGATAAGACTAAGAGGTTAATGCAATGGCAAAGCAAAGAAAGGCATAATGTCAGCTGTGAAAAATATTTCTGCAATGTGAACTGAATCCTTTCATAAAGTCATATATCAGAAAGTTGATGTTTGTTTAGCAGGGATCCATATTCCACATAAACTAATTGATAAATTACAGTTTAATTGGCATGCAGACAGCTGAGATAAAGAGTCCCTTTCTGGAAATGGTTGGTAGTCTCCTATCAAATGACCTTCAGTCTCAGACAGAGGTTCTGCAAATATGATGGGAATTTATTATAGTCTTCAGCATTTATTCAAAGACACAGTGAACAACAAAGTCAAAAGAAATAAGGCTATCCATCATCCCCACACAGGTAAACAAAAAAACCCCCAAGCTAGTTCTGTAACTTGTAATTCATTACTGCTTTGATTTGAAAATTCATTAATATGAAGCATATTTTTAATTATGACAATATTTTGAAATAAGAAACAGAATCCATAATAGTCATATACCACTGTCAGTTTTTAAAGTCTTATTAGAATTAGGAAACTGCCATAAAAATTTGGAAAAAAGACCTTCCCTTCAAAAGCAATCCCTTTTCAAAAACTCTATATTAACTCCTTACTCATGAAACTAATTCCCATATGGACATTTGTGGGTTTTTCCTCAGTAATTTTGCAAATTATTTTTGTCCCTGGATCCTGCAAATGTTTGTACTCAGCTTCACACAAGCTGGACCATGGAGTTGAAATTCCTGACCGGCTGTGTGCCATGCGAGAAACCAGCATGAAATCTACGGGAATAAATGAAGTTTGTTTCTTCCTAACCATGAAAATTGATTCATGTTTAACATTTGCTTTTCTCATTATAAGCCTTGTCATAGAGACAAGTAATGGAATTGGAATGTAGTTTTTAAACTGTTGTAGCTTTCAGTTTGGAACCTTATATTTTCTTTAGAGCTCATTTTCTCAGTTTTTTGTCAGTTGAGTCTGCTTACCTGTAAGCTGTTAATTTGTCTGTTACCCATTATTAAGTATCTACTTGCTCACTTGCTGACTGCTGCTTCGTGACTAACCATGGGGAGGGGAAGGAGAAGGGGAAATGGAAAAGAAAGGAAAGGAAAGGAAAGGAAAGGAAAGGAAAGGAAAGGAAAGGAAAGGAAAGGAAAGGAAAAGGAAAGGAAAGGAAAGGAAAGGAAAGGAAAGGAAAGGAAAGGAAAGGAAAGGAAAGGAAAGGAAAGGAAAGGAAAGGAAAGGAAAGGAAAGGAAAGGAAAGGAAAGGAAAGGAAAGGAAAGGAAAGGAAAGGAAAGGAAAGGAAAGGAGAGGAGGACTAATTGCCTCTGTATGTTTTCTAATTTTGGTGGACTATTGAAAGAAGCCTAAGAAAAAGTCCACTGTAACAGCATTTCTTGTCTGAAATAGCTGACAGCAACTTATCAGTGCTTCCCAGTCAGGCACCTCCAGCAGAGCCTAATTCTCTAAACAATATGAGTTAGCTTGGGAGGCTCATTTTAAATTTGGGAAGACTAATTTTTATATGCATTGTCAGTCAGTATTTCTGCCATTTGCATCGCTGTAAGAGTGGTTAGATCTTTTCCCTCTTGATTATCTATGCAACAATATATGGATTGTTAGGAAGTGAAGGAGTACTTTATCATGTTTTTAAGTAGTTCTCATGTGTAATCTCCTTAGCAGCCATGGGGGCCCACGTTTGTGTAATTGCTTCTAAGAATTAGGGGTAGCAGAGGTTTTGCCTCCAATGGATTTAGAAGAAATGAATTTTCAGCAAAGCTCTATAGATGGTAAAGCATTAAAAGATAAATGCAAATACAGGATCATTAAGGAGCTAAACATGAATCTTTTCAATTAACATAAAAGAACTGTAAGAAATGGATATTGCATTTATTAATAAATTTTTAGCATAGAATTTTTCTATATTGAAGCCAGATATCTATCACAATATTGTCTCTAACTTGAGGAGTACATTATGAAGACATGTTAATTTTATTTTTTTAAAACAGAACATTTACTTCAGGATTGATTTGTATTGGTTTTATGTGGCCTGGTTTTTGGCAGCAGGGGGACCACAAAGATGTCTCCTGTGAAAAGCTGCTGGAAGCTTCCACCATGTCCAGCAAAGCCAACCCCTGATGGCTCTAAAAATGGACATGACAGAAACCATGACAGAAACGATGGCTTTTTTTTCCAAGCCCAGTCCCAAGTCTCTGCACAAATAATGCCCAGCTAAAGGACTTCAAGCAATGTGCCAGCAATTGCTCAAGAGCCTGACCCTCTCCTTCCTCCATCTCTTGACTTGTGCATATCTCCAAGAGATGGTGGAAGAGATGTGAGGTGACAGGAAGAGTGAGACACAGCATGGAGTACAGCATAAGTATTTTTCTTGTGTTAAGGACTTCATCAAAACTGCTGTTTGCTTAACTGAATTATCAGGATAAAGGCATGACTAGACTATCAGTGTTAAAGGGCAGCACTGTTTGATGAAGGACAAAAAGTGAAGAAGAGAGTTTTATTAAAATCAAAGTTACATAAACATTTGGGGTTCAAAGTTTGTTGGGGGACCATTTGAAAACTGACTGGCTGCTACACTGCTGTGATTCATCATAAAAATTAAACCAAGAAGATTTGGTCATTGTGGTAAGTAGTCAGAATCTTTTAAAGCAGACAGTTTGGGGGCTAAGGAAGATTTTTAACTGCACAGATTTCAACAAGAAGGCAATACAGGAGAACCCAGACATTTCTTGAATTTTAATGATAACATTTTTCATATAAAATTTGATTAAAGAACAGTAAAAGTGCTTCAAGTCTTAGTGTCTCTAGTAAGAAAGAAAATGTGGAATGCAATGAGTGAGAATGAGTATAAAATAACAAACCCCACAACCTTTAATAAGGGGAGAGAAGTATAAGGAAATAAAAAACAATTAATTTCAAGGAAGGACAGTGCATTAAATCTCTTTCTGTCTCTCTTCTCCTCTCTTTGCTCCCTTTTTTCTCCCCTTCCGTAGGAACACTTACCTTTCTTTATCAATAAACAGTTCTCAGGCACAATATTGCTGCATTTGTGCTTTATTTTCATCCAAGAAATTTAGCAAAAAGAATCCTCCCTGAATCCCCTTTTAGAGCAGGACGGGACAGTAGGAAATGTTAAATACAGCAGAATAAGAAAAATATGTTTACTGCTATAGTGTAAAACGCCAATCACTTGGCGTCACTTTTTAAAATTTTTTACTGCTATTGTGTTTTCTGCTATTGTGAAAACCACCAATCACTCTGTCACTTTTTAAAATTTTTAAAGTTTAATAGTAATAAAATGGTTATAAAAATAGCAATATAATTAGAGTAATAGTAATTTGAACAATTTGGATTCGGACAATATGAGGCAATAGAAACAAAGAGTTACAGACAGCTGGGTACCTTTTTCTGGGCAACATAAGCCCAAAAAAGGACACACATTAATAGAGGATTAGCCCTTAAAAGCAATAGCCTGTTGCATAGTCATACAGCTCATACATGATGCATAAATTCCATTCAAACACAGGATTCTGTCTGGTCAGTGTCAGCTTCTTCCTCTTAATCCTAACGGCGTCTTCAGAACTGAGCAAGGCAGGAAGAAGTTCGTTTCTTCTGATAATGGGGCAATAAATTCTCTTTCTCTGAAATATTTAGGTGTCCTCTGCCTGCTACCTGGTGCGAGTGTCTCATTCCTTTCTTTAAAAAATATCTCACATACATAGTTTCTATTTTAACATTATGTTATAACTTAAGCTATATTTAACACACTACTTAAAAAATTAATACAGCATAACTTTCTGATATAACACATGCAATATTCATTTTAATATTTGCAAAAAGCCAATCATAGAATACACATTTTTCATAGCTATTATTAGAATTATGTCTGCTTCTAAATATCCAGTTTAACAAAAGCTACATTCAAGAATTGAATGCAACTGAAACTGTGAAATATGGTCAGACTGGAATGTAGGACTTCACATCTCACGCATCATCAGCAGAGAGCAAACTGATGTTTTGTAGCAAGCACTTTTGCATAGAACTGATTTTGAATGTGCCAAGAATTTTTCTTATGCTCTTCAGAGCCCCAACTTATCAGTACAGTAGACAAAACTAGCACTACTGGGAAAATGATGGCTGTGACAAAGTTTCTGAGCAACTGCCCAATTTTATGTTCTCAAGGCACTCACAAAGATACTGCATCAAATCACATCCTCAAAGAAGAAAAAGCATTTATACACATGAAAGCCTCAGGGATTTCAGTATATTTTTTTTCCTGAAAGCTATTTAATAGTAAAGTAATGACACTATATTTTTTCACTTGTGTGTGTTTAAAGAAATTGTAATGTATGTGAGATAGAAAATTAAATTTTGTTTGTCATATTGTGTCATAGTGTTTTGGTGTAATGCATCCTGGATGCAAAACATAGCCTTGTGTCTCTAACAATAACAAATATCTTTAGGTCTGAAATGCTTGGATGCAGGTTTACCGAGCACCAAGAGTCATGGAACAGTTTGGGTTTGAAGGAACCATGAAACCATTATGTTCCAAACTCCTGCCATGGTCGGGAGCACCTTCCCCTCAACCAGGTTGCTCCAAGCCCAATCCAACCTGGTCTTGAACATCTCCAGTGACAGGACACCCACAATTTCTCTGGGCAACCTGTGCCCGGGCCTCACCATTCCCACAGTAAAGAATTTCTTCCTAATATCTAACCTAAATCTACTCTTTGTCAGTTTGAGGTCATTCCCTCTTGTTCTGGCACTCCAGGCACTTGTAAAAAGTTTTTTCACCTGAGAAATAATATTAAAAAGTGAGGAATTTTAATATAGTTTTGTGACAGGTTTTGTCTTTGTTCCAGTTCTCATAGAATATAAAAGTAGAGAGTTCATATTTAGAATTTTTATAGCTGCAAGTCATATTTTTTAAGTGGTTTCTTGGTGAGATTTTTATGAACATGGCATGCTGGAGTCTAATGTTTCAAAATAAATTCTTTATAGGTTTAAGATAATGAAATTACATCATAACCCAATAAGAAAGAAACATTTTCAAAGGCAAAGGCAGTAGTCTGGAAAGCTTTAGTATCTTCTCCTAAATAAATCATTACTGAATCATATTTAAGCTGTCATGTTTATTTTACCTGTCTTTATCCCATTCCATGAGTTTTCTCATTTCTGTCCTCATGGTTCTCTCCCCAGTTTTATTGGCAGGGGAGTAGGTGAGTGGCTGGATGGGGTGGGGTGTCTGTCTTCCCCTTGCTTTCCTGTTCTGAAAATGGGCTGTTCTTCACAAGGGTGCCCCTTCACAGCCCATTTCTGCTGCCTTTAACCTTCCTGCCTGAAAGCCACTGCTGTACGTTTTCATTGGGTCACAAAGTCACTTCTGTTTTCAAACAAAAAGAGTTTGAACTAACTAAATTTATGGCTAATTTTGCCTTGCTGAGATTTACTCTCTTATGACCAAGATTACATTCTCATATCATCATTGGAAAAGGTGGAGCCAGCACTATTTCTATTATTCATGTCTTTGACTGTGAAAGACACATTTTGTCATGATTTTTTTTTTTTTATACTCCTTGTACTATTAATTTTGTTACGCAGTATCTGAGCAGGAAAGGTAATCAATCATATTGTCATGTGTTTGGTACTCTGTGGTATACAGTGAAAGAATAGAAGCTTATGATAATGTTCAGTCTAAGGCACTTTGGAGATCAGTGCCTATGGTGAAAGGAGTTTTTGGGAGGGCTTCTTTGCAAATACTTTTTTTAAAAATTCTTTTGTAACTCGTTTGCACTTTTATATCCCTAAAGTGACACAGGACTTTATATAGAATAAAACAAGTTTTAAAAATCCATATTAGGGACCTGTTAATAATTCACACTTGAAAATAGAGGCTGATATAGAACCCTAGTTTGCAAAAGATCCCAAAATGCCTTATATAATGGCACTAAGGGATGATTTCACAAATGTGCTAGCAAAAGACAATTTAACAATTGTGACAAGGCAACTAAAAAGGAGGAGACAGAGAATACTTCATATTTTCTGGCTTATTTAGTTATTTTTTTTACTGTCACAGTGTGTGGAACAGAAACTGCTACACACTGAAGAAAGTAACTATAGTACATCACAAAATACCTGATATTTAATGGAAGATGTACCCTTATTAATGGTGAGGCCTCTAGCTCCCTTTGACAATTAAAAGAGGTTTTATAAAATGAAAAAAATATGAAAATGATGTTAAGAAGAAAAGAAGAAGAAATATGTGGCATTGTTTGTGAGTTGTGATTTCATTTGGAAATGTTACCATTATTTCGGACAATAATATTTGTGGGGTGCCTAAGCAAATTGTATAATAATTATTTGGTTTCACACCAATACATTAGTAATGTCTTTCTAATATTTTCAAACCATGAAAATTCTCTAAAAATCACCCACCTTGATGTCAGTCATTTATAATAACAGGGTTTCAGGGGCATGAGAAAAAAAATTGTAAATATCATGATGGAAAGGGCTAGTAGAAACTAACAGTATATATTTTGGGATTATTGCCTTGTCATGTAGAACATTAGCATTAAATATTTGATGTTTGTTTAGGAGAAATGTTCTCCACATAGAAAATTCAATATATTATGTATGAAGTGTTGAGAGAACAGTGAGGAACTTACTGCAAAAACTTATGAAGTGCAAAATTGCAGTAATTTTTCTAGAATTTGAATTTTTGCTTGAAACTTTTGCAACTAAAAGGTAATGCTATTTTTGCTAATAATATTTGTATTACATCTAGTGTCCTGGCTTTCCATACTCTCTTTAGAGATGTCTGGGACGTGGTCAGAGATGGTGTACAAAAACAATAACAAAGTCAAAATGAGTATCACAGAAGCAATAAATATATTTAGTGAATGACACTATCAGAAGTCTCCACTTACTTTTCCACTCCTCTGGTGGTCATGTGTAGTTCTTTCAGGGATGTTCTATTTATACTGACAAATAAATTAGACAAATACATGATACATTTGCTCAACTAGATGCTGATATATATTGCGAAAATACTGATAACTTTTATGTTTTCTTGTAGTTGTCATCCAGTTTTAACACCTAAGTTGAAGGGAAATGTTACACAGCATTGACATTTGTGTCAAGAAGGGAAAATTTTAGGTTGATAATTGTTAGGTGTATATATAGAGCTAAAATTCCTCTCCTCAGCTGGTTCCTGTGGTACTGATAATTTATAGTTTTAAAGAGTTAATTCCTGAAGATTTGTTCCATAAATATATAAAATTACAGCTGCTACACCTTTTTCTGCTGGTAAATATTTGTGTTGATTTTTATGTGATAGTGGAGAAAGAATATTTGACATACCCTGTCAAGCTGCTCTTTAGGCTGAGGGACAGTTTAGGAAACTGAGAGCAAGAGAAACTGAGAGAAAATGCTTGAAAGAAAAGCCCTAAAATAAAATGAGAGTGCTATGGTGATGGAATGCACAGCAGGTTCAAGGGGTTATTTCTCTATCTTTTTGATGGAGATGGCCACCATAAAGTCTATCTTTTTAACTTTCAAGAGAAAATGTAAAGCACAAGGTCTACAGTAAGCATAAATGCTAAGTACTAACTGATTTGTGTCCAACTGTTGTATTTTTAAGCAGGCTGTGGGGTGTTAGTTTGTATGCACTGTAACCAAGAGAAGCAGGGTAAACCTCTAGTGACCCATGACAGTCTCTTAGAAAAGGAGCTTCAGTAAAGCATTTGTAAGTGATGGAGATAATTCACTGAAAAGATAAAAATAGTGTTTCATTCACATACTGCACTCACATGTCATATATCTGATTCTACCTGGTTATAAACTAGGAGCCACATGGTAAATTTTCTTGGATGCATATTTTGACTTTATCAATTAGTT
This sequence comes from Camarhynchus parvulus, assembly GCF_901933205.1. Lineage (NCBI taxonomy): Eukaryota > Metazoa > Chordata > Aves > Passeriformes > Thraupidae > Camarhynchus > Camarhynchus parvulus. The sequence continues at coordinate 101,656,140 of NC_044571.1, forward strand.
TCTTTGACAAAATGGACACGAAAGTGCTTATCCAAACAGTAGATTCTTTCAATTACTTGGCCTCATCCATTATGTTCCTTACTGTGAGTTATAACTGATACTTCAAGTCGAGATTTTCTCTTCTGCTGTGACCTAAATAGTTAACTGCAATTTCAGATGCTTTTTTCAAGGCTCTTGTAGTTGTATCTCTATGCCCCTATAGACCACACTTCTATTTCTTTCCTCCCCTACTCATTGACCTTCACATAATATAGTTCGGTAGAGATTAGAGTTTGCCTGGAGACTTTATTTTGCTATTACTGCTTCCTTTATAAAAGAACTCTGTTTTGTTGGGGATATTAAATGCCTTACTTCTGATTTCTATCTCAGTTAAAGTCTTGTACCTGATAATAAGATCTTACTCCTCTTGCAGACTGTTTTTGTGACCTGTCAGATTCAAATGATCTCTTGGATTATTATTTACAGATATGCCCTTGTTCAGGTTCTGGGTGACGACTGTAATCTAGTTCAAACCTTTACTATACAAATGAAGTGAGTTGATAATTGTGCATGTCTTCAATGTCACAGGAGTTTTACTCATAAACATAAATCTTTCATGATTCTCATTAAAGGCGATAAGATTCATGTTTGCCCATCTTACTTTTGATTTTTCAGACAGTTAACTAGATGGTAAATGCTTGTCTTGGTCATTCTTCTGTCTTCTTGAGTGTCTCGGTGTTTTTCTGAGACACTGTACTTTTTCCTTGGAGGTTTTCTCTTGTGGTTTTTATGTCTGCCATTGTCCTTCTGCATTTCACTGTGCTTGTGATAGTTCTGTCACAGTAAGGGTATTTTTTTTTCATCTTGCTCATTACAACTTGCAGCATTGCTGGCCTTCATTTTCATTTTGATTGTTTTACTGATTAGGAAATGACATCTTTAGGTGAGGGAATGATGCTATGCAGATATTGATTATGGGTCATTTTGATTTTCTGTTTCTATGCTTCCATAATAGAGTACTGAGAAAATTAGTCTGATTTTTTTTTTGCAGGACACACTGATAATCTGCACAGAATTATCATGCTGTTCACCAAAAGTACATATGTAGAAAAATGCTCATTGTTCCATAGGAATTTGTTATTTCTGCTTCACTCTTTTGCTCTTGCTGCTGCTGTACATGGGAAACAGATCACTAAAGATTTCTGACTCAGACTTTCTCACCTATACATGTTAAAAGTCAAGAATGCAGTAGTGATGTAAGGAACAAACTCTTAGAAAGAGCCTTGAAAAATGTATTTGTGACTGTTTCAGAAATTCAAAACATATTCCATATCTTGTCTAGAAATCTGCAAGATTTGAATTTTTATAAACAGCCATACATGATTTAAAAGTAATATGCATTTTCAACAGAGGCTATCCTCATGAAAAGGGCCATCATTGAAACCTGCTCCCTCTGCAATGCTAGTTTGTGTATGGACAGCTGTGATGGAGTTAACTTGCTCCCCAGCAGACAGTACAGCATTGTGTTTTGGATTTGTGACCCAAAGTGTAGATTACACACTGATGTTCCTCACCCTGGCTCACTCCCTGGGACAAGGCTGTGGAGCAAGAGGTTAGGAAAGGACATGGACAACATACCCAGGTGAACCAAAGAGATATTCCACACCAAACATCACACAATCACAGAATATTCTGAGTTGGAAGGGACCCACCAGGATCATTGAGTCCAGGGGGGAGAGACTGGTCTGGGAGGCAGCTGTTGCTCAGAGACTGCCTGGTATCATTCTGCTTGTGAGAAATGGTGAGAAATTGCCTTTGCATCACTTCTCCCCTCTTCACCTTTTCTCCACTCATTAAACAGTTTTTATCTCAGTCAACCAGTTCTCTCGTGTTGGTGCAGGAGAGGGAAGTGAGTGAGCAGCTCTGTGGTGCTTAGTAGCTGACTGGGTCAACCTGTCACACTACCCAAAGTTGTTCTTTCCAGATATCCAGACTAACTGAATGTTAGCAATGAGAGGGAAAAAAAGAAAAAAAAATTAAAAATAAATAAAACCATTTCTAAAATTTAAACATTTTAAAAATTATTAAATATAATTATAAAATTATTTTTAAATTATTAAAAATATATTTAAAAAAATAATTATTTTTTTCCTAAACCTGGGGTTTCAGAAAAATTCAGTCCTCTTGGAGCTCAATCTACTGCCTTGAATTTCAAAGGTAATATAGTCACTTGTCCAGTGCTCATTTTTGAAGTTTGAAATGGTCCAACATCAGTTAGCATTTACTGTTAAGAAAATACTATCTTACCGGTACCACTTGCTTCTGAAATATCATTGATATATGGACAAAAACTTTGGTGTTGTAAATAACAAGAGTAAAAGTAAGAACGGTAGAACTAGTGATGTTAAAAAGTCTGATTCACTTTTTGCTGATCAATAGCCATATATTTCATTAATTATTTTTCCTTATATTTCCAGAATAATGTTTGTTCTCTTTTATTTTTGTGGTACAATTTCAAAATATTTTTAATACACAGTAACAACATTAACATGATAGAGATATAAGAAATAAAATAATTATATCTTCATTAAGGCATATATATGCAGCAAATAATAAAATGGACAATATTTATTTCCTAAGCTTATGTTCAAGCACATATAACTAACTTTTTCTAAGAATTTGCATGGACTGTCTTAACCACAAGTAGAAAGTCATTCTTATTCATTCAATGTTTGCCTGAAAATTAGTTTATGTACAACTGAGGAAAAACAGTTCCAGTTCTTTTCTACTGAATGTCTGATTATTTATAAAAGTTCAATTGCCTTCCTCCTCACAGACAACTTATGACTAATTGAGATGGACCTTATTCATACCTGTCTCTGAGAGAATTCTGAACATAGATTATCACAGATAAATTATTGAGTGAAACATGGCTAGAATGGGATAATAGAGAAAGGCTCTTAACAGCCAAAATAATTTCAAAATATGATTGAGTAGCAGAGAAGCTTAAAAGAAGCTTCATACTATGTCTGTAAACAGCTGATTGACTAATGCTGATGGCAGAAAGGAAGAGAATAGTTTTTTTCAGGAAAAACTGATTTTAAACATATATTTTTCATCATTTAAGTAAGAAGATACCACAGAATGTATTGTTTAATTTATGTACTTTTTATTACAGAAAATGAATTCAACAAAATTGAGCTGATTTTAAAAATAAGAAAAGATCAGGATTGAAAAAAATGGTATGATCTAGGGGTCTCATAATTATTGAAAGCCTGGTAGGAGAACAGATGGTGATTGAAATCTAGAATGAGAAAATCTACAGGCTGTCTTCTAAAAAACCAAGAAAACCTACGTAAAGCAACTGAAATTAGTGAGGTCAAATAATTAAAACTTGCCCTCCACTGTTCTTTAAGTTGCAATGTGATCTTTTTCTAAGAAGAATCCAGTAGCAGGGTTAAACAGCATGAAAAACAGATGCTGCAAGTCAAGACTGCAAAATTTGATTTGTGACACACAAAAAGGCAGAAAATAGAAGCAAGTCTGACTGTGTAATGCCTTTGCGCTGACCCAGTGTTGCCATTTCAGAGAAGTCTCTTCTCTAAAACAATGTGCAGTTCAGTGCCAGAAGCATTTTGTGTGGTGCAAATGCCCTTCTTTCCCAGATGTTATGGATGATCATTAACAATTAATATTAGCTGAGTAAAACCATGCATAATGATCCTATTAATTGAATTGAATATTTGGTGCTGTTCAGAGATGCCTTTTGTAGTTGCACACAATGTTCCTCTGCTGGGACTAATGAGTATCGCTAATGCAAAGATGGTAGGTTCTGCCTATTTCTTCCTACTGCTGGAGAAAATACAACAGAAACTAAATAAATTTTTGAAATTATTCTTCCATATAAGATCACTTTTTGTTCATCTTCCAGTGTTTCTTTTGATTTTTCTTCAGTCAGTGCAAATTAAACTCTGTCATTTCAGCAATTTCAAAAATAAAGAAAGGGCTCATTTAAAGAGAATGCTTTTACCTTGTACCTCCAGTGCGAAATACCACCTGCTTCCCACTTTTGGGAAGGAATTTTCTTTCCCTATACCAGTATTTGTTTTGACATATCCAATGACATACTATTTGAAGTGATACGGAATTGATTTTTGCCTTTTTTCTTTTACATATTGTCTGTATTCTTTGCATATTTTTTGTAACCCATTAGTGTATTTGCAGCTAGTTTTCCCAGTACTTTTCCTTACCTTTTCCCAAGGCAGAAAGAAAAAACATTTTCCAGAGCTCCAAGAACCATGGGGGTACAAGGCCCCCTGTCCTGTCTTGATTCTCCCTGGCAATCAAAGTCAAAACCAGCTCTCTGAGACCCATTTTCATCAACAACATTTCGTCCCTAAAAAAGGGGACAGGATTTAGGAGGGGCTACATACACACACAAACATAGGTTTTATAGTAGCTTTAGTCCAATGGAAAACCGTAGAAAAGGGATAATCATAGAATCATAAAATGGATTAACTTGGAAGGCCAATAATGATCATCTAGTTTTAACCCTCCTACTATGGGCAGGAACACATTTTACAGCTTGCTCAGAGCCCCATCCAACCTGGTCTTGAATGCTTCCAGGGATGGGGCATCCACAACTTCTATGGGCAGCCTGGGCCACTGTTGTACCACCTCACAGGGAAGAAGTTGTTCTAAATACCTGATCTAAACCTGCTCTCTCTCAGTTTGAAGCCATTCCCTCTTGTCCTGTAAATAAGCTCTTGTAAATAATTTCTCTTGATCTTTCTTGCAGGCTCCTTAGAAGAATCTGTGAATTTAGGTGTGTGTGCATATAGGTGTGTATACCTGCTTATTTATAACTTGTCCTGGTTTAGGGCAAATTTGGGAGAAAACCTCCAATGAGGCCCCCCAGAAAGCAAACCCACACAGCCCCTCCCCTCATCTGGTTCAGGAAAAATTTCTTCAGAGAGAAGTGGAACAAACCTGTTTATTTAACAGGCAGAGCACTCTCCAGTACAAAAAATGAACAGTACCAGATGACAAAACTCATTCACCACTCTGAAGAGATGACAAATTCAGGAAGTCTCTCCTGTGGGTGGTTGCTCTGTTATCAGTCCCTCTGGCTCTGGGAAAGGCTGCTGCCCAGAATAGGTGCTGCAGTGTCACTCACTTGGGGTCACCAATTGTTTATGGTGTTGTGAGGGTCCCCAGAATCTGACTCCAAGTTCTCAGAAGGCTTATTTATTATTTTATGATAGTATATTAAAAGAAATTATATACTAAAACTATACTAAAGAAAGAGAAAGGAGACATCAGAAGGCTAAACAAGAATGATAATAAAAACCTGTGACAGACTCAGAGTCCGACACAGCTGGCTGTGATTGGCCATTAATTAAAAACAATTCACATGCTGGGTAAGCAATCCTCCAAATCACATTCCAAAGAAGCAAAACATGGAGAAGCTGGAGTTTCCCAGCTTCTCAGGAGAAAAAATCCTGGCGAAGGGAATTTTCTTAAAATATCATGGTGACAAGTAGGCCTCGGTAGGGCACAAAGTGCAAACTCTTGGTGCTCCCCAGGTCCCAGTCTGGAGCAGGCTTGAGCAGTTCCAAGAAAAGGGAAAGAAAAACAGTCCAGGGAAAACTTCTCTGCCTCAGCTAGCTAAACTAACTAAAAAGCAAAGGAGCACTCTCTTCTGCTCCGTCCGTGCCGAGACGGCACAATCCAGCGCAGAATGTGGAGTGAGTGAGTGAGTGAGTGAGTGATAACAAAACTCTGTTCTTCTTCTTCTCCCTGTCTTCGCTCTCAGCCAGTCTTGAAGGCACAGAATATAATATCCAGCATAAACAGAACACATGATTGGGGATACAAGCATCATAAAGTCGCCCTAGGACATTACTACATATATACTGCATATGCAAGGGAGCGTGGGCTGCCCACGGCATGACCTTAAGTAAAAGATTAGAAGAGAATCCTGAGTAAATGGGGCTCTGCTTGTACAACAGATGCATTCCAAGAAAACAGGAAGATGGAGGCAGCAAATGGACAATATTATCTGCAGCATTCAGACAACAAACACAGCAATTCTGTGACCACAAAAGCATGTAAAAGTAAATGAAATAAGATAGATGAAATGTGAGCATGAGTGTAGCAGTTCCAATTTTGTTAATTAGTCTGTATTCATGCTTCGCTGCTGCTGCAATTATGCTGCCTCACCCTTGCGTAGGCTTATTGTGCAAATGCTGTCATTATGCTCCAAGCAGCTTATAAAGCAGTGCAAGATATAAACCACCTACAGAGATGTCATTACAATTGTGTCAATTCAACAGGATGTTTCCTAAAATTTATAATTATTTGTCTTCACTGAGAAGCAATTTTTGAAACTATTACTAGTCTTTTTGAAGTTAACTTGGTAATTTCTTTTATGTGACATCAAACACCTGCCACTAAAATTAAGATAATTGTGTACACCTAGTAACAACATTTTAAAAGAAGAATCAACATCTATACCTACTTTATAATAGTTGTATACATTTCAAGCTTTGGGGTTTTTTTTCTAATTTCCAATAAATTATACTAGGTATTTAGAAATACTAGAAGGAAAAGGAATCAATCAGAGAATCATGGAATGTTTTGTGTTGGAAAGGACCTTAAAGGTCATATAGTTCCAAACCTACTGATATTAAACTTCCAGAATGAAATGATTCTTCACTGCAATAAGTCTTGTGTATTTCAGTGGCAAAAGGTCACATCCTAAAAGGTTGGGGGAAAAATGTCAAAACAACCTTTTACCAAGAAGTGTTGTATATTTAAAAACTTTATTTCAAATACAGTGTTATTTGACTCTGAATGAAGCATTCAGCTGAGATATTCTCTGATGAGGACTGCATCCAGGGTCTCTAGATGAAAACTCATTTCTTCAACTTGATTTACAGAGGTAGGTGCACCAGTTAGCAGGCAGTGGCTGTTTCATAGCCACTTTATTCACCTGTATATGTCCCTTTGTTTGCAAGTTGTTTGTACAAGATAGAAACTATCAGAATTATCATCATAGTCATAGTCTACATCTATCAGTTTATCAAGGGACATACTTTATTTCAAATCACTTTCAAATATCAGTGCTCTTCTTGATTGAAATAATCCATATTTCTTTCACTTTAAAAAGAATAACAACCCTTTTTGTGGGAACGGATGGGATAGGAGATCCATTTGTGATGGACAATGTCATGAAATTGACAGTTTATATTATAGATAGAGTGGATCATATTTCAGAAGCAGCTTTCTGCAGATATTCACTGTACAGATTTCCACCTTCATAACAAATAGGGTCTAGCAATCTTTAAATTTAATGTTCCATTTTTCTTCAACCTTTGCTGTATAAAACTTTGATGGAATTTCTGATTTATAACATCTGGTTAACTATCTAGTTGGGCAAAGCAATATCTGCATATTTATTCGAGCAACCATTTTAATGATCCCCGGATACAGCCATTTTAGTCTACTTGCATCTAACTTAGGTCCAAATATTTTGAAAACTGATTCTGTTTATATTCCTTTTATCAGACTATTACATTCAAAACATATTTTGTGTTGGTTCATTTGCTCTGTTTGAAACAGATGCATAACTGCAAACAGTCAATAATTTTAAGCTAGTTACATAAAGAAAAGGCAGAACACCCTTAGATAGAGGGTCAACCCACTGCAAGAATCATAATCAATGCTTGCCAAATTGTAATCTACAAATCAGATATGTAATCCCTTGGCAGCACCTAGATTTTATATGCAGCATTACAAAAGGGTTTTTTTTCTGCTTCTGGAGTTACAACTACACTTAAAGGCCAGAAGTTGCACAAACACATATACATACACACATAGATATACAGTTTATTTATTTTTGTGAGCTCTCAACACCTAAACAGCTGGTATCGAGGAAGGAGCTTCCTTGGTGCCCAGATTCTTCTTTTTACAGTCTCAAAGAAGTCTGAGGAAAACTTTTGCCCATATATGAATAAACTACAGTAAATACCTTAGCGTATATTGGAGATTCTATTTTGTTATTTTATAGCTTTGTGCAGCTATGGATTTTTCATACCAAGATTGCTAATTATTAAAAAGAAGTTGCCATGGGGAAGTGAATTCATAGAAATTTTCACAAGTTGCCTAAATGTGTCATTCCTGATCCCATTTAAAACATTGATGAATTGTACTACACTGATGAATCGTGCAAGGAAATCCTCTAATCAATGCAAAACCACATAGTGATAACACAGAGCTAGAATGTGAGGATGCAAACCAACCAACCAAAAAAAAAACCCACCAAAAAACCAAACCAAAACAAAAAAACCCCAACAAAACTAAGAACATCCAAAAATAAATTAACCCCTGGGGAAAATGGGGGGATCTAAGGTGATTTTCATACAAAATAGTTCTTTTCAGGGGAATTTTAAAGTGTGTCTTGGAGTTCATACAGAATTTCAGTTCAGCAGAAAATTGTTTCTTTGTTGTACCATCACGCTGGGCTTTTTTGTCTTCATTTAAATTTTTTTGTAATGGTTAGAAAAATATTTGATGCCCTCACATTTAAATAAAGAATACAAGAACAGGAGAGAGAAAAACCTATGATATGTGATATGAAAATATTTCAAGGATCTCTTTCCTTTTTGAAATTTGAGAAAGGTCAAGTACCAACAAGGGTCACATAAAATTTGAACATGTATCTGTCAAACATGTGTGAACAAAAGAAACTATGCTTTACCATTAAAGGAAACCATGGGTAGAATGGGTGTGTATGCACCTTTGTTTAAGAGTATACATATATTCTTAAATGTAACTGAGACTTTGCTTTTAAGTAGTAATGGATTTATCCAGCAAGATTTCTTTGATCTGATTTACTCTTGGGCAAGATCTCTCCTCTGTTCCTCAGATTCTCTGGATCCCTGTTCTTTACATTCTTTACATTTGGCATCTGGATACTTCCAGTACTATGTACAGTCCCAGAGCTAAAACATACAGCATGTTTACATGATTATTTACTATTGATTTGAAAAAAAGAGTTTATTTTCTCACTCCCTGCATTAAGAAGTAAATTAGTGTGTTTTAACCAAGGTACTAATTCGTACCAGTTTTTTGAATGCTGCTCTTTCATCAGTTCATGAAGAAAGAAGGCAATGAGTCACTTGGGAAAAAATAGCTGCTCTAATATTGGACAAAAGTAAGGCACACCAAATTTTTTGCATTCCCAAATAGGTTTTTTGCTAATACAGCGGAAAAAACTCAGAGAAAACCCCACTCATTGCACAAATTTATTGGTTATTCTTTTTCAATAGTGCTCAATTCGTCATAGATAAATATTGACCAATCTTAAAATTCTCAACTCCATTGCTGTGTGCAGCAAGACTTTCCTCTGACTTTTTCCTGTAACTGTCTCTACCACTGACAAGCACCATTCAACAAGTTGTGACTAGAGACCTAATAGTGCCAGTCAATAGAATTCCACCCAGAGGCCCTGTAGTTCAAATACAGTTCCAGACATAAAGGTTTACAATGGATGTGAAGGAATTACCCAATGAAGAGAAATAATTTCTACTTGATTCTCTTTCTTGAAGGTGAAGATGTTAAAAATATCTATCCAGAAATTCTAATCATTTTTTCAAATAATGATTTTTTTTTGTGTATTCATAGCACAAGGATATTTTTATGTTATTAAGGAATTGTACAGTCAAATCACTGATAATTACCATTAATTATTAAATAGTAAAATATAGGTAGGAGCAAAAATGCCAGTTCTAATAAAATAAATTTTAGAGAGTTGAAGGGTATTGTGGTGATCCAAATATTGATTGGTTGTTAAAAGATGTTTTATTAATGTTAATATTAACCTCACCATTATGCAAAGCCCTAGAAATGTGGAATAAATGTCAATCAATATTGATATTGATAATTATTTTGTCTTTGCAAAGACAAAAGAATGTTATTTTCTGCTATCACAGATTTCCTACATTGAGGCAACTTTGGTTAGAGAGATAAAAAAAATGTAGCTATTTTTTTTTAATTATTTTGGAGGTAAAAAGCTTACATTCGGGATGTCTTTGACATAAAGTGAAAAATGTAGATAACAAACTGTTAAAATATTCAACTTAAGCTTGGTAGTTACATGCAAGCTAACCTTTTATCACCAGGACATTTTCTTAAAATGTATATTTGCCATATGACAACCAAAGAAAGAGGAACTCAGTATTTGAAATTATAGTTAAGGAAGATTTGATAAAGCTGCTTTTACAATATTTTTGAATAAAGGCCTTTGCAGAACATATATGAGAGACATCAGTACCTGAGAGAATATTTAAAGTATGTGTTTATGTACAGCAATCTGTAAACAATTGGATCTTGAGGCAAACAAGGATGTGATATAGTTTTAACAGAACCAAATTAAAGACAGCTTCTGATATGGAATACTCTCATTACACACATTTATATAAATATATTTGAAACTTACTCTTCAGTTCTTTCAGTCAATCGAAATTGGAGCTTTTGTAGTTTCTTTATTAGTCTAGCTTCTTCTGGGAAAAGGGAATGCTGGTTTTGAATTAATTTACCAAATATTTGCCACCTTCTTCCAGTATGTCCCTTGATATGTTATTTCTATGAAGCTGATAAAGTCTCATATTTATCTTCAGCAAAAAGATATTAAAAATAAATTCTAAACAGCAATTCTATATATCATTCAAATATCTGCCTTCCACAGTGCCTAAAATTCTCCTATTCTAATGTTTATTATCACTTAACAACCTCAGCCTGAATTCTCTTTTGACTGAAAAAATTTTAATTGAACTTCCGTAACCAAAAGATGATAGGAAAGACATTATTTCCTAGAGTTTGATTTGAATTCCTATTAGTACATTAAGGGCATTAATTAAATCTCAGACTTGAGCAAAATTCATATCAATAGACTTGAACCAGTTCATGGGAAGCTGGATTCCTTACGAGTAAGAAATGTGGAACTGAGCACTGTTGCTGTAAAATTTCATGTTGCTTAATTTTGTAAGAGTTGATGACATCTCTATGACAAGAAAAACAGTGGTAAAATATTTTTGATAAATGCTAAAAACTTTGAGTATTTTGATAAATGCTAAAGTCCTTCAGGATAAAAAAGTATATAATTCAGAAATTACTTTTGTGGGATTCTGGAAAGGGAAAACAAGAAGAAAGCATTTCATGTTGCTGTAATAGCTCCAGGTAGTTCACATGTGATCGGTTCTTCCTAAAGTCTAATGAAGGAAGCTTTGCGCATAATGTTATATTGTAATGTACTAGTAACAAGTACAGTCAATGCAGTATTAACAGTTTTTATTAAATTACATAGATTTTACCACGATGGTTACTATTGTAATCAAAATTTTCCAGGGTTAAATTTATTATTCTACATTTCTTAAATAAAACATACTTCATCTAAAGTTAACAGATTTTAGAATATTTCTATTCCTGTTTTAAAGTATCTTGTCATATTTCTTATAAGAAATAGTCTATGACATCTTTTTCAAATACTAGAAGATACTTCTCAATGTCCTACTCGCCCATGTTTCTATTTTTTTCCTATAATTTTGCAAAAATCTGAAACAGTTTTTCTTAGAATGAGACATAGTTTGATAAACACTAACTTCATACATGACAACTAATGCAACTTAACATAATTTATCTGTACTGCAATTGTTTCTTTTTAAAATTTCATCATGGATTCCTTCATAAATAGTCTCCAATGAATGAAATTTTTTTTCCTCATACTCATACTATCCTATATTTTCTCACATTAACAGTATCTAATCATCTAATCCATATCAGTGCTGCTCCCCCTGTGTTTTGAAAATTATCTGCGAGTTAAATTGTAAAAATTTAACCAGGGGTGAGTACTCCTTGAATGACAATAGAGATGTCTCCAATGGGTATTCTTCTTTTTTTAGTTTCTACTACTAGTAGTGGAAATACATGGTAATTATGTAATAAAGAGTGAACCCATCCAAAGGAACCTTTAAACTACAGAAACCACTTGTAAAATGGATAGAGTACTCAACTGTGCAATAAATGGCAATACAGAAATTCATCCACTATATAGCATAAGACTGTTGCCATATTATTGTATATTCATAAATCAAAGAGAGATAAAGTACCATGAATGTACCTGTGATTCAATGCATTTTCCAAAATTATATTTTTTATTTCTCAGTGACTGTCATCATTTACTGTTTTTAATATTTTTCTGAACTAGATAGTCTTTAAGGTTCCTACTAACCCAAAACATTCTTTGATTCTTTGATTATTAAATTTTTTTCCCAACGTTTACTTATACAAGTATTGTGATATTGTTCACCCAATCAATTATCTTCTAGTTTAAAATGGAATATGGAGGGAAAAAATCAGAGAGATATGCTGTTAATTATTTTTCTTGGGGTGATTTTATGATGATACTCTATTCCCTGATTTTCTGTCTTATGCCTGCAATGATGGGTATATGGTAGATGTCTCTACCATAAGCTATAGGCAGAAAAACTTCCTACAAATCTTATAAGGGGGCATACCCATATAAATTACATAAATATGATTCAGAGCACACAAGAATGATATTTAAAACTTTCTTACAACTACATTTATACACAGAGAGAATGATAAGTGTTACTTCAAACACGTAGCACAAATGTGTACATCAGTCAATATCAGAGCTGTGAGGGCACCAGCAGTCCTGAATTGCCCTGGGACAAATCTGAGACCACCTTCATGCCCCAGTCCCAGGAAAACAAGAGCCCTATTTTGGGCTTGGCCTCACAGGAAGACCTGGCACACTCCCTCACTTGTCCAGCTGGACCAGCTCACCTTGTGTAGTGGTCAGCACATGGCTGTGGGGAGACCCTGCTCTCTGTCACCAACCCTTGCTCAGGGCAGGTGGTGGCAGAATGGCCCGTGCCACTACTGCAGCCACACTCATCTCCTGGCTCATTGCAGTCCATGGGTCTTTGATTATTATGTTGGATGTTTGTAGTGGTTTGACCCTGGCTGTACATCAGGCATCCACCAAAGCCACTCTATCGCTGTCCTCCACATCTGCACAGGGGAGAGAAAATATAACAAAATGTTCATGAGTTAGGGACAGGGAGACTTCACTCACCAGTTACTCTCAGGGGCAAAACATACTCTAACTGAGGATATAAATTGAATTTATTATCAACAAATTCAGAGCAGGATAATGAGAATTAAACCAAATCTTAAAAACACCTTCCCACCACTTCTCCCTCTTTGTAAGCTCTACCTCCTCCCTCCAGAGGCTCAGGAAGACCAGGAATGGGGGTTACAGTCAGGTTATCACATACTGTTCTTGCCACTGCTCACAGAGATGAGTCCTTTGCTTGCTCCATCTTAGGGTCCCCTGGTCTCACCTCGAAGATTTGTGGGCATAAGACAGACAATCAGGGAGTAGAGTATCATCATAAAATCACCCCATGAGAAGTAATTAACAGCTGATCTCTCTGACTTTTCCCCTCTATATTCCATTTTAAACTAGAAAATAATTGCTTGGGTGAACAATATCACAGTACATGTATAAGTAAATTTTGGGAAAAAAATATAATCATCGAAGAATCATAGAATGTTTTGGGTTGATAATGGCCTTAAAGACTATCCAGTTCCAAACCCCTGCCATGGGCAGGGACACCTCCCACTAGACCAGGTTGCTTAGGGCTCCATCTAATTTGGTCTCAAACACTTTCTGGGATGGGGCAGACAAAGTTTCTTCTGGAAAGCTGTTCCAGTGCCTCACCACCCTCACAGGGAAGAATTTCTTCCTGATATTCAATCTAAACCTACTCTCACATTGAAGCCATTCCCCCTTGTCCTGTCACTCCAGGCTCTTGTAAAGAGTCTCTCTCTATCTTTCTTGTCGGTTCCCTTGAGGTACTGGGAGGCCACAATTCAGTCACCCCAAAGCCTTCTCTTTCCAGTCAGAACAACCTCAGTTCTCCCAGCCTTTCCTCCCAGCAGAGCTGCTCCATCCCTCTGATCCCCTTGGTGCCTCCTCTGGCCTGGCTGCAGCAGGTCCCTGTCCTTGCTGTGCTGGGAGCCCAGAGCTGGATGCAGCCCTGCAGGTGGGGTCTCAGCAGAGGGGGCAGAGGGGCCCCACTCTCTCTGCCGTGGGGCTTTGGATGCAGCCCAGCACACTGGTGGTTTCTGGGCTCCCGGCACAGATGTTATATAACACAAAACAGAGATGCCACACAATGCATTTCATAAGGAGAAATCCTCCAAAAAAGGTATTTCAGTAAGATTTTTCTAATTTAGTTATTGTTCGATGTATATAGGACAATTTTTGTTATTTTAATAGGAAAACATGGTTGAAAATATTTTAGAGTAAATATTGAATTGTAGTTAGCAAAATTTGTGGGAGAGTAATGAAATAACAGAGTATTATTGACTAAAAATCTTGATGGATTTCTAGTCACAGAGAATGTATTTCAGGGTCAATATTAATTATTTATTATTTTTATTTTAAGAACTGGTAATGAGCTGAATAGTATCAAAACATGAGATCATTACATTAATAACCTTGTCTACAGAACTCCACGCTATGTTGCACAAGTTAGAACTAAAAAAGCTACATTTTTGAACCATAGTTTCTATGAAGTCATGACAAACATTGCTATACACAGGGAAATATTTTAGTCCCATGGTAGAATGATGCCACACTGCAAGATAAACACTGAAAGTTCAACTAATTGATCGTTTTACTTATTGCCCATTTAGACTCAGTAGCAAACAAATAATTGCAGTGCTTATTAATTTTCTTTCTTCCATTTGTTGGAAGAAAATCACTAAGTTTAGAAGCAATCTACCAAGAATATATTTTCTTTTTTTAAATTTTTATTTATTTTATAATTAAGCTTTCAGCATATTTTTCTTTGAGTATATATTCTCCTTACCACTTCTCAAAAAATTACCATCTGTATGTTAGAATGTTTTTCAACACAATAATGTGTTTGGGAGGCTATCGATGTTTACTTCTTTTGACAATGCATCTCATTTATATTATAATTGGCTTTTTGTATGAAAAACATGGTTATTATGATAATATTTGCTTATCTGGTATTTTCCATCTGAAGATCTCAAGTGGTTTACCAAGGCGATGAATATCATTATCCATATTCTACATAAGGATATGTTTCTGTAAGAATAATTTAGCTCTAGAATAATGGAAATTTAAGATTGTTTTTTAGAAGGATAACAGAGATGAAGAAGAGCAGAAGAATGAATTACACATGTATTGTACCTCCAGAATGAAAAGGATTTTGTTTTAATAAGACTTGGAACGTCTCACAGGACTAGTAGAGATTAGAGGAGTTGGAAGTTGAAAGGTTTCTAATTTACACATTGGTACGGCAACTTAGAACACTTCATAGGGAAATAAACAAAACAACTAAAAAAGGCTACATATATGGGTATGGGCTAATTCACTGGACTTGTTACCTACCAAAAACCATGGGTTTTTGAAGTGTTCATGAATTTAGACCATAATAAATTTATTGAAAATATGTATGGACATACCATGCAAAAAAAACAAAAACAAACCATGATGAGGAATTATCCATTCTCTCAGATTCTTCTTCTCTTCCAGACCAGTTTGTTGAGTGGAGTGTAAGATGCTAGGAGTATTTCCCTTAGTTTGTACAACAGAGCAATGATTAAAAATATTTGATCTTGCCACTTAACTCTCATTAAATGCTAACAAGATTCTAATTGACATAAAGCATAGATCTGTAAGAAAATAAGAATAGTCTGACGAAGCACTAAATTTTGCTGTTCGGCACTCCTGCAGTCTCTCATGACCATGTCTAATTTAGTTGTAAGAACAGGGACAGGAAATGTTTTTCTTGCTACATCTCTTCTGAGGCTGGTGCAACAATAGAGAGAACTTCATATGAGGAAAACACAGCCTTGTATAAGTCTTGTCAGACAGTTCCTCAGCTTTTGAGTACTTTGACAGTCCAAGATGACCTTTATTGCCACCCAAGTGAACCTGAATACTGTATCAGTAGAATGACTCTGCCGTGCATGACTCCAAAGTGAATCCAAATGACCATGGTGTTTACTTGAGGTATATGAGAGCTGAATTAAGAGGTTTTGCTTGTGCATATAGAATATCTGCTCAAAATCAGGAATGGGTAAGCCAAGAGATAGTCACAGTGTTCCCTTAAAAGAAATTTCTTCTTTTCTTCTTTCTAGCAACTTTACTTCCCAGAAATAGTTGTTAAAGCTATTCTCTCACAGACTTTTGCAATAACACAGAGATTCACAACTCTAATATAGGGTTAAATATGCATGATTAGCGTTATCATGATTAGCCTCAAAATGGACAGGTTATGCTATAACTTATTATACAAATTAATTAGTTGTTACTAATCTTCTGCTGTTATGCTTGTGCCATCCTATATTGGCTTCTCAGTACCTTACAAACTCAAATTTTTACGTGATAGGTCCTGCATATTTGGAAGCTAAACTGAAAATAAATTTGTGAGCCTGCTTTGTGTGAGGAATTAAATCATGGAATCACAGATTCATTTAGATTGGAAAAAACTTTAAAAACCTTGCTACTTGTACAGTTGCAGAGATACTTATTTTAAAAAAAATCATGGAAATAATACATGTTCTCTTTCTGGTCTTGAAAGCTTATGAGTGTTTAGGAGGCGAGAAAATGAATTCTGAATAGAGTTAAAAATGGAGTTGTCTGCTGTGCAGCTAAACTTCTTTACTTATCTATCAATGTGCATTTCTGTGCTCTCTGTATTTCACATTCAAGAGAGTTTTCATGGTCAAGAGGGAAATTAATTCTAGTTCAAGGTGTGCCAAATACCAGAATAATTGTTTTTATTCCATTAAATTTCTCACCAGAATGGAAGTCATATAAATTCTGCAATGTGAAAGATTCTCTCCTTACAGCAGAAATTTAATCTCTATTAGATCTTTACAGTTTTGTCTTGGAGCTGGCATCTCAGTCCAGGTGTTTACTCACAAACTGCATTTGAAAGAAAAACATAAAACCACACTATGATAAAAGCCATAACTTTTTTGTGTTGAATAAGTGATAATTATCAGAGAAATACTTATGAAACAAATGAAATAAACAACAGTTAGTGATATCTTCTGAAATTATGCTTAGGAGCTTTTTAGGATTATGACAAGATCTAATCTCTAAAGCCACATAACACTTAGATGTCTACAAAAGTGGACAAGAAATTTATTAGTTTAAATTAGTAAATTGTACTAATAAGACAATAGTAATTGTTTTATTGTGCATAAGATAAAATTTTATGGGATTATATGTTTTTTCTCAATGCCTCCTTTTTAGTTTCTGTTTAACTTTTAAGAGGTTTTATTTTAAGAACAACTAATTAGAAACTGAGTTCTGAAAGCTCACAAATATATGTACTGTCCTGACACAAAAAAATCATGCTCTTGTAAACTGTTTAAATTCTGAGACAAGAGTTTCATAGCAAAAAGATATTAGTGTAAAACTTTTTGTTTATTACTTTTAGCTACAAATGAATTTTTAAATTTTAATTAACAGATGTATATGAGTTTATTTTCTTCCCTGACATTTAGGAAGTATTAGCATGATAAAAAATATTTTTCCTGTGGGGCTACTTTATCACATTTCACTGGAGTCAGGACACAATATAATGTGAATTAATTTATCAAATTCAAAGCAGGCACTACAGAGACTTGAGTTCTGTGGTTGAAGAAATTGAAGAAATCACATCACCTTATGTAAGATTAGATGTGGGAAGTCTCTTTACTTCATACAATACTTCCCTCCAGATGATCATATAGGTTTCAGAGATTTCTTACACTTTTTCTACTCTTCCAAGACTGTATTAGCCGAGTCCTCTTGCAGGATGGGGAAGAGAGAATACACCTCATTCTTACATTCAGAACTCCCTCTGTTCCCCCCTCCACCCCTTTTTCTGGGGATAGTTGTTAGGCTCTTCATTAATGTTAAAGTTCTGTACATATGTAAGCTTTATTTTGCAACATTAGAAGCCATCTCTTGCTTTTAACTCTTTTTTGAACAATTTGAACAGAATTGTTTTTTAAACAATTCTTCATCTAATGCAATGCAATTGTCTCTTCCTTTTCTTTGTTGGATAACAAGCATTCTGAGGAATGCACCTTTCACAGCTCTTGCACTGTGTCAGTTTGTATCAAAAACACAAGACAAAATATCTAAACAGGTTTATTGTGTATGTCCAATTATGGGCTCTTAGACATGAAAATAATTAATCACTTTGAGGTGAGAGTGACTTATCTCACTGAGATTTTCTTTCGGATTGCCCTCCAAGCTAATTAGTGTTTAGTAGACATTTTTCTCCAATTAAATTTCTAGTTCATAAAGACCTTGGGCAGTTTGGAAGCTGTGCTGAACACAGTGCTTAATCAGAAGCAGAGTAATTGGTTTGCAAAAATGGGCAAAAAGAGCAGGTAGAGCACACCATGACTTAAGTGGCAGGCCAGAACTTTATCTTGGTAAGCATATGAAACAATGTTGACTATAATCATAGCATGTGCCCTCTATAGTTCAATAACCTTTAATAACTGCACATGTAGGCTGTCCCAACCACAGTGGGTAACAGATTGCCGTGATCCATTTAGGAACTGTCTCACAGGTAAAGAATTTGACCTCTTTGGAGATGAGTCTCTCTACATCTTTCAATGAAGCTGGATTTTGTCTGCCTTACTGTTTGTGTCTTTTACCTCTGAGGAATACCTGTGATCTATGTTTGTTGGAATTTCCTAACTTCAGCTTCATCTGCCACATTGAAGACCCTTCCAGATCCTTGACAACTTTGCCTTCAAGAGAGATTCTTCTATCTCATTTTCCAGGAAATGACCTGTGCCCTGTCTTCCCGTGTGTCCTGAATGTGAATTCATTCAGCCTTCTTCAAAGCCTGCTACTATCCTAGAAAATTACAGGACCCCAAACTAGGCTTGCATGCTGGCACCCACCTAAGTACACTGTTCAATAATAGCATGTTGCCCAATTTTGGCTTGATACCATTTGGTATACTCACAAAAGATAAAAAGGCGGATGATCCCTCTTTCATTTTTCACTTTTTGCATTCATCTCACTCCTGAGTTTACAGCAACAATGGGGGCAGCATTCCCCATGCTGGGCAGGTTATTCTTTTTGTGTTCTGTTGTAGGGGGATTATCCATCAGGTCAAGAGGTTTAAATATATCAGCCATAGCTATCTTGCTCAATAAAGAGTTTGTAAGATTGAACTGCGAAATAGAACCCTAATAGACATTTAGAAGGTAAAATCTTTGTAAATTTTCTGTGTTGCTAGTGGCAGTAGAACATAAAATCAAGAAATTGAAATTTTAGGAGTAGACTTGCTAAAATATCTGTATTATAAAGAATACTGCATTTTAAAGATATTTCAACTTATGCTGGCCTCTGAATTGCTGTAATTGTCTGAATTAGCTCATGATTTATAGAATAAAATACTGAAAGAAATTTTCTGTCCATGTACAAGCACAATCATATATACAGTATTATAATTGTGCATTTCATAAAATAAAGTGATAAATTTAGATAATTCAGGTTGACAATTTTTGTTGCCTAGAGATAGTGAAAGTAATTTTTGCAGTTTTGTAATAAATTTATCATACTTTAGTGGGCTCATGTTCTAGATGGATTATATCTTATATTTTCAGACTATTTTAAAGTCATATCTGGGGGGAGAGGGGAAGAAAACAGCTGCAAAAAAACGTGGGTGACGTGAGTGTTATAAAACCAAAAAACTGGTCACAACAGACTTGAAACAACCGAAACTTTACCCAGGTGAAATCATGCTAAAGAAAACCCACAATTTTTCTTCTTGATTTTAATATTAATCTTACATAATGTTGAAAATGTAAAATTTTAAAATTTTATTTCAGCTGGAAAGTTGAATTTTGTGTTCTGGGGCTAAATCTAAGGCATGCTATCTGGCACAGTACTTCTAAAAGCATTTGTGTGGAGAAACACTGCAGGTTTTCCATGTACATCCCACTTTTCTACCCATGACCCACATATTTTCCCTTAAAGAAGGCTGAGAAACCAATATAGAGAAGCACATTGTGCTGTTTGGGAATAATTCAGAAGTATTTCTATGACAGAAAAAAAGCAAGGTAGTTAGTCAATCCATCCTTTAGTGTTTGTGATATTTCTGAGACAGAGGATATGTTCAATCCATTTTCAGACAGAGCTCTCCATCAGTATATTATAGGAAAGGACTCTGGTTAATTCACAAGCAAAATAAAATCAGCTTAGAAAAAACAGAAATCAAAATTCCAAAGTGTGATGGGATGACCCTGGCTGGGTGTCAGGTGCCCACCAAAGCTGCTCTTTCCCTCCCCTCATCAACTGGAAAGGTGAGAAAAAATATAGCAAAGGGTTCATGGGTCAAGATAAGGGTGGGGAGAGATCTCTCACCGGTTACAGACCGCTTCTGGAATTTTCCTAAAGTATTAAAAAAAAAGGTAATCTGTGAATGACAATAACTTTTGTTGAAGTGTGACACACTTAATAATCTCTGCAGCTCTCAGTGTTTGGATCACCAATAGGACCCTGCGTGTGGCCTGTCTTTGGTACAAATGCAAACCTCCAAACAATTTCTACTGTTTGGAGTTCAGTATTTTGTCTGCATGTCTGAAATATGTCAATCTGAAAAATGGATGATGGGAATAAAGAATTTCTATTAAATACCATTATTTGTGAATACAATCTAGAATAAGTCATGCTGTTAAGTTCAAATCCTATGACCAATTGCTTCAGAAATTTTGTGCTCTTAGCATCCAAAGCTTGCAGTAAGGGTATAGTACTGAATTTGTATTAGATCCACAGCAAGGAGAAACAATGAACATTATTCTTTTTAATAGAAATCTTCTTAATATAATCATCAGAACAAAAAAAACCCCTAACTGCATATTTAATGTGCTGTCTTCTGATTAATTAAATTTTTGGCTTACCTTGCTAATATTGATTCAGTTTATAGCTGTATTTTGTGTCTCCCTTGCAGGAAAATCAAAAAATATCTCTTGTTATGGTCACTCTTTAATATAATACAGTATTTTGTAAATATATAACCAAAATTGCTTGGATTTATATTCCTCATTTAAGAAAATATATTTAGCCGTACTCTGCTGTGTGTACAATTAAAAGCAAGTACTAATTTTATTGCCAATGTAAATATGTCTTATATTTTTTGTTATTGATATTTTAATATTGGGGTAATTGAACAGAATTATGTATGACCATGTTTCCATAACTCAGAAGCTCTTTCTAGATAGTTTTTCCTCCCAGTTCTTTACCATTACTTTCCTTTTGAATCCTTCTAGTACTTAAGCAAGGCTTGTAAGAAGGATGGGGACAGCCATTTTCCTAGGACCTCTAGGGATGGAGCAAAGGGTGATGGTGTCAAACTGAAGGATAGTTGATTTAGATTAGATATAAGGAAGAACTATATACAATGAGGGTGAAACACTGGAGTGGGTTACCCAGAGATGTTTGAGCTGCCCCACTCCTGGAAACCTTGAAGGTCAGGTTGGACCACACTCTGAGCAACCTGATCTGGATGTCTCATTGCAGAGGGGTTGGACTCGGTGGCTTTTGAAGGTCTCTTCCATCCCAAACCGTTCTAAGATTCTCTGATCAGCATTTGTTCTCAAGGTCGACAAGGGTAGATTTAGCAGGGGAACACAATACAAAGGAGCCATCAGAATACTGCCAACATTTTCAATCACAAGAATTGCAGAAAGTAGAAGACTCACCTGAATTTGAAGCCCCTGGTGAATATATTTTCTTCATCATCATCATCATCATCATCATCATCATCATCATCATCATCATCATCATCATCATCATCATTTTTCTATTTGAACACATTTCCATTAAGCAGTTGGAATTTTAAGTATAAATTTAGCACTGAAATGGATAGTTTCTTATAATTTCCTCAGGTTCATTGTCATGCAGCTAATAGAGTAATTACAGAACTATTCCTAGAGTGAATGCTGTGTTATCCACTGAAAAATACTGTGATATTGTGGTACATAATGTGAATAAAAAATTACTTTTTCTGCAAAATTAAGCCTACATTAAAAAATTTCAGCAGGGAGCAACTGTTTTGTAAATAAGATATAGCTGTTTTTAATGTTTAGTTCTCATGGCAATAACAACATGAACCTAACTGGCATGATTCCCTGCTGCCACTATGTATACTTCAGCTTTCCTGTCATTAGGGACAAAAAGAGTCGAATGCTTCTGAACTGCTACTGATCTGAAGAGTTTCTAAATCCTAAGACTCTTAAAAAAATCCAAAACAATGTATCTCAAGAAAGACTGATGTAGTTTAATTTGTAATTATAATATTCTCCCATCATGAACATGTGCACAGTTGAGTATTTGAACCTCTGTATAAAAATAATGCACACAACAATTAACTAATTGAGTATGTGTGCTGGTTTTGGCTGGGGCAGAGTTAATTTTCTTCCTGGCAAATGTGGGGCTGTGTTTCAGATTTGTGTTGAACACAGTGTTGTTAATACAGAGATGCTTTTGTTATTGCAGGATGGGGCTTACAGAGAGCCAAGGCCTTTTCTGCTTTTCATACACTCACACTGGAGAGGGTGCATGGGAGTTTGGGAGGAGACACAGCCAGAACAGGTGACCCAAACTGACCAAAGGGATATTCCAGACCATGTAACATCATACTCAGTATAGAAAGTGGAGAAGGGAAGGAGACGACATTGAGAGTGATGGCATTTGTATTCCCATGTCACGGTTATGTGGGATGGACCCTGCTCTTCTGGAGATGGCTCAATGGAAACCTGCCTGCCCATGGAAAACAGTGAGCTAATTCCTTGCTTTGCTTTGCTTTGCTTGTGTGCATAGCTTTTGCTTTCCCTATTGAAATGTCTTTGTCTCAATCCATGTTTTTTCTGCTTCCATCCTTCTGATTCTCTCTCCAATCTCATTGGTGGGAGACTGAGCAAGCAGCTGTGTGGGGCTTGGTGGCTGGCTGGGGTTAAACCATGACAATGTGAAAGAAAATAATGGATAGGACTAGAATTGAGTTTTTTCCTACTCAATGAAAAAATTGAGTAATTCTGTGTTGCAATAGAGGAGTTTCAGGTAAAGTCCCTAAAGTCAATAGGGACTAGCAAAAGTCTAGTGGGAAAGAGTCTAGTGAGAAAGGTCCCTGCCCAGGGCAGGGGGCTGTAACTCAATGATCTTTAAGGTCCCTTGCAACCCAAACCATTGTATGATTTTATGATGCAATACAAAACATGACTTAGTCTTCCAGACTCTCATAATTCATAATTCAATGTTATGTTCATTCCAAGGATTGCAGAATGAACATAACATTGTCAACTTGTGACAGTTTCTGTGTGAAAAGGAGGGTGGAGACCCACACACGAACTGCAGCATTTCATGAAGGAATAGCGCTGCTTGTGTTTGCAGTGACTGTGGTGGCTCCTATTCCTGTAGTCTAATCATCCCAAAAGCTGAGTAAGGCTCTTGGCTGGTCAACACTAGCCCAGTGTGCTTCCCTGGACAGTGGATGTGCAGAACTCCACTGAAGGCAGCATTTTGCAGTCATATCAGGGATCCTTGCTGGTCACAATTCCTTCCCCATGCACAAGTGTCTCTCCAGGGACACTGGCTCACATTGACCCCAGTAAGCAAAATCGTGACAGGAAATCAACAGTTTTTGTGTTTGCCACGGGGTCTACTCCGTGCAGTGTGAAGGACTTGTAATTTTGTCTTCAATTTCTTTTTTTATAATTTAAAAATACTAATGAGCAAGTTACCTCAGCTGAACTTGAGTTACAAAGGCTTTATTAATTCAAGAGGAGCAAACTTTCTCTTCTTATAAAATAGTTGTTCATTGTTACTCTGACATCAATGAATGACTGACAGTTATTATAGATCTAATTTTTTTACACTGCATGGAATGAATCTGGCACTAAGTACTTGGGTTTCTGCCGTTAAATAATTTCACAGAGATATTTTAAATATCAAATGAAATCCCAGAAGATGATGGTGATGCATTAGGGATATGTCCTAACTGAGGGTTCTGCAGCTCCGGACTGAGTGTGACTTCAGCTATTTTGTCTCAAAACCATCTACTCCATGGCTATTTGAACTGTGCTGTGAAAAAGTAATTTAAACAGCTGCCTGAGGAATAATTCTTTTGAGTTTCAAGACTAACTGCAATTTTCAGTGAGTGAAAATTACTTCTATAAAAGTGAAATTTTGAAATCATTGGTAGGCTATCTTTTTTATTGCAAACAAGGTTGGTTTCTCTAACAAACTTCTGACTATTTTCTATTTATGTAGTCTGCACCACTGACCTTTTATTTCAATTGAGATAGCACTTGAAACTGCAATACAATCAGAAATCAGTTTATGAGGTAGAAAATCTCTTTAAATGGTAACTAGAAAACAGGTGATAGTTCAACAGGGTTTATAGTACTTCTTAGAATCTGGATATAGAGAGAAATTAGGCAGATAAAGTATATCATTGCAGGCAATAGCATCACTGCTTAACAGCAGGGGAAAGGTGCTCAAATGAACATATCTGCAAAAGTGAAGACAGACAAAAAAGCGCTGGTATAGTTTTTAACTTTAAATGAACATTGAGACTGGCTTTAGCTCTTATTCAGATGTTTGACAGTAAAATCTGTAAATCCTAAACCCTATCCTTGCTCTTTTTAGTATGCTGAATTTCCCCCCTAGGTCTGACTATTTTCATGGACAACCAAAGGATCTTTGTTACATAAATGCAATGCAGGAACTAGAAAAAAATCCTCTGCTGTAAAATTACAGATTGCTTTGAAAATATTGGGATTTCAGCAGCCTCTGTCTCAGAAAATGAAAAAAAAAAAAAAGCAGAATTGAGAAAAATTGCCATTTTTCTCAATTCACAGTGCAACCAAAGATCTACATTGGTTTATTTGGATGAAGGTATACAAGAACTGATATCTTCAATATATATTTGAAAGCATATTTCTGAGTCTTCCTAATTAAGCAAAAAAATGCTTTCAGTGAGATGTTAACAAAAGTTGAAGTAGACATCTTCTGTCCAGTAAATGAGAAATGTAGGTAAATATAGCTTTTGTTGCCCTCAGAAAACTGAAAACTCAGCTGGTGGTGAGTTGTAAAAAAACTAAATTATGTTTTGTGGAATTATATTCTTTCTCAATCTCTGATTTTTGTATCTCAAGCATGACTTCTTGTTTCTGAACTAATCTTTGAAGGTATACTTTTAGTTTCCTTTGTAGATCATGATGCAAAAAATATGAGGGATGGAAATAATTTATGACAATGAATTCTCCAGCCCAAAGTGTGTGCCCTAAAATCATTGAAAGAGGCATTTGAGGTTGCAGCAGTCTTCAATTCCATGTGTTAGGAGAGACCTTTAGGAGCTAGGCTGCTGCGTGGCATTCAGGGTTGACGGACACATCAGTTCTCATTGTTCCAGTGATCATAGTTCACCTGGCAGGAAAATTAAATCTGCAGTCCCTGTAAAGGTGCAGTTCCCACTGCTAAATTTGCAGGATCTTCTGAGAGGAAGGAAGTATTGGTGAAGGATAATGACTTTGTGAATCTCTTTCTGTTATTTATTTGTCTGGTCTCAGTAACTGGAAGACCTTGTGATCTGCTGATAAATGGCAAAATTAAATGCCAGTGACCAGAATGAGAAATTAATATAACTATACTATATCTTATTTTTACATTCAAAATACTCTGTGACTTTAATTATTAAAAGAAACACAGGTATTATTTTTCTCAGTTTTTTTCCTTATACATTTTTCTCTTAAATTCTTTATTCTTTCTAGTTTCAAAGAGATAACAGTCTTCTGAAAAACACTTTTCATTCATTTATAGGAACAAGTACATGCTGGCCTTTTTCTCCGTAAGACAAATGTGTGTAAGCCAAAATATTTTATCTCTATGTCTCATCAGTAAAGTATTTAATGAGGCTCCAGAAATACAGTGTAGTTATCATATAGCACTGGGAAATATTATACTGACTCTAGGAGCAGCAACCAGAGAAGATTTTTAATGTGCCATTAAGTAGTAAACTCACAGCTGCATGATAGTGTCTAAGTGACTGGTGAGTATAATAATTTAAAAGTATGTCCAGAATTAAAGAAAATACAGATAAAAATAAAGTCAGGGGCTTATATTTTCTGATTTAATTTTATTAATACTAAAGTGTTCTTTAAATAAAGGGATAAATATACTGTTCACACAAAGGGAAAAATTGTTAGAAAGTGTTTGAAGGAGAGAAGAAGGATTTTGTGGTACATCATTTTCCAATGTGGACTGAAGTGTTATGATAGAACTAATCAGTTCATACCATCAAAAATACATTACACATTAAAGAGAACAAAGTAAAAAAGCAGAGCATTCTGTACAGAATGTAATAATACTAATGCTCAATTTCTGTTTGCAATCATCTTAGAATCTTCTAGAAGAATAAACCACAATGAATGACCGAGAGATGCTTTCCATTCCTAGGGAAAAAAAAGGGAGGGGAGTATCAATAGAAACATTATTGCATAAGTCTAAAATTGCTTAACTGGAAATTGCTTTGTTTTTACCATCTTGGAAAATGTGTGGCTCTTCTGAGATAACCATTCCAAGATTGTTGTAACATCATACACTAATAAAATATTGTTACCAAAAAGTGTTAGAAAAGAGGGTCTTATAACTATAAAGTAAGTGAAGAATCCTTTCCCAGTCCTTGAGACCCAATTTCCAAACATCTGGAGAAAGACATTATGAGATAGAAATGTGTGAGAGATGTAAAATTACGAACTTTTCACAATTATAATCTCCTGGAGGCAGCACTTAATAGATAGACCCTTTTTTTCATGGGAACACAGTCCTACAGGCTGTGCACAGATTTAGATGAGACATTAGAATTAGAGAAGGAAAAAGGAAAATGCTTTGACATGTTTTATAACGTATATGTATATTTTATTATTTGTAGTTCATATTTGCTTTACAAAGAGCAGATGATGTCACCAGTCAGCAAAGTATTTCAAAAAAATATGAATAATTGGACCAAGGGAGAACCACCAGCTGACTCTTGGACTGTTCCCATGTAATTAAAGATTGGCACAAGCACAAGTACTTGACCATATAATAGAGAAGTCAGGACTATATAAAATTGGTCAGCAAATTGTTGACCAAGGAGTTTCAGACTTAAGAATATATTTTTAAGCAGAATATATTCATTTTTCAATTACACCCTAGATTGAGATATTAGCTTGAATGATCTGCTTATTTCTCAAGAGCCTTTCGTTTGCCTGTTTTTAAAATTTGATATATTTTTACTGTAATAAGGACTAAAGTAGTACCCACTGCTGCAAGAAGGATTTCTGTTATTATAAAAGATATTTGCACATATTTTATTAAATGTTTAATCCCCATATTTCTATTCTTGTACATTTTTATGCAACTCTTTATTGTTATTATCTCCATTTGAAAAATTGAAGTATAGATGATTTATTACTCCTTTAATTTATTTCGAGGACACAAATTTGTTGTATTATATTCAAAAGTGTCTGTCACTGATTTTTTTTGGTTTTGCCACTCTGTTCTACTTATGCAGTTTAAATTCTGTTTGATCAGATATTTCTTTCTAATCCCAATATTTCTTTTCTTTTCATGGTGACTTTTATGTCCATAGGAACCAATTTTTTTTAAATTTGGTTTTGCTTACTTCCGGTATATGCTTTGAAAATTAAAAATAAGTATGTAACTTTTTTTTTAAGCACAGAAATTAATTGTTATTTTAAAATTTCAAGTCAAAATTTAAATGCTTACTTTCTTCTCCTTTCTGGGTTTCTTTATATGAAATGAGAAAAAGTAATGCTTTGCTGTAGATAATAGTACATTGTTTTTCCTTTACTTTTATATAAGTGGGTAAAACATCCTCTTTGATTCTTGATAGCTTTTGCAATATGAATAATGACATAATTTTTTTATTGAAAAATAGCTCTTCTATTAGAGCTATTAGAGATAGTACAACAGGAAATTACCTCAAATTTAACCAGAGAACGTTTAGATTGGAAAAAAATTCTTCACTGAAAAGGTTGTCAGGCCTTGAAACAAGCTAGACTGGAAAGTGATGGAATCACTGTTTCCAGAAGTGTTCAAAAGAAATTTGAATGTGGCTCTTGGGGACATGGTTTAGTGGTGAACGCAGTGGTGCTGGGTTAATGTTTGGACTCGATGACCCTAGAGGTCTTTTCCAGCCTTGATCTGTGATCCCACATGGTGCATTTCATCACCAGGAAGTGTAGGAATGGCAGTGTGTGGGCAGCTGGAATACCAGAGTGCCTGGAGGGACCCCTTATAGGGCAGAAGTTACTAAAGCCTTGAAAGCTATAGGGCAGCTTGTGAACAGCTGGGCAGGATGATGACAGATGGCGCTGACTGGTTTCAGGGAAGGAATGGAAAGAAATCCAAAATTAGTGGAGTTGTAGCTTCAGATTGAAACTAGAGCGTGGATTACCTCACATTATCACATATGAAAGGAATAACCACTCTTGAGAAGGGAGGAAAGTTGGGAGGACATCTGTTTATAGTGGTGTGTCTGGTGTGATTGTGTTTTTTGTTTAAATGGTACTGAGGTAGCCGCAGATAGTGAGACAAAAAGAGTGAGTGGTGAAATGAAGACATTATTTGTCTGAGTCAATATTTCCGCTAGCAGGATTTCAATCAAGTGTGATTATACAAGAAAAATAAATAGAAGAGATAGGGTTGAAATTATCATTTGTGTTCTGTGTACTGCAGTAGAGATTACAGCCCCATTGTGCCAGATCTCAAACACGAATAAATATGTCATTTGTCACAAAGAGATTATCACATAAGCAGAAAAGACAGGCTTAATGAGAAAGAAATGTGAAAAGATAAGAGAGATATGCAAGTGACAAAGTGGTCTGAATAAAGCTGTGGAAGTCCTGTGTAATTTAGCGCTACATTTGGAATACTAAACCAGCTTGTTACTCTGAAGTCTGAAGCACTTCTCTAAATTACATATTAAAGTGTTAAAGTAAAACTGCATCGCAGGGATGCATTCTTAATTATTTCCTTATTCAATTATTATTGCTTGTTTTCAACTTGGAGCATGAGGTATGGAGAAACCAAATTTTAGCCAGATTTGTCTAGCTAGATTTTCTGTGATGTAACTGCATATTGTATTTACATGCTCCTAGCATATCCAAAGGTGCTTCTGCAACTTTCTTCCTTCCATAATTCACTGATAAAATACATCTCTCTTCCAAATCAGGGCATTGTATAGAAGCCCTGACATTGCTAAATACTTTCCAATGAGATCTGGAGATTTATCTTTTTGACTGAGTGTGGCTAGCTTAGCTATTTTTTAAAAAAATCTCTGCTTTGTAGCTGCTTGTTAGCAATGGCCACTTTTCCATCTATTTGGCAGGCGCTTGCCTTGAACAGCTGAGCTTACAGACCATGTTAACAGTATCTTTCCTGAAATGCACACCAGATTCTCTTTCCATTTCTTAAAATTATTTTTCAAAAAAGTCTTCCAGTCAGTGCTCATTCCCTTTTCCCAGCACAGCTGCCCTTTGTATAGAAGCAGATGCATTCAGATGTCCATTTACCCTGCTGCTGTCATGAATTGTCCATAAATATCGCTGTCAATGGTGAAAAATGTTTAAGCATCTGTTTCCCCAGTATCATTCATTTGCCTGGATGCAGAAGTGACCTATTTAGTTTCCAGATCAGAAATGATTTATATTTGGCCAGATTAACTTACACCTATAGGAAAAAACATGTCTATTCCTAATTGCCTTTGAAGACACCTTTGTTGTTGGATGTTCATCAGGTGTAATTCAATCTCTTGAGGGTAAATGGAGACTACTATAGGCCAACTCCTACTTGGTCAATTTTATGTTCCAGACTGGTTCACCAAATTGC
The DNA here is from genome assembly GCF_901933205.1 of Camarhynchus parvulus. NCBI lineage: Eukaryota > Metazoa > Chordata > Aves > Passeriformes > Thraupidae > Camarhynchus > Camarhynchus parvulus. The sequence goes on from NC_044571.1 coordinate 101,686,165, forward strand.
TCATTTTTATTTTCTCTTTTTAAGCTTTAATTTTAGAAACAGTTTATTGTCTTCTAGATGTCTGCACTAATAACCAGATCACATTCATCGTATCCTAATTATGCATATTTTTGGCAGAGAGAATCTTGGAGGCACCAAAAGAGCTCAGACAGGCAGCAGGTTTTGAAAGTTTAGTATTAAGAAACATTGTGGTTTGCTGCAATATGCCAGTTTCTAGAGGTGAGGCACTGTTGATAAATTCACCTGTTCATAAATGGGATTTAGAGTTTGAAGGACCCACTCTGTAGAATAAAGGCTCCTTTTATTATTTTCCACCCTTCAAAACATATGAAGGCAGAAAGAAACAGTGTCTGAGGGAGGGATTCAGAAAGGAGCAGAGTCATAGAGGAAAGTCTACTGTTCCAATTATAGGAACACGCCAAAGGGAGACTTGAGGTTAGATTAAATGCCATGGCTCTTGGGCAAGATATTTGGATTTTCCTTCCATTTTTGCAGGAGGACATTGGGGAAATCAAATGAGATCTGAAACTTGCAGCAGAGTGATCAAGAGCCAGGAGCCTGCCCTGGATGGATGGATGGATGGATGGATGGATGGATGGATGGATGGATGGATGGATGGATGGATGGATATATGGACACTGTGTGCTCAAGTCTTGGGCTGAACATTGTGCATATCCAATTTATAAGGTGGAGAGGACAGAAGTCTCTCCTAGTTATTAATATCTACTAAGTGTTTCTGAGGAAGATGTGTGAGCATTTTCATTGTGGAGGAGAAGGGAGAATCAAAATCCTTAATGCATGTCAGAGAGAAGGTGAAATTTTCTGGCTTTATGTGCTATAGTAAGGAAGAAAGAGACACTTTAAAAATTGCTTCACATTGAGACATCCTAAAGCAACACTGGAGTTATAGACTAAAGAGATTTTTATATATAAGCCTTTCAAAATGGTACAATGGAGAGACAATGGGTACAGCTTCCACTGAGCCAGGAGGACTCATCCAGATTCAGAATGATTTTTGAGTCCTGAAGGTTTTGCCACATGGGATTTTGTTCACAGTCTCAATCTACCAGAAGACACTTTGCATTTGGCAGTGTTTCACTAAACCAGAGATGTCTAAAGGAGACATTTCCATCTTGATAATTAGCATTTTCCCCTCAGGAGGAACATTAGCCTTGAATTAGTTTCTGTGGGTAGTCGTGACCTGGAATACCAACAGGACTGGGTCCTTTGGAAGCCTGTGCTCTGGATTACAGTCTGGGATTCCAACAGGCATGTGTTGAAATGCCAAAGATGTTTAAACCTTCAATTTGGTGTTGGTTTAGAAGGATGTGTCTGATGAGCAATGCTTCCTTTTCCCAGTTTTGTCCAAGTGGTGTAATAATTTTGGTCCTTCTATAGGGTTTTCCATAGAAATTGAGGGGTAAATATTGAATGTGGTCTAAGACACGGCTACTTCAAATGTTTAATACAATTTTTTCTGTGCTATTAAAGTAACAAAATTTCAATTAGCAAATGGAAACACATCTATTTATAGAATATTTTGTACAAATTATCCTTTATTTTTATTAAATCTGTGAACTTTCAGTATTTGTTCTTCTAAATCAGCCAAACTTGTCTCCTTTCTAAATACACAATCAGTTAAAACACTTATTAAGAACATGAACTCTCTGTTTTTAAATTTGTTTTTGCCATGTTTTTAAATTTGTTCAAATTTTCACTGAAATTATGATAACTTATGTATCTAATAATATTTGTCAGCTAAATGGAACAGCAATTTAGATATACAATTATATCTAACATATGAGGAAGCTGAAATGCTCTAAGTAATTTCTGCAGTAGGACCAAAAAACAAGTATATTCTGATATTAAAAAATGCTTCATATCACACACAGCAGGTAAGGCTTTTTATGAGTGGCCTGAAAACAAGGATGTCATTGTGAAACAAGCTGGCAGAGCAGGCTGGATTTCACCCAAGACAGAGGACTTAATAAGTGCTGTCAGCCGTTCTGTTGGTGTTAGTCCAATCCATTTTTGAAAGACTGCAGTCCATGAAAATATAACCTTTTTAGAACTGATGTGGCTGAAGCTCTTTTTATGATTCTGTGTGCAAACAGTAGATGAATTTCTACTGAGGAAATGAAGAAAGAAAAAAGTTTTCCAGATAATTTTTTAAAAATTCATTGGATTTTACATATCAACACGTCAATCACACAGACAGACATAGTTACATAATTTCCACATCTTGACCAGATATATCCAACGGAATTAATACTGCAGAATCTTTGAGATATGGACTATCTGGTTTCAGATGCATGTCCAGTTAATGTTTATAACTTGTATATTGGTCTATTTGGGGTCTGTCTAAGCATCAATGGTAGTGTAACAAATGTAATGTTTCTAGTATGTTCCAAAATATGTTTTCTGTGTTCATATTTGTGTAGTTTTTATATTTTAACGTTATTAAAAACCTACAGTGGAAAAACATTTTATTAATAGTCATTTAATTTAGAAATTTTTTTTCAGAAAGGGCTCAGTCTCATTGTGTACATAAGGTTCTGAATCAAATTATATAGGAAGACCTTTTTAATGCAAGACTGGGACCTGAATTTGTCCCTAAATAGGGAACATGTGAGTTAAGAGTTTTAATTCCAGTTCTTAAACACACATCTTTTTACATCTGTCCTGAATTGTGTTTTTCCTGACAGTGTATGAAACAATATCAGTGGATTTTTATGAAGATTAAAAATTGACTTTGCAATTTCGGCTGCTGTCTCTCAGACAAAGCTGTGTCATCTGCTGCAAGCAGCACTCTGTCACAATCTTCTATTTCCTTGGGTCTTTCCTTACTTTTCCAGAATTTAAACTCAGTCTGGCATTTCCTTAAAGGCAGCTTCTCTCTTCTTTCAGACTTCTTTCCAAAATAAGAAATTCATGTGGTTTTAGACCCAAACTAGAGTAAATAATTGGATCCATATTTTTTGTTTTCTTTTTATAGGTGTTGGTTAGTCTTAGTCAAAGTTGCTTATAAATAAATAGGTTTAGAGCTAAAAAAGAGGCATGCATTTGAGTATAATGTGCTGTTCAATATGCAGGATTTAGTCCTAATTTTTCATTAAAGTTTTCCTGCCTATATAAGGTTTCAAGTTCATATAAAGAAAGTATGTTCAGAGAATTGCAATGTGGTGCTTCAAGGACTTCTGCGGCTCAGGTTTGGAGTTTTTACTCTGTAAACATATATAGTAAATTCACCAATATCCTATTTCTTTGAGATTTAAAAAAAAAGGCTGGCTGTTTTTGAAGCTGCTGAAGATAAACTTGACCTGTGCTCCCAAAGTTAATCCCTATCAACTCATATCCATGAGGTCTTTTTTCAAAGCTAAAAATGTGGTTTAAGTCTTCTAAAAAACAACATACCAAATTCTTATGCATATGACATAATTACTTGGCCTAAACCTGTGTGCAATGTGTACGTCCTTAAAGATCCAAAACAATGGATAATTTGTTCTAGGTGTTTATTTTCTAGGAAAAAAATGAGCCCACTTCTTAGTTCACTGATTTTTGCTGGGGCTTTTTACATAAGATAAAATTCTGAAATATTGTCTAGGTTTTTTTCATCTATGAAACATTGTTCAAAATTCCAGAATTTTCTAAGGATGGAAAGTCTTATTTTCTGTATCTCTGCTTGCAGAGGGATGTTAGGGGAGAGAGTTAGTCAGATTTTTATTTTTATTTTTATGATGAATGAAAGGACTGTTTGCTGCAGGGATTCTTTCTAAGAGAACCTTGATTAGAGGACAGTTTTATAGGTTATTTTATGTCATTTTAACATAAACCAATCTTTTTGAGGAACCTTGCTCTTTCTGATGTAATTTGGGGTTTTTGAATGTACAGAGAACAGACCTTCAGAAAGCAAGGAGATCTCATGTTCCTATCACCAAATCTATCTTTCAGAAAGTCAAGTTTTGGGTATGATAAGAAAGAAAAAATTCTGTTAAGTATAAAGATAGGTTATAAAATGCCATTGCTGCAGAAGATATCAACTAACGTGTACCCAGTATTCTGTGCCCTAAATGCATATGTTTAATTTATATGTTTCTATGTATTAATAGGAAGGATGAAGTTTTACAGGATGCAGGTCACAGTTAATTTTTTGACAGGAGGAGCATTAACACAGTCTGGTATTGGGGACTTGGGTTTTATTCCTGGATCTGTGCCACTATGAGCATTTGCTCACTTTTTTCCCACTATTATCTCTCTGTTCCATTTCTTTTCCTCTCCTTTATAGTCTGTATGTCTCTTGGTGCAGAAACTCTGTATTTCTTTGTGTGTGCTCAGTACCTATATTCAGATCTTTGCCTGGACCCTTAAATGCACTTGTAACATAAAAATGGAGCCCTAATTACCTGATAACCTCAGTGAATCATTGGGTGATCTCTTCAGCATCTGAAAGTAAAGGACATCATGCAAATTTCAATTACTGCAGTTAATGGAAGAGATGTTCTCTTCACATCAGCACATTTGGTTTCATTGACAATAATTCTAATAACACTGCACACAATTTACAAAGAGTAATTCTGAATTGTCTTTGGATAGTACTAGAACATATTCCCAAGTGATGATGTCAGTGTCATGGAGTTATACAGATTGTAGTTCAAATGTCTGAAAAGGAAGCTACTGCTAAAAACCTTTTTATAGGCAATTGCCCTAAAGCAAATGACATATTTCAAATTCTAGACTTTCTATTATGGTCAGTGTAATGCAATGACCATATTTAATGAATAAGGCATAAAAGGTATAAAACCCCACAAACATATGTGTCTGAAGCAACTTGGGCAATTACAATTCTTTCATTTTAGATTACCTGTATGGCTTTGAATTCTAGAGCTATAACTAATCTTTTCACCGAGCTATTTTAGCTTTTCCTTTCAGTGATGATTTTTCCAAGTGAAATCAGAATTCTCCTCACTTCTGCAGAGAAACAGGGGTAAAACTCCATGCCTGATCCTTCCCTCCCCTCTCCAAATCCCCTTACATGGATTCTTTATTAAAACCTCTTTAAAAAATGTAAATTTTAAAAAATGTAAAATATGGCTTCTGGCTGCCTTACCTTACTAGGGCAATAGGAATAAGAGCTTTCAGTCATAATCATTGCAATTTGGGCAGTACAAAGAGGGGTTGGCTTTACTGTTCTGCAAGCCTCCCTATTGAATTTAACCTTTGCCATGTTGTCTATTTTTCAGCCAGGATAAAATCTAGATGTGTAGATTTCATAGGAGAAAATACGTGTCTCATCTATTCAAGAATGACAGAAGCCCTCACTGCAGCACTTGCTTTTTTAATAAATCCATATTCTAGTGCTTGTGGATAGCTCAAAGCCAGAGATACAGGTCTAGGTAATCTTCATGCCAGTTGGGTATATCCTGCCGCAGTTCACATGTATCACTTATTTTCAGAGTAAAATCAGTCTGCATTGAATTTATTTAAAGTCAGGTTAAACCACAAGAGAGACATTTATTGGAGATTTAATTTTACCAAACCAAATGCTTGGCTCAGTGATTTAACTTTAGAGTAATCTCTCCTTTCTAGGGGGGATTAAAATTAATGACTTTATAATAGCTAGATCTTACCGTTCACAGCTGTAGCTCCCATTGCTATTCAGGAAGACTTACAAAATCAAGATGATATTAATGATCAAGTAAAAGGAACTTTAGACTAATCTTTCAAGCATTTTGTGAAAACAATTTTCCCCGTTAAATCCTTCCAACTTTAAATTCAATAGCAAAGTGCTCACAACACCATTAGTCATAAGTAACAAAAAAGGGATGTTTGCTAGAATAGACTTGCATTTGTATACAGGTAAGTTGTTGTATTTAAGCTCTTAGTGTAACCTGCAGCATATATTCCATTTCACTAATGAAATTCATATGTGCATTTAATGGTGACTATTAAATAAGGCATGAACATTGACCGAACATAGTCAGATTTGGAGAAAACTGATGGCTTGGCTTTGGATCTGAATATTAATATGCATTATTTCTGTAAATATTTATTCTGTAATTATTAATGTAAAATTATTTTAAAATATTCTGCAAATATAAAAGGTTTGTAGTGCGATGCAAGGGCATGTAAATGTATCTATTTCTATATATGAGGGATTGATTACAATTAAATGCACATGATATATTTTCTTTACTACAGCTTTAATATTAAGGACTGCCAGGAATATCTTGGTATAAGCTCCACTGGTGATCATTTCCCCAGCATGACACCGTGATTGTCCAGGCATAATTCACTGCAAATAACTCATTCTATTGTTGCAAATCCATTATATAAACAAACAAGTTACCTTATCCATATATTTTTCTTCTTAGTACTGTAGGAATTACATTTTAAAAAAGAATTTATTAATAAAATTTAATGTTTGATTACTCTCATAATGTGCTGTTTAAACCATTTTGCATTAAAAATACTAATAAGGGACATGTGTAAATATGAGTCAGAGGTGAGAGTTGTTTGCATTTTTGCTGTTATGTGTGTGGCATATTCAGTGAGGAAAACTGGTTAATGCTCACACTAAAAGAATTCCAAATTATTCTGAGGGAAGTTATTACAGATTAGTTCCCTTTAAAATCTAATTAAGGCACATCCAGATGAATAAAGTAGGTAGCACTGGAGGGAAAAAAACCACAAACATTATGTGTTCTCTGTAAAGGAAATTAATTAAAAAATTTAAAAGTAAGTAGAAAGTTATATGTAACAGGGAACAAATCTTAAAGCTATGATAAATAAACCACTTCAGTTCAGTGTTCTTTAGTGTCCACTACAAGGAAATCAATTTAAGATAAACAGCTAAGCACTTCAAAAATGTGTACTTTTTAAAACACAATCCAGCAGCTTGTAAGGAATTCAGGTAAAATTTGGGGCAAACTACTTTGGATAAAAGAAAACCCTCTTTTTTTTCCAAATCAAGATTTAAGAGTTTCTTTGAATTTTTGCTACTGGCAATTCAATTAGAATGTACTTCCATATCTAAAACAAGGGCAAAGGTCAGTTCAGATCGACCTAGATGGACTTGCTTTTCTCATCCCAATTAGTTCACCCCAAAATCTTCTCTTTTCCAGGCTGAATAATTCCAGTTCTCTCAGCTGGTTTTTGTTGGAGAGGTGCTTCAGCCCTCTCATCATTTTGGCTTTCTCCAGTCTCACTCTAACAGGTCAATGTCCTTCCTGTGCTGAGACCCCAGAGCTGGATGCAATAAAACTTCATTACCTTAACATCAACCACTGTATCTTGCTTCTTTGGGTTTTTTGCTTTAGTTTTTCTTGAATAGTGGCTACATAGCAAGAGTGCGTGCCTTCCATCAGAGAAAAATAAACACAGATATAAGCACTAAGATTTAAATGCACAGAAAAATCACTCTGATCTGAATGGAAAAGCTGATGGGAACTTCCTTGGTTGGAGAGTCAAGCTGTTGTCCACAAATGAGAATAACTCCTACTACTTACACATCACTTTACAGGAGGTAGTAAATTTAAACTTTCCTTTGAGGGTAGCCTGTTTTCTCTGTTAAAAATTAGAAAAAGAATTCTGTATCAGCTACATTCACTGGGAAGATGCCCATTTTGCTCTTTACCCTGGAGAGTTGAAGGAACGAGGAAAAAAATTGTTCCATGTTTTTAAGATGAACTATTTATTTTACCAAAATAATATCAAAAACCAGTTGAAACCTTATATACAGGAGGTTATCATTCTGTGAATTACACCAAAATTCAGTGGCAGCACTGCTTTGAAAACTCCAAAAATGATTGTAATAGTTTAAAATTGTATCCCAATAAAACACACTGTGAAAGCTATTGACCATGCTTGATAGAGGTCAAAGATAAAACAAGAGAGGTAAAAGAGAAAGTACTGAAGATGTGAAAAATTAGAGATGCAATTAAATATGAAACTTAATAACCTTCTTGAACTGGCAATATTGGTCTCAGTGGATATACAGCCTTGTGCTCCTCCTTCTGCTCTACCTCCCTGTGCAGGTGAATGAATTTTAATTTCTTTGTCCCAACAGCCACAGCTTTCAGGTCGAAGCTGACAGTAAAAACTGACAGTAGTGAAGGGGAGTGGAGGGAGAATAAAGAAGCAAGTAAGTGCTGTGAGATTGAACAGTGCTCAGAAAGAGACAGCAAGAAGTTTGAAAATTATTTGTTTGGAAGGCAGCTATTCGTAGCAGCAAGGTGTTTAGCCTAAGTACATGTTCATTAGAATTACAGCAGTGAGTGAGATAAAAAAGAACTTAAAGGAAATTAAGTTTATGACAGTGCCTAGATATCTAATGACAAACTAAACAAGGCACATGTAAAGAGGATATAAAACTTTAAATAGAAAAGTTGGAACATGGGTGCAGCTCCTTTTTGACTATTTCTGGAATCAGTTTGGATTGACTCAGTTTGGACAAGATGGAAAGAATTAAGCTAGTGAACTGACTGGATTTTATTCATTTAGATACTGAATCAGGTGCTTCAAAAGGCATTTACAGATGAAGACAAAGGATTTTCTGAAAGAGATAGAGTGCAAGAATGATTTGTAGGCCACAAGAGGTACAAGATCAGGTGGATGGTAGTGAGAGGGTTAATAAAAGGCATAAGTAAAGCATGAGTAGAAACATAGAGACTTCCTTCATGTTTGCCATTCTTGTTACCTATGCAGTGTTTCCTGCCTTTTGCATATCATCCCAGAACTTCATGAAATTAAAACTTTATAAGCCAAAAAGTAGTTTACTATGATAAGAAGTAAAATGAAGAAAAAAATAATAAAACAACAGAAGATGACTGCCTCTACCTTGCATTGAATATAATGTACAAATGTGTCACTGAGGTAGGGGAATATTACTAAGGAAAAATTCCATGTTTCTGTTTTGTGCACTTACATGCATCAAAACACACCATGACAGACCAGAGGACATGGGAAAACTTTCAGAGCAAAATTTGTGTAAGATGATGTACCTGACAGGTGCATGTGAAGCAAATGTTTCCTGAAGCTCCCTGGGGAGTCAGGAAAATCAGCGATCAGAGTTACTTGATGTTTGAGAGTCTTACTGTGCTCCACCTACCTGCAACCTTAGGTAGGCATTTAGACACTGAACATCTGTCAGGCTGATTAGGCTGAAGGAGGTGGTGGTTGCAGGGCTGCCTGTGTGGATGCCAGTCCAGTGTGACTGCTCCTTCTGCTGTCAGCCAAAGCTAAAACTACAGAGCAGAGTGCTCAGGACAATTTACTGAGCCACAGATGGGAGGATCTAAGGGCCAGATGTACTCTCTGCTCTGGTTTAGTAGGAGGCAAACAACAATAGCATGGCCTGCTCCACACAGGGGACTGTTTGGGCAGTCAGAATTTATGCTTGGGGATAGACACAAATGGATAACTTTGCACACCAGTCTTCCACACTTTCCATGGATTTATTGTAGAGGACACAAAAGGAGATGATACAAAATCTGGATGAAACCTGATAACAAATTATAATTTCCTAATCCATCATAACAATCATTTATGTGTTTTAAATTCTTCTTTTATTCCAGCTAAGGAGAGAAAAAACATAGGCACAGCCTATTAGACCTCTGCTGCAGAGATCTGAGTAACATGATGCTTCAGAGAGGAAAAGACTGAAAAACAGCTCCACAGGGGAGAGGTTGGATGCTTATCAAGATGGTGTCATTCTGTTTCTCTAAAAGTGTGCTTTTAAAGAGCAATGGGATTATTGGAATGGAACTCTCTCCAGGCAGAGTCTAATCTGACAAGAGGCTTCCATTTTTATCAGCTTTATAGCTGAATGTCAGTGCATAGGCTGTGCTTGTAAGAATACAAATTATGATTAGGGCAAACTATGGAGACATTAATTTCTGAGAGATAAATGTGCCATTATGAGGCCAGTAATAGAAAGAAATCTATATGTTGGTGAAGACTCCTGAAAAAAACAGTAATGAGGAGAGCAAAAAAACTGAATTGTTTCAATGAATAGACAAAGCTGATAATCATACACAGTCTCCAGGCATGTTAGTTTGGGATTTTTTGGTTTTGTTTTTTTCTTAGATTGGTGCTGTGCTTGGTTTTGTTTTCAATGAAACAGAGAAGGTTAAATTAGAGCTTCAGTATAGCTAAAGATATGAGAAGAAAAGTAGGCTGCATTGTCTCAGCTCTTAAGGCACCCTTGTACATGACAGAAAGATACTGTGGTACCATCTCCTTATAAGCTTTACACCAAAAATCTATTTGTGAAACACTCTTTCATTTTTGCTTTTCTTGATAGTAAGAATGTGAGTTATCTCTCTTGAATGACAGGTTATATATGAGGAGCTTTTCTCTGTAGTAGGTATGGATTTCTCTATTTTCATAAATGAGGCTCAGATGTATGTAGCCATATAATAAGCTGCTGCTGGCAATAGAAATCAAACTACAATATTCCTCTTTTCCTTATTTAATTGTGTAATTTCCTTTCTATACTTCAAAGAAAGACATCAAGGCATACAGGAGCAAGAACCAGGCAGAACTGAGAAATCAATCAAACAATTTAAGGAACTGCTTTGTGGAGCTGGAAAAGTAAAATCCATAGATGTTTATGAAATTGGTCTTAATAACAGGCAGCAGGGAGATATATCCCACCTTTACATGAGCCTTAACAAGGCACTGGAAGCTCACTATAGCACAGAATACACACAGCTCCAGCAGTCTGGTAAAATATGTTCTTCAAGCCCTGTCTTGTGGATGGTTTTGTACTGCCAGAGCTGATCAATTCATGCCAAAAAATATGACATAATAAATGGGCCACAGCATTACTTTAGAAAAGAGAAGTGGGCTGGGCTATTGTCCTGGTTCCAGCCAGGACAGGGTTAATTCTTGCAGTAGCTGGGAAGAGGCCTGACTGTGGCTCAGAGGTTATTCTCCACCGCCTCACACCATTGCTGGGTGAGGGGGTCTCGGGGGTCTCTGTGGTCAGGATGACCCTGAGGTGTGTTAGAGAGTCTCCTTTCCTAGCCCAGCAACCAAAGAAGGAGTCAGGATTCTTCTGTTCTGGTTTTCAAGGTTGTTTATTTTCTGTTATCTATAACATTCTTCCTCCAACCCTCTGAGGTCTGTCTGGCAGGTCAGTTCGTGGCACACTGACCGCCTCAGAAGTGGTGTTATCTTTTTATAGTAAAAACCATTACATTATTTACATTAATTTACATTATTTATAATGTACATTATTTACAATAATTTTCCAATACCTATCACCTATGTTAGACAGTTTGCCTCTACCCTAAACCAATCCAAAAGTACCACCATCACCCAGAAGATGGAGGTTAGGAAGAAGGAGAAAGAAGGACAAGGCACGCCCAAATCCCTCCATCTTGGGACCCTGAGCCCCCATTCTAAAAACCCCAAAATTCTACTTTTTACCCTGTGACAAACTATCATTCTACTTAAATTTTCATGGCTTGCATGTCCTCGTATAAGGTTGGTAATTGTTTTTTCCACAGGTCAAAATCAAAGGCACAGGGGTCTTGGGCTCTGTGCCAGGGTCTCTGAGCCCCCTGGCAGGGGCTCGAGCCATCCAGGACAGCCAGAGGGATGTCCTGGGTTCCAACAAGGGGGTGCAGGCAAAGGCTGCCTTCCAGGACCCTTCAAGGCAGAGGAAGTGGTCAGGTATTGTCAGGGGTTTTCTATGGCTTGGGGAGGAATCACGTTGAAATAATTCACCTTTTTCTTGTACTCTGCCGGTATTGTTTCTGATACTGTTTCGGTATTGTTTCATTGTCTTAGTTCATTGCTGCTTCCAGTAAACTGATCTCATCTCATCCCATGATCCTTTACCTTTTGTGCCTCCAGTTCTCCTCTCCATCCAGCTGCAGGAGAGGGATGGGAAGATGGGATAATGAGGGAGACGTGCATGGTTTGGTGTGGTCTCAGTGAGAATAATAAACTGGGGAATTATCCTTTGCACGAAGAAATTCTTCCTGATTCCTAACTTGAACCTTCTTGGTGCAGCTTGAGGCTGTGACCCCTTGTTCAGTGCGTACATGGCCATGTGTTCAGGTACGTGTGTGCAAGCACCCACAGACATTTCCACCTCCATCTCCCATCCCAGCTTATCTCCATGGAAAATACATTTGCAGTCTAATTTATTTATTTGTTTTACATGTTGACAAGCCTTTTTGTAAAGTGTTCTTACCTTTTCTTCCCTTTTTGTCTTCTCTGCCTCTGGATTTATTTTCTATGAATTAAATGAATCTCTGTCCCAAAGATTTTATGTAGGAAGGTCACACATCAACATAATTTCATACAGGACTCTCAGTAGTAATTCAACCCTCCATAACTGATTTTAAAACAAACTGTCAGCAAGACCCTTCATCCAGATTTGCTAGGAACAGTGCTAAACTGAAGTTATATCATACATGATATGAACCACCTGTGGGTTTGGAAAAATGTGGCATAAATTGAAAATAATTAAACAAATATTTTCTGTTGTGAATAGATCAGAGTGGTTTTACAATCTGGAAGTTTTTAGAAGGTGTGTGAGTTGCTACCCGTCAGTATGCTGTGACTAACCATGCAGAATAAAGTATGTAAGCCATAAAATTTATTTACTTTAAACAAAAAATCTTTATATCTTTTAGCCTCTGTTCCAATTAGAGTACAAAAACTGTTTTTTTCCTGGGATTCTTGGATAAAGTTTTGTAAAGTGCTGTTCTACAGCACAGGAAACACAGAAGCTCGGCAATTTGGAATGGTCAGGTGAAGCAAACTCTTTGTTTTATATTCCACATTATGCAAAGCTCTCCCAGAAAACTTAATTGCAAATATTCAGACAGATTTTCTTCAGCAGCTTTGGGGTAATTTCATTCACTGACTACAAAGGCTTCTGGATCAAATCCTTCATTTTCATTACTCAGATTCAGATGCAAACTGCATGACCTGAAACTTTATCAGAACACTTTCATGTGATGTCTTGAAGTATTTAATTAAGTTTTCAATTAATCATTAGTTGAATGTTGGCCCTCCTGCTGCTGAAATATATTTGATTAATAATTAGGCCACATTTAAACCTACATTAGTGAACGTACATTAAGCTTTTAATAAAAGAAAATTCCACAAGCATTGCATTTAGACTCTGCATATGAGATGAAAAGGACTCCTCAGATTAGGTGACTCTACTTAGGAGAACGCTATTTCAATTTAGTTAAATTCAATTATAGTTGTGCTGAAACTGGGTACATAACACTCCATGCAAAACGAACTGAATTTGAGAAAGTTTCTTTCTTCTTCACACATGTTTTGTATTCCTTCACATACATTCTAAATTATATAAAAGGAATTATAGAAAGACATTGTTTCCAACAGGGAGTGATCCACATTATTTACTTTGAAGTTTTTATCTTTACTGCTGCAATGTCTCTCCTCTTATTATTAATATGCTTTTCAATCCAATACAAGATAGAAATGTCTTAAAATTAGAGGACTTGAATATTCTAGTGTGTGCCAATTTCTCCCTTTCAGAACATCCTTAAAGAAGACATGCAGGAAACAAAAATTATGTGCACTTTCAGAGAGCCCTTGCAATACTGTGAGAATAATTTTCTAAACCTATTGTACCAAAAGCCATCACAATTATGCTGGTCAAATATGAAGGAAAAAGGATGAAATTGAAAAAAGCCTATTTATTTGTAGGGAAATTTCCAGTACTAATCTTGAAGGCTAGTAAGTCACCTGAAGACAAAATCTGAAGATTTCTCTGGGTTTCGTATAACATCTGTGTTTTGGGGGTGGTTTCACTTGCACTTTCTTTTTGCAAAATTCCATATAATTAAAATTTACACAAGAAAAACTGATTGAAATGTTACCAAATATCTAGTTAAGTGCAATACTGAAAAAGCTATTGTAGCCCTAGAAGAGCATAAAAACATTTGCAACCTCATGGATCCCCATCTGTTTTACTAGAAGGATGTGCCTGAACTTACTAACAATGCAATCATTTGCAACATTTTGCAAATTTTGCAACAGTTGTGCATTTGCAACATTTTTGCAACAGTTTTCCTTATTAGCACCCATTTGGTATTTGATGGCAAACTTGTATTAAATTCATCTCACACTAAGATATTTGGAAATTAATTCACTGCATTCACCAAAGTTCTGAGCATTGAAGAGGGTTCAAATTCTTTACTAAAATTTCCAGTCTTATTGCTTACCTTTAAGGATACATTCAGAAAAAGGAAAAAAAAAAGAGAAGAAAACAATTCAGTCCATTGACATGGTCACTCTACGAAAATAAACTCTCTGATTATATTTGCTGTACCTATTTTTTTTTTTATTCTCAGAACCTTTTTTCTCATTGGTATAACATATTTAATCAATTGAGGATACTAGCTAGAAAAATTGTTGGTATGATTGTAACACTATTGGAAAGACAATCAGCAGTATGGTAAATATGTGACTACAGCAAAAACCCATACTTTAATCTTAATTTTTTTTTAATCTTCCAGAATGTATTTTTCAACACAGCAAGATGTGATTATAAAGCTTATAAAAAAGAAGGACTATGTCCAGGATGTTATATGAACTGTAAGGTGACTTAGGTACTTTTCAGCTGCTTGTTCCTATCTCAGTATTCATTAATACCAATTTTCCTCAGAGTCTTAGCATTCAACATGGGCAAAGGAGTGGCAAGATTCCCCACACCATTGTATAAGCACTGGAAAATGGTACAGTTTGAATTTTAAAGATTTTGAATGTACTTCATGTTGCTGCAGCCTAATGTCTATAGGCAATTCAGGATAACTTTGTTTTTTTCCTTTCATAATATTTCTGTTAGTATGCAAGTGAATGTTTGAAGTCAGAATAGGTGAATGCATTTGAATAGTGCCATGTTCAGATACTCACATAAACATGTGTAATGTGGGAATTTAGGACCTGATTATTGTCTGGATAGATAATGCAGGGTTTCTGTTTCTTATTTGATCGTGATCATCCTTATAGTTCAAGGTTTTATCTGTGCTGATTATCATGTAATAAAGTAATGCTTTAAGTAGGAAACCAACTTATGAAATATTTAAAGCTGTTAAAATATCTCCTGGACTTTGAAACACTTAAACACAGATCCATAGATTAAGGATATGATGTTACAGCTTATTTAATTCACTCTTTGAGAGTGAAATTATCCAAGAATTTCTGCATAAGTCTCTAAACCCAAGTGCATACTTCGCGCAGGATATGAGAAAGGAGAAAAAGGAGAAGGTTTTATTTTTGTTACCAGAAATATTGGATGAGAAGAAATTTGAATTTTTGTTTATTTAGTGTCTGGTTTTGGTCTAATAGTCAGACACATAATGCTCAGATGGACTGTGAATGGTCATTCTTACTTTTATTTTCTAAGATGGAAATGGAAGTCAAGCAAGCAAATATACTTGTTTAGTGATGAAGAGACCACAGTAGAGATCATAATGGATAATTTGACCAAAAAAAAGAATAAAAGTAATAATTTTTTTTAAAAATGTATAATTTTTATAAAAGTTTTATAATTCTATTGTTGTACTGAAGTAGCATGGGTGTCATGTGAAATTATGTCCATGAAATTAGGTCTAGGCTGTCTATTAAGTTCTGTTGAAATGAATTTTATTAGATGAAGAGTTTTGGTTTAGAAAGGTTAAAATGGGTACTGATCCATCTCTCAACTGCTCAGAACAAACAGTTTATTTCACACTGCTATCTTCTTCCTATGCTCAGAAATTGGAAACAAAGTAATTTTCTGTCTGATGCCATTTGAATCTGTACCTATGTACTCTGTGCTGTGTGTACTGCTGACATTGTTTTACCTTGTGAAAATCATTAATCATTGTCTGAAATGATATCAGGACTCTTACTTCCTCATTCATGATATTTTTTGTTCTGAATATTTTCTCTAAAATAAATGTCACATTCAGAAAGTTCAAAGATCTTGTTGGATTTTTTTTTTATTACAAGATTAAAAGAAAAACAGTACAGTGAAGTGTGAACCAGTACAGGCTACACTACAACCTCCAGATGAACATCTTTCTTCTCTTTTTGTTTTTATATTGACCAGCAGGATGAAAGTCTGTTTCTTTAGCTGGCTTGTGGAAAGTGTCCTTATTGGTTTTATAGGATTTAAGGAAGTGCCACTTGGCTTGTTCCAGCTCAGGGGGGCTTTTTGCCTATTTTTTTAAACTTGATTAGTGAATGGAAAGAAAAGAATTTACACAGATGGAAGAACTTGTTACCGCAATTAGTTGCATATATTTCCTAAAAAAATGTGAAACTGATGCACATTCAGATAGTGAGAAAAAAAATATTTCTTTAACTTTAATCCCAGTTTCCTGTATTTCAGTTTGTGTTTTAGTATGTCCAGTTCTTGTGGTCCCAATGCAGAGCCTGAGACCACAAGTAAGGTCTCAAAGACCCAGGTATTATCTCAAGGGACCAAATAGATAACTTATGGTTGAACAAGTGACATCAAAAAGCTGGGAAAGGAAGAGAGGAGGATTCTACTTAGAGCGGTTAAGCAGTGGGAATTTTTTTTTTTTATGATTGAGCTTTTTACCTATTCTTCCATAAACACACTGAAACATTCAGATCCAGTCACTTCTATATTTGAATAAATTTTTGGTTAGCACTTTAATACACTAAAATGAATTAACAGGAAAGGTGGTCTTGTATAATATGACATAAAATATTTCTAAGTAGTAGGTTTTCCCCTCAGGAAAGAGCTGAAAGGATTATTTAAAAGAGATAAAAACACTCTGAGAGTCCTGGAAGGGAAATATGAGGAAAGAACTTCCTTAAAATAAGGATGGAAGTAATAGAGCAAATGCAAGCACAGGTGTCTGTTTTCTTCACCCAAACCTGTTAATATTCCACTCTTTTACTCTTCCAGACTACTGATCAAACTGTGAAGTATAGAAATTGATCTGGCTGTATGATATATTCTGAATCTGCTGTGTTAGTTACGCTGTGTGGCGGGATACACCTGGAGAATGCAAGTGCTGTAGGTCAGACAGAAAGTGATCTAAACTTTAGATAAGTTCTGGTAGCCAAGAGAATCCTTCTTGTTAGGGAAGCCTGCTGGATTAGCAGTGTCTTCAGCAGAGAAGAACATGATTTCCTGCTGAGCATATGCCAGCTGGTCTTCTGTAGTGGTATGTCCACCAAGAAGGACTGCATTTCGTTGTGTGGTATCCCAGTGGAATGGGCTTCAGAGACAGGGCTCCCACACCTTGAGCTTGTGATCTGTCTGTGCTTTCTGTCACTGTCATGCCAGGGGCTTAAGTCTGAATAAAAGCTATGTAAAGCAACAGTTTCAAGCTGGCAGCTATGCTTTCCTTCTTCTAGAAGAGGCCTGTGCATTTATCTCGGTCTGTTTTTTGAGTAACAAGTGCATGGAAATTGGTCACAATATTTATAGATACATCTGTTCCATGTGCTGCAGATCTCCTGTAATATCACTTAAAATTTAGTGAACAGCTTGAGGTGTCTGATTAACTGCCTGATATTTACTTTTACGTTCACAGGCCGGATAGCCAAATCTTTGGGTGGGAATTCTAAAAGTATTAGCATTAATTGCTGGGGTACTATTGACCTCTAATGGGAGGTAGATAAACATTTGGTCTGGGTTGTCAGAGCATTAGTAACTTAGTATGAAAATTACTAAGAAAATGATCAGCTGATCAATTAACTGATGGCAGTAGAAAACACTTCTTTGGAAGTGTGGATGAGATGACAAATTTATGTAAGAAAGAGCTCTTCAAGAAAACTAAGAAGCGAACAATTTTACTTGTCACAAGTAAATGTTTCTCTTTCAGAGGTGGAGCAGTGTCCTGTGAAGGCTCTCCTTAGGGCACTGTATTTCAGACAACGAGATCAAGGTGTCACCAAGGTGTTTTCCCAGTTAGGAGCACTGTGATCAACAGTAACAGGGCAATCCAACATGTATATCCAGTTGTGCAGCTGTATTGTGGAAGTCAGAAGATGGCAGTCTTTGCTCACTGTTGAAATTGATGCCAAGCCAATCCTAATAACACCTGAGTAGTGAAGAACAAAATGAATATGCATCTCTCTGTGTATTTTTAGTTGTTAAAATTTAATTTCAAGTGCATCTTGATAATGAAAAAAATGTTAGCTCTTTATTTTTTTCCTCAGAAATCATTCGTGTTGATGGCAATCAAAATATTTGTTTATATTCACTACTCCAAACAAGAAAAGAAAAGCATTTTTTAGTGTAAAAATGCTCTAAACACTGTCTGAGACAGCTAAGAAAGGCATAGATGAGCATAGAAAAATGTGTCCAAAAGGAGGATTGACAGAGGCTGCTCTGTAACTGTGTACACCTGTAGGCATCTAAACCTCAGCATCCAATTACACTCTGCTTCTGTCCAGGTCAAAAGTCTCCTCATATAAGAAGCAAAGAATGTAATACATTTTCAAGCCACACAGGGATCCAGGAATTGGAAGGAAATGGGCCACTATCCCCTGAAGGCTTGGTCCAATAGGAAAATGTTGAACACTCCTGGTATTCACAGTAGGGTCTGTACTGCCCAGTATATCCCACTGATCACGGCATATCAATTTGCAAATTTATACTGAAGTCTTCCTGACACGAAGGGAGACTGAGCTTTTATCTGATCTGTTCCTGGTTGCAAAGTAAAGAAGTGCAAGCAGTTCTACCCCTGCTGGTAAAGGCACTCCATCATCATTAAGATCTTTTGTTCTGATCTCTTCTCACATGAAAACAAAAAACCCATCTCAGTTTAGGAAATTTTTACTGTGATGAAACAAAATGCATCAATTTCTTGCAACAATCTTTGGAAAGGTAGAAATCACCCTGCCACCTGTGGCATTGGAGTCCCTGGGCTGATAGACAGGGACCTGCACCTATCAGCTTCCAGCCTGGGCTGCAGGTATCTCATCAGTCAGGCTTTGGGCTATATGAGGATCAGACCAACGAGCTGTCTAGACCTGGGAGTTTTGGACTCCCTATAAGAGTAAGCTCTGAACAATAAAACAGGTTTGTCACATGAAGCTCTGGTGTGTGTGTGTTGTCCCTGTCTCCGATCACCAACTCCACAGAACATGTGGATATTAAATATGATATCATTAAACATGATAATTACCCAAGGACCTTATCCAGTAGGACATATAGACAGTAATTTTCCAACCTACTTCTGGCATACAGATTGTGAATTTTGAACTTTTTGCTTTCTTGGCAGGTGTCATGGTTTAACCAAATCAAAACACAGCCCTGTACTAACCACTATGAACAAAATTATCTCTACCCCAGCCAAAACTAGCACAGCAGACAGCAAGGTGTATCCTATTTTTGAATAGCTGATAGTCTCTCCTGTAAATAGATCGATGTCATTGGGAAGGGACTAGAATTTGGATGTCTTGTATTTTGGTGAGTGTCCTGACCATAAGACTGCTGCAGCCCAATGTCTCCTCTTACCATTCTAGCAAGCCTTTGTCAGGTATATGTAAAACAAACCTTCACTTTCTATGAAAGGACTAACAATTTCAACACTGGGGGGCTCTGTAAGTCCCTTACAAGAGACATTGTTTGCCAACACCAGTGATTTAGTGTTAGAGGTTTCCTTTTGGGCACAAATTAATTCTGTGTGTGTACTAGGAATCTCACAGCATCCCTTCAGGACCATCATGGATGGGCTGTAA
Organism: Camarhynchus parvulus; assembly: GCF_901933205.1. Lineage (NCBI taxonomy): Eukaryota > Metazoa > Chordata > Aves > Passeriformes > Thraupidae > Camarhynchus > Camarhynchus parvulus. The sequence goes on from NC_044571.1 coordinate 101,705,869, forward strand.
ACATCTTCCTTCCTGGGGGAACTAAGATTGGAGGGACGCTTGACTTTGTCAAACACAGAAGGGACGTGTCAGAAAGCCCTACTCATGTTTCAGGAAAGCAAAGATCTTCCACAGGCAGTTGTCTGCACTGATTTGGCCTCACCTTGAATATTATATGCAGTTTCAGTCACCACAATATAAGAAAGATATTAAACTATTATAGAGCATCCAAAGTAGAACAATATATATGGTGAAGGGTGTGGAGGGGAAGCTCTGTGAGGGCCATCTGAGGTCACCTTGGCTGTTCAGCCTGGAGAAGAGGAGGCTGAGACATGACCTCCATTGCTGTTTGCAGCTTCCTCTTCAGGGGGACTGGAGGGGCAGACACGTATCTCTGCTCCCTGGTGACCAGTGACAAGATCCAAAGGAATGGCTGGACCTGTGTCAGGGGAGGTTTAGGTTGGATATTAGGGAAAAGTTCTTCATCCAGAGCGTGGATGGCCATTGGAGTGGGCTCCCCAGGGAGTGGTCACAGCCCCAGAGCTGACAGACTCCAAGGAATGTTTGGACAATGCTCTCAGGCACGTGGTGTGACTCTTGCAGATGGTGTTGTGCAGGGCTGGGAGCTGGACTGGTGATCCATGTGGGTTTCTTCCAGCCCAGCTTATTCTGTGATTCTGAGAACCTGGGCCATCTGTACAGGTTTCACTGCTAGTCAAGGTGTGACGTGGATATCCAGCCCTGGGATCACCATAAGCCGCATCACATTCAACTTTGGTCCTTAACTCTTGTGCCTCACCTGTCAGTGACATATAGGTATCTGTCCTGCTGAAAACAGTTGTTTTTCTGCTCTTTTATTAAAACATTTTAATCTCAACTAGCATTCTTTCTATCTGTCATACTGAATGTTTTATTTTCTCATTACTGACTATAAAAAGGAAAGTGTACAGCAAAACTTTTGGTTCTGTGTTCATTTCTGGCATCCAATCATTTAAACTTAGGTTTAAAAAGCTCTAAATTTGAAAATATTGTTGATTCTGGTCCCAGTTAATGTGAACCAAATAGCAATATCTCTACTTTGTAACTTAATTTCTATCAAGACTTGATTATGAGCTAAGCTTTAAATACATGAAGACTTCTTATATGCTAAGTTAAATGGGATAGAAGAATATCCTTAGCAAATCTTTTGGCCTTCCTTAAGCCTAAAGTCTCCAATTTGCAATTTAGAAATAATTCATCAGATTAACAGTTATTGAAATTCAGCTCTGTTGACTTTAGAAGAGACACATGCATTTATATCAACTGAAAATCCCAGATATCAAATGATACAAGCTGGTTGATTTTTTGAATCAGTTTAATATTAAATATTCATAGGTTTTTTTATGTCAAATTTTGAGAAAATGAACAAGTATATCTTACTGTATTATTTTCATCATTAGAAGTAGCTGTGATAACTAATAATAGCACTATGGTTCTTAAACAGTTTTATCTTTGTTTGCAAAGGAAACTAGAAAGGTAATAACTTTAGTTTTGAGCAAATTTGAAGTTAGGAAAGCAATATTTGCCTGGCAATTCTGTAAAGGCTTAATACCAACATTGTACCTAACTCTCTGTTCAAAGAGAGTTAGTGTCCCACTTGTATAAAATTTGATAGCAACACTATTTACTAATTTTACTTTTTTCCATCCCTCTTGTGCACAATTAAAAAAAAAATCCCAAAATGAAATAAAATCAAAACCCAAAGGAACTCTCTTCCTTGTCATGCAAATATTATTTTACCATTTTATAGAAATCTGTTTCAGATCATTTAGCAATGAAACACATGATGTAGCAGGTAACATTTTAAAGAGAAAATTAGTATCATAAAGAAAAAATACATTGGAAAATGTATATTTGTGTCTAAATTTTACTTCAATTTGTCTGTTTTATTTGAAACAGAAAGTTTTCTATTAAAAGACAAAAAATCAAACCCAAACCCTAGATTTGCCAGATTAAGTAGTCTGGTGCCATCTTGATAAACAATGAATAAGCACTGTAATTCATCTGAGATTAGAGACACTGATTTAACAGTTCATTGCTCAGGCTTTATGCTGCTGACATTCTAATGATGTAATTGGTTTTTTTAGAGGTGTTGTGTGTGTTGTAGGTGTTTGGAAGATGTAAATTCTACAGCTATTACTTACTTTGAATTAATAATTTATTCTTTGAAACTTCTTAGTAGTCTCTGCAAAATATTTTTGTCTGATATCAAAGAATGCCAAAGTACATAAATCTAATTTTAGAGGATGCCAATTCTTTTTCTGAGTGAAACTGAGATGAAAGACTAGTCTGCCAAGGACTCTGACACCTTCCGTGTCACTTAAGCCCACTGAGTAAGTCAAGATGGAACCTATGCAGAGGAACTGATCTCAATTTCACATAGTGAGAAATTAAATTTTACTTGTCCATGTAATTCACAGAAGAAGAAACCATAGTTGTAATTTATGAAAGGGTATAACTGAGTTAATACTGTTCAGCAAGACCCATGTTACTCATCAATTACAAGAATGTTTCATGAAAGTGCTGTTGAAATTATTTCTGAGTTTCCTTTAGTAGATATTTTTCATAAATTTACATATGGTTTTAGAGACAATGATTTTTAAAGTCTTACTCAACCCAATTCCTTATTTGAGAAGGAAACTTCTGTCTAAGTGCATTCCTCCAGCGATAAATATGAGATGACAGAACAAACAGATGGAGACCCAGCACAACTTTTCTTAATTGACTGTGGAAGGAATGTCTTTACAATTCTTGCAAGATGTTTTGCAAGTAAGTCCTTATTTGAGATGACCTGATCTTAGAAGGCAGGCACTAATCTTCATTATGACATTTATCTACAGAATTCACACACACACACAGAGGACAGGTGAGTGACTTCCAGAAACTGTTCACAGGTTAATGATTGTCTGCAGTATGAGTACCTGCATGGTTCTGAGTTGGGTCAAAAGATTGAGTGAAAACAGTGGTGGAGCTATAAGCAGGAGATGGGCAGAGATTGTGTCCATATTCAGCAGAAAAAAATGTCAAGGTCTAAGTAATATTTGACAAAAATTCTACCAATCAGATCAGATATCATATATAGGGAAAGGAAGGTCAATGGACTAACATACAATTTGTCTTGCACTTGTGACAAAAGAATTAAGTACTCATTGCAATAGTTTGAAAAAATATTTACAGATCTTAGCTTGTTCCAACTGAAATTACCTGTCACCATATGTTATCATATTTGATTGTTTTTATTTTCAGAATTTATATCACTTCCCCCCCACCAGAGTTGTTTATAACTTGATTTCGAGGATTAAATACCATTGTGTAGCAGCTACAGAAAGTCCACAATTCTCCCATTCAACTCTTCATATTGTCTTGCCCCTTATATATTTCAAATGTGCTGCTAAGACCATTGCAATGAAAACACCTTTTTCTTTCAAAACAGAGGTGATCTGCAAGGCACTGAGATTTCTCTTCAGGTAGGTGACTCAACTCTTGTCCATGCGATAAATTTAGCCATCATTTAGTGGCACGCAAAAGGGAATTTACTTTGCCTATTCCAACAGGAAGGGTTCTAGATCTTAGTATAAAAAAATAAGAAACAATTTTTCCAATTCATCTGTCTTCTCAATATTTAAAAATTTTTCTTCAGGTGCACTGTGGTGAAACTGGAAGTTGCTCTTTAATGTTGTTATTTATAGAAGGGTTTTGTATCTTGACAAGGTTAGTGAAGGCAGAGGGGCAGAGATCAGTTGGCTGGCCTTCTTTCTTAAAGAGGGGTGCAAAGCTTAATGGAGCTGTGACAGGTATTTGAGCAGCTAAATTGGCATGCTGCCAATTCCTCACATCCCTAGTGCCTACCTCAGCCACCTTTCCATTGTCTCTTAGTTGAGGAAAAGAGTTTTCTACTCTAGAAATAATTAAGCTCCATTTAAAAATATGACATACAGCTAAATTTTCCAGCCACTTGAATATCTCTAATATCTTTGCCCATGGTTTCACTTTCTCTCTGTCCTAAGCATTTCAACAGCTATATAATTGTGTCAAGAAACAGGCAATTCAAATAAATCAAATATGTACCCTAATGTTATGTCAACTTGACTTTTTAAAAGCTAATTCCAGCAACTCAGTTTCCCAAAGAGACTTTTTAAGGCAGTAATTCTATGAAAATTATCCATATGAAAAATTGTTCTTTTCCACTCCAAAAAAAACCACCTACACCAACAACACCTTCAATGCCTCTGAGAATATGGCAAAAATATGTGTTCTTAGAAAAAATGAATTTGAGAAATTCCACTCATGTTAAGAGGATTTCTAGATTCCCACTGCAGAAACTGAGCAGAAGTTTGCTGCCAATTTCCTTCTGCTTCTTGTTTTCTGGCTATTACATCTTTGTATGAATACTAGTTTGAAAGTAAACCTGTGGGAGAGTCTAAGTAAGAACTATAATTTAATAGGAAGATTAAAATCAAGAGAGAAAACACTGGCCTAAACTGGCAGTCAGGATACATCCTGACACCCTGTTAGGCAAGGTGGTGGTAGCAGTCTGATTAAATGGTGGCTGTATTCCTGTTGAAATGACAGATGTTGTTCTGTTGAAACAGTGATCCTGTAGAAGGGTCTGGTCCTCCTCTGAAGGTCCAGTAGTGATTATGTAGGTCTTGCCCTCTGGCAATCCAGTGGATAAGGCTGCATGTGGTGCTCCAAACCTTGGATTTTATCCAGGTGGGAATGCTTGGTTCCTCCCCCTGGGCGGAGCATCTCACAGTGGGATGATGTAACTTCATGAGCCACACACTGTGACTCAATGGCCCACTAACAGAAGTTATCCCCTGGAGTTATCAAGGATGTGCCATGGACAAGATAAAAATCACTGCCTCACCTTGTTTTAAATCCTCCTGGAAATGGTGATAGAATACATAACTTTTGATTACAATTTACATTGTAACCTAAGACAGTATGGCTAAACTATTTTTGCTTGTTTGTTTGACCCCTTATTCCTTGGTGTTAAATAGTAATACTTTGGCAGGTCTGCATATCACCAGTTCTATTAGATTAAGTAGACATGATGTGCAACTACTACAAAGGTGCGCTCACTACAGATAAATCTCCTCAAACAATCTAGGATGTGGCATTCCTTGGGCAAACCAAAAGAAACCCCAATCAAAAAACCTAAACTTGTACTTTAGAATAGTGTTATTTAGTTCAATTTGGTTTTAAATACATTTCGGAAAAACTACTGAGCACCGCATACCCCTCTTTCCATGTTTATCAAAGTAACGAACCTTTTGCCTTGATTATTTTTCCACATGTAACCAAATAAAAATCTAAAAGACAAGAATTAAGTCATTGGATAATTTGGCAACTTAAAATAACTGAGACTAATTTGGAACCAAAGCACAAATTTGCAGCCAACACACAGTGTTTGGATCGATACTGCTACATGATGTGGATCTATGGAAATCTGCTAATATTATGACAAGAAATAATGAATTTATGTGTACATGTATTTGCATATGTCTTTATACATTTCACAAACACAAAATGAGTCCACTCAGTCTCCCTAATTCTGGCTCTTCAATGCTCACCTTGGTCTCTGCATAACTACAGTCTTTATCAATGTGATCACTCAGTACATCTAAAGCAGTGCAAGGCACAGCAGTTAAAGAACAGACACTTATTCAAACACAGGATGTCTTTCATTTAACCTCTGTTTGTCCAACCATTGTGTAATGCTGAGCTGAGTAAATGAAAGGAGAAGTAACATTTTACATAGCTTGAAGTGTTATGACTGCAAATATAGGCCATTGCTGGAGAGGTTAGCTATATGACTTTTTCTCTGGCTCGCTATTAATGCACTATTGGACAATTTTTAATCTCTTTTTCATTTCTACTGGCTGTAATTCGTTGTTTGAAGCAGAAAATTCAGCTATGTGATCAACATTTTTCTGGCACATTTTGCCTTAGTTTAGGGCATGTGAATTTAATCCTCTTATCAAGATAAATAGAAAAATACCCCTTCACAATGAATTCACTTAATATACTTCCAAAATATCTATCTGCTTACTGAGAAGCTGCTGCATATATTGTGTTTATTCCAAGTGCTGATACTAAAAGATGTGGTCACATTTCAAAGTCTGCAATGAAATAAGAAACATTTAAATCTTTCACATGAACAGTCTTTGAAATTCTTCTAGTATCTTGAGATAACATATACAAATATATGTATTTTTAAATAACACAGAAAAAGTCATCTTTTCTAAATAAAATTTTGCAGTTTATTTATTCTCAGTCTGTCCTTATTTCCAAGTTGTCTTTTATACATCAGCTATTTACAGCATTTTACAAGCTTAGGTGCTGTTTCTTAAACCATAAAAGAAGAAGAAAGAACATTCAGATCTATAAGCTGATTGAATTTCATGGGTATTTTAAGTTGCATTTTCAGTGCAGCTCTTTTTTGCTACTTAAAGGATCAACACCACTCCTGATCATGTGCAAAAATAAAACTAATACCTTATATAGACTCTTTAAGTTTTTAGAACTGACCAAATATTGTTCTGAGAAACTCAGACCATTTTATTCATGACAACATAGGAAGAAATGTGAAGAAGATATAATAGACAGACAAGGCAAGCAATAAATCAAATCCAAATTGCCTTCAACAGAAGTGTATGTTGTCTTAGCAAAGCTTGATTTACAAGGCGGGAAGGTTTAGATAAATGAAATAACCTGATAACATAAAGGATTAATATTTCAAAATATTTTTTAAAGTAATCTATAAATTTTCTATGAAACTATGTAACTCCAAATGCTGTATTATAGCACTAACTGATATCAATTATACGTTTCCTGAAAATAGTCATGGTGATCCATACTTCTAAGGACTTCAATGTATAAAAGTTGCTAAGCTGTTACTTATTTGTGGACATCTTTCAATCCTTGCATTGATGTGTAATAGCAGATTTGATAAAAAGACGGTACTCTTATATTCTTCCTGAAAAGACATGTTTCACATTCTTGAAACACGTGCCTTGATTTTTATGGTATTTATCTCATCTGTCCATGGTTTGGTAGAAATGTGATGAGTTATGGTAGAATGGTTTCAGTTAAAAGGGACCTTAAAGATCATCTCATTCCAAATCCCTGCCATGGGCAGGGACACCTCCCACTAGACCAGGTTGCTCCAGTCTCCATCCAATCTGGCCTTGAACACTTCCAGACACAACTTCTCTTGGAAAGCTATTCCAGTGCCTCATCACTCTCACAGGGAAGAGTTTCTTCCTAATATCCAATCTAAACGTGATCTCAGTTTGAAGCCCTTCCCCCTTGTCCTGTCACTCCAGGCCCTTATAAACAGTCTCTCTCCATCTTTCTTGATAGCTCCCTTCAGGTACCCAAAGGACACAATTAGGTCACCCCAAAGCCTTCTCTTCTCCAGCCTGAGCAATCCCAGTTCTCTCAGCCTTTCCTCCCAGCAGAGCTGCTCCATCCCTCTGATCCCCTTGGTGCCTCCTCTGGCCTGGCTGCAGCAGGTCCCTGTCCTTGCTGTGCTGGGAGCCCAGAGCTGGGTGCAGCCCTGCAGGTGGGCTCTCAGCAGAGTGGAGAAAAAAATTCTTAAGCTGTTTTGGTTAGGAATCTTTAGAATCATGACTTCAATGAATGAGCTCGGCTTAGCTTCAAGAATAAACTTTATAATATATTTAATTTTAATTGTTACACAATAGTATTTTTCATGGAATGAGATACATTTAGAGACAGTATTTTAGTGATGAAATATCTTCACTATTTCAGCTATAAGGGACCAGAAGACTTATTTTGTCTCATCAATATTCTTCTCTCTGAAATTGTTAAGAAAATGAGACTGAACTCAGACAGATCCTATTTAACATCATGGTAATACTGTCTGCATTGCACGTACTGTCTCCATTGCAAATGGTTACTATTTATAAACATGTATATATATTTTTCTGTGCCACCATGCAATTAAAACAACCTTTATACTAACATTTAAGAAGCCTTTAAAATATATTTATTTGTTTATGCAATAATAGCAATAACACTATGCCAGAATTATGAAAAAACAGCTCTTGCAAATGAAATTTTTGACAGTCTATTTTGAGTAAGTTCATGCTGAACTTTCTACCTTGAAAGTTAATAGGAGTTTAAACATTAATGACATAGTACTGAGTTTGTTCTGTGAGCTCATTTAGCTCCATTTGCTACTCTACATGCCAGATGAGGAAGAGGTAGAGAAATGTAGAAGGAAGATCTCTGGCACAAAGTAGAAACAGGTAAAAGTAACAAAAAAGGGTATGAATTCCAACTCTACGTATATTCAGGAAGGCTTAGAAATAGACCTTTTCCTACACTCAATCATTTGTAGAATAATCTTTGTAAATTTGAGGCTCAAAATTCTTAATAGGGTAGCAGGTTTTGCTGCTCAGAAGCGGATAAAAAAAGAAAAAAGTCAGAGGACTTGAAGTCTTTTAAGTGAATCATAGCTGTGGTTTTTTATTCTCACCTCCTTCAAATATCCATAAAAACTTGTCATGGAAGAAGTCCCATGAATAAATATGGCAAATCAATACAGTTTCTCAAGGTAATGTCAATCCTCACTGAACAATCTGCAAGTCTGTTCTTTGTAATGCTTTTAAGTGAATTTTAATTTCATCAGTCAATAGCAGAAGCAGCTGTTGTAAATAATATCACTGCTGAGTGAGGAGCTGAAACTTAGAAACTAATGACACAATTGAGGAGATAAGAGTCAGAAATTGTACAGGAATGTTTTAAATTATCTCATAGTATGTTCTCTTTGATAGCATTTGGAAATTAGCCCCAGTGTCAGCCCTCAGTCAAGAGATCTGCAGTGGAAGCAAGAGGGAATTGTAACCCTTGTTTCATCTGTTCTGCTGAAGTCATCCTTGTTTCTGCATCTATACAGGATCAGAGCTCTCTCTTCCTTTCCATTTTACTATTTTGTCTGTCCTTCCATCTCTCCATCCACATCACCCCCTATCATTTTTTTCACTATTCCAACATTTCACTATTCCAACATTTGCCTTTTCCTGGCAAAATTATCAACTAATTCTCCAGTGGAGTTTCTGGAGCATTAGATATTTTGAGAAACCATTTCACTTTTAGGGAGGATAAAGGGGTGAGGATAAACATTTGAATTAAGGGAAAAAGTAGGTAAAACCCATCCTTAAACTGAAAAAATCTCCAAAAATAAGCATGGAGGAGGAGACAAGGTTAAGATGTCTGCACTTGATCTCTCCGGTGAATGTTTCTATCAGCTGTTGTTCTTCTCTTTCAAAATGCAATCTTTTCCAGTAAAGAAAAAGACCTCTCTACAGGAGAAAGTCTTACCCCGTCTTGCATGTTTTCCTTCTTTTTCTTTTAAAAATAAACCGACCAAGCTTCAACAGACATGTTTCAATCCTTCTTTAAAAGGGATGGATTTGATCAGCTACTCTGTATAACCCCAAAAGCACTGCTAACCTGGCAGCAGAGAGGTGTTAACCTCCTGCACAATGTGACTAAAACGACGGCACAATGAGGCTGTCACCATCAAGGGCAGCTTCATGGACCGTTTGGGGTCTGAAGGAAGAAGCAGAGGAGCTGTACATAAATGTTTAAAGATGATGAGTCAAGTGAAGAAATGGTACAACACAGCTAAATTTGTAACAGCAGATCTTGAAGGCCCTGGGCAATGCTTGCAGTTGTATTTTCCTAGGGAACTCTGAGGACGTAACCCTTGGTCACTGCAGGAAGGATGTGGATGGGTCTTGGTTAAAGAGAGAGTTTAAAAAAAAATTATGCATGAAATCCAAATCATTCAAGGACTGAGTAACTTTGGGAAACCTGCCTGCCAAACATACATTTTTAATCCATACTTTTCAAGTGACCTGGAACAGAGAGGAGTTGGCTGAGGGGCCACATAAAATATCAGAAAAAGAAGGGCTGGGGAATGCTAAAACACAAGATGACTCTTAAAACAAATTTAGATTCTGAAACAGTGTTGCTAGTGTCTCACACAAAAATATAAATTGATGTAAATAAAAGAAGGTGTACAGAAGAATTTCCATTGAATGTAATTTGATCATAATAGTTACTGTAGTTCCTTTAACTTTCATAAATCTTAAGACATAACAAGGAGTATTGCCAACTAGAAAAGCAAAGTGCAAGCAATGACAGAATAAAAAATATGGCTTGCAGGTCAGCTGCAAACACAAGTTCTAGCTCAATTCTGTACATTCAAATAAAAATAAGAGTTATTCCCGAAATCTTCCTTTGTTTAATTTCATATTATTTATTTGAAGATATGCTAATTCCTATGTTTAATTGCTCATTTCTTGAATGCAATTTCTTTCTAGAAAAGAACCAAAACTGGTTCTTTTCTACTTGTTTCCCACTCTCTTGCTCTCATACTCTTGCACAATTCCAATCCCATGCTTACTTCCCATTTTTTCAGAATGTATCCTAGAGTAAAATCACACACTGATTGCAAGGGATTTTTAACAGCTGATTTGAAGTAAGAATTTATATCACAGTAAGAAGTCCAGAAAAAAATCAAGTCAATCCAAACAACATTTATATCTTGCTCTCCTGCTTTAGCTATTCCTTATAATTCTCAATTAACTAAAGACCTTCATCTAACACAGATTAATAAAACAAAGATTGTCTGATCCTGATTGCAATGGAGATACAGTACATAGATATGTAATAATTTATGGTTTATTTTCATAATAATAGTTTTGCATATTTCTACCATGTATATTCAAGTTTAAATTGCTAAGGAAAAAGGTGCTTTAATCAAATAAAAAGTGGAAAAATCCATTTCTAAATTATCTCAACCTGTAGCAACCAACAGATTAAAATCATGGCAAGATGATTAACTGCTAAATGATTGTTGCAACAAATGTACATATCTAAGTAACGTAACAAGCAGTATAATTTACATTTTCATGTCAATTCATGTTTGAGCTTTATAGGTTATAATACTGCTCATTCCAAGATATATTACTCACATATAAAATTATTAGGGTTTTTTTTAGCATGAATGGAGAGCTAGAGTGTATAATCTTTATTTTTTTTAAAAACCAAGATTTTAAGTATTATACAGGAATCTCATCAAGACCACTTTGGGAAACCCTCATTATCATTCCTTCACTGATCCTATTGCTCTAGCAGCTTCCAGAAAACCCTATAATTCCAAGCATTTCAAAATCATTACAATAGCCATAAGGCCAGTTTCTCCTCTGGTAATCCATTGGCTTCCTCTCCTTGAGCTATAACTAACTGGATTCTGTAACTCATTAGCACTTGTGTTCCTTAGGCACAAAGAGCACTCTGTCCCATCCAGGGCAGCTCAGCACTGAAGGATAGTCTGGAATTGCATGGCAATATTGCTCCAGCTCTGCCACTGGAAGCAGGAGGAGAATCTCAGTATCATGTCTTTGCTGCACCTGTTTTTTAACCATCGGTATAATTTGGGTTTATGTGTCTGATCTTGTATTCCCAGTTGAGAATCTTCCTCTGCCTGCAAACTGTTGTTGAGAAGGGACACCTCTTTCTGTGTTTGTTGTGAGGTACAGAGACTTGCAACGCAGAAAAGCAGGTCTTGGTCTCCAGAAGTGCCTCAGTTCTACAACCTCCACCTTATTTTAGCCTCTCCTTTTCTCACTAAATTTTCTCACCACTTTTCTTACTTAATTTAATTTAAAATTTTATGTTTACAAATGACATTTTTTACCTTTTATTTTTATTCAGGGTCTAACATACTAAATAAATCTACTTTTATAATAGGGAGACACTAAAGTAAAGTCTGCTATACATGTCTCCATTCAGGCAAGACTCAAATTGTCTTCAAAATTCTTTATGGCTTCTTTTTTATTGTTTCTTAATTTCAGTGTCCTTCATATTTGGCATATATAACAGTCCTTAGGGTCAAATTGCAGCTACCTACTCATGTAAAAAATATATTTGTATTAATTTGTTTTTTTAAAAAACAAGGGCTTTACAGGAGAACAGACAATTCTACACTGCAAATTTGGAAAAAAAACCCAGCAAAATCTCTTTAATCAATAAAAATTCAGGTATTGTTTTCAAGTCAATGAAGAAAAATGTGCTTTAGAATTAAGTATTCTTAAGAGAATTAAGTGGAAATTCCATGTCTTTTTTTAATCTTTTCAAGTAAAATTATTATTTTAGAATAAAGAAGTCCTGTAGAGTATTTCAGAAAGAAAAACACACTGCGTAACTGTAGCCACAATTTAAAGTTTTAATTTACTGAAGATTGAAAGAAGCTTATCAGCTGAAAATCAATATTGATCAGAAGTTAGCTTTTTCAACTTGGGATTACTAAAATATATTGAAGAAATGCTACAAAAATGTGGATGGTTGCATAAATAATTTATTAGATAAATATTTCTTTATGTTCTATGTTTAAATCAAACCAATAACTTCATTCCTATTATGTGTTTTTATAGTTGTAACACGTTTTGTACACAACCTCAGATAGGATAAACAATGCATATCATTAATTTTACTGACTTGTTCAAACTTTACTGTTTGCATGCGTTTGTGGGAACCCAGGACATCCCTCTGGCCGTCCAGGACGGCCAAGACCCCTGCCAGGGGGCTCAGAAGCCCTGGCACAGAGCCCAAAACACCTGTGGTTTTGATTATGACCCGTGGAGCAAATTACCAACCTTATATGAAGATCAGCAAGCCACAACAGTTTAGGAGGAATAATAGTGAAGTTATCACAGGGTGGAAAAGTAGATTTTGGGGTTTCTGGAATGGGGGTTCAGGAGGCAAGATGGAGGGATCTGGGCGAGTCCAACCTTTTTCCATCTTCTTCTTGGCCTCCATCTTCTGCTGTGATGTTGGCATTTACAGATTGGTTTAGAGTAGAAGCTCACTGTCTATCATAGGTGATAGGTATTGGGAAGTAATTGTAAATATTGTATACGTAGTTTTTACTATAAAGACATAACCCCGCCCTGGGGGCAGGCAGAGTGCCTGGAACTGTCCTGTTGGATGGACCTCGGCCGGGCAGCAGAAAATTTTTTATGGATAAGAAACAATAAACAACCTTGAGACGGAAAACTGAAGGGCTCTGACTCCTTCTTCAAGCGCTCGGGCTGGGAAAAGAGACTTTAACATCTCTCGGGGTCACAGCGACCACCAAAAGATCCCGAGATGTTGTCCTTTGAGAACCAGTTCTGAAGTTCGGACTACAAAACTGAGCTGAATTTAAGAGACTTTTCCAGCAAGGTGCTTGCCTTGCCTGTGTTGAACTTTAGGCTGAACGCTGCTAGGGCTGTACCCATGGGGGATGCATCTATATAACTTCCCAAAGATGTGAAATGATTGTATACTGGGGCAGTGCTCCATGAAGGGCGCACAGAGCAGGTGTGTCAGCACCCCATGTCCTATACACCAAAACGAGCATTTTGCAGGATAATGTGTCACACACCAGGGAGAGCAGGTATGTGGAGGGCAGACTGCCTGGGGAGGGAACACAGAAAGCTCAGAGGTTCTGCTTCTTACACTCAGGGAAGGCCTGGGTTGGTCAGAAAACTGATTGTCAGCACAAGCTGATACAGTGAGTTTTCACAGCAGCATTTACTGTCACAGATGGAAATCTGAGCATGTGAGGATAGATTTGGTGCTCGTCTCATGGGACCTCTCAGCAATAGCAGAACGTATCTTCCCCAGAGGTGTGAGACATGAGCCATTTCAGACAACATTTTACCAGAAAACACATTAGAAACTGTTGTCACCAGAGCTGTTTGGATTGTATTTATAACTGTTGTTATAAATACAATTTCAGGAGTTTCAGGAGTTAATAGTGGACTTCCTGTGGATTTCTATGAAGTCAGAAAAATCTTCCAAAGTTCAAAGTGTTTTGGAATGGTCCATAGGTATGTTTTATCATCCTCTTATGCAATAGGTCTTGTAGAACCAAAAAACCAAACATTTTTAGTTTCAGCATTAACATTTAGAATTTATTGTCAGAAAACTGACTGAATGAACACTGCTCTTTGAAAGTTTTCTTTAATACTTATTGATTGTTTGAGTGTGTAATTTTTAGTCTGTCTAGAAAGAATATATGGTAGTGGTTTATATGATTGATAAAATGAGAATAATGCAAGAAATCTTATGAATACTTAATGCTGTTGAGCGCAGACTCAATTTTCTTATCTGTCTTTGAAAATCCTGGCATTTTGACCAAATACCTTGAATCACCTCTGCAACAGCACACTCTTTCTAACAATTTAGATATGAGCTCTCTGGTGAAGAGGCAATCTTTTCATACCAGATGTGCACAAGCCATAGTACAATGAGGCCCTAGCTTTAATTTCTAAGTTCTATTCAGAAAAAATAATTATTGAAATTGTGTGCAGTGAAATTCCATGAATTTGGATGGGAGAGAATAGTGAATGTCTAACAAAAGATGAAAAAATATGCTAAAACTTTGGGTACTGATAGATCAAACCTGGCTTTTTAAATGTGTGCCCTACAGGGGTGTTACTGATTTTATTGTGGATGTGCTTGACTTTGTTTAAAGGGTTGTGGTTGTTTTTCCTGTGCTGAAGAAGAATTCAGAGAGCTCTTCCTAGCAACAACAAAAGACCAGTTGGTAGTAACACTTCCTCAGTACCAGTTCTTCTTTCTCCCCTTCTAAAGGGAGACCTCCATTCATCTTTTGAATAGTTGTTGATTCAGATGGAACTGTGAATGCATAAGCAGAACTTATTTTCTTTGTTATTTCTAGCCCTAAACACATTTCCTGGCATCAGAATAATATCAGAATCATGGTAGCTGTCTTTAATGAATATTTTTTACTAAATTCCTCATCTTGTCAATGTCTGAAAAGAGCACAAAAAATCCCTTCCTAATCTGGGGATAATATTTAAGTTACATTTGTCAAGACTCTTCTATATTCATAGGTATGTTTAAATCTCAACAAGAATATTTCTTGATATTTGTGATATTTTTAATGATAGTCCTAGCTGTATTTGTTCCTTTTGACACATTTTGTGAATAACAGAGGACTGTTATCTTAGAACATCACTAGAGGTGCTACAGACAGCTCTAGAAGTAGAACAAATGATTTGCTTCTCTGTGTTGAATGCAAGAATTTTATCTGTGTCACACACAAGAAATCCTTGAGGTTGCATGACCTTGTGTTTTTCTGACCACCTAAACACAGTAGTTTTGGTTCAGAGAAATTTTGTTGCATATCTAACTCAAAAAGACTTCTCCTGGTGAATGCCTAGCAGAACTAATAAGAGAAATTTTTACAACAGGAGATTTTTCTTTTCCTCTCTCTCCCTGTGACATTAACATTGGAGACAAGTATACTCCTCTCCCCAAACCTCATTTAAAATTTAATTATATTTTATGTCTCAGTTAATGACTACTGGATATTTCTCATCAGGAAAGTTTTATAGAAGACTATTCTTTGTTTTGTACCTACAGATCAATATTAAGATATCTCTTTTCTCTCTTTGTCTTTGAGGTCTTAATATTTGACTAAGTTAAAATAAAAAATATCAGAATTATTTCTCTTCAGTTTGCATACATCTTCAAGCTCTTTTCTGTTTCTTCCAACAGCTAATTCAGTATACCATCCAGTGTTTTGTTATTCTGAAAGAGATGCTTTTAATCAAAAAGTTGTTTTAAATCTATTCAGTTATGCAGTAATCTAAATATGTACAGTCTGGCAATATTGACAAAATTAAATTTTCTGAAGTTCCATTAAATCATACTCCCTTCAAATGAGACTTGAATTTTCATAGTAGTTAAAGCTGAAAATATTCAAAGCAGCTAGCTGAGTGTTGGATGGTTAAAGTGCATTTCAAAAGTGCTTTCAAATATTCTTTTCTGGAGACATCTACTTCCTTTAGAATGTTGTGTACTGCCTCACAGAAACCATTATATTTCCATTAGAAAAATTAAACCTTATTTGGGTATTTGCCAACTTCAGTTCATTGGGTGTTTCATTTTGAGAGCATTAAGAAGCTTTAAAAGACATTATCTACCTGCTACATTGTGATGGAAAATATGGTAGAAAATTACATAAAAAATAGTGTTAACAGTATGAACATGTTCCTTATCTTGGTCTTACAGCCCTGTTTTGCTGTTGGCCTTGGGAGAATTGTTCCCATTTTGCAGTTCTGTGAAGAAAACCAGAATATTTAATCAGTTCCATCAAAAATGCACCAATTTCCATTTCTTGGTGTAAGCATTTTCAGAGGTGTATCAAGTGGCAGAAAACTGTAGTGTGTTTTCACCTTACTGCCAAGAAGAGTCCAAGAGGCCAGGGAGGGACAAGACAGAGGGAGCAGACTAATTTGTTAATTGAAATTGCCTGACAAAACAGTGTTTTACCACAAAGAGATTTCATGAAGACAAGATATTTTCTATTAATTTACAGCCTATCTACTACATTATACAATTCAGTCATCCAGTAAAACACATTGTGGATGTGGGCTTCTTTTTAGTTAGGTTTGCTTGTTTTTGTTTTGAGGTTTTTTTTTGAGGTGGATGTTTGGTTTGGTTTGTTTTTTGGTATTTTTTCAGTAAAACCTACCAGCAATACCTAAAAAATTTCAAGATATTTCTAGCTAAAAGAAAGAAAAGAAAGAAAGAAAGAAAGAAAGAAAGAAAGAAAGAAAGAAAGAAAGAAAGAAAGAAAGAAAGAAAGAAAGAAAGAAAGAAAGAAAGAAAGAAAGAAAGAAAGAAAGAAAGAAAGAAAGAAAGAAAGAAAGAAAGAGAAATATTTGGAATATTAGATTTCAATTTATATAAGATGCTCTACCCTGTCTCTCTTGCTCATGATTGAGTACCAGGACAGGGAGCTGAAACCTACAAAGTGCAATTCCAATTATATTTTCATCTCAGTTCACAGTCCTAAAATACATAGAGGGCAAGCTTTGGAGGGAACTCCCAAAGAAATTACTGAGAAAATTTGCAATCGAGAAGAATGTTAGGCTATCAAGTTTATAAATAGCTGTGGCACTTCAGCTGGTGAGCAAAGAATTGTTAACAAAATTCTTGTTATTTAAATTAAAATGAAGTTTATTGCATATGGATTACATGCTTCCTAACATAGTGAAAAATATCCAGCTCCTTGTAGTTATTGTTACAAAAGTACATACATTTTTTATATTGCTTGACATATTTTTCCCCCTAAGGTATTAGGTTTTGGGTTTTTTTAATTTTAAATTCAGGAGTGTTGGAGTTAGAATCAGAAACCCAACTAATTTCTGTTGACATTATTGTTTTGACATATTGATCATGGACATGTAAGTGACAGATGGGGTAAAGAGTTATGCTAGTGACCTCACCTACTTACAGATAACTGTTTTCTTTTATTTGGTCTTTTATTCTTATTTTAAACAAAGAACCAAAACCAGAAAATGTTTTGACAAAACTTTATCAATTTGTTGACCTTACTGTATCTGTAAGCTCTGAAGCCTGTTTCCATGTTCTGAGCAGAATCCTTAGCCTTGTGATTTTTAAACTCAATATACAAAACTCTACTGTACTGTAGTTAATTTGAAAATCACAGAACTGAAAGTCTTGGTAGTGGCATCTATAGCAAGATCTCTGTGCTCTTCGGCCCAAGTGAAATTCTGAAGGCACTAATCTGACAAAGGATTACAAGGAACTTCAGGAAATTTGCAGAGAGTTGCATAGGGAAGTGCCACCAATGCATGGTTGAAAACTATAGGAAGTTTCTTTCCTTCTTGTTATTTGGAAATTAAAGTAATATTAACAAGTAAGCTATATATGGGTTTACATTGCATAAAAAACATGTCAACTGCAGTTTATAAGTAAATGATGGAATTTTGAATCAGGACATTTAATTATTTATGGAATAAAAATCAGACTAGATTTATTTTTCAATAATGCATTAACTTACCTGCATACCAAGAATAGAAAATGGACAATTCTGCTGTGAAGAAAGCCTGCATTCAGTATTTTAAATATAACCTTTTATGTTACAGAATGTGTTCTAATTAGTAACTTCCAAATATACTGTGTATACATATTGAAAGTAACAAATATGGAAATTAGAGGTATTTTGTTTTGTCAAAGTATTTCTTTTTCTTTCTACAGTAACTGACAGCTCTAAAATTCATGAGATTGGATATTCTCCCTCATAGAATGTAGCTGTCATGTCGTATTTATGAAGTTGAATAGTATAAATCTGTACATTCATAATGCCACATTTTACCTTAATTTTCGACCATCATATGGTAATATAGAAAAAGAAAATAACAGCTTTAATTGTAAGTAGTTTTACTTATAGATTAATTGTGTATTTTTAACAGATGTGTTGTAGAAAATAACTCTGGATCCCAGTATCCCAAGTATCCTAAACCGATACAGTGGAATTTACAGAAATGTGGCAGACTTTTAATTTTTCATTCCTTATTCCTATTTTTTGAGTTTGCACAGTCTGCTACAGAAATCTAATGTGATATGAGAGCCTTGTTCTCTTTATGTGCCCAAGGAGAGCACAAGTGTGTTAAGACTGTGTTTGTCATAGATAAACCTGTTTGTTATGGTTTGAGAGGACTTCATTTCAGGGAATTTAAGATTAAATTAGGCAGATAGATTAGATTAGGGCTAGATCAGGAACCTGTTTTCACTTTAGCTGGTTTTCAGGTTATTTCTGTGGTTACTGTGCAAGAACACAAACTCATCCCATTTGAAAATAACTGTTCATGTTAGCTGGTGTAATTTTTAATCTGAATTTGCCTTTTGCAATATTAACTGTATCCATCAAACATTCAGATTATTAAAATTGAGCAAGAGATCTATTTTCTTGTCAGAAATTCGTGAGATAAATGAAAACAGGGTTCTTCAGGGTTTAATTATGATCTTTGCTTTACTTTTCACTAAAATTTTGTTATATATATAGCTTAGCTTGAAGAAATCTATACTAATTCTAGAAATAAGTTTCCCCAGTCCCATTATTTTCATTTAAATTATTTGTATTTATCGTATTGTCATAGAACTTGTTAAAAAAAGTGGCTGTGCTGCTAACCTGGCATTAACACCCACAGGTCTTATTCTCAAGCGTAAATCCCATGTATCTTAAGATATTCAGGAGAATTTAGGATTTATAAGCAAAGATGAGTTACTCTACTTTTTGTCTCTGTTCAGAAAGCTCATTCTGATGCAGGAGAGCCTTCCAAAGTGCTGCAACTTCAAGTCATTTCTTTAGCATAAGAATTGGGGCATATTAAGATTCCTAAGAAGAGTTTTCTGACAGGAGCACCTTGATCCTGCGGCAGAATTCAGTTTTCTCTTAATGATGTGCCAGAAGGGACATATACTGATCTTCACTTATTCTCTGTGTGACAAATGCCTGATCTTATCAGAGAACTCCAAATTACACAGTTTTAGGACATCATATGTGAATATGGTATTCTGGAAATCATCCCACACATTTGCACATATTTGGAAGTAGGCAACCAAAAAACTGAAGCTCTTTATTTGTTTTGTAATAAATGATGATTTTAATCACTGTAATTGTAATATAGAAACTATGATTTTCAGTGGGTTTTTTAAAATAAAATATTTGGTGCAATTTTTGAGGAACAAATTTACATGCTATTAAAAATTCAGATGCCATTAAAAATTCAGATGACCTCTGCATAGGGAATACTGATAAATTGCTGACTGCATAGTGACAAAATATTTAAATACAAAAATTGGTATGTAACCTATTTGTTTCTAAAAATGGTGACAATAATTTGTTTGCACCTGTAATCTAGCTGCCTACATAGTTTAGCTGATACTTTATCTAAGTCCTTTCCTCATTTTATTTGTTCAGAAATAATTTTAAGTCGTTACTAGATGTATAATGTCTTTTAATAAATAAATGAATATCTGAAATGCTGCTAGACAGTTTATAACTTTAAATGTCTTAGATGAATTGTTGGTGACCTTCACACCACATGGTCTATTTTCCTGCACTTCAGCTTAAAATCCAAATGTCAGATTCTGGAGTAGCTTCTGAACTGCTTAAATCAGAGAATGTTAAGCTGAAATTGCTTATTTATAAACTATAGAAATGTTCTTCACCAGAATAGACAGTTATTTTTTCACCCATATGTAGATTTATATATTTCTAAGTTATTTTTTGGCCTCTAGTACTTTTCTAAATGAATTTACTTTCAGCAGCCAGAAGACAAGGTTGCATTTCAAATGTGCTGAAAAGGGAAAAGCAATATAATATATGCAGGTTCTTGAGACCTGCTCTATCAGTACAGTGAAAATTTCCAGTCTATAACATGCCACTTACTCCTTCTAAGATGTATGCCTCCAAAACTTTTATGCCTAAAATGATGCCTTCAAAACTTTTTTTGACTCCATTTGGCTAAATAGTCCATTTGCAGCCATGGTGTTCTAGTGATTTAGATCAGCTACAACTCTACCCATGTTGACAAATAAATGAATGGTTTGGGTTGCAAAGGGCCTTAAAGCTCATCTCATTCCAAACCCCTGCTGTGGGCAGGCACATCTCCTACTAGACCATGTTGTTCAGAGTTCCATCAAGTCTGACCTTGAACAGTCCCAGGGATGGGGCATCCACAACTACTCTGAGCAATCTGTGTCAGCGCCTCAACAGCCTCACGGGCAAGAATTTCTTCCTAAAAACTGATCTAAACCTATTCTCTGTCAGCTGGAACTCATTCTCCCATGTCCTGTCACTCCATGCCCTTGTAAAGAGTCTATCCCTGTAACCTACTAAGATTTATGAGAATCATAGCAAGTTGGACTTGGTCTACTGATGCCTTTGCAAACCATTATGCTCCCTCAGCAACCACTAAACAAAGCCAATTAGAAAGACATGCTCAGAGCTACAGCCTGTTAAGGTGTGTCCTAGGGTGACATTATGATGCTGGTATCCCCATTCGTGTGTTCTGCTTATGCTGGATATTATGTTCTGTGCCTTTATGACTGGCTCTGAAGAGTGAAAGTTTTGTTTGGGTTTCCTTATCAGCCGCTCCCCCATGGCTGGCGGGACACACAGATGGGGCAGTACATTGTGCAGCTTTTGCTTTTTTGCTTTTGCTTTTCGCTTTTGCTCTTGCTCTTGCTTCTTCTTTTCTTCTGCCTGCTCTTGCTTCTGCTCATTAGCTAGCTTAGTTAAGCAGTCCAAATTTCTTCCTGGACTGTTTCTCATTTCCTTTTTTTGGACCTACTTGAACCTGCTCCGGACTGGGACCTGGGAAACACCGAGAGTTTGCACCTTGTGGCCTGCAGCAGTTACCCCAGCACCAGAGGGACTGATAACAGAGTGACCACCCCCAAGAGAGACTTTCTGAACTTGTCATCTTTTTCAGAGCTATGAAAGAGTGGTGACATCCGGTATCGTTCATTTTGTGTGCTGGGGGGTGCTGTGCCTGTTAAATAAACAGGTTCTTTCCACTTCTCTCCGAGGAATCCTTCCCGAACCGGTTGCGAGGAGGGGCCATGTGGGTTCGCTTTCTGGGGGGCCCCTTTTGGAGGTTTCCTCCCAAATTTGCCCTAAACCAGGACAAGATGACTATTAAGTGACTGTTAAGCGTAACAAGTGACTAGTAACTTACTTCCATTCCAGGAGTGCTAATTTTGTCTTATATTGTTCCCTGTCAGTTTTTTGTTAATAATATTGTTTACAAAGTTGGTATTTTTATTAGAAAACCAATGTCCTGGATTTTTCAAGATTATCTCCTTCTATATTTTAGTCTCCAAATCCATCCTGTGATCTAATACAATGATTCTGAATGTCTGAACACATAATTTCTAGGTAATGATCCACAACTGGCCAGTTAGGGAGCCAATTAATAAAGCTTTGCTTTTTGTGTTGCACTATTTCTGAAAGGACAGATTAAAAAAAAAACTGATAGATATAATTACTGGTCATTCCCCGACTTCACCAATAGCAAAAGATAGAAAAGATCATGGCTCATAATGAAGGAGAGTTCACCTGCCATTACTTACAGGCAAAACAGACTAAAGCAAAAATAATTTCATTTATTGACAATTAAAATATATTTAGATGGCAAAAAACAAAGACAAATTAAAGCAGCCCCTTCCTTTATTCTCCTTTTTCCAAGACTCAGTGTCAGCTTATCCTGAACTCATCTACCTCCCCACTCCTGAGCAGTGCAATGGGATGGGGAATGTGAAGTTGTACTCAGTTCATGGTTGTTCCTCTCTACCTTTTCATCCTTCTCAGGCTTTTCTCTTGTTCCAGCATGGGACCTTCAGATCTTCAGTCCACAGACTGCAATCCTTTAGGAAAAACCTACTCCAGGGTAGTCTCTCCATGCACTTCCATGGTGGTTTATCCCCTGCGTCTTGTGTGCAGTCTTCCATTGGGAACAAGGGGACAATTTTCTTTGCCATCTTTTCCTCCAGAGGCTCCCACAGAATTCCTGCTGGGACTCCTGGAGCATCTCCTCTCCCTCCTACTCTCCCCTCAGGATTCTCAGGGCTGTCTCTTTTACTCTTCCCTTCACCATTCTGCCCTCCCTTATCCCTGCTCTTCCCCAGACAGTGCCATCATCTCTGGGGCTCAGTCAGGCCCTGTGGTGGATTGGTTTGAGCTGGTGGAACCAGCTTTGTCCCACATGAGGCAGCTCCTCCACACAGGGGACATCTGCAGGGCCGCTGCACAAAATTAAATTATAAATAAACAAGCAGCATATATAGTATTTTATGCTATTATCAGGAGAAAGGCAGTTTTGCCACTTAAGGCAGTCTAAGTAGTGCACAGAACTGGATGAGGACCTCACTGGGGTGAGCAAGATTCTTTCCCAGAGTTTTTAGTTTGACAGTGAATTAACAGTCATAAAGTCTGCTCTTATATTACCAATCATCTGTTCAGCAGTATAATTTTCTAATTCAGGGTGGGTTTTTTTCTGTGACACTGAAAAGAATCAAAAATTGCTCTGACTCTAACAACATTCAAAAAGTTTTCATCTTGAAGAATATTCCAGAGAAACTTTTGGGCAATGCTTACTGGTTCAGGGGTCTTGGACCATGTTAAAAATCATACACAGATGAGTGGAAAGGTGGCCTTAAGAGGTCATGTAATCTGCATGCCACTGAGGAATAGGTGTCTATCGCCGGCTGGGGGGCTATTTACAGACCACAAATGAGATGGGGCTGCTGTAGAACGCGCCTCGAGCTGTTTTATTTTTCAGCATCAGTCTCATTACATGATTATGACAATGGGGAGATGCCAGCAGCTCACATTCCAGGCAGCAGACACAGAACTTAATGTTACAACTTACTTTATAAGCTTCTTGACCAATTACACAAAGCAAAAGCACATTGACAGTCGTTCTATCCAATCACCATAAGCACACGTACCTTTGGTTAAAACAATGCTTGCTTATTTTGAATACAATATCTACTTGTAAGCCTTAAAACACAATGCACGGAGCTCCATTATTAAGCTCGAACCTTCCTAATATCTTGCTAGATAAACTTTTCTACAGCTTAGAGAGTTATTCTAGACAAGCGTTAATACACAGACCATTGTTCTATTTGCCCTTCCTTTTTCTACAGTTTAAATAATTTTTCTGCTGACCTAACTCATGACTGCTGCATAGCTCTGCTCACAGTTCTGCTGTCTCTGAGGCCTGCATCTTGCAACTTTCCCCAAACCCTCTAATTTTGTGAATTCCCACAGGTGTCTACTTGACAAGTTTCCAAATTCCGTAATTTCCAGGAGAAAGTCCCTTCTCACACCATGGTGATGGACCCTGCTATCCATGAAGCTACAAGATGCTGCTATCACCACTCATTGTCCTTGTCACAAACTAACATGTCTTTTTACAAGGCTCATTCTAAAGAGTAAGCTATTTTCCTACTTACAAATTGTAAAACGCATATTTGAAAGAGGGTCACTACAGCAACAGTATCTTGTCAGGTATGTTGACATTTTTTCTAAGAATTATAGGAATGGGTCTTCATAGCAATTTGACTTAACAGAATTACATTGTACAGTAGATGTAGGCTTCACATTAAATTGATGCAGGTGCAGGTAGAAAAAAAGATATAGAAACATCTAATGACCACCATCAACTGTGAACTAAATTTTAATGTTCATATAAAATGAGAAAGTTAGAGATTTTCAGTCTGCAAAAATGAGAGCAGGATTACTTATCGTAATTCAAACTTTCT
Organism: Camarhynchus parvulus; assembly: GCF_901933205.1. Classification (NCBI taxonomy): domain Eukaryota; kingdom Metazoa; phylum Chordata; class Aves; order Passeriformes; family Thraupidae; genus Camarhynchus; species Camarhynchus parvulus. The sequence goes on from NC_044571.1 coordinate 101,730,085, forward strand.
CCACTCTTTTTTTTTGTCAGACTTCTAAATAAGATCTTGATTTCCTTTCTCCACCCTGATTTGAATCACTTCCAAATGAATAAATCTCGAATCAAGCACCAGCTCTCAGTTTATTGATGTTCCTGCAACAGCTGATGCAGTAGACAGTCAAGTAAGTACAGAAAGGTCCAACACAAATCTGTACCAAAAGTAATATTGCTTAAATTGTGTGGTCTGAAAGCTGACTGTTTGATGTGATTACAAGATACGTGCTCAGAATTTTAATGAAATATTTAGCATAAATAAATTTGTAATTGTCTTGTTTATGTATAACTGTTTTGACACATGCCAGACGAAATGAAACAGTAAAATTTCTTTGGCTATTGGGACACTCCAGCTCACAAATGGACATACCTGAATAATGTTACTAGAATATCATTAAAATATTACATATCAAGGGGAATAAAATCTCCATACTCTTTTTCAGTGTGCAGTTTTTTCTCACTTGATAGATGATATACATAGCAAGCATGAATTTGTACATTTTCTTCTTGCATGCCAATAACAGGCCATATAAAGGTGACAATAAGATTCAAATGAGCACATAATAAGAGAGCAAATTGCAGGCCATTTTTTAGGAGGTTTATCTTGAACTTCTGAGGTAAAACCTGCTGCAGGTGCTAATGAATGGCATTGATACACTAGGAAGAAACTTCCTAAGTTTTACAATCAGTCTAGCACACACATTATGTGTTTTGCCTTAGAATGAACTAAATTCTTTTACTCTGGATTATAATGCTTGTCAATAAAGTGAAACGAAGGTAATTGTTGATCTTTGCTTGAGTGAGTTAATGAAAGTAAAGCTGACAATGATTTGCTGAAATTATCCCCTGAAGGTACAGTGCTGTACTGCTTGCCCAATGGTATCTCATACTGCCTCAGTGCTCCTGAAGTTTTTATGGCTAGTGATACAGGAAAGCTGCAGCTAAATTTATATTTATGTGAAGACCATCAGTGATATATATTATTGTAATCATTTGGCATATGAATGAGATATAAACACTTTGGATGAAAACATATGTGCCTATTTTATTACAAGAATTGGAACATAAATTGTTCACAAACTAGCTCTCATCTTGGTTAATGGCAGTGTTATTGCACCATCTAGAGCAATGAGAAGAAGAATTTAAGCATTGGTAGAAATCTGTGGCATTTCTGTGCCACCTATCACAGCAGCATTTGGCAGGGTACCTTTAGTGTTATATTTCATGTTCTGTGCCTTTGCATATTGTAATCCTTGAGCATATTCCACGCACTCAATACAGAAAGGGGGGTAAGATATAGCTGAAAGAATAGGACTTTGATATACCCTAATGGTTAGCAATGATAATCAAAATTTGAAAATATGAAGACTATGCCTTAATATTGGCTGTTGGAAGTAAAAGTTTGTGAGGCTTTTTATTGAAATGCAAATTTCCTCTGGAAAAATAAAATCACAAATAAAAATGTTGTTGGTAAAGCAATCTTCTTGTTGGTAAAGAAATCTTTCACTTTGTCTTCTGAAAGGATCTAAAATAATTTTAATAGCCAAGAGTGCATATTTGAAATGTTGGCTGTAAGAATGAAGTTTATTTTATAGGGAAATGACACACAGTTGTGGGAAAATAACGATCTCACAAAGTCCTGGAAAGATTTTGCTGGTCATGGGGAAGGAACTCAAGTAGCATAAAAGAACAAGCACTGAAATGTATGAGGTTAAAAAGTAGATTTTATTCCTATTGTTGATTCAAATTGAATCCGGTAGACTTCTTCAGCAGTAGGAAAAGATACTTGACAATAAAAATGCATGTATCACAGCCAGGATAAAGACTGAATCTAAAACGTCTCAAATGCCTCCTAAGATTAGCCCAATAAAAATTCATTGTGATTTGCAGCAATGAAACTTGAGATTGACAGTTCTTTATAAAAAACATCAAATATGAACCAATTTGCAACAGTTATTTTGTTTAGAAACAGCTAAAAATGTCATTCTTAGAAATATTTTCCAGTACCCTGCTAACAGGATTACAATCTTCCCTGCGCTAAAAAAGTAAAGGCAGAATTATTGTATATGGATTAAAAAAGAAGAATTTCCTTCTCTTTATATACTATACAAGAGTTTTTACAGTATAATTTTCCACAGTCTTATTAATTATTTTCATATGTCTTCACAGAACAAATTAATTACAATAATAGATAGTATAATTACTTGTTCAGTGACTACATAATAAGATTGCAGCCTAGACAAATTCGAGCTATATGCAGATTCTACTCTTTGAATCCTATTAGACTGAGTAGCTGTTCTGCTTGAAATTCTTTTCCATTCGTGATTCCGAGTGTATAAAATGCTCAGATATCTCATCCGAAGCTATATTATTATTGACATTAATATTACCAAGATATTAAAATGTGTTATTGTCTAATATTTGTTACTCTTCTTGAGGTTGCATCTGTGACTCTGATCTTACAGAGATCTCCAAATTTGTTATGTATAACCATTAAGACTGTTTTAAAAAACATAATCAATCAGCTCTGCTCCAGAAAACTCTACATCAAGGTCTACAAAAATTAATTTTTTAAAAAAATGCAAGTGGGATGAGAATACCAAACCTTAACATTAGGAAATGTAAAACGTATTAAATATGTCAAAACTAGTTGTCATCTTTGATAAATCCATGTGTCTTAAATTTTGTATATGTAAAATTCAATATTCTTAATATTGATGCTTAAAACTTTAAAAATATATTTTAAAGAATGAACCCAAATATGAAGTGTTTGCCAAATAGCGGTATAAAAGAGCTATCAGAGATATTGTTCTTGTAAAATCATCAGTGCATATCTAAGGGAAATTAGAGTCATTATGTTTAAAATCTACAATCCTAATAGTAAGAAACAAGTTTTGTTTTGTTCAAAAATTTTACAAATGCAACAACTCTTCTGTAGTCTCTAAAGATTATTAAAAATAAGCTTATGTTGTCAACAACAATCTTTTTCCATGAAAAGACACAGAATATTCAAAAACACAGATGGAAAGCTTCAGGTCTAAGCATTACCTCCAAAAATATTAGCTTCTAGTTGTATAAAATAGCTAACAAAGTGTAGGTATTTCTACACGTTGTCATCACTATTCTACTGTGAGAGTTACATATGTATACATACTCTAATCTTTATATTACATTGGGAATTCTTCTCTTGGTTTTGCAGGGCCTCACATCAGGGTTGAATCCTGTTTTCAGCATTCGTTTTAGACAACTTTTCTTATAGTTAATCCCAAAACGCAGTCATTGAGTGATAGGTTTAAATTTTACTAATGGCTCTCAGATGAGAAAACAGGCAAAAGCTTAAATTATAAATAGGTAGCAGTAATGCATACTGTGCATTTTTCATGTTCCTTAATACACCTTTATTGCTGTAAGAAGCTATAAACTTCAGTTCCTCATTTGTAAATGGGCTGTGCCAGCTGAAAATGAGAAAAATATTTTCTAGTATATTTACCTGCAAGGAAATTTTCTATTCGGTGTGTGTGTATATTTTATTTAAACAATATACTAATAGCAGTTTCTTGGTCCAGCAAAATAAAGGTAAATTATCTTATTCTGTAAAAAAAATGCATAAATGTGTAAATAAATAAAATTTTTATGCTCAGACTTCTAGAGATGAGTTTTTATATGATCTCAATTTCTATATGCAGACTCTGAACTGCAAAACTGCCTCCAATATCAATAAAGTACACAAGCACTATAAGTAAGCCGTGAAATACTAATTTCTAATCACAAGGTTCAATTTGCAATCACTTTGCTGATTGAAAAAATGCCTCTTTCCCCTTTTCATGTAATTTAGTTCTCTCAAAACAGCAAGAAAAACATGTGCTCAATGGAAAGCATTCTACCTCCATACACAAACTGCAACCTTTATAAGGTGCCTTATCATTTTAAGTAGGGTTGGCTACCTGCAGTTTGTTGTGCTTTAATGCTGTAGTATGGACAGGTCTTTCTGTATCAATTGTCATTTGACATACATCACATGTCACCTATATGAATTTTTGGGGCAGTACAGTGAATAAACTGTGGCTCAGACAAGCAAGTGTTTCTGAATATCTGAGACACACCAGAACAAAATAGTCATTGAAAGGAGGATTATGCTCAAGGATATGGTCAGTGGGGTCAGTTGAAACTTTAAAAAAAAATTGCCTGACAAAATAAGACTGGTGTTTAGAGAGAAAGAAGTAACACAGAGAAAAGATGGATTGCCTTATTTTGTCAATATTAGAAACATGAAAGTGGAATTTTTTCTTGTGGCAAATTAGACACAAAGTAACAAAGTTGAAGCTCCTTCTTTGGCTACAAAACATTCCACCTTTTCACCTTGTTAGTTTCTAACTAAAAAAAAATGCTGTGAGTGCAGATTAGATATCGATTACTGAAATTGTTTAAGTTAAAATGTTTTATTTGCTGCTAGAGCAGCAAATTCAGGATTTTTTATTTCTCTGAAATTGTCTAGGTTTATGTGGACTGTCTAGTCCTGAAGCATCTTTCCAAGTTGTAGTAATCCATTACCTGTCTCTAAAACATAAAGAAAACCCTAATTCATTTTCTTGTTGCCATTCTTTTAGAACCAGAGAACATGAGCTATTGAGCAACTAGCACTCTAACTAAAGGCTGTAAGGAGTAAAATCCTTCAGCAGTACCTTTTAAAACTAGGTTTTAAAGTTCAGTTATCCTATTTCATTGATATTACCTAACCTGCCTGGCATTAGAATTGATAGACCTCAATTATTGCCTTTGTGAAGTTTTATTTATCTTCAAGATATGTGTTGAATATCTTGTATCTATTAATTTTGCTCTACAATTTTTAAAGCACACAGCAGAGGCTTCTGAGTCATTTCCTCATTGAGAACAACTGCCTTTCCCTGAGTTCATCAAGCCAACAGAAAAGTAGGAAAACATTACAACATAAACAAGATAGCTTTCTAGGATGTAAAATAAAGAGAGAAGAGCTATTTGTCAGTTGCCTTCTCCTGGAATGATCCTGGGGTTTGGATAAGGAAGACAGGAATTTAAACCTTTCCACCAAACACTAAAGGCAGTAATGACAGATTGGTACAGGTACAAAAACCAGCAGACTACAAGAGGCTTTTCTGTTGTCAGAGACAAATATTCTTGTTAATGAGAATGGCACAGACATAGAAAGAGTGGTTGAGCTTGTAAAGTCTCTGCTGGCCTTGTGATTTGCAATGACTCAGAGGAGATCCTTCGCTTCAAATCTTCATTATATTCTCATAACATTCTCTTCTTTTGAAATATTAGTAGGTATTTGTATTAAGCTGGTATTGGCATTAATCCTAGGGTGTGAAGTACTGACCAGCCAGCCACACCTCAGTGCCTTCAAAATCATGGAACAGAGCTTCCTGGAAGATCTGCCCATATGGAAGCATATGGAAGACAGGGAGATGATTAGATACAACCAACATGGCTTCAACAAGGTCAAATTGTGCCTGACTGATCCTGTAGCCCTCTGCAGTGGAAAGGGCAAGACAAGAGCTGTAGCTGTCAACTATCTTGACTTCTGTAGGGCCTTGGACACACTCCCACACAACATTCTTGATACTACATTGGAATTATATGGGTTTGACACATAAACTCTTAGATGGATTAGGAATTGGCTGGACTGCCACCCTCAAACTGTGTCAATAATTCAATATCTAAGTAGAAACCAGTAACAAGTGGAATCCCTGAGGGGCACACACTCAGATCAGTACCAGTTAATATTTTCAGTGGTGATACAGTGTGATCAAGGCACCCTTAGCAAGTTTGCTGCTGACCCCAAACTGTGTGGTATGATTGATGTGCTGGAGGGAAGGGATGGCATCCAGAGGGACCTGGACAGACTTGAAGAGTGAGCCTGTGCAATACTCCTGAAGTTTAACAAGGAAAAGTGCAAGGTGCTGCACCAGGATCAGGGCAATATGCAATAGTAATATAGGCTGTGTGATGAGTAGATTGAGAGCAGCCCTGTAAAGAAAGACTTGGAATTTCTTGTCATTAAGTGGACAAGATCTGGCAATGTGTACTTGCATCTCAGAAAGTCATCTGTATCCTGACCTGCAAGAAAAGTAATTTGGCCAGCAGGTTGAGGGAGGTGATTCTCCCTCTCTACTCTTCTCTCATAAGACCCCACCTGGAGACTGGCTCTGGATCCAGCACAAGAAAGAAAACCTGGTCACATTACAGTGGATTGAGAAGATGGATAGAGTCAGAGTGCAGGAACATGTCTCCTATGAAAAAATGCTGGAAGAGTTGGATTTATTTAGACTGGAGAAGAAAAGGCTTTTGGGAGACCTTATTGTGGCTTTTCACTATTTAAAGCAGGGATTATAATAAAGATGGAAAGAGACTTTTTACCAGGACTGTAGTGATAAGAGTCAATGTTTTCAAACTTGTAAGAGGGTAAATTAAGATTGAACATTAAGGAGAAATTTTTTAGGGCGAGAGTAATGAGGCACTGGGACAGGCTGCCCAGTGAAGTTGTTGATGCTCCATCCCACAAAGTGTTTAAGGACAGGCTGGATGGAGCTTTGAAAAACCTGATACAGTTAAAGTTGCTCCTATCCATGGCAGGATGCAGATCATAAATCTTCTGATCTACAGACTGAGGAAATTGGTAAAACTCAACTTTTGGCTTCTTTTCACCGTAACGCAATTTGGTCTGTGCCAGTTTGTTCCTCTAACACTGCCATTCCTTTGACTAAAGGCTTATCTATTTCCTCAGTGCCCTAACTGTTGTCTGGGGAGAACAGCAAATCATTGTTGTTCATTGGAGGCCAGGAGGCCTCCCGATGAATGTTATGAGTGGTGAAGATGAGAAGGTCAAATTCAAGAAAAAAGCAGAGACAAGCACCTGCTGCACAAGTCTCTTTCTCTTCCTATCTCACACAAAGTCACCTCACAAGAATAATTCTCAAGTATTCTAGGCAGATTGGGTTCTGATTTTGTAACTCTTTGTGAAATGGTGTGTTTGACTCACATGCTAAGGATGTCTCCTAAGAGTAGATTTCACAGTGCATCAGTGCTAAAAAATTCCACAAAGCTGAGCTGCAGGAGAAAGATATGAATCTGTATGTCAGTCTGTCTGTGTGTATCTGCAAGAGCAGATCCAATTCATCAAAAATAGAAAAGCTGTTGTTTTATTTCCCAAATTTTTGTCTATTTTGTATCCATATTTTAACATAAAGTATTGCAGGGCTTTGTCTTACTTAATAGCAAATGGAAGTATTGCAAACAGTCAAAAAGAAATACACAGAAGTTAGATTTGCAATGATGAGATAGGTTCAGCTCCTTGATTTAGAAAAGTGTTAGGAAAAGTTGTCTGTCTGACATGTTATATGTCAGTAAACATGTTGGTTGGTCCAAATTTCAAATAAGCCTAATTTTTTTCTTATTATCTCAGATTCTAACTGCATTTTTACTGACAAAACTCACTAAATCTACCCACATATAGAATCTTCACGAATTTTGCTTTAGTAAGTCTCATCAGATAAGAGCAGTGATGGATATGACTACCAATCTAAAGGATTGACAAATCCAATTTGTCAAGCAGTTCTTACATTCCTCTTCTTACAAATCAATACCTTTTCCAACACTTTCTTTTCCTTTTTTTTTTTTTTGAGAGGATATTTTTAAATTGAAATAACTTTACAGCTTTTCCCAAAGCCTGATAATGAGGGTAGCTAGTTAATTAATATGATATTTTTAATGAACAAATATATTTTCATATGATATATAGGAGGAGGGTTCCCCTGAAGTATTTTCATGGATAAAGGTAGATTTTCTCTGCTGAAAATAAATTTTATATTTGTATACATGTTAGATTTCTCAGTATTACTTTATCTTATTGACATTCATAACTAGTAAATGGGTGTTGTGAAAAAAAAAAACAAAACAGCAAAACCCTGAAAAACCTATGCAAATGTGGGAATTTAGTTTGAATGTTTTATAAATTGAGTTAAATCTGTCAGTTTTAGGTTACATGATTTTAGGAAAATTGAGAAATACAAAAAAAGCGAGAGTGAGAAAGAAATTAATTTAAAAGTATTTCACAGTAAACCAATTTACACAATGTAATGTAAATATTAACGAACATAACTGATGTGATGGATAGGTGGTGTCAAAAGTAGAGAATATCATGAGGAATTTTAAGTGAAGTACTATTGTTAGTTTACATTAAGTAGGAGCTTATTTATGTTTAATGTGTTATGTAAAAGCAATAGATCAAAGCCCTTAAAAAGTGTGGCATGACAGGAGTTTAACAGTTTCACTAATTGCTATGGGAGTTTTAGCTAACAGATATTCTGATAAAAACAGACTTTAAAACTACTATTACAGAATCATAGAATGGTTTGGATTGGAAAGGACCTTGAGAATCATCATATTCCAATCCCCATGCCATGGGCAGAGGTAACTTCCACTAGACAGGGTGCTCAGAGCCCCATCCAGCCTGGCCTTGGACTCTTCCAGGGATAGGGCAGCCACAGCTTCTAGGAAACCTCTTCCAGTGCCTCACAACCCCCACAGGGAAGAGATTTTTTCTAATGTCTATTCAAAATCTGCTGTATTTCAGTTTGAAGCCATTCCTTATTGCCATGCTACTCCAGGCCCTTGAAAATTGTGGGCTCTCTTTATGTACTGTAAGGCCATAATTAGGTCACCCCAGAGCCTTCTCTTCTCCAGGCTGAACAATCCCAGTTCTCTCAGCCTTTCCTCCCAGCAGAGCTGCTCCATCCCTCTGATTCCCTTGGTGCCTCCTCTGGCCTGGCTGCAGCAGGTCCCTGTCCTTGCTGTGCTGGGAGCCCAGAGCTGGATGCAGCCCTGCAGGTGGGCTCTCAGCAGAGGGGGCAGAGGGGCAGAATCCCCTCCCTGCCCTGCTGCCCACGGGGCTCTGGATGAGCCCAGCACACGGGGGGCTCTGGGCTCCCAATGGCCAGGGCATGGCCAGCCTCTCACCCACCAGCATCCCCAGGGCCTTCTCCCAGGGCTGCTCTGTTCATCCCCCAACCTGGACTGATGTCGGGGGTTGCCCTGACCCAGGGGCAGCACCTTGGATTTAGTTGTGTTAAACCTAATAAGACTCCCATTCTCAATCTTGTCCAAGTCCCATTCTGGAGAAGACTAGAAGATATCAGGCACTTAAATCCTTTGTAGAACAATAATGAATAAATGAGATTTTGCCTCTTATAGGTTCAGAAACCAAGTTCTATATTACTGTGCATCACTATTACAGACCAGCCCTAATTTGGGGTGCCCTGGTGAATGCAGTTCAGCCTTGCTCGGGCAATAGGTTTCTCAACCACTCCCTGGGATCTGGCACAGCCCAATACCTTCCCCCAGCTGTAGCAAATACAATCATATTTACTGGGCCATAGCTACCAAAGCTGATATGACTTCACATAATTAGACTTAGCAATATCTTTGATCTATGGAATTAATGAAAAAAAAAATTGCAATTATCAACAGTATGAGTTTAGCTTATATAGCTTAGTTTAGCTTAGTTATAAATGACTTTAAGTCCAAACATTTGAAAAAATATAAAACTTTTAACTAATGGAAAATATTGAATCTCTACTTTTACATTTTTGTTGAGGGGGAGCTGGAAGAGCAATTTACACATTCATCCTGGCTTGCAGCTTCACAGTCTCATTTAAAATTTACTCAGAAATCACAGGTTGACCCCTATTTATTTATTTCAAAGCATGTTTGAGGATGGTGATAAGAAGAGGGTAAAAGTAAAAAACTGAATCATCCAGATAGTGAAAGTTGAATTTATCATTAATTACATCTCCTGGGACATGCATGCACTATGTAAATAAGAGTTAAGTATTTTATAAATAACATTTGCAAGTATAAGCCTGGCTTATTAATGATCCAGAATTCTTGCTCCAAGAGTTTTACCTAGGGTCAAACATATTTTAATCTATATTTTATTCCTAAAAAATAGAGCACGTACATGTAACTACTGACATTAAAGATTTCGAATCCACACTAGAGTTTGCTTTCTTAATCTTCATATCAGCCAAACATTTTCAAAGAATTTTGCACAGAACCTGGCTGAATTTTTTGGAATGCCATCTTCTGAGGGTGAAAAGGATAAAAAAAATATTTTAAGGGTCTAGCAAAAGGAAATAATAACTTTCATGATAGAACAGTATACTTCCAGCAACATTAACTGTTTTTTGGTGCCCTCTATGTTTTTGGCCACATTTCTACTTCCATTAATTCATATTAACACTTTTATGCCTACTTTGTTAATATTGAAGCTGCATGAATGAAAAATTCTCCAGGAGAAGATGGAGGAAAGTCTCCCTTTGTCTCTGGGGAGACTTTGCCTGGTCACCATTTCATATCTCACATGGGGCAGGCAGTCAGCAGGAGACCACCAAGGACGCTGCACTCCCCAGAGAGGTTTCTCCAATCAATGGAGAAATGTCTCCAGCAACAGACTGCAGTGCAAGGTTGGACTGGGCCAGTGGTCTCCTGTCAGCAGGAGAGACTTGGGAGGAGCCAGGGGGTATGAAAGTAACTGTGACACAATCTCTGGGGCTTTTGAGTCTTGTGGTTTTTGCTTTAGCTAACCAGTAGAGCTTTTTGGCTTTGGGCATTTTGGCTTTAAGCTTTTTGGCTTGGGTTTTTTCAGAGTTGTCTTTTTGGGGCTTTTTGAATCTGGGGGCCTTTTGATTCCTTGGGTCCTTGTGTTTTTGCTTTGGCTCCAGTCTACTGAAGTCTGCTTCTTGCCCTGGCCTTAGCCTGTTTTTTTCCTTTTTGCCCTGTCTCCAGCCTGCTTTTTGGCTATTCTGGCCTTGCTGGCCCTTGTTTGCCTTCACTCACTCACTCCTCTCTCTTTCTCTCTCTGGGTGCTGGCTAGACACTGGCTGCCCTTCACTGTCCTGCCTCCCTGTGTTCCTGCCCAATGTCCTGCCTGCTTTGTCCCTGTGCTCCTGCCCAATGTTCTGCCTGCTTTGTCCCTGTGTTCCTGCCCGCTTTGTCCCTGTGTTCCTGCCCAATGTCCCCCCTGCTTTGTCCCTTTGTTCCTGCCCAATGTTCTGCCTGCTTTGTCCCTGTGTTCCCGTCTGCGCTTTGTCCCTTGTTCCCCTCTGAGCCCCTTGCCGCTAACCCCTGCTTTGCTGATCCAGCCCATCGCCACCATTCCCTGGCCAAGGTTCTGGATCTTCTGACTGAGCTCCCACTCACTCCGCTCATGTCTGGCCTCCCATCTCAGGGGAGCTGAGCTTGTGGAGCTCTCTGAGAGCTGCACAAGCTCTTCCATGGGCAGCGTGCACATTCCCCCAATGCATGGATATTGACTCATTGACTCTCCCCAACCCTCTGGTGATAATGCCAGCTTTTTCTCTCTGTCTTCCTCCCCTCCCTCTTTCTTTCTTCCCATCATTCTCCATTTTCCTTCCTCCTTTTCTGTCTTTTCTAGTCCTCTTTAGTAGGGTAACTCCTTTTTATCCTTTTTTTTTCTTTACCAATAGTCAGTTTCCAGATACAATGTTGTCTTATTTGACTCAATTTCATCCCAGACTATCAATTTTTAAAAGAACTACTCGCAGTTCCCTGCAGTGGAACATGACAATCTTCCTGTCTCATTTCTCTTATGAATCCACCCATGTTAAAATAAGATTTAGCTGGACCAAAGGAGAGTGGTGTCAAGGGGTGCTTTTTGTATATTGTAGCTGATATATACTCCTTCAAGAAGTGGAAGACTGTCTTCTGTGTTTCTAATTAATTTCTGTGCAATTGTTTTCTCTGGTGCATGTAGGTCATCCCTGGTTAGGGGGCTCTGTTTTGGCTGGAAAGAGGCCCAGTGGAAAAGGATCAGGGGGTGCTGGTCAACAGGAGCTAAACATGAGCCAGCAGTGCCAAGGTGGGCAGGGAGGGCAGTGGCAGCTGGCCTGTACCAGCAATAGTGTGGCAGCAGGACCAGGGCAGTGATTGTCCCCTTGTACTGGGCACCAGTGAGGCCACACCTCAAATCCTGTGTCCAGTTTTGAGCCAATTAAAGACATTGATGGACTGGAACATGTCCAGAGAAGGGCAATGGAGTTGGGGAAGGGTCTGGAGCACAAATCTGATGACAAGCAGAGAGGAGGGAGTTGTGTGGGGTCAGCCTGGAGAAAAAGATGCTCAGGGGGAACCTTTTCACACTCTACAACTCCCTGAAAGGAGGGTGTAGCCAGGTGGGGATCAGGTTCTTCTCCTAGGTAACCAATGACTGGACAAAAGGACACAGCCTCAAATTGCACCAGAGGAGGTCCAGGTTGGACATCAGGGGTAATTTCTTCACTGAAAGGGTTGTAAAGCATTGTAACAGCACTGCTCAGGGAAGTAGTGGAATCACCATCTCTGCAGATGTTCAGGAAATGACTGGATGTTGCACCTAGTGCCATGGTCTTGTTGACAAGTTGGTGTTTGGTCAAAGGTGGGACTCAATGATCTTGGAGGTCTTTTCAAACTTTAATGATTTTATGATTCTATGATTCTATGACTGCACAAGCCATATTCCCCTGCAGTAGTGAGACGGTATATTAATTAATATTTTCATGCACTTTCTCTACACAATTGTGCTTACATCACAGATAATTTCTGAATCCTTACAGCATACTTGTCTCTACAAATCTATTGTATCCTAAATATTTGAGAGGTTTCCCTCTAAAAGCTGAGAAGGAAATGTTCTCAGAGTGATAGGTAATTTCTAAGGCACCATGACACACAGCCACAATTTTCCGTCAGAGAGACACAAAGGAAATGAGCTGTGGTGTCTGCAGACATGATATATCTGAAATAGTTTGCTGAGGCATGTTCAGCACTCCATTTTCACACACACATTTTCACCATGTTCTGCATGGTGAAAATGAGGTAAAACAAGCCTGACCTGAGGATGCTTTACATTGGAGAACAGAAAGCCTGTCTTCATCAGAGTCAAGATTGAACTGTTTGGCTAAAGTCCTGCTCACCCCTTCTGCACCTTGACAGGATGATATATTCAGTGTTTTTCATGCTGCTAAGTAGTTTAACCTCAGTAAGGTGGTGAGCAAGTGTGCTACAACTCTTGTTAATTCTATATCCATATGTTGAGTCAATTTTAAATGGTTGTTACATATTATTTGTCACTGTGCCATGCATTTGTCGTCAAAATATCGTGCAAAGTCCAAAAACAAGTAGATATAACCTTTTCATAGTTCAATTAAAACAAAATACTGGATGTAGGGTAAATCTGATAATGCTGTTATGAGGAAAGCTGTTTTCTATAGTTCTTACATGCATCACTATGAAAGATTTGTGAAAAGCTTCATCACAGTAGAGGTAAGATAGTGGTCTTAATATGCAGATAATCTGCAAAAATGTATTTATCATTCTAAGATGTTTAGAATAAGGAAGTTTATAGTAACACCTATGCACTTCTTCCTTTAAGGTATTTATTATTTAGACATATATTTACACTGCCCTTCCTATGACATTTGTCTTATATTTCTTAGAGTAGTGAATGAAGAATATGGTTTATTCAGCACTGTGAAAATGGGGTTTGACAGCCTTGAGTGTAAATGTTGCAGCTTAATATGAAGAAACTGTATTAATTTAGACAAGTGAAAACACTAATCGTCTTCATTTCATACATGGAAACTAAGTTACAGAGGGTTAGATAGCATAATGCTTATTTATGTACTTTGCATTAAGAAGTTACAGAATAAAAGCCATTTTAGGATCCAGGTTTATGATCATTCACAGGAATGTAACTATCAGGTTACAGAGCTGTGCACTTTTTTTTTGCTTTCTGCTGCCCACTCTGTAGGGAATTATTTATTCCTCATGTCTTGTTAATTTTATAGTTAGGACATCTTCCATGGAACTGAGATACGAGGATGATCTCTAGGAAAAACCCAAAGCCAGGCCCATTACTTAGAAGAATCAACAAATACTTTTTTGATTTCTAAACCAACATTTTTTTTCAATATTTAATTTCAAGAAAAAGATGAGGATCCAGTTGTCCAACTTTAATGTTAACATTTTCATGTGTAGTATGTCACAGAATTCACAGAATGACTAGGTTGAAAGGGACCTTAAAGATCATTGAGTCCAACCTGTGCCCCAACACCTCAACTAAACCTTGGCAACAAGTGCCACATCCAGTCTTTTTTTAAACACATCCTGTGCTGGTGAGTCCGCCACTTCCCTGGGCAGACCATTCCAGAACTTTATCACCCTTTCTGTAAAAACCTTTTTCCTAATATCCAACCTATATTTCCCTTGATGCAGCAAACCTAATTTGCTGATCAGGAAGAGTTTTGTTCTAATGATTCTGTTTACATCTACATCAGCATCTACATACAGGATATAAAATGGATAATTAATGCCCCACTGAAGTCCCTTATAATCGACTTCACCAGCTGCTGGGTTACATGCAAACATAGGCAATGTCTTGATTTGCATCCTTGGGTCTATTTTAATTATTAGGTCTACTTTAGGAGGTTAAATGATAGCTCTTTCTTCAAACTTGGTGTAAGCCATAATATATTCTCAGGATTATCCAGCTTCAGGGAAAATACTGAAAAATTCATGCTATCTTTAAAATTTTTGTCCTCTTTAAATGTGCTCATTTACTGTCTTCTCATTTTTGTTGCCTTCCAAACCTGAATTTATAATCTTAGTGAGTACTCTGCTGTCCTGGGTTGCAAGATGCAGGTGGAGGAGGTGGAGGAACATATTCTGTTATCATCTGTTAGAGGCGGGGCAGTTATCTTCTGTTACATGGGCAATTTTTCTGTATCTCTTCCACAACCAATCCTCCCTCCAGGAAATATCTTCTGTTAATGGGCCATTGAGTGTCACTGCATGGCTGATAAAATTACAGCATCCCATTGTGAGATGCTCTGCCCAGGGGAAGGAGCCAAGCATTCCTAGCTGGATGTAATCCAAGGTTTGCAACACCACAGTCAGCCTTCTCCACTGGATTCCCAGAGGAAGACCAGGCCCATCTACACCACCATCAGACCTTCAGAGGAAAACTACACCCTTCTACAGGATCACTGCTTCAACAGAACCACACCTGCCACTCCAGGAGGATTGAAGCATTTAATCAGACTGCTACCAACACCCTGACCAACAGGGTATCAGGTCGTATTCAAACTCTGTCAGTGTTGTTTTTTATTAGTGCATTGTTTATTTTATTTTTATTTTCTTGCCTAATAAAGAACTGTTATTCCTGCTCCCATATCTTTACCTGAGAGCCCAAATCATTTCAAAATTATAACAATTCAGAGGGAGGTAGTTTACAGTTTCCATTTCAGGGGAGGCCTCTGCCTTCCTTAGCAGACACCTGTCTTTTGAAACCAAGACAGATTTGAACATCTACTTTTATAACAGCCACAATCAAAGCACATCATGTGGGTGAAAAGGGAGGAGAAAGAAGTAAAGCTTGACGATATTTATCAGTCAACATGTTAAGAAGATTGGTCTGCAAATTAAATGTCTCTATCGTTACTTTATTCTATAAAGAACTGTAAATAAACCTCCATCTGTTCCTTCTAATGACAACTCTAGGAAAATAAGTTAATAGGGAATGAAGGTATTCAGAAAATACTCTTAGTTTTGTAGAAAATATATATATTTTTATAAATAACATTTATTTTTCTGAACCTTTAAGTTGGATTTTGTCTGTTCTACAATGCAGTCACATCTAGGGTAGGAGGATCAATATCAATGGATTGTGAGGATTTTTGTTTTTCTCTTTTCTTCATAAAATTCACCTAAAGCCCTAATGTAGAAAAACAATTCAGAAAGTGTTTAAGACCCACCGAATTCAACAAAATTCATACCACTATGTCTCGAAGAGAAGAAAACTCTGAAATAACTGACTCAGAGTTTGAGGCCAAGTTAGGGTTGCATGGGTGATGCATCTGCTCTGAGTGTGCCAAGACATGTGACAGCACACAGTTCCTCAGGAATAGCACATGCTATTTTTCACTTCTGTCAAGGCTGGTTCCTGTCACTGTGACTTCGTTGGGTGCTGAAAACTCTCTTATTCAAATTGTTTCTGAGAACTGGGAAAGTTCTTGGTGCCAAAACAAGTAGCCCCATTTCTGTGGTTCAGTGCCTCAGCATGCTCTGGAAAATGTTCCATGCTTTTCATCAAGGAGAATTTTATCTTGTCTGGCTTTAGAGAAGTCTTTAGCTGATCATTTAATAAAAAGCTTAGACTCTAAGTGCACTAAGTCCGCAGCTTTTTCTTCTTACTAGCCAGTGGTTAAACTGTTAAATGCCAGGGAACAAATCACAGCTATCATTAACATTTCTCCAAGCTATATAAGGAAAGAAAGCACAGAAAATGGCATAATTGCAAGGTAAATTTTGCTATTTGGTAATCCAAGGCCACGTTGCATCAAGGACAGCTGAAAGGAGGCCAATCAGCATATTAACTCTCTAGGCTGGTAATATCATTTAGGTTGTGAGCACCATCTACACAGACACACAATATCAAGTGTTGTCACATTCAATCAGTTTCATCTGGCTTAAATATAAAAATCTTCTCTCGAGTGTCCATATGACCACTTCACCAAAACTTTCAAATTAGTGTGTCTAGAAGAATTATTTTTATCGTGCGATGATTTTCTTGTATCATTTGTCAGAGGTTAATGTTTTGGGAAAAAAATATTTTAATGAATGACAAATATAGTCTAATATCTTTGTTTTACATACTATTGGACTGATGGGGTCTCTGTGGTTGAGATGACCCCGAGGTGTTAGAAAGTCTATTTTTCCAGCCCCGAGATCGAGGAAGGAGTCAGGATTCTTTGGCTGTTGTTTTCAAGGTTGTTTATTCTCTGTTATTTATAACATTCTTTTTCTGACCTACTGAGGTCTGTCTGGCAGGTCAGTCCGTGGCACACTGACCACCCTTGGGGCAGTGTTTTCTTTTTACCCTAAAAACTATGTGGACATTAGTTACAATAATTTTCCAATACCCATCACCCATTTTAGACAGTTTGTCTCTACTCTAAACCAATCCAAAAGTGCCACCATCACAGCAGAAGACGGAGGACAAGAAGAAGAAGAAGAAGGACAGGACACACCCATATTCCTCCATCTTTCCTCCTGAACCCCCATTCTAAAAACACCAAAATTCTACATTTTCACCTCTGATAAATTCACTATCATTCTATTCAAACTCTCATGGCTTATAACTCTAGCACAAAGTTGGTAATTGTGTCCCTGGGTTAAAATTGAAGGCACAGGTGTCTTTGACTCCATGCCAAGGTCTCTGAGCCCCCTGCCAGGGTCTTGAGTCCTCCAGGGCAGCCAGAGGAATGTCCTGGGTTCTGACATTGGACAAATAAAATAAGAGCTATATATTTTTAAGTTCTTCTTCTGAATTCACAAAGAGTGTTAAACTCTGGATTTTTTGAAGACTATTATTATTTCCTAGCACAATTTTCTGTAGTCAATACATTTACCTTGGAAGATCTATGCTTATTTTATTGCTTAAAGTACATTTCCTATCCAAATGCTTTAGTATTCATAAACTAAAGATAGCAAGGATAGTCTCCTCATTGGGTAAGTTGTTCTGTCTCAAACTTCCATCGAAGTTTGAAGATCCTATAGGTTTTTTGCTGATGACCCTTTTGTAAAATGTTTCAGAGGAAAGTTCATCTCTGCAAAGTGAGCTGTGTAGAAAGAAGTTGCTTGCTGCCCTAAGCAAGATGAACTGTTGTGGCCCATTGGAAATCAGCAGTATTTTTATGGAAGAAGTTCTCCTCAGGAAACTGAGCCTGTGCCTCTCAACACATTGAGTTTGATACCACTTCTGCAGCACTGCTCTAGTTCTTCGGCATAAGATTTGATTGACATCAGAGTCAGATAGTAGTTGTGGAAGACAGAAATATTTCTTCTTGTCATTACAGCAATCTGTCTGCACCTGTCATTATCAACATCACAGACAACAGTAATTACAATGTATTTGTCAGTACATCACTGTTCCAGATCACTCCAATTGCCTGCTGAAAGTGTTCAAATGCATTTCTCTATAATTCTTGCATAATGACAGCCCAAATATCCCTATTAACTTAATGGCCATAGTAATATACTTATTCTGACAAAAAAAAAATTAAAATATTTTTAAAAGCAGATGTGCAGAGTGATGATACTGAGTGTTCAAGCCTTCTTGACAAAAAAAGTCAATAAAATTGCTTTATTTCAACAAATTAATCATAACTGGTGAACAGACACATGAAGAATAATATAGAGGATGTTTCTAACAATAAATTTTGGATAAATCATAGTGACAGAGACTTTTAGTTATCACTTTTTTCTCATATTCTCACCTTAAATTAGGTTTCAGTCCATTTTGCATGTTCATGCACCAGATGTTGATTGAAAAGGTTGGTTGCACTCCCATACAAGCTGTATTTTTTCAAATTTTACATACAAAACAGTGATTTACAGAAATTTTTGTAATTACTCTCAAATATAAAGAACATCCAAAGGAAAATTTATGCCTCTACACAACATATCACTTCATATCATATGCTTTTCCTCAAAATAAAATTCAGAATTTATAGAAACACTATTAAAAGCAATAGGTGAAGAACCTAATTTAAAATACCATAGAATTGGGAAAGCAAATCAATATACATAATGTATAAGGAGCAAGGGAGAATTGAGCTGCATCTATTACTATCAGAATTATGGAACAAAAAAATGTGTACATTTTGATGCTGGAGATTGGAAAAAATGCAGTTAAAACTGTTAGCTGCATTATTTTAGAGAATATAAGGGAAGTTAATTGAAATTCATTTCCTAATTCAAATCATTACATAGCTATCAGCTTCTTAATAACAATTAAGCACAGGAACAGCTTAAAATCTAAAATTAGCTAAGTTGAAGTCAGAACAATGTGATGTTTAAAACAGCAACATAATAACTGTAGAAGTAGTAATTAATGATTTTAAAGACATAGCAGAGAGTAAAACTGTTGGTCCAGATGGATTCTTGAAAGAAACTTCAAAGACATTACCTCTGAAACCTACATAGTTTTAAACAGGTTATTTTTCTATCTAAAATTATATGTTAGTAAATTTATATGCAACAGGATGGATTGTAGCACTGACAAACAGGGAAGTCAAATTTTTTTTGTGATCATTAAATTTGTTTAAGGTTTCTAGTAGACATCTGTTGTAGTTTGACACTGGCCAAATGCTGGGCACTGACAGTAGCCAATCACTCACCCTCCCCTGCCACAGCTGGGCAGAGGAGGAAAAAAAAATTAACAATGGGTTCATGAGCTGAGATAAGGACTGGGAGAAAACAGTCCAAGGTCAAAAAAGGCTCAGCTTAAGGGTAAAAAGTGGATTTATTACTAATAGAGTCAGAGGAGGATAATGAGCAGTAAAATGAGCCCTTAAAACACTGTTTTCCCCTCAACCCCTCCCTCATTCCCACCAACAGTGCAGAGGGACAGGCCGTGGGGGTTTTGGTCTGTTCCTCACCTGAGGATTTTCTTCCACTGCTGCAGGAGGGAGTCCTTCTCCTGCTGTGCCATGGAGACCCTCCCACAGGGGACGGTTCTCTGTGAGCTTCCCTGGTGTGGGTCCACTCTCATGAGCAGCAGTCCTCTCAAAATTGCTGCAATGTGAGTCCCTCCCACAGGCACACAGTTGCCCCAAAACTGCAGCAGCATGGGTCACTCTTCCACAGGGTACAGCCTGTTCCTCCAAGGACAGGCTGGAAGCAGGAGTTCCCTCTCTCCACCAGGTCTCCCACTGGATCACAGCCTCCTCCAGGCATCCACCTGCTCCAGCATGGGCATCTCCCCCTTGGGCTGTGGGTGGATCTCTGCATCCCCTGTGGATCCCCATGGGCTGCAGGGGCACAGCTGCTTCACCACGGTCTCACTGTGGCCTGCAGAGGAATCTTGGCTCTGACACCTGGAGCACCTCCTGTCCCTCTTTCTCCACTGACCTTGGTGTCTCCGTGTTGTTTCCCTTACATGTTCTCACCTCCTCCTCTTCTCTGACTAGAGGAATAAAACTGTACCCCACTTTGTTTTGATTTTCTTCTCAATTATGTTATCACAAAGGCATTACCAATCTCTTTAACTGGGCCAGCCTTGGCCAGCAGCATGTCCATCTTCAGAGCCATCAGGGATTGGCTCTGCTGGACATGGTGGAAGCTTCCAGCGGCTTCTCACCATGCCACCTCTGTGGCCCCGCATTACCAAAAACCAGGCTGTGCAAAACCATACAACATCAAATAATATTCATTTTTTAAATATTTGTAATCCTAAACAGAATGAATCCAAACCAAAATATTTCTATGATATTGTGATAAAATCAAAGGGAATTTCAGAAATATTTTTTACTTCCCTCAAAAAAAAATCAGGAAATTAACTCATGAATGTTACCTTTATCTATTTTTGCATACGAAAAGGTTTGTACTTCCATGCAAGCAATCTTTAGGATATAACTTGTTTTCAATCTTTAGGATATAACTTGTTTTCATATGACCTTATGTTGTCCTGTATTCTGGGAAACATAATCCCATTTTCCCCCCTTATCCTATGTGCCTTCTTCAAAAGTTTCATTGCACAACCAGTGAAGAAATAGGGCTAATTTGCTTTTGTCTCACTGCTGGTTTGTTTTCACATACTTATTTTGTGTGCCATTACAGAAACATATGTCAGTGTTCTCCATTATTTCAATTTATTTCCATTATTTAATTGTTTTATTCCGTGACTGTGATCAGAAACTCATTAAATTTTTGCACAGTACTAAAAAACTTTGGGGTTTCACTTTGTTAGTTAAACTGTACTTGTGAATACAGAATGTAGTGGGACATCCTAAGTGCCAGCAGTGATGGTGCTTTAAATAGGGAGGTGTCATAGTTTAACCAGGTAATATAACTAAGCCCCACATAGTCACTCATTCACGTTCTTCCTGTTGGGATGGGAAAGAAAATGGGAAGGGTAAACATGAGAAAACCCATTGGTTGAGATAAAGGTAGTATAATAGATAAAACAAAAGCTACACATTCACACAAAGCAGAACAAGGAATTAATTTACTGCTTTCTATGGGCAGGCAGGTGCTGTGCCACCTCCAGGAGAGCAGGGCTCCATCAGGTGTAACAATGATTTGGGAAGACAAACATCATCACTCCAAATGTCCCCCCACTTTCATATTCTTCCCCCAGCTTTATATGCTGAGCATGGCACCATCTAGTCCCACCCCGTATTAAAGCAGGTGCACCCAGTGTTCTTAAGTATTTCCTGACATGAGTGTCTTCCACAAATAGTACATCTTCCTTGCTCCAGATCTTCCCTCTGGACTGGGATTTTTTGAAGGCTGATCCAGCTAGAAAAGTCTGATGTAAAGAGCTAATTTAATGTCTCAGTTTTTTCCATGCTTCCATCCCCAGCTCCCTGGCCTCATTCGGCAGTGGGTTCACATTTTCCCTAGTCTTCCTTTTGTTACCTATGTGCTTATACAAGTTCTTCCTTTGCCTTTGACCTCCTTGCTAGATTCAATCTCAGGTGAACTCTGGCTTTCCTGACTGTGTCTTTGCCTGCTTGGACAGTGTATCACAGGTTGCTGTCCCTGCTTTCCATACTCTGTATGCTTCCTTCTCACCTATTGAAATTGCCAGGAGCTCGTTCTTCATACATGTAGACCTCCTGGCATTTTTGCATTTCCTATGTTTTGGAATGGACAATTCTTGAGCTTGAAAGAAATGATCCCAGAATACAAGTTTTCTTTGGCTCCTATTGTCTCTAGAGCTTTATTTGATGGGGCTTTTTCAAGCAGATCATGGAGCAGGCCAAAGTTGTCTCACAAAGTCTGGGATATCATCTTGCTTTTAGCCTTGCTCCCTACTTTCGGGATCTTGCATTCCTACACCTCGTGGTAATTGCCACCATAGCTGCCTTTGATCTTCACAGCTCCAGCAAGCCCTTCCTTTTTCTGTAAGCATGAGGCCCAGCTGAGCATCTTCCCTTGCAAACTGCTCTGTCAGGAAGTTCTTAGCTTCCTTTGACAGCAAGTTCTTCTCAATATGCTCCCAAAACCTCACAAATTCCTTGTTCCTTTTAGTGTTGCTCCTCCACCAGATGTCAGGGTGATTTGAATCACTTATGAGGTGAAAAGCCTGCACATATTTGGCTTCTTCCTGGTGTCTAAAGAAGTCTCGTCTGCTGCTTCCCCCTGAATGGGCAGGGTAAGGACATAAAGAGCACAGTTGCATGTCTCAAAGCCACAGAAGTAACTTGCTACAAGATCAACCATGACAGTGGGAACTTGAGATTAAAAATTGCAACAGGAAGGTGCTAATTCCAAGACTGGTAAGGTGAGACCTGGTTTACAACATCCTGCTTAATATATCTGAAAAAAAATTCCCACTGTGGCAAACTGTGGGAAAGGAAGGAACTGATGCATATCACCCCAAATTATGGGAAAAGCATCTGCAGCTCCCAGAACTGGGGCTATATAAAGATGGTAACCTCAGAAGGAAGACTCTGGGACCCCCACCAGAAGCCCTGGGTGAAGAAGGACCAACGTGAAGCCACTGGCTCCACAGGTGGTGACTTTTTGCTGTATCTCTCCATCTCCCTCTGTTTCATCTTTCCCTCCCCCAGCTCTTCTAACTTCTTTCAATCTCTCTACCTCACATTTCCTGTTAAATAAAATCTATATTATTGACTTTGGCATATGTTCTCATTTGCATCTTAATTCAGGCAGAGGCATCTCTCACTAATCAGAGCATAACAGGCAGTTTGTAGCAAACAGCCACCATGGCATCACCCACATTGATCTGACCTCCAAAACTGATCCATCACCTTTCAAATGTCTTGTAACCCATCCCAAGGTAGAATTCTCTGTGATCCTGCTCCTCTTTCACTTGCAACTTGCCCTCTCTGCCTACCTCCCTAAATAACCTGTATCCATCCATGGCACAACCCTAACTTTGACTAACTCACTGTGTCTCTGTGAAACCAAGGGGATTATGGTCCTGCAATTTTCACTGACTTTTAATTTTTCTTGTGTGTTCCAGGTGTTTTTGTGAGTGACTGCAACATGGACTCAGACCAGCAGGGAATCTGAACCATTTATTCAAAGAAAAAAACTGGTTTTATACACTTTTCAAGGCACAGTATTTCCTTAAATGGTAATTCTCACTACATGACCTATCCCATGTTGCCACACCAGCCACATGCTTTCCAAATGTCCTTCTGTGGGGTGATTACACACTGTTCACTGTCTGTCAGCTTCCAGCAGGCTGCTCTCCTGTAGGGGTCTGTGGTGGGACACCTCCATCCCCAAGGTCACGTGGAAACAAGCCTCTCTGTGCTGCCATGTGCTTCTGCAGATGCATCCCACAGCCCACAGCCCAACTCCATCCCATCTCTTCCCACATGTTGCACCTCTGAGCATACAGGCACTTCAGGAACTCAGTTGTGTTGTTTTCCCCCAAGAAAAAGTGCAAAAGCTTTCCCCATAATAGTTGCTCATGATCATGGTTCCACCATACTAAAAATGTGCTTCATGGTTGTTTCAACAGTAGTTAGTCTATTGGAATATTTTAGTTTATCCAACAAGGGGAAAATGTCGCTTTGGTAAAAGCCATAGAAATAGGATCATACCTACTGCTCGATTTATGATCTGAAGCGTCATACTTGGTTTGTTCAGTGTTGTTTTTACTTTTCCCCCACCTAACTTTTATTTCCTTTTCCTATCAGTAGCAATATCTCCTGCTGCAAAGTAGATGAGACTAACTGGTGTTCACCTTCTCAGTACTGTCAGAGTTTGTGTTCTGGTAAAGTGAAAAGAGAAATGATACATGAGGGCAGTCTTATGTCTAATAGAGCACTAGACAGACATTCCCTCTGGTTCTCAGGGGACTAGCAGAATTATCCTTTTTTACCCCTGTTAGCATTGCCAAGGTCAGCTCCTGCTCCTGGCTGTGTGATGCAAAGTGGGAATATATGCAGGATCTTTCTCTCTCCCATACAAACTGAGTTTCCTTCAACACTTAAGTGGTGACTTCCAGGCTAACATCCCTCGAGCCAGTGCTGGAATGGCGAGTGTGGCTGTGTGAAAGCAATGTGGATGTTTGCTAGGGGACAACTCAGGAATTTCTGTGATGCAATTCTTTGCTTTATGTAATGACCAATCAGCAATTCTGGCAAAAGGAATCATCACTTGCTGAACATGAGCATTTATTTTATTATCTCCCATGACCACCCCTATCTGCAGATTTGCATGAGCAGTCTCATTCACAAGAATTTAGAAAGAGAGAAAAAAATCACCTTGGTGCAATAATACTACGCATGTATGTTTGCTTAGATATCCTGAATGTCTGAGAAAACCTATCCTAGAAACTATCCTAGGCTTTTATAGTAGTTTTTAACTTGAAAAGGTAATACCTATGTTTAATGATATTTAAAACCACAAACAAATCTAAGCCAGAAAATTTGTAAACTGAAGAAATGGAAAGAATATGAGACAGGAAAGCTGTAATTAACACCAGTATCTCTCTGCAGACGTAGTATGATAATTCCATGAAGCAATTTCTCTGAGGACAACAAAGCAATGAAATAACAATTTTACACATTCAGAGTTTAACAGCCTGAAGTAAAATACTCAGCAATCTGCCTATTCATCTAATTAACACTACTGATTCATATTCAAATAGAATTTCCTCAGGGCATGGGAAGAATTCCACAGGTTGTTTGAATTCACTGATCCTCACCTTGATGCTTCCTCTTGAAAAATAGAAGGAAAATGCCTTCCAGAAATAATTTGAATGGAAATAAAGCATAAATATGAATAGGTTTGCTGAATACATAACTATGTAAGACAATCAGTCTGTAATTTAATTCCTCCAGAAAAGAAAGCTAAAAGTTAACTTGACCTCTGTTTGGACAGATGGGATTACCCACAGTGCTGTGGGTTACTGCATTGGCAAACGAGTATAATAAAATCCACCTCAAAACCATTCTATATAAAATCTGTAGCTAAAGCTACTATCAAATGTTAGGGTTTACTTTGCTTTCTGTGTGATACTCATTTTATATCTGGAGTAGTTGTATCTTGAATAATAAATGGAGTTTACAGTGTTTAAAAACCTGTTGGTTTTTTTTCCTAACTTTACAGTTTTCTTCAGTTGAAATGAAGGTTTTGAACATTTCAGAGCTATAAACATGAAGGCTAAGCTTCTTACAAAATGATTTGATTTGCATTTTTATGGTGTCATTTAGATGTTAAGATAAATCTGACAGACAATAGTTATAATTATCAATCTGCAAAGACTGTGATTCCTTTGAAAGTAGATTTATAGCTTCTGATTCAATTAGAATAAACCATAATGAAAACATTATACAAGCCTAGAGCATGAAAATTAAAAACACACCCTCTGGTTCATATGTAATTGTTCCCAGTAAACCTCATGCTAGAATAAAACAAGTTAATCAAATGCAAAAAACCAAGAAAATATTTCACAAATTAGTATTCAACACTTGAATATCATTGTGGAAAAGAGAAAAAATCACTTCATTATCAAACCTGTGCAGATCTGTATTAATTTGACCAGCAGTTTAGGATTGAAAAAATATTTTGGATGTATAGAGAGCCTTTAAAAATTGCTATTTTTCCTCATGGGGTCCAAGATACATTGTTTTTCTTTAAGTTGTATTTTGTACTTTCTGGTTTCTGTACCATCTGTTTTTCATTGCTTGAATTGATGATGGGGTGATGTTTTCTCATTCCTGAAGTGTGTAACAGATCAAAAATAGAAACTAATTATAGACCTTTTCTTTTGTCTATGAATTTCTGTTTGTAAGATTCCAAAGTGTCTCTCATGCAGTAAATTAGTGTTGCATTTTGTACAGCTTGGGAAAATCACCATTATCTCTACAAAGGAAACAGCATGTGAATAGAATGTAGTCTGATTTTTGTCACATATACAAGAAACCAAATACATTTAATTTTGTGAAATTTTCAAGTGTCCAGTCACCTTTTAATCAAGTTTTTTTTAGCTGCCACTGTGACTGGAAATCTGTGCAGCTCAGGAATCAGTGCCTGACCAAGGGCTGAACAGAAATCAGTTACAAAGTCACCTGTGTTGGGAAGTGAGGTGGGGAATGGGCAGACAGCCACAGAATCATCTCAGGAGATGACGGTGTTAATAGAATTTTAGGAAAAATGGGAAAAGAAAGCTTTTGTATAAAGATTTCAGGACATCCATTCTCCTGGATGGTGGATTTCTGCTTTGTTTTATGAATTAATTTCTAGGCTAAGAATAAACATCTCTTTCATTAAAATTCTTTGTTCCTACCAAGCAGTAAAGAAAAAATATCTTCTTTTTCCTTTGTATTTTCAACATGTGGATAATAAATAATGTACACAGCCTTTCCATGTGCTAAAATCATGTACTTTCACAAATATGTACAGTTGCACAACATTTTTGCTTTCCCCCCACACTAATAGGTGAACATCATCCTCTGAAGAGGTAATTTTTCAAAAATAGAACTAGTAAGCGGCAGACAGCATTTTAATTTTTTATACTTTTGAACATACCTACCTCACCTGACAAAACAGTTTGGATTCTTCTTTTTATATGAGTAAAAGTATCTATTTCAAATTTTAGAGAAATACATCATACAAAGAAACCTAAATAATCTCATGTGGTTACACCACAGGAACAGCCAATAAATTTATTTTGCCTAACTGGAAAAAAAGGGGCACATTAAACTGAGGGCAACAGTGCACATTGTTAATTAATTTATCTGGCATAAACACATGTTGAAAGAAAAACAAAGGAAATGTTTTTTCTTGGTTTGATTACAATATATTCATGTTCAGGTGTGGAAAAACAGTTATCTTCATCCACTCTCCACTACATAATTCTTAAACACCATTATTTATTTCAAGCAAGCTCTCAGGAAAATGTAGAGCCCTCAGTGATATTAGTATTTTACAAGTTTTGGGTCTATAAGTGGCACAAGACAGATGATCATGTATTCATGTGTGTTTTCACTTATTTGCCCAACTAAGGCAGAATTTGTGGCAGGAGTTCACTTTTTCCTTAGACTAGAAACAATCCACTCCAGGAGAGCTGTTTAATGTGTCTCTGCTGCAAGCAACTCATCAGTCAGGGCTCACAAATCAACCCTGATACAAAAATCTGTAGGAAACTAGGCTTCAGTATTTCTGGTGCTCTTGAAATTGCAGGACTTGCAGAAGAACTCTGATAAACCTTACCTCTGTCTTCAGTCGTTTAATGAAGTTTCTTTTTGGGTGTATGTATGTTTATAAATATACAATTTAAAGAATTGTAACTTCTAGACCACATTCAATATGTTATTGTTACAAAAAGCATAATTTTAGCTGTTTATCACCATTATATGGTTTGTCTCATTTTACCTCTAAAAGTTGATACAGCTTGAATCTCCTTATCACATTCTGTCTGGCTTTTTCTCATAACAGAAATGTGGCCACAGCCTTTTCACTTTATATGCTCATAAAGTGTTAAAGTTGAATCTTCTCATACATAAAACTGGGAGCATTCTAATATCTTTGAGAGATTAAGGTCCTTGTAAGCCTAAATAAATTAATTCTGATAATGTGATGTTGAGACAGGATGACATTCTCTATTTCAAATTTGCCAATCTGAAAATTTTACATACAGCCCTTGTTTTTAACAGAACGCTTGCTACGTCTTTAAAAAAAGATGAAGGAAAGACATTGACAAGATTGAATAAGTAAGCAGGTTGTTTGCTGTTTGTCCAGCCCCAAGGTTTTTCCTTGAAAGTTTTATGTTCTCACAGGCTGGCTGGCTGAGTAAGTGCACATTGTAACCTCTGCAATAGCAGAGTGATGAATCAGATTCCTGGATCAATTTGTTTTCCTTGTCATTTGATCCATCTCAATTACTGATGAACAAGTTTAATTTTGTGTTTTATAGAACAAATTTGTGAAATACAGCATGAAATAATGAATAAATATTGCTAATCCCAACTGGTTTCCCCCTTCCCCTCTAGAAAGGTGATCAAGATGGGAGTGAAGTGAGCCTCTAAAACTGGGCTGAAATGAAACAGATGTTTAATAGCAGTGCTGAGGCTTCACTATAACAAGGTGCCATTGATCTTGATCCTTCCAATCCAGAACTGCAAGCTGCAGGATCAAAGCCATTATCTAATAGTCTTCAAGCTACCCCAGGTCTGTACTGTTGTGCAGTTTAGTCAGGGACTACTGCACTCCTGCATTAAAGGCACTGCTTATGTATACTTGGAATAATGTTTAAAAGCTCATATATGCATGCAGAATTTGAGTGTAAAGTGATGAATCTGGGCATAGAAAGTATATGAAACTGGAACCATCATATTAAATATGATTTGGTTGTATTTTGTCATTTTCCTCCTTTTTCAACTTTTTATTTCCTAAAAAAAAGAGGTGATAGTACTTACCTAGGCATCAAGGTCCCAGACCGGGGCATTTATGTGCTCTTTTGTTAGACTCCAACACTACTGTCTTTTGACGTGCCATATAGGTTTTGGTCTTCTGTTTCCAGGCATCTCCTTTTACTTTTAGTAGCTTAGGAAATATATCTAAATTTGGATTCACTGATACATAATACAAAACAATTCCAATTTCATTAGCCCAATAAAAAGAAGAAAATAAAAAAATGAGCAGTACAGAAAAAAGTAAATATGTGATCAGATTGGCATATATCTTATGTACCCAGCTGAAAATATGTTGTGTTTTAAGTAAAGGGTCAGGCTTATTTGGGTCATAATACCTTTGAATTAAGAAGTTATCCCCTTCAAGCAATTCTAAAATGATTCATTAAATAGTTCAAAATAAATGTTCCTTTGGTCCTCTTGTCTCAAACAAGGATTAGGACATTTGAGATACTATCCTAGCTACAGTAATTGCAACCATATTAAATGAGTATATAACAGAGCTGCCTGTTTCCCAGCATCCTGTGAAACCAAAAGTGTTCCAGATGGCTGGATTGAAAAGATGGCTTTCTGGACTGCCCTCTTGGTCTTTTTCAGGCCAAGGCCAGACCCACAGTGACAAGAAGCAGGCCTCACATTCAAATTACCCCAAGGAGATCCAATTCAGAGGACAAAGAACCATCCCCTAGGAAAATCACGTCTCCCACCGAAAAACTCAAGAAGCTGATGGTTTGATGTAGGTTTCCTCCACCCCATTTTTGTAAAAGAAGACTGAAACTGTTGAGATTAGCACCCAAAATTCATTGAAAGAGTAAGGATTGCACCAGAGAAAAGGATTTTTCAGTTTTATGCAGTTTTAAGCAGTTTTATGCTGCTACTGAGGCTTTCCTGCATGAATTAGGTAATTTGGACATTTAGACTGTTAAAACAACACTAGAAGAGGCATTCTTGGCTCTGTATACATGGCATGTTCCCTTTTGGTAATTACAAGACTTTGAGTAACAGGGTCAGAGCTGTATTCAGTGTTCAAGAAATCAGCATAGCAAGGCTTTATATAGAAGAAAACTGACACTATCTGTCTCATCCTCAATACCCTCCTTGATGGTACCCAACATTTGCTGGCTCTTTTTGCTGCCACTGAACACAGAGCAGATTATTTCAGAAGACTGACAGATTATTTTTCAGAGCTGAGACTGTCAGTTCCAAGTTCAGCATTACATAGAGATGGTTTGGATTATTTTTGTTATATGTGTTCCTTACTTTCATCTATACTATAGCTCATGTGCCAATTCTTTGCTTCCATGTTCCATTTTCTGAGATCCTCTGCTATTTCGTGCCATTAATTTGGCACTTGGCTACCTGGAATGCCTTAATAATCTATTAAAAAGCCTTTTAATAAAGATATTGGATAAAAACAGGTTCAAAACTGACCCACCAGTGACCCAACCTCTGATTTCTCCCTATTATAATATTTGATCTCTAGGACTTTTCTTCACATTCTTCAAAGAATTTTCTATATATGTAAAATATATCTATCTCCTACAAAGCAAACAACTTTTCTCCAATTCATGGTAACTCAGTTTCCTGTTGATTTTTAGTCTGGAAATTTTTCAAGGGTTTTATATATGCCTGATTCTCCTCATCTACATGATTATTGACAGCTCCTATGATACCGGGGAGCTGGCGAGCCAGGATTTCCATTACAAAAGCCCCACTGTCACTTTCTTGACAGACTTTCTCCACAGCCTCGGGAACATATTCCCGGTTGCAAACCCTTCCATTCTAGAAGAGATGGAAGATTCAACAGCTTGCAGTTACCAGAATACTCTATAGGATCCTACTCTATAGATATCCCATAGTGCATCCAAGTATCCCATAGAATTTCTCTTGCCTAGCTGCACGTTATGAAGGCAGCCTAGCAGATTTCTGGTCCTGTGCAAAGTAGTCACACTTGGCTGGAAGTTCTCCAGTTCCACTTTAGAATTTTTCCAGAATACACGGGTAGGCATAATTCGCTCCCAGTTATGAAAAATGCAAATAAAAAAACCCCTTTTGCTAAAAATGTTACATTCGCAATATATTGTTTAAAACTACTGTGGATGTTAAAGTAAATATTACTTTGGACTCCTAGGATATTTATTCTGTTAAAAAAATCTGTGAAGCTCTAACAACTTTGACATATTTCTGTCTTACACTATTCAGGTAATGCACTATTTTTTAAATTAAAAAAATAGTAAGTTCTATTGAGATTTTTTTTCATTATTTTTTCTTAATGGTCTAAAAAAACCCCACAAATTGTAGATATTAAAAAAAAACCAAACCAGGAATAAAAACCCAATCCCCCCACCCTAGTGTGAATATACTAGTTTTCTAAAGATTTATTTTTATCTGTTTTAATAGAAATGGCTAGAGGTACCTTTAATATTACTTTCAAAGCAAATGTCATGATTTGTAATGCAGTCTGTAATATAACTGGTAAAATAAAAGCCTAAAGATGGCCCAAATACTTTTCCTTGAAAATCCCATTCTTCATAAATTTCTAGAGGATTAAACTGAATGAATTGTTTCTCACATGAGAAAATCTTGATTACAATATAGTCCAGCTACCAGCTAAATCAAAATATAGTGTTATTCTGCCCTTTCACTACAGTTTCTTCTCTTTTTCTCTACAAGCTTTACAAGAAATATCCTAGATAGTGATTCCTCTCCAGGGTCATTAGTTTTGGACACTCTGTTATGAAACTTGAAGCAATTTATTTCTTGTGAAGATCAACATTTCACCAGCCACTTAAAAGGAAGGAAACTGTGATTGGAATGATGCATCAGTCACCAAAATAGTTGATCTATGAATACAGACTAATGTTCAAATGACTGAAGATTCTCTAATTTACTAGTTTCCTAGCTACTAATATAAAGCCAAGACATTTTTTTATATTCTATCTACTTCATAGACGATCAGAAGGAATAAGGGTGGATATGTTATTTAAAAAGAGGGGAAAGCAGATATATTTGTTAAGGAGAAAGGTTCAGAAATAATGACCTACTTCTTGCCCCGCTGAGAGTGGAAATATCCCAAAAGGAGTCACAGAATCATTTAGGTTGGAAACAACCTTTAAAATCATTGAGTCCAACCAGAAACTTTGTCAGGTCCACCACTAAAACGTGTCCCTAAATGATATCTCTACACACCTTTTAAATACCTCCAGGCATGCACACTCAGCTACTTCACTGGACAGCCTGTTCCAGTGCCTGACCACACAAGTTAGAGAGGAAAAGCTCCATGTGATGCTGAAATCCCTTTCAGGATGTCATCGTTGAACTTCGCTTAAAATTAAAATAGCAATTGTACTGTCTTCTCTTTTCTCTAAAGAACACCTAGCTAGATTGGCTACCAGTATTTTACAACATGCAAGGAGTTGAATAGGACATTAAGATTATGGCATGAGGAGATGTGTTATAAGTGTGAGAAAATATAAGGGGTTTGGGTGCTTTTGTAAGCCATTTTGTACTCACTGTCACGTGAAAAAGGTTCAAGCTTTGCACTGTATAGACAGAATAAAAAAGCTTAAAGGTTAGCTGAAGTTGTCCAATAGAAGTAGAACAAAAAATTTGTCATATGAATAGTTTGTTTTGTTCTGGTAGTTCTTTTTAAAGTAAAGGTCATTATATTTATTTTATTCAAAGAACTGTAGATTGGCCCAAGGATATGACTGGAAATCTTGATGCTCAGAGGTTTTTGTATATAACATGAACGCAAAGATGAAATGAAGGAATATAAATTCTCTATTCTGAAATGTCTGACTTGGCTGAAGAACATATGTAAGAGAAGATATGAGAGAAAATGTTTTGCACTTCCTTATTTGGTCTTTTAAATGCCTTCTATAAATCAGTGTTTAGTTAGTTTACAATGCATCTTAAGCCTTAAAGATTATGATTTTTTCTCTGTATTAGATTATGACTTCGAAAAATCACCTCACCAAAGGAACTGCTGCAGGGACTTCCATTCTTCTGTATCTTTTCTACCTTTCCATTCTCTCCCCCTCTAGAAACACAGCACTGATTTTCCTGTGCCATAAGTTGTGCTCCAATATTTTTGATCCTTAAATTGAGCAAATCAAATCAAGATGTTAATTGGTTGTTCAAATTCATGTATAATTTATCTAGAAATGCATATGCATTTCTCTGATTGCATGTGTGTGATCTCAGTGGGAATCTCAGTGGGTGAGACTTCAGCTTCAGTTCCTATCTAAATATTCTTTCTGATATAAGCAAAAGTAAGAGTTATTAAATGTATTCCAATTCCAATTCACTCGCAGTCTTTGAACACCTGTTTGAATGGAAAGTTTTTATTTCCAGTCCTGTGTGCATTTTTTTTAGTTTCAAATTCATCTAAGTCCATTCATAGCACAGGATATGCACATTCATGTATTTCAAAAACCTACTTCATAAAATGGAGATAAAGATTATAGAAAAACATATAATTTTCTTTTGAATAACATCATCTAAAGGTTACTAATCATATAAAGATTTACTGAGACATTTTAAATTTCCCAGCAGGAACAATCAGCTGTAAATTGGGAAAATTAGGAAGAAATTCTTCCCTGTGAGGGTGGTGGGGTACTGGAACAGGTTTCCCAAAGAAGCTGTGGTTGCCTGTCAGGGACTGAAGTGGTTCATGCCTCAAACATTGTTATGAAGGAGTTTTGCCCATTATAGCAAAAACTGTATAAAGAAGCTACAACCTCAGAAGCCCACCCCTCCTTGAAAATGCCTGACTGGAACCTTGGACTGTGAGTTAAACTAGATAAGATAAAGGGGACACTGTAGTTCAGTCATCTCAAGTCTAGGGAGAAACTAAGGAGGTTGAGGGGAAAGGAATGCATCCACAAGAAAACCAAACACAGCAGGGAATCATGTCTGGCTGGATTTAGGGTGTGGGAGACCACAGCCCACAGAGGTCGGGTTTGCACAGACTCCTTCATGATTCAGGAGTGAGGAGGAGATTTCAGTTGCATGGTGTAACCTCTGGTCAGAGGCAGTGAACACCCATCCTCCCTTACACAAACCAGCCCAGCTGTGAAACCCCCAACCCCACAGGTCACATCCACAGAACATTCACGTGGGAGGCAGCTGAGGGGGTGTCATAATTCATCAAAGATCCCCAGAGCACTCCCCAGACTCATCCTGAGTCCTTGAGCCACAGTATTGCACGTGATGCAAAGAGATGCAACAGATCCAGAGTCTGCTGAAAGAGTCTGCTGACTCTGTGCCAAACTATGCCTCACCCCCACCCAGGGAGGAGGTACCTGGGCACTCCCAGCTGGCCTGAGCGTATATTAATCCAATGGATTCTATGTTTTTTTGGGGGGGACCTTCACTGCCAAGAAGACCAGCTGGAAAGGATCATCACACCACCGGTGGGATCCATGGAGTGGCGATATTTTCTTTAATCTGACTTTGTCGTTCTCTCTCTGTTTCCCTACCTCTTTCATTTTTCATTTCTTTCTCTCTCTCTCTCTCTCTCTCTCTCTAATGTTTGCTATAAAATAAAACCCATATTATTGACATACAGTCTCATTTGCACCTTATTTTGGGCAGAGACATTTCTAATAAATTTAAAAACTGGACCGTAACACTGCCCCATCCTTGGAAGTGTTCAAGGTCAGGTTGGATGGGGCTCTGAGCAACCCGGTCTTGTGGAAGGTGTGCCTACTCATGGCAGGGATATTTGAGCTACATATTTAAGATCCCTTCCAACCCAAACCATTCTGTGATTCTATAAAATATCCTATTAGAAAAGAGATTTTCTTTTAAAATAAGATTTTTCTTCCTGATTTTTCCCCTTTCAAAAAAAGAAAAAAACTCAGCTTGCCTCAGAAAAATTTATGCCCTAAACATGGAAGTGTCAAGACTCAGAGATTTTCTAATAAGATGCACCTAATCAATTTCAGGAGGATAAGCATGATGTAGACCACTTGGAAATGTGAACTCTCTGGAAACTAATTGCTGCTGACTTCATCTTTTAAGTCTTTCTCAAGGAAAATTCTTACAGGGATTAAAGAGTTTAAAAAGTTGAACAGCATTGACTGGTTGCTTTACTGGCCTTTTAAACTCCTGGGAGATTTTCTGGCATTCTACTAGGGCAAAAAAGTTTAGTGTGCAGAGCTCAGAAAGCAAAAAAACAAGGCAAGGAGATATGCATTGTAATGTGAAACAAAAATACAAGCAAAAATAATCTTTAAATAATTGAAATGGAGCAGGATTTCCCTATTTTCCTGACAAATTAATTTTCTTTAGTTTAAGTGAGATTTGGTTTTTTTCCCTCTTGCAATAATTTACTTAGCAGAGGTACAAATTGAAGTGATAAATATCACTGTGTTTGCTGTGCATTACAGGTGGATTTTCTGGAGTGACAATGCAAAGATTTTGGGTCCATGAGCAGTCGCATTTTGAATTCCTGTTTCAATTGCTCTGCAATTTAGACAAGGTTTTGACATTGGACTTCTAATGAAAAAAATAATTTAGGTATTTCTAACTGAGTGCAAATAGCACTTTAGACTCATTGAAAAGGGTCCCTTTCCAATATCGTGTGTTCAGGTAGGAGGATAAGATGATCTGACTTGGCCAAAACAATTGACTTTGTACACAGGTTTCACTTGGACTAATCTTAAATAAGTGTGAAGCATGAATCACAGAATCTCAGAATCTCAGAATAGTTTGTCTTGGAAGGGACCTCTCAAGGTCATCTAATACATCCCCTCTGCTAAAGCAGAATCACCTACAGCATGTTGTATAGGATTGTGTCCAGGGATAATTTGGAATATCTTCAAAGAAGGAGACTCCATAGCCTCACTGGGCAGCCAGTTCCAGTGCTCTGTCGCCCTCACAGTAAAAATTTTCATCGTGTTAAGTTGGAATTTTGTGTGATTTATTTTGTGCCCATTGCTCCTTGCCCTGTCTCTGGGCCTGACTGCAAAGTCTGGCACCACTCTCTTGATACCCATCCTTAAGATATTTGCACACATTGATAAGATCTCTCAATCTGCTCTTCTCCATGCTACAGAGACAGAGAACCCTCAGCCTTTCCTCGTAAGAGAGATGCCCCAGTTTCTTAATCACCTCCATAGCCCTGCCTGGACCCTCTCTGATAGTTTCTTGTTTCTTTTGCCCTGAGGAGCCCAGAACTGGACACAGCACTTCAGATGTGGTCTCACTTGGGCTTAGTAGAGGGGAAGGGTCACCTCCCTCGACCTGCTGGCCACAGTCTTGCCATTCACCCCAGGATCCCATGGGCCTCCTTGGCCACAAGGGCACTGCTGGCTCACAGACACCTTGTTGTCCCTCAGGACCCCCAGGGGCTTCCTGCCAGAGCTGCTCTCCAGCAGGTCAGTCCCTGTGGTGTTGAGAGGTCCCCAGGATGAGGTGAGAGATGAGAATTTACTCCAAGTTCTCAGAAGGCTGATTTGATATATGATATGATATGATATGATATGATATGATATGATATGATATGATATGATATGATATGATATGATATGATATGATATGATATGATATTACATTATAAGAAATTATATACTAAAACTATACTAAAGAAAGAGAAAGGCTACATCAGAAGGCTTAACAAGAATGATAATGAAAGCTCATGACTGATTCCTCAGAGTCCAACACAGCTGATGGTGATTGGTCATTAATTAAAAACAATTCACCTGTTTGGATAAACAATCTCCAGACCACATTCCAGAGCAGCAAAACATGGAGAAGCTGAGGCTTCTCATCTTTCCAGGAGAAGAAATCCTGGTGAAGGGATTTTTCATAAAATATCATGGTGACAAGTCCCCAGCCTGTGATGCTGCCTGGGGTTGTACCTCCCCAGGAGGAGGGCCCTGCACTTTCTTTGGTTGAATGCCATTAGTTTCCTCCCTGCTCCCTTCTCCAGTCTGGCCCAGCATGGCTGAATGGTAGCACAGTCTTCTGGTGTATCAGCTGCTCCTCCCAGCTGTATCTCTGCAGCAAACTCTGTCCCTTCATCCAGGTCATGAATAAGCAAATTAAAGAAGGCTGGTCCCAGTACTGGCCTTTGGGGAACACCACTGGCTATAGGCCACCAACCAGATGGTTGCTGATCACAGTTCTCCGAGTTATGACACCCAGACAGTTCCCAATCACTTCCCTCTCCACTCACTCAATCCACACTTCCTGAGCTTTCCCATGAGTATGTTATGGGACACAGTGTCAA
This sequence comes from Camarhynchus parvulus, assembly GCF_901933205.1. Taxonomy (NCBI): domain Eukaryota; kingdom Metazoa; phylum Chordata; class Aves; order Passeriformes; family Thraupidae; genus Camarhynchus; species Camarhynchus parvulus. The sequence goes on from NC_044571.1 coordinate 101,766,837, forward strand.
AGCACTTGATGAAGTCAGGAGACAACATCCAATGTTCTCACCTCCCCTGCCCAGCCAGTCCTGCCACGACAGAGGCAATTGGATTGGTCAAGTATCGGTGAATCCATATTGACTACCCCTGACAAACTTCTTTTCCTCCACATGCTTAGACATCCAGGATGAGCTGTTCCATCAACTTCCCAGGGACTGAGGCGAAGCTGACTGGCTTGTAGCTCTCTACATGCTAGTAGGGTTCTGCTACTTGCCCTTCTTGAAGAATAGAGTGACATGAAATTGCAATGGGATCATGTTGCTGCAAGTGCACCCAGTTCTCTAATTCTTCCTGTGTGTTCCCCATGTTGTGTGTGGTGGTTAATAGGCATTTGAGGGAATTGAGGCTGAGGAGGGATGTGAGAGGGTTCACCACAGCCACAAACACCTTCAGGTGCTTGGCCTTCTGGTTCTCACCTTGGAAGGCAGCTGAGGAACATTCATTGCTGCTCTGGTTGGTCTGGCTTATTCCCCAGTTGGGTTTGATTCTCTCTTTGTTCTACCCGTACACTACCCAGAGAGATGAAAAATGTTTTTTGCCTTCTATGTCACTGAACTTTTACATCACATGATTGTGTACAATAAAATATTGAAACTCATAAATAGTATATATAATAAGTATATAAACTCAGTGCTAGTGAAAATCAGATGACAGCTTTGTGCATTTAATTCTGCAATGAATATTTATCAGATGCTATCTCAAGTGATGCAGTGGTGCTTTTGCGATGTAATGAAAGACACTTTACATACTTTATCTGACATTCCTCACAGAAGAATTTAATAATTATTTTTTTGCTTTTAAGATTGTCAAGAAGGATCATGAAAGTGCCTTTCACCCTCCTTACCATGAAACCGATTCACAGAAAGGAGCAACACGGAATAAAAATGATCATATCTTATGATTCTGAAAACAAATATCATGGGCATTACTGTTGTTATTATTTGTAATATTATACTCTCAATATGAAGTCTTAGATTTTATTTTCTTAACCATTACAACCACTCAAATCATTAAACTTTTAAACTTTTCAATAGTATCTTGTACATCTCATGAGCTTTTTCTGCTTTATCCACTTTTTCTCAGTACATTCAGCATTTTAGGAGATTTGCAATACCATTTTCCCTAAGAGCAAGAGTACTGAGCAGGGTCAACATATCTTTCTTTTCCAGGTTAACTTTTCTCATTATTTTTCACTTTATTTTGGTCAGGAAGAAGAAAACGTGCTAAGTTGCTACAAATGGGCCACCTAGCTGTCTAAATTTTTCAAAATAACCCCAAAAGCCCTTAAAAATAGGTAGTATTTGGAAACTTCTCATCTTTTTTAGTAGAAACTGTTTTCAAAGAGTTATTGCATGCTGCTATTACATCAACCACTTCATATTTAATTCTCTCCAGTTTAGACCATTATGTTCAGTTCTATTATCATAGTTCTATTTTTTATTGCAAGTTTTGTCTGCAAGTTACTTCTACTAAGCATGCCTTACTTTTATTGTCTTGATGCATCACATATAGGAACAGAGACTGCTGAAGAGAGCAGGAAACAGATACACAGGCAGCTCATCAGGGAAATAGAAATATGATATTTTCCAGAGACAAACACAGAGTATGTAAAATTTTCAACCACCTAGAAAGTAACTGAGATGGTGGGTTGAAAACAATCTTGAAAAAAAAATATATCTATTCGTGCATGTATAGAAGGTACAGCTTATTTCTTTATAATGTCTTTTATAGTAGAAAAAAAATCTTCCATTAAAACATTGGTTCATATGCTTAGGTCAAAGTTGATTGTCCAATAAAACCGACTCTACAGCTGAAAAGCATTTTGGAACGTAGTTAGATGAATTTCAGATCTCCAGCTAATGTACCAATTGAACCTTGAAGATTGAATGAAATTTGATTAATTTTGGAAAATTAACAGTGTTCTGCATCAGCATGAGGAGTAAATAGAGCTTAGACAAATTTCTCTGGCACAACAGAGTTTTTGCCAAAAATGGTTCTTCCCTTGATTACCACCTTGGAATTCTGTGACTGAAAGATGGAGATGCAGACAAGTACCACATTTCTGGGCAGCTGGTACCAAGGGTGACAGGACATGTGGCTGCAGCTTCAGCAGCACAACCCACAGCATCTCCAGCTGGGCTCTGCTCTTTACTGGTGCAGCCTCACCTCAAGCCCTGGGGGCTATTTTAGGCACCAGAACATAAAAAAAAATTAAGCTTTCCAAAGGAGGCCACGAGTATGATGAAGGATCTAGAGGGGAACCCATCTGAGGAGCACCTGAGGTGACTTGGTCTGTTCAGCCTGGAGGAGACTGAGGACACAGATCATTTCTGTTTGCAACTTCCCCACAAAGGGCAGCAAAGGGACAGCACAAATCTCTGCTCTGCAGTGACCAGTGACAGGGCCCAAGGGAACAGCCAGAAACTGTGTCAGGGGAAGTTTAGGTAGGATATCAGGAAAAGGCTCTTCCCCCAGAGGTTGGTTGGGCGTTGGAACTAGCTCCCCAGGGAAGTGATCATGGCACCAAGCCTGACAGAGCTCAGGAAGCATTTGGGCAATGCTCTTGAGCACGTGGTGGGATTGTTGGAATGTCCTGCACAGGACCAGGAGGTTGGTCTTGATGATCCTGATGGATCCCTTCCAATCCAGGATATTCTATGAGTCTTCAGAGTCACCCCAGAGCTCCTATGTTCGTGGAGAATAGCATGGTTTGATACTACTTACAGAACTTCATGTCAAAACATGACTGTGACTCAGAGCAAATAAATCCTTTCTCTTTAAGGATTGTAGTAAATGCATTACTTGCATTTGTGTTTTATAAGAAAATAAATCTATTTTTAAAATTATATATAAGGTCAGATATATGCAGGGGAGAAAGAGGACCAGCTTAAAGGAAGAAGTTGTAGTGGTAGTTAGATGTACACCACTTTGTACACAGCATGTTTGCATATGTAGAAACCAGCCTTAGAAAGTCTGCAGGCAGAGAGAAAACTTTACCATTGTTTTCCTGCTTAAATTAACCTATCTTTTAAATTTACTATTTAATATACACAAATTACTCATATAGTAGCCAAAAAAGGTGGGATGATGAAGAAATTATTTTATTTCACAAAGTTATCACCAATACCTTGTTTGTTTTTTGACTGAGTTCCAGTAGAGTTGGAAGTCTCTATTACCTAGAGCATATTTTCTCATTTCTTGAATATAGATTCTGCTCAGTTCTTCATTGCATCTAGAGATATCAAAGAAGTTTGGGGATGGGGGAGGGGCAAAAATGTTTTCAGTGTTTATAAAATAATCCTTTTGTTCCTCTAAAATATACATCCATTTGTACAACTACTAACTCCTATAAAATTTTGGATGCTGCATCAGAATGGAAAATTATGTGACCTTAACACAAGAGCTGAAGAAGAAAGTATGCTTGCATCTAATGTTAGCATGCTCTGGCTACTATTTCAATGTTGCTTTAGGAAATTATAAAATGAAACATTAGAATTTATAAAATAAACTTACTGTAAATTATTTATGATTCATAAATAAAAGATTTTGCATGTTTTGCAGTTTTATTTCTATTTGTAAAATACTGGATTGTTCAAGCTTTAGCTGTTTGTGTTAAATTGCATAAGTTGAAAATTTTTTTTATCTTTCTCAACAATACTGTATAAATTCTTATTATAAAGTATGGGGACATTAAAAATCATAAGGACAAGAGGCTTATTCTCCTCTTTTTATTGTTAAGTTTTACTGAGGACTACTGCTTGGTATTCAAGAAACTCAGGATATATTAACTGACAATTTAAACTGACAGCAACTAAAATTTTATTGAATTAATGAAACTTAAAAATTAGTATTTTCTAACTATATATTAAAGAAAGTGCTATCCATGTCAATTACAAATAGTTCTGGTTTAAATAAGCAAGCTCTTCTCAAGTGCAATTTCTTTTTAAGTTACTTTGGAAATAAATTCTCCTGAGAGAAATAGTAATTACTACATATGTTTTTATCCTGTCATAACATTCTGAAATGAAAATGTATTTTACTGTCTAGCTTGATGAAGATTTTTGATGTCTTCATTCTCTGGTGAAGGGCTATGTTCTTATATTTTATTCACATTTATTATTATCTGCTAGTGAAAATCTTGATTTCAAATTAAACACCTAATTGAATAAATTACTAAGAAACATAAAAGAAATATATTAAAATGTTGCTGCCAGTAAAACTTGTTAAAAACATATGTTACCTTTTTATTTGCCAAAATCTAGTTTTGTTTTAAATGTTTGCAGCATTATTTTATATGTAGCCATACAAGGTATCTCTTAGAATCATAGCATCATGGAATGGTTTAGTTTGAAAACCCTTAAGAGCATCAAGTCCGTCTGTAAACTAATGCTGCCAAGTCCACCACTAAACCATGTCCCCAGGTGTCACATCCACATGTGTTTTAAATGCAGGGATGGTGACTCTACCATCTTAATCTAAAAAAATCAATTTATTTGAAATTAAAATTATCCATAATATAAAATTACCTTCAGAGCTAAATACAGCTCTTGGTATAGGGAGAAGTCATAGTCTTCCAATAACAAAGGCCATTGAACATTTTTTATTATTTGACTCTATTTTTCAGTTCTTACATTTAACCAAGTCATAATTCTTTAGCTGCATTTTTCATGTCTTTAATTTAATATTGCATTTGATGTTGGCTGTAGCTTGAATATTTTTTTAAGATTAATTACAAAAAATGAAGAAAACACTATTTCCAGGAATCAGATTAGAGGAACAGAAGCTGGTTAGTCTCTGTCAACATTTTTCTGTCTGTTTCACTGAGAATTTTTAACCTCTGCATTTTTAAGAAAGGACTTCTGATTTAGTTGGAAAGGGGTCAGGTGTTTTTTACTGGCTTTGCTCTGCCAAATTTAGTCTTTTACAGGGCAATAGTTTCAGTGTCTGGACAAGGGCCTATGTTATGAAATTAATGGAAGTTAGGATGGATAGTAGCAGACACACTGAAAGAGGAAGAAGAGCAATGAGAATTGGGACAGGAAATATTAATACTACAAAAAAGATCTTGTAGGAGTTGGTCCTGGAAGAAATAAAGAGAAGGAAGTCATAAGATGAAAAAAGAGTGAGAGAAGTTAAGCTGAAAGGGAAGTACAGTTGTTTCCAGCTACCAAAACCAAAAAAATATCCTCCCACTTTCAAAAAAACCCCAGCGAACAAAAAAATAGAACAAAACAAACAAATAAAACCAAAACAAAACCAAAGGTCACCATACTAAACTAACCAAATAAAAGCTAAAAAATAACCCCCCCAAAATGCCCAAACCAATTAAACTCCACCAAAAGAGAAATTAAGACCATAAATGCTGTATGCCTGCAGCAAACCCCTGTGGAACAGTCAAGATACATCTTATTTGGCAGAATTTTTCAGCTCAGAAATGTGCCACCTATGATGAATGCCATTAGGTCTAGTTGACAGGTGGCTTGTACTGTGTAGCTAATCCCTGACACTAGTTGTTAATTATCATAAATTACTTCTTATTTCTTGTTACTGTTAAGAAAATTAAATCCCAACTAAGTCTAATTGCGAGACTGTCAATTTAAAATTGTATTAATGCTTATATCTAATTTCTTAATGCTTGTCTTAGCACAGTAGCTGCAGAATTATAGCATAAGTCAAGTTGGAAGGGACCCATAAGAATCATTGATTCCAACTCCCTGCTCTTCACAGGACTGCCTAAAGCTTGATAATTTGACTAAGGGCATTGTCCAGACACTCCTTGAACTCTGGCAGTCTTGCTGCCATGACCACTTCCACAGGGAGCCTGTTTCAGTGACCAACCACCCCTCTGGGTGAGTGACCTTTTCCTAATGTCCAACCAGAACTTCCCCTGATGCAGCTACATTCCATTTTCCCATATCCAATCACTTCAGAAAGGAGACCAGCACCTGCCCAGCCACTGCTGCCCTGGAGGGAGTTGTAGACTGTGAAAAAGTCACTCTTCAACCTTCTCTTTACCAAACTCAGCAAGGCAAGAGATCTCAGCCTCTCCTCACTAATCTTGTCCTCAAAAAAATCATTATATCCTGAAAGAAGAGATTATTGCCATGTTTAACAATACAATGCAGAGAAATTTAGCCTTTTATCTTTACATGGAATATCAGCCCAGCATTTATATTGCTGAATTCAAGAGTAAATGTCAAACTCATACCTGATTTGAACACATTGCCTTAAAGGAATAAATAAACTCTTATATGAGTATTTGGTACAATATTACCTCAATGATCAAACTAAATATTCAGAAAGTTTGGTTTCCCTTACACTTCATTTGCTATGGTAATTTGTAACTGATGTTCACATTAAACATTTGAGAAACACTCTTCTGGACTGGAGTAGTTAGATATAAATGTGATTCGTTGTACTCGTGGATTAATTTTTTTTCCAGTCTTCTTTCCTCAAATTCAACCCAAGAACAGACCTGCTGGTTCTAGATGAGATTTCATCTAGCCCAGTGTCCTGCCTCCAGCTGAGGCCATCAGCACACACCTAGAAAAGTGGGAAAATGGATGAAGTATCTGCATCTAGTTTCTCCTATGAGACATTTTAGCACGTTCCCCAAGAGTGAAGTCAGGTACTCTGAAGGAAAAAAAATAAAAAATATTTGTTTAAAAACACATCTATCTTCATGGTATTTTTCCTTCTATTAGAAGAGGGAGTGAACAGTGGACTATTTTACTGCTTCCTGATTTTGTAGCAATTGATCATTTCATCTAAATCTTTTCTTTCCAACCTGAGAAGTTGGATATTCATCTCTTTGTTATGTGAAAACCAATTGAAAATTCAGTTTTTCTCTGAACATTTTGCAGTTCTCAGAGAACACTTTTGAAATGAATTGCTGTACTTCGTAGTGTTATATGTTATTTTATATGTTAATCTTCAAACCTCACCTCTGAAGAAAATTTCAAAGTGTTGATTGAATCTGAAAGCCATGTGAGCAGACAGAAAGAAATATAAGAGCTCCCTGTTTACAAGAATGTGCCTTTGTGAACACGAGGATCAATGTGCCATGTTCAAAGCCAAACTGTTCAGGTCAATGCTCATGGAGTATCAAAGCATTTTATTGCTAATGTGGAAGTGGCACAGAGATCAGACACTGAGAGATACCAGCACAAGAGCAGGGTTCCAGTAAATGTAATTGGAAAACCCTTGTTTATTTTAAAGGATTCAAATTTTGGACTGGATATATAGAAATAAAGAATAACACCAGTTGTTGCAGTTGGCTTCAAACCATTTAGATCATAGGAAGAAAGGCTGCGATTTCACCTGTAAACAAGGAGAAAGGAAGAAAATGGTAACCTTTTAAGCCTAATTGTTGCAACATTAATAATAGATTTTTTGTTCTCTGTTTCAGTAATCTTTAGTTTAATATTTTTCATTAATATATTTCCAGAATAAATCACAGTTATCGGTACAAAGAATGGAAGATACTTATTCAAGACAATTTTTCTTATTTTCCTCTGGCACTCAGAATGCAGCAGAACTTTTAATATTAAACATTTGTTTCCTGTTTACACCAAAATATCACTTTGGATAATCTTATTTTACTGTCTTATCAGATTTTAGCTTTTTCCTTTGGTTCACTTTGATTTCCTGAATTCTGCTTCATAGCTTAGAAAAATAAAAGGCATATGTGAGCCTAAAATTCCAGTTATGACACTTTTATGACACTTTTTGGTTTTTCTGACAATAAAAATAGCTTTTATGATTGTCTTTCCAAGACATACAGAAGTATGTGTTATCTACCAGCACAATATTTCAGTTTTAGGGATGACTTAATCATACCAAAGCTTGTTCTTTGTGTACTTTTATCTGTGAAAAGTATGAATTAATGAAAAGATATTTGTTCTGCATCAAGTTGGCCTTACAGTCAATATTTTCACTTTCAGAAATCTTTCTCTATACAAATGACAGGCTTAAAAATTATTAACTCTTTTGCATAATCAGTGTTAAAACGTAACTTCTATTGTATTTAGTTCAAATCTTTTCCTCTCCTTCTTTGGTTTTTGGGGGTAAGAAGGGAGAAGTTTTTCAAATAGCACCCAATTTTTTCTTGGGGACTTAAAACTGTCCTTGTGTTGAAGACTGGGTCTGTTGATTTCCAAGTAAAATGTCTTACTGGAGCTGTAGTTCGCTTTACTTTGCTTTCTTGAATGAAGAAAAAGAATATTCCTTTTATCTGTTTTTTAATGGAGCTATCTTTGGAGTACTCTGTTCCATTTCCAAAGAAGAGATATTAGTTGGCAGCTCTGGGACACAATTTAAAAAACCCAGCTTCTGTGTCTACTGTTCTCTCTCACTTAGGACATTATATTTGTAAAGAAAATCACTTGCAGTAATCCAGTACAAGGTATCTCAAGGAAAAACTCACTTTTCTGTGATGTGGATGTCAGATAAAATCCCTGTAAATGGGAACATGGGGAAAATGTCTTGTTAGAAATTATACATTTAGAACTTAATGTACATTCTTCAGTGGTTTTGCTGATTTCAGGCTTTAGTGAAGATAGTGAATTGGATTAATGAAAGATACAGTAGTTAATGTAAATTCAGGAGTAAAATCAATGTAAGTGGAAGCTATATAAATGTTATCATTTGCTGCAAAGATATCCTGATTTAGGGGAGTTTAAGCAGCTGTACTGGATAGACAGAATGTTTGTTAACTTTCTTTTTTTTTGGAAACCTAGCATATAATGCTTGTATTTATTATCATAATTAATTTGAAAATGTTCTTGTTATTAATTATCTAATAATTAGGTATGTATTGCCTGCTACTTCTATACTGACAGTGGTAACTTTTGTGCTCCACTGGAACTATTGAACCAATTGCATGATAAGAAAACACAATACTAGTTGTAGAGAAGACATCTTCAATCCCCATGTAAAGAAATATTTATTTCCAAAAGTAGGAAAAAACCATAAATATATCACACAAAATGCTACTTTAGGGATTTCTGAAAGTGTAATCCCAATGCTGAAAGCATTCCTAGGTTTCTTTGCCTACCTGGCAAATAAACGGTAGGTTAGTCTCCAGAATTAGCCAATTGATAAAAATAATTTTAAATACTATATAACAATTATGTTACACTTCTGAAACATAGGTGTACAGAATGTCAAAGTGCAATTCACCTAATCAGGTTAAAACGTATTCTATTCCATTTGAATATTTTGCTCACCGGGTATTTCATTGTATATGATGAATTATACATACTTTCATGGAATAAAAAAATTTATTCCTTGTTCCTTGCACTTGTTGAATGAAATAGAGAAAATCAGACTAAGTGCAAGCATGTCTTGTCTAAACTTGGTAAAGTAGTAGTGACAGTGCTATTTTTGTCTACGGTGTCCTGTTCAGAGGCAATTTGATATTGAAAAGAGTTACTACTGATACTCTGATGGATGACCTAAAGGAAGTGATTAATGCATTATTTTTCATGAAAAAGCAGATGGATCAGGAAACAAGGTGTTTCTAGTCTCCAAAAGACTATAGAGTATTTTATCTGAGGAATGTTTCATATGGATATTATTATATGATTTGCAAATGAAGAAGAAGAAACTTAACTTTCTTTTTAAGCTAAAGCTTTAAAATTTTGTCTTCTCTTTTTCCTTTTTTTTAAGAATTCCAGATAAAACACATACATGATACTTTAAAGACAGATATAATGGTTATTTTATAAACTTTGTTGTAATACTTACAGTATGGCTTATAAAACATTTAGAAGATGTGGAAAAAAAGGTATCATCCTGCTTCCTGTGTAGAACTAGAAAACTTTGCCAGACTGAAGTACCCTTTAAGGATAATGAGCAGAGACCATTTTAAATAAAATGAGAAACTGGAAATATTAAATAGAGAAAATAAGTTTAGGTGGAATGACTTCCTTTAAGCATATATAGCACATGGCTGACTGATTTTTTTTGTCAAGATCTCTTTCCTTGTGAAAATCCAAAATGGAATAGATTTTAAGAAATATGACTATTCTGGAAACCTGAATTGGAGGCCTTCACTGATTGATTAGGTAAATAAAAGATCTCATGGGACTGGTTAGATGCTAGATGTCCAAAGAACCAGTCTGATACCAATAGTACTGATAATACTGATGCTATGGGAAAATATTGGATGGCATTTTAGATTTCTAGTATAAAAACAGTTGTCATCTGTCCTGAGTCAGAAGGTGTCATTCTAGACAACAATAACCCAAAGACATCATATACAGCATTTGTAAAGCCACAAAAAGAAGCAGATTCTTATTCCATATAATCTGAAAAAGAAGCAGTGCTAGGTTTCAAGACAAAACCTGTTGTCTTGTTTTGTTTTGGTTTTTTTTTTTTCACTGAACAGTAAGATAAAGAATTTTTTCTGTGACAGTTGCAAAAAAAAATTTAAGAAGCCACACTCACAGTTTTTTCCATGAACAATGTGTATATCAACAGACAAGGAGTTTTATAGATGCACAAAATGTAGCTGCATTGCTTAGAAGTGATTACCTCAAATACAGGGGAAAAGGAAACATAAAGAAATTAAGGTCATGCTGCCTTTGTGCTGATGGTATAGAAATAAGCAAGGCTTACAAATGATTGCTTCTTTCTCCTCAGATGCCTGTGTCTAGGAAACTTGAACTGCAACAAAAATCATTGAACTCAAAGAAAGAAACAAGTAGTGCTTTTAGTATCAAAGCACAAAGTAGTAGTAGTAAAAACGAAATGAAAAAGTATTTGCAGGATGTCATTTGTCTGTAAAGAATGAAGTACAGTGTTCACACACAATGATTCCTCAAAATGCAGAGCAAGGTGTTATATGGGCAAGTTGCCTTTCACAAGAAACCAAATATTTTCAGCTGGAATAAAAACATGTCAAACAAAGAGTTTTTCGATAGATATTTACTTCCCTTACCAGTAGAATAGTAGGGAATCCTATTCTGTTAAAAGCAAGAGAGGAGGTTGTTTCATTTTCTGTGTGTGAAAATAGTCTAATCAATTCCTAGTCAACCACAGAGGCACTTTTGTAGGTGTCTGTTCTGGCATCTGTAGCACAGGGACTAAAACCATGGACCATGCTTTCTTTGCCATCTGTACCTCAGTGTGAGCCCGAAACATTTCTGTATTCAAATGAGGCACCTGCCTTAGCACACACATTTGCATTAATTGTCTCCAAGATTCCCTTGAGCAGCACATCCTGCTGACACCCTGCCCCTCCTGTTACACACAGCTTTATTCCTGACCCAGGAGAGCTCAGGCTTCACCCTGCACTGCTGACCTCACCCAGAGTCTGCTTTTGAGTTGAAGGTGAGATCAGCACCCGAAATTTTGAGCAGGAAGCAATCTATCCCTTTTATCAGGTGCTTGCAGAAATCATACATGCTCAAGCAGGTCACTCTCCCCTCCCTGTCACTCTTGCACTATGATTTTTCCTCTGGGTTGCCCTTTTCTGAGTGTGAACATGATTCAGGTTTAAACCAGATCCTCCACCATGACATGGGGCATGTCATTTATACAGTCCTTTGTTCTAGAGTGAGTTTTCACTTCAAGCATTTTCCTCTATTTCAGGTATAGGTAGAACAGCACCATAAGCAGAACAAATTGACTTGCCTTAGGAAAATATTTAGGAAATATCACCAGATAAATAGGAAGTACTGAACTTTATTATATAATTTTATTGCTTTCTCTGGTTGCTCAGGCGAGAGAGTTGGTAATTTTTGTGAGAGAAATATAAAGTGGAAAATTTTAAATTCTTTTCTGATTTTGCTTTTTCTTTGCCTTTGAAGGTGGGGTGGTCTTGCCATGTATCAGACACCACAGTCCCCTGAATGTCTGGAATGGTTACTAGCTACAATTGCTACTAAAACCAGCTCACCCTATTTCAGGGAAGGTCCTCTTCCTTCTTTAGCCAGATTAAATCAATACAGTAGTTGTGGACTTGGTGTGTTTTCTTCTGGAGGTCTGGAAGTGCAAGTAGAATCATGTGCTTTTTAAAATTTTACTGTATGTGCAGCAAAACTTAGGCCTAAATAGGCAGCAATCTTATACATCAGACATACCTAATTTAAAATTTGTCCTACAACAGTAGTTTTATTATCAGTTTTAGTCCCATCTAAATCAAGCAGGTGAAAAATATTATAAAAATTAGAGTCTTGTTGATAACTGTGGGTATACCCCCTCATGTATTTATCACCAGGGTTTAAAGGGTGTATTTTTCAAAAGGTCTTTAAAAATCCATTCCTTATGCTAATGACTTTCTTTCTTCATTAACAGCTAAAGGTAAAAAAGGGGAGACAGAAAAGAAAACAGGCATAGAGCAGTCTTATGTTACTTAGGCACTCTCTGCTTTTTTCTTGGCCTCAATGCTGGAACACAGAAGGTGCAGTACCTCAGATCTATTTTTAAGAACAGAGAGAACTTAGACAAAGCCTCCTTTACACATGGTTGCTTTGAATCTCTTTTGAAAGTTTGGTGCAGCTGTGAGGTTAATTCTATGGCAGGAGACTTTCTGATGCAATCATTGATTTCTTAATTGCCTTAGCACTGCAAAGAAAATGTGATGTTTTGTGTGCATCCCTTACCAGAATTGGAAAAGACATACATAAGTTCTTTGACAGAAAAAACAGACTGATCCTTTTGCAGTTAGCCCTTTTATTTATTCAGTCATGGGGGAGTTTTTTTAAATATGGTCTCCAATGTCCTCATTCCATGCTCAAACATTCCTGCACTGAAACTTAAAAATTGCTTTCTGCCTAGTTACAGTATTATTTATTTATTAATGAGCTTTATAAGTTCTCTGTGGGGCTGCCTTGCAAGCCACTTCTCACTTGTAATCTTAGGTGAGAAAGCAAAAACAGTCTTCTTTAACAAGTGTGATAAATTCAAATGGTTTGAATGCAAGACATTCAGAGCTCATTAGAATAAGTGTCATGCAAGTATTTTTGGTTAGAAGCTACTCCTGTTAAAATTAGTAGATATTGATTCAAAATTTGTTAAAATCTGAAATCATGCTTTTTCAGTCACATTCTGTTCTTGAGTGTTTGGAATATGTGATATTGCAATGTTCAAATTGGAATACGAAGCATAGTTTCAAAGTTGATATAAAGGTTTTGACTTGCTATCACACATTTCTTCTTTAATCTAAACCTTCGGCTTTCAGCTGCAGCTTCCTCATCATATTATAATTTATATTTTGCTCTACATTTTCATTTCTGACTAGAACAAAACAAAAATTAGTAAAAAAACCCAAAACCATGCAACAGATATCTCTGCTTGAGTGCATTTTAATCTGAGGTTCAAGACAGGATTGTCTTTTTGTACATTTGAATCCATGAGAGTTTTGGTTTTTTTCAGTCTGTTGTATGTAGAAAGTATGGGAAGAATATATCTGCAAAAGATGGTAGAGCTCTAAAATAACACTTGTTTGGATTTTTGTGTTGTTTCTGAAATATTACTCATGGCACCAAATGAAAGCTGAACCTCACTTCTTTTACACAATAAAGCATATTGGCTTCCAATTTTTTTTAAGGAGTAGGGAGGAGGAGGGGAGAGGGAAGCAACAATGCATATAAGATCAATAATACAAAGTTTATAATTTATATGGGAAAAAAACCCAACCAAATCTTGGTTGCTTCCAATCTGTATTTATGGAAAAACATTTGAAAATGCTATGTCTTCAAACCACTTCAGGAATCACTATATTAAAAAAAAAAATTTCATATGAGTCCTTTTGGAACATCTTTAGGAAGAGTTTCCGTTATTCAGAACATTATTTTTGCATGTGTTTCCACAAAAATCTTCTCAAATTCACAGTGTTTATGTCACTCATAAGCTATGCACCAGCTAACTTACATATGGCTTAAAGAGGAAAAGGTGTGACAGTCTTGGTATTCTCTAGTCCTTTCCATTAGAAGATTTTAAATTCTAAACATTTTTATGGACCCGTACCTGGGTAAAGGATCCATTTTATAACCGGTAATAAAGTATGCCATGCTCTTCAAAAAATTTATACCAAACTATTCACTATTTTTAACTACATTACTCTGATAGATAATATTAATACTTAACTGCTCCTAAGTGCACCCACAGATTTAAAAGAGCTAACAAGAAATATACAATTAATCTAATTAAAAAAGGAGTTTTAATGAAAGACACACACCTTTTGTGAGGCATTTTCTGAGCAGAAAAACAAGCCAGATGAATTCAATGAAATATTTCTTGGTTTATTCAATTTCCTTGGAAAATCAGAGTTTCTAAGAATTATTTGATTTTAGGTGATTCCATGTGAAAGTCAGGTTAATTTTCATTTTATATAATATACTCAGAAATTTAGGTAATGAAATATTATTTGCATTTGCAAGTCTTATCTGTCTTTCCAGGTTATCAATCTGTCTTTCATTCTTGAACACTAATGAGAAAAAGGAAAAGCAGGTAATTAATATATTTTGGACATTATCCAAGAAGAAATTAAGTATTTCCTAACCAATACAATTGCTTTAACATCAGATAATATGTCTCTTCAGCAAAACAAAATGCAAGGAACAAACACCCACCCTCAACCAGGTGGTGCCAAGTAAAGCCCCTTGTTGTCCTAGAAGAAAGGAAAACTTTCTATTTTTTAACATGCATCAAGAGATGTAGTACATATGTAGTATATATTTTTTTTTAATGATTCAAGGATTAAGAATTCATTTTACTCATTTGAGAGGCTTGCAACCAGCAGGACAAGTTCTTTCAGACACATTTTCTGAGCTTGGAGTTCTAACAGAGGTCAGGACATTTGCTGCACCTTAGCAGCTACAGCATGGTTCAAGGGTTTGTTTATTTAGTGAGAGTCTCAGCTACAGCATTTATTGCCAGGTTTGTGATTTTGACAAAACTGAAACAAGAAGATAACATTTGTTGGAGCTGTGGGTGCCAGAGGGAAATCAAATGAAAGTTAATAAGTGATACACACTGCTGAAAAATATGATTACAGTTTGAAGATCTGCTGTTGTTCCTGCTGCTGCAATCAAATCTCAACCTAAAGGCAGAAAAAGCTGCAAAGAGCAATATGCTGGGAACACAACCTCAGTGTTGGGTAGATGGATGCATGTCAGTCAATTAGTGCCATCTATTTGCAAGACAGCATCAAAACATTTCTGAACATAAAAATCGTATTGCGCTGGAAGTGTGTGTGTAAGAATGATTATGTTGCCCAGGCAAGAATGAATCAACCAAGTGCTGCAGTGTATGGCATAAAACACATGTATGGGGCAGGTGGGCACTCACAGAGGAAAGAAATCTTGCACACTATGTGTATGTATATAAGTGAGGGATTTGTTTATCAGGAGATTTTTTGTTTGATTTTCTGCAAATGTTTCCTCTCCATGTAATTAAATGTATGTGCAAGCGTTGAATCTGGTGGCATAAATGGAGAGTTTGGTGAATAATGTTAATTTACATCCTTTCTTTCTGATACTTGTCTTGTAAATAGATTCTAGTTTATCTTTGGAGATTATGAGAGATTAAATCTCACTTATTGCTTTAATAATCCCCTACATGTGCCATTCTTGCCTACGAGGGACCCTTTTTTTCCCTGATTTTCAAAAGCCCATTGGTAACAAACTCAGGGTACACAGGGAACTAGTGACAGCAATGGCATTGATAAAAAACAAGTACTTTTAAGTAGAAGATGGAATTGTTTTAGGAATATCTGGTAAAAATGTTTTGTCAGTGAAACAGAATATTTTATCTATCATGCTATTCTAATCTGTCATGAATTTGCATAGTGACTCTTCAAATGTACTGGCATATTTTGCACTGAAAATATACTATTGATAAGACTCATGATAAGGAAAAGTGGCATCTACTTTTTTTCATTTTTTCATCAATATGTTGTTAAAAGATATGTCTAAAATACAGTTATACTCATAATTTCAAATAGTAAATGGTCACTTTAGAAATATAATTTTATGTTTGCCTACAGTAATGGAAGTGTTAGAAGGAGAAAGCATTGTCTTCACTAGTGTTTCATGAAGGGTTTCTACATGTAATTGAAAATAAATCAATATTATGCTGTTACTGATACATTATCTTACATGTATTGTGAGGTACTTTCATTTGCAGAGCATAATGGAAAGATAAATGACAACTTTATGAAGGACACCTTACAGTACTTTATCTGACATTCCTTACAGAGGAATTTAATAATTACTTTTTTGCTTTTTAAGATTATCAAGAAGGATTTTGAAAGTGCCTTTCACCATTCATGCAGTGAAAACAATTCACAGGAAGGAGCAACATTGAACAAATAAGTAAACATCTCATATGATTCTCAGGTCAAATGTCAGCTGTTTGGCCTACTCAATAATAAGATTTTGAGTTCCAATATGAGGCTTTAGCTTTGTTTTCTAGACAGTTTTAAAATATTAGAACACTTTTTTTTTTTCAATGGCATCTTTTACACCATAGGTTTTATGAACTTTTTCTGTTTATCCACTTTCTGTCAGTGCATTCAGCTTTGAGGGAGATTAGCAATGCAGTTTTGCCTCAGAGCAAGAGCAGGGCCAACAGCAGCCAGTTTAGGATGATGTGGTAAACTACTTGAGCCCTGTGGTTAAACTTTTTCTTAAAAGAGATGGGTTTGGACCAAATAAGGAGAAGCAGACAGCAAGCAGCAGGTTCTGCAGAGGCAGGACAATGTTTTTCACTGTGCCACTCCTTCCTGTGCAGCCAGGCACCACTGCCCAGCTGCAAACTCACACCCTGTACACAGAGCCCCTCTCTGGACCTTTCCAAGGAAAGACCATGCATGTCCTAGCAGAGCTCCTCCTGGTAGAGGTGCTGGGGTGTTTCTTGATACTTTCTTTTTTGCTGTGTGTGTGGGTCCCCACCCCTGGCAGACCAGGACTGGGAATTGTCACCACAGTCACTGATCGGGATCACCCACAGATCGCTGGAGCCAGGAGAGCTGATCTCTCTTTCCCTATCTTTCTCTCACCATCTGTCCTTTCTTAATCTCTTATCTCTTCTTTCAAATCCCAGCACAGCTATGCACCCCTTTTCCCAACAATCCCAGAGTCATTAAAATAAAAACAATTGCTGTTGTTCTATTGGTTATTTGGTGTTCTTTTGCTTTAATCCGCGGCAAGAGATCCTTTAGTAAAGACCTTACTGATGTGCCTCAGATGCTGGTCACAACAGATGGGCTGGGATTCCAAAGTGTGGCATTATATGAGGTAACACAAGGCTTTCTCTTTTAAGATACCTGTGAGGACTTCCCCTTAAGGAGATCAGCTTCTCTGGACCTTTGGGGATATCTACAGCCAAACACATTACATTTCTTGTTTGCTGCTTTGGAATTCTAGTTCAGCACAAGTTTCATTTGCTATCTTGCATCACAAGGTGCCAAAAAACATTCCTTTCAGTGGGTTGGTTCAGCTAGCAGGGTATCAGGGGTGTCATCATAGGCGCTAAGCATAGATGACAGCTGACCTTGAGTGAACCCATTTGTATCTCAGAGACCCACAGCATCTGAGAAAGAAGGAAGCCTGTCTTTTATTCCAGACATTTCACCAAGAATCTGTAGACAAACTACTGGGAAGTTGTTAATTGCTAATTAGTTGTTTATTTCTGGACCCGCACTGATGAATTCTGCAGCCTCTTCTTTAGCAGGAATTTCCATCTATCTCAGTCTGCTCACAGGGACCACACCTGGCCCCCAACAGGTGATGTGGCACCACACTTTCACTGCATTCTTCTTTACAATGAGCAGTGAAAGTGTGGTGCAGTGGGAGTTACATCATTGCTCTGCAGAGATCTAAGTGTTACCTGTACAGAAAACTGATTTCTCTACTCTAAAATGGGTCACGGTGGTCTACAGCTTTGTTGCTGTGGGACACCTTGTACAAGGTTATCTATTAATCCCAAATCTTATTCAGGTCAATGGTAATCTTTCTGTTTTGGGAGTTCAGTTGTGCTCAGCTGGATTTTTTAATTCCTTCTGAGATCCCAGGGAAATATTTTACAGTTTCTCTACCTAAAAACACTTTTATTTTACATCTATGTAAAGAAAAAAAAATAGACTGTAAATTTCATAGGATGTTATATTTCATGTAAAGATGTGTCAGTAAATTGAAATACACCACCTACATAATTCTTCAAGTACATACATAATAGATATAATAATCCAAACATCTCCAATCATACAGAAAAATTACAAAAATTACTTTTGTAGGTTGAAGCAGATTTTAACTATGCTAAGTACTTTATCCTGGTCTTTTAAGTGTATGCTTAATAGTGTCATTTTAGAGTAAATAGAAACTTTTATGCATCAAAATATTTCATTGGAGCTCTGTTCATATGACCTAGCCTGGGTTAATACAGTTTGATGTCCTCATACTATTTTCAGTATTAAAAAACTCAATGAGAGCAATTTGGTTAGTTACAGGAAAGATTTTTCCAAAATTGCCATTGCTTCTAGAACAATTCTTAGGTCTTAACCTTCATTCAAGGTAAAGCAGGTGCACTCTGTGAAGTCATATTTGCAGGGAAAAAGGTATCTGCAATGCTGCAATTGGATGGCCATGAACAAATCACTTAAAAAAATTAATTTCTCTTCTAGTGATGAAGCAGGCCTAATCTTTTAGCATTATTCCTCACTCATAAAACTGAATTTCATCCTGACTTCCCCTACATGTGAAAAATGGCAAAGACTTATTGGTAACAAAAGTTAAAATCTAATAATTTTTAAGATACACTCAAATACTATTCCATGTCACCTGTACAACACAGTACTGCACAGAAAAATGAACACACTCTAAATGGGGTTTGTGAGCAGAGTAAGGGTCGAATGACAAAATGTGATTGTACACTGATTCTTAGATTCTCTCTCTTAATCAGATATCATATGAATGAAAAATATGAAATTCAGCAGTTCATAACCCAGACACTGTGTGATTTAAGTATTGCCAGCTTCATCTGTCATCCTTGAGGAGCTGGAGTGATGGAATTTGTTGTGCAGCCCCATCTCCAATGAGCAAAATCAAAATCAGCTTTGGGAAGATATTTGCTGGCTGGACTCAGGAGTTGTGCCTTGAGTGCAGGGTGGGAATTCTGTGCCTAAACTCCTCAGGGCAATGGTCAGACAGTCAAAAAAAACTTCCCTGGAGCCCAGGAAAAGTCTGCAATGAGAAGGTGAGTCGCTATTAAACGTCCTCCTTGCTTTCTTTACATGAGGGGTTCTGTCAGTAATTCTATATTTTCTTCACAATCTGTCTGGGAAGGTGTATAGAGCACGTTGGTGCTCTCAATGATTTAATGCATTTGAAAGTACCTCATCACTTACTATAATCAGTAATTCAGATAACTTGGTTGGAAGTTAAAATGTGTGTGATAGTGTTCTAGCCTGAAGTATATACTGGGGTTTATTTTCTTTCTTTGGCATGGTAGTTTTTCTTCTCTCACACAGTGATAAGCAATGATAAAATCCAATTATTAAGTAGGGAGCACTATTGTATGAAATGATAAGAGTAGCTTGTTTCTAAATGTTTTGTCCTTTTCCTAGTAAATTGAATTTTGACAGTGAAAAATTGACATTTTGTGAAATTGAGTTTTGGCCAGATATGATATACTCACTGAATGAGATGGGGGAACTGTGTTTAATGCATTAACTGTTAGATAGCTTTTTCTCATTTAATATTTGTCAACAAGTATGTATTTAATTAGCAAGAAGGGGTGAGTGACTAGACTTTTGGAGGGAACAACCTGTAATAAGGCTCCAGTCTAAAGTTATATTTAAAGGTATATTTAACACTTTGGATGTAAAGAAAATCTATATGCTATATGTGTGGTTTAAAGGATATATTATCTATAATAAAATATTATTAAAATATGTGTATTGTATTTGTGTTAAAATATTATATATACAGCTGTTAATTGTCTAGTTCCCCAGTCTTTTAAATTGAAGATAAATAACCTTGATATGTGTCCTCTGGAGATAAATAATTTTTTGAGGCATTTAAAATTATTTATTCCATCTTGGGCTCAAATTTGTTGTATAGTCACTGTCCATACAATCCAACGAGAAAACGCAAAATACAGATTAAACTAGTGGTGGGTAAATCTCAAAGTCTTTGACTACTATTCAAACTTCTGGGACTGAAAATCTGCATAAAAATATTGTGAGAATTGTCTGTGGAATTTCAGTGTCTTGCATCCAGTCATAGCTGGATCATCGCAGAACCAAGACATAAAATTTTACAACATAAACAAAATGGAAAAAAAATTGGCCTTTTTCTAATTTACTGCAGCAAAACATTTTACAAGTCATTTCAAGGACAGGAAGGAATGTACCTTTCTTGACCAGAATCACTCAATTAACTCTTATAAATTTGGGTTCAAATGTCTGCTGGTACATTGCCATTGTTAGTAAATAGGTACCTGTACCTACAGAAAAACACATCAGTGGTATTGTTTTATGTTCACTTTTAATATAGATGCAGCAGGATGTCCAATAGTGGAGAAGCAGTAATGGATTTTGCAATAGTCAAAATCTTAGGAAGTCAGTCCATAAATTTGCTACATCCTGATAATTTTATTTCATGAAGTCTATAGACTATGTAAAACACATGTTTCAAAGCTTAGACACCTGTTGCGAATTTACAGACATGAGGTAGTTTGCCAGACTACCCAAGAGAGACCAGAGCACACCTGCTCAAACAAGTTGGAAGCACTACAAAAGCACAGGCCCGACAGAGGCTTTATGACCCAACAGTACTGGTTGGGAAAAAGAAAAAAAAAAGGAGACATCAATGGAATTTGCAATTTATTGATGGAGGAGCACATCTGCTGATTTAATATTCATAACCTGTGCCAAGTAAATTATGCTCCTTTACAGAAGCTTATTTCCAAAAATGAGAAGTTTGTAAAGAGTTCCTCATGTTTTGGTTTCCGTAGTAGAATAAAAATTCCAGTACTACATGGCACACCCCAGTGAATTTGTTGAACAGGATAGTAATGTAGGAGAGAAAAACAGCAAGACAAGCTTAGTGAACTAGAAAATATCAGCTGAAGACAACAGGATTTTGTGTTGGCTGAATTCCCACAGGACCAGGCTCTGTGTGAAGGGACAGCCACACTGGGGAATAGGATCTTGTGTCTAATCTGGTCTCCTGTAATGGGACCTCTATTATCTGCTCTAATGAAAGATGTGTCTGTGCAGTGTTTTGCAGGCAGATGTGAATTTGCTCTGCCAGTCTGCTAACCTGCCTGGAAGCTGTGTGTGTCAGACAATGAACCTTAGCTAATGTACATTGTTTCTCACAGGGGCTTATTAGCTCAGCTTTGATGTTATCTAGTGTGTCTGCTTTGTTTCTGATTTGGAAGTGGCTGGCTTCCAACTGGCTTCAAGTGTGGGCAGTTGCCATCACCGTGCTCCACTGCATCTGAGCTTGAAACGCAGTGCAGACGTACTTGCGGAATTCCAGAAAAAGAGTTAGCATTACCATGAAAAATGGAAATCAATGCCTTACTAACAAACTGGAAAAAAGCCCATGATAAGTTTAATTTGGGTGATGAACACAACATGTGGTATCTATTACCAAAGGAAAAGAGCTTTATATGAGGATAGATTCTCAAGGAGAAAAACTGGATGTTCTGGCAATATTCATTTAGCTTTGGAAGTCAGATGACAGACATGACAGCACATCATAAAACTATGTTTCTTGAGCAGAAAAAATACTTTTATTTTACTGAGGTCTAGCAGGCTGGGTCTCTGGGTCTTCTGCAAGAACTTGAAGGCCTGAAGATATTAAACAAAATTCCTTAATTCTCATACAGAGTCATGGATGAAAGATCATTGATTTTTCTCTGCAAGATCAATTTCTATGGCAAATGTAGAGGGTACATGTAAGGACTCACAATTACATTTTGAAGATTTTCCTATTGTCAAAGGCTGCAAGGATATGGAAATTTGCTGTACCTCACTGCTGGGCCATCTCAAATCTCTGGGAAAGAATCCACAAGACAAAGGATTAGTATATTCCAAATTTACCAACAAATTCAGGTGGTCTAGTTTATTTACCAGCTTAGCTGGTAATGTACAATGGGGGAGTACAATGTTACATGCTTAGCATGAAGTAAAAAGAAAGAAAGGCAAAAGAAAAGTTAAGGTAATGGCCCTGCTTTGCAAAGCAGCAGAAGAAATACAATTCATTGTTCCTACTGCTTGTAATTTTTTCAATGCCTCTTTGTGGGGATTTCGAGTAAAAGTAAACTCTTTTGTTCCCAGAGAAATGCATCCTGTCTCCTTGTTTGTAGAGCTAATAACTAGTCATGCTTCTGGAAGTTCAAACAGAGTCAACCCTCCAGTCTACACACTGCCTTTGGCTTACATCACATATAATTTTTTTTTTAATTTCCATTTTTTCTTCGAAAACATCCCAGTCTCATTTTAGAACAGTATGAACGGATGGAATGATGCAGTACAGAAAAGCAGTAGTAAATTCAGACAAAATAATCCAAGAAAGTGATTTAAAAACATATCTCAATCTACTATGATACTTGAAAAGTATGGCAGCTCTGAGTCCTCAAAGGAGCACATTTGTGGCATCTAGGATGGAAGCATTCATGGAAACATGAAATATGGTCAACATAAAGGGAAAAAGAAGATATTGACAATTAAGGTATTTCAGAAACATTTTAAGAATTTTATCTTTTTTTTTTAGTCCTGATGTTCTGCTCTTGAAAAATAACATGGTTCAAGCACTTACCATGAGAAAATCTTGATTATTCCACATTTTACATTACACAGCAGCCTCCAATCAGACAGAGCATAAGATGTGGATATAAATAGGAGGAATGAGGGGGAATGCCAGTGGGAAAATATTAAAAAAAAAGGAAAAAAGATATAATGCTGTATGTGTTCCTGTGGTAGCGGCGAGAAAGAATGAACTGGAAGTTTTTGCTTCATTTTATATTAGAGCAAAAGATCATGATGGATGAAAAGCTGGACATGAGCTGGCAAAGTGCAATTGCAGCCCAGAGCCCCCCGTGTGCTGGGCTCACCCAGAGCCCCGTGGGCAGCAGGGCAGGGAGGGGATTCTGCCCCTCTGCCCCCTCTGCTGAGACCCCACCTGCAGGGCTGCATCCAGCTCTGGGCTCCCAGCACAGCAAGGACAGGGACCTGCTGCAGCCAGGCCAGAGGAGGCACCAAGGGGATCAGAGGGATGGAGCAGCTCTGCTGTGAATACATGGTGAGAGAGCTGGGACTGCTCAGAGTGGAGAAGACAAGGCTCCAGGGAAACTTTAGAGCCCCTCCCATTACCTGAAGGAGCTACAAGAAAGTGAGAGAGTGACTTTTCACCAGGGCTTGTGCAAGGCCAGGCGATCAGATTGACAGGGGCAAGGGGTAATGGCTTTAAATTAAAAGAGGGTCAATTTAGATTGGGCATTAGGAAGAAATTCTTTACCAAGAGGATGGTGAGACACTGGAGAAGGTTGCCCAGAGTGGTGATGAATGCCCCATTCCTGCGAACGTTCAAGGTCGGGTTGGACTGGGCTCTGAGGAATCTGATCTGGCTGAAGATGCTCCTGATCACTGCAGTGTTGGAACTAGGTGATCTGTAAGGTCTCTTCCAAGACAAACCATTCTATGATTATGTTAACAAGCACAATACATTGAAAGAAGAAATATTCTTTTCCATCTGTCATGTGAGTGGAGATTGGAGCCCTCAGGTTATCCAAATTTATGTAAAAGAGGATAAAAAAAAAAAGATAATTTTCCTTATAACTCATAAAGTAGTAAGGAAGCAAGGTATATTCCAGGATCATCTATTTCTGAGGACAGGTAGAAGTTGAGGAATATTCCCTGACACACATACTGAAGGCTATAAATAAAGTCCTAGTTTATTGTAAAGTGTCTTCTATTATATCAAACTCTGGCTATTTCAAATATTTTCTGCTTTTATATTTCCTCTAGGAAGCAACTTCTGGGAATGAATGAAAATTTGGGTGTCTTGGTGATTTAAGGACATCTCTGTACTATATGTCTGTGACAGGTTTGTTTTTCCTTCTTCCATCTATTCTGAGTACTATAATTGAATTATCAGAAACTGAAGACTAATGTCTTTGAGGTAATGCTCCTAATGCCTTATCATTGGACTTACCTGATTTTAAGAAGCTAGTTTTTGGTGAGTTTATCAATCTATTGGCACCTGTCTCTTCCTGTTTTTCTCTTGCTGTTCTACAAATGTGACTTCTGAGGTCTTCAATTTTTGAGTAAGTGTTCCAAAAGCCCATTATAGACACTATTTCAATAAATGCCTTTAATATAGAAGTCACTTTTGAGTCATTGCTACTAGCTCTCTCTGCTTCAAAATTTTTATGCTCACCTTTATTATTTTTTTCTTTTTTTAAATTTTTTTTCTCAGAGCCTTGAGGGAAGCAAATATTTTTAAAGGGTAGCATGCTTTTTCTAAAAAAATTAAAGTAGCTGGCTAGGAGTTCTATTCATAAATTCTGTCTATTTTGCAAGTTGCCACCTGTTTTTTTTTCTCATTTCTCAGATGTGGCTCAGTTTTCATGGTAATTAATTGTGAATACTGTTTCTGTACTTACGTGATGCTGCTGCTCATTTGGCTTTTTATTTTCTGTAGTGATGACTGCATAGAACATTAATTCTGGTCAGTGCATGAGACTTATTTCTTACTCCTAGTGCCAGTTAATGAGTAAATGAGACTCTTCTAGCTACCTTTAATGCTCTTAGGATATCTGATGTGTGGCACAAGCTCAAAACAAATGACCCATTTCTTATTGCTAGATATTTAAAATACACGTGTAAGGTTCTTCTATATCATAAGTAATTTTGTCTTTTGACAAAGACACATGTAAAATATGTTCTGACAATGAAATATTAAATCAGTAATCAACTAATTCAAATAAGTCTCTCACCTGTGAGACAGCAATAAAGTATGTTTTGGGTATGAGCTCCAATTAAAAGAATTTTATGTACCACATTTCAGATGGAATGTGTTGTTTTACACTTTGGCATACTTAAGTACAGCTACAAAAATTAATACACCATAAAAACCAAAAGTAGCTGAATGAAGAAAAAAATAGAGAATTGAATATTAAATTGAATTTTCTGTTGAGAAGGAGAAGATGTTGAGGACACCTCATCTCCCTCTCCTCTTCAGTGTTAATGCTGGTATTGAATTTCTTGCAGCACTGCGGCTCCATCTGGGCTGCAGAGAACCCTTAAATTTCACTAAGAAGAAAATGGAAGGCACTAAAATATCTCCACAAATGAGACAGTGGCCCAAGCCAGCCCAGCATGCAAGGTCCTTGTGGAGAATGGAAAGAGATGCTTCTATGTTCCCTTATGCAGTAGATTGAAGTCTGGAGTAGGTGGTCATTCAATGCACTGATTTGAAGAAAGGCTCATAGTATGAGTGAAAATAACTGAGGAAATGACATCCCAGAATTGAGACCACATATGACAGAAGAATGAACAGAAGGAAGACAGAAAAATAACATGAGAAAAGCAGTTTTAATTAGCATAATTTGTTTCCATTATTGTTGCAGTGCTCTAAATCTTAGAATAATAGAATGGTTTGGGTTTCGTTTTGGTTGGAAGGGACCTTAAAGATCATCTTGTTCCAAGCACCCTGCCATGGGCAGGGACACTTTACACTTGACCAGGCTGCTAAGAGCTCCATCCAAGCTGACCTTGAACACTTCCAGGGATGGGGCATCAACAATTTCTCTGGGAAACCTGTTCTGGGGCATAAATATTGCTTTATGCCTTCTTGCACATCTACCACATTAAGTGCAATAAATTCCTTTAAAAGAGTGCATCTGCTTACTCAGATTGTTCCATCCGCATGCTTAATTTAAATGATGGACATAGATTGAAAAATATATTCCAACTTTTAGTCAGAATAATTCAATAGCTAGTAGATATCACACATGTGACACTGTTGGGGACATGTCTGCACATTTGTAAATTCATGTGCCAAGGTATTTGAATACTGATTTGAGACATTACGGAGGGACTTCACGCCATTAAAGAAAAAACCCAACAAAACCAAACCCCACACATCAGGACAAATGATTCAAGTACTATATGCTTCATGCTAGTTTAAAGAGAAATCACAACCATTTGCTTTGGGCAAATTACAGTGAGATTTCAACACACTAAAAAAGATTAACTTATAAGTAGAAATATGTATAGGAGATTTCACTTGTAGTAAATCTGTATATCAAAATTTAGCTCAAAGTCAGGCATAGAGAAACAATTGTTTCACTACAGTGCAGCACCAGGTACAGAACATAAATGAGAGACTACAGTAACATAATTTTTCAATTATTTTTTTAGAACTGGATATACTTTTGGTAAAATTTCATAAAAATCTCTTACCTCTTTTATATTTTCCCTGAGGAAACTAAATAGTGAAAGTTTGAGAGAGACGAGTAGTATTTAAGTGCTACCCTACGCTTTGAAATATTACAGAACTGACAGAACTTTATCCATTTAATTATTTTAAATCATAAATTACAACTATTATGCATAAACAAATGCATTTAAGATATCTTAATTGAATTTGTATCTGGCACTTGTTCTCTGAGCCACTGGAGACAGTTTTGGCCTTGCTGTCCATCAGGGAAAAGTCTCTTTATGGTTCTGTCTTTAACAGACACACATTTCTAGTATGCCATGAATTCTTTTTCAATATAATACAGTTAGATCTCATGTCTGTGCCTTCCAGCATCTTGAAGTATGAAAGCTCCAGTGAAACATGGTCCATTAGAAGGTTTGGCCAAAATTTCTGTTGCAGTCTGGCCATCTCCTATTGGTAGTCTTAGAAAGTCATAATCATAGAAATGTTGATTGAAGAAGCTTCGCCCAACTCCATCAGCACCTCTCCCAGTTGATTTAATGGCCATTTCCCTTGTTTTATGGGATGTCACTTTGAAGAAACATTTGATTCCATCAACTCTGTGCCTCCCTTCAGGAGGAAACAGGCTGCCCTTATATGCCTCTTTGTAAACCAAACATGCTCAGCCTCCATGCACCAGGAATGTGCTCCAGGCCTCTGAGGAGAGAAGACAAAGAACTCTGCACAATTTAATATGAACCAAGCAAAAGCTGTTTATTGTGCTTCTAAACATTGTTTCTATTTACTCCTTATTTTGGTCTACCCAGTCATGCACTATTTGATTGGTAGCTCCGCTTTGTCCATGTGTGTCTTGATGGGTAGCTCTACTTTGTCCATGAGGCAAACATGAATCTCTTTCCTCATCTAATTGGTAGATGCTGTAAGTGTTATTTTACTTGGGTTGACACCCCTATGTCAGCAACTTTTCTGCTTCTTCTTTCTTCTTGTAACCTTAGCTTTTTTATCTACAAAGATGACCTCATTCTTTAGTTCTAGAAGGTTAGGCTGGTTCATTTAATACCTGTCCACTTTTTCCTGTAAATGTGATCCTACAGGCCTCCTACTGTATTTTTCATTTATTTTAAACAACATTAAGTATTTCAGTGACCCTTTTAATGTCAGATTTTACTAGGAACATAATAGGCAATCCCCACAGAAAGACTATCTGATCTGTGTTAGTGTATTTATTCACAGAGTGCCATAAAACAGCCACAGGGCACAAAGACTCAGATGGCAGCCCAAGAAAATACTCACCTCTTGCATAAAAATTATTCCAACATCAAGAAAAACCACTTCTTAATGATCAGTTTGTGAAAAGTTATAAAGTCTACAGAACTTTGTGGTGAACTATAAAGAAATGTATCTTTGAACAGTTGTTTTTAACCAGCTAGATGAGCTCACTGACACTGATATTAACTAAAGTGGATATTCAAGATATTTACTGTTGCAAATTAAAATGGAAAAGTATGAAATTTGTAAAATTATGAAAATTCAAAAATATGATATTTTAAAGACTTACCTATAATTAGGTCTTCTATATATCTGAAAAGTATTAGTTCGTTCTGATTTTTCAATTTGAACAAAATAAATAGTTGGGACGATTTTTTTTTACAC
Source organism: Camarhynchus parvulus (assembly GCF_901933205.1). Classification (NCBI taxonomy): domain Eukaryota; kingdom Metazoa; phylum Chordata; class Aves; order Passeriformes; family Thraupidae; genus Camarhynchus; species Camarhynchus parvulus. The sequence goes on from NC_044571.1 coordinate 101,794,926, forward strand.
TCTGCTAAAGAAAAGAAAATAATTGTATAGACACTTCAACAGATGTATAGATTGCAAATTGTTTACACAGGTGTATGAGAGTGTCCTGAACTTAAGGTATTAACTGTTTTTAAGGATACTCATAAATAATCAAATTAGGAGAGAAATTGTATGGCAACTCAATGGTAGTTGAAAATCTTACTGTTCAAGCAAACATAAGTGATAAGAAATCCTTTTCAGTAAATGGTATCAAAGTTTTATCAAATAATAACTCAAATCTTTTCTGTAAACTAGAGCTAGCTAGCCCTTTTGAAGAAATAGTTTTTCATTCACTTTCCTCTTTCTGATCAAAATTATTCCAATGAATGCAACTCTGTACATAATGGCTTGAAACAGACCTACTTACAAATACAGCTTGTCTGTTTATTCATTTATTACTTCATTTCTTTTGTATTTGATGCGCCAAAATCATGTGGTCCTGTTTATGCTCCTCAATTTCCTGAAACGTTTGAAATGAGAATAAGTATTTATGAATAGCAAATATCTCAATTTTCATATCAATGTGGTTATTTGTACAGAATAGAGCTATTCTCCGTGTGCTTGGGTAAAAAAATCACTGTAGTCATCAGTGTCATGTGTCTACCTGCCAACCAATGAGGCATATAAATGACTCAACAAGTCCAGGAGACTGAATTACCTGATGATTAACAACTGGTTTAGAGGCAGGATAAGAGGGCATGAGACTTCCTCTCCCCTCAGTTTTCCTTTTGCCATAATTTGCATGTTTGAGATGCAGCAGCGCAAAGACAAGAAACCACCTGCTAAGGTCAGATGAGAAATGGCTATTTCTGAGCCTTTTTGGAGTTCTCCATTTTCCCTGCTTAGGCATGTAGGAGCTCCCTTCTTGGGTCTTTTGGTTGGAGTGGAGTGGCAGCTCCAGTTGTCTGTGGCAGTGGAAACCTTGGAAGCAGGGCTGTGTTTCAGAAAAGAAAGAATAAAAAGCAGTCTGTGAATTGGCTGTTGCTTCAGATTCAGTAGAATTGAACCAGAATTAACAGCTTCCAGCATGTACAGGAACTGAATATTCACAAATGTGAAACAGTTGCTTTGGTTATACCTTGTAAGTAGGGTACTTAAAGACTGAGTAAAAAAATGAGCTGCAGCTGGTCCACACTTGGGAGATGTTTTGCCTGCTGTGCTTTGAATAGTGATGGCTCTGATGCCTCACTGGAGGCAGAGAAGTTGGGTCATTTGTGAACTGGAAGATTCCTGAGGGACAAAAAATTCTCATGAGATTATCCTTGCCTCATTCTAGTCTGTATCTAAAATGAGACAAGGCTAATCTTGCCAGAAAATCTTACCTCTTATTTTTGTAAAATAAGGGTTTTAAAGTCATATGTGCTAATAACGCCTCTTAGGCATTTCCTAAGAGGAAAGAAAACCATACCTCCTATCTGTGGAATTATTGTTTTAGTAGATAACAAGAAATCTGATTTGGCAATGAACCTGCCACACTATTTCTAAGAACACTGATTTACACATGCTCATGTCCTTACACAATTATTTACAAGGTAGAGGGGAGGGATAGATTTAGAAGAAACCTTGGTAACCATAGGTGTATACACCAGGCGAAGTAATTAAGAAATATGAAGGAGATGATAATAAGGTTCCTTCGCAGAAATTAGTATTTCTTTACTGTGACTCTACATTTTCAAATTATTTTCACTTCAAAAACTACAAAGCATTACCAATGGAAAAGCAATATTAGCTGAAATAATACTTGCACTCTCACCTAAAATTCAATTTCAAGTCTAATAGGCTAAAATGGGAGACACTATTTTAAACATACAGTGTGAACAAAAGCATGCTAAGAATTACTTAAAGAGCTTTTCAATTTGCTCTACAAACTGCCATGATAAAGTTCATATGAGATGTTTTATTTCTAGCAACCTTTACTCTTAGTAAACCAGCCTAGAAATAGGAAAGCCTCCATACAGCAATTATGGACGTTTAGGATCTTGAGGAGATTATTCCATGATTACTAAACTTAGGAATCATGCAGTAGGTTGACTTTCAAGGGCATGACCTTTTAAACTACTGTATTACAAAAAATTAGCTCTACAGTATCATTGCTGGCAAAAAGGAGCAAAGTAACAGTGTACATGTGTGTAGCACATACACTATTGATCAACCCTATTTCCTTTCAAAATACAGCATTCAAAGAACTACAAGACAAAACCAGCATTTATTCAAACAGTCCTTTCTGTTGGCTGGGGACTGGACAAATAATTTAGGAAATCAAGAAAAACAGAAGCCATATAATATAGGGTGGTTTTTGGGAGGACACCTCTTCTGGATGTACTCAGATTATGCATCCATTCCCTTTATCAGAAATTAATTGACTTTCATAGTTTGAAGTCACAAACTGGCTCTCCAGTTGGGTGCAGATTATTTTCTTTTTACCTTTTCAAAATTGAAAGTCAGACTCAGTTTTAGACCTCAGTTGTTCTCATATAAGAGAAGCATCTTTTGATCGGATTATTTTTAAGCTGTTTGGGATATTTTGCCCACCTATTTTTTAAGCTCTAGCTCAGGAAATTCTGAGGTATTCTGATCTCAGTGTCTCATTTCTTGAAGCATGTAATGCCCTCTTTCTGGAAGATGCTTTCTCTTGCCTATTCTTCATTCACCTTTGGTAGCTGCCTGGACGTTTTCCTCATTAGTGAGATTAATTAATACCAGTGAAATTAATTAATTTCTGTTATGTTTAAGGAATCTTCTTCTTTGCTCCAGCCAGACCTCACTGGCACTGCAGAAAGCTGGGCCCTCTATTTCACTGTGAAATTTTTTCTCTCATTTGTCATAACACCAAGTGTTATGGTGAAAACTGATTGGAATCCAGCCTTACCTCTTTAGATTTGAGGCAGGCAGAAAACTGAAACAAACTCCTGTGAGTCAGAGGGACTGCGCAGGAATTAGTTTAAACCTGTGGGTGAGGCATCATAGATGGATTAAACAAAATACTTAAAGAAATAAGATAAGAATGCATGCAGAGTCACTCACCATGGCTTGGCTTACAAGTGGATTTTCAATTACCAGTAGATATTGATATTTTGGTTTGGAGTCCATCTACTTGAGCTAAGTAAATATTTGGAAATATACAAATGGTTCTGCTGCTCTGAAAACATTTTTATTTCGAAAAAAACCTGTGGGTTTTTTTCATTTCTGTTTAGTTTCTGTAATTTTTTTGTTATGAGCAAAGGTATTTCTGAAAAAGTAACTTTCTGTCATCAAGAGAAAAAAACTCCAAACATCTCATTTTTGTGTCAGAATGGGTGGACTCATACATACATTTACATTATTTTTACAGCAATACAGAAGTTTTCCAGACACATCTGGAATGTTGGGGAGGAAAAACATGCCTAAAATATTTAATCCTCATTGTAGAAAAAACAATAGAAGAGGACAATATATGCTAGGAATCATTGCAAAAAGTAGAATAAAGAGTGTGTACTACAGGAGAAGTAAGAATTACTCCAAAAATTCATTGAATTGTGACAAAATTATGAACAGAATGTTACAACATGCTACAAATACTCTAACAGGTATTTACTGCATGTAATAATTATTGGTGATGTAATTTTTCTGCTAAAAGAACAGATGAACTAGTACAGTGACATCCAGCTATACAATGATATAGATATCAAAAAACAGAGCTTGAGAATAATAGAAATAGTATTTTGTAAGTACATAAAATAAACCCACACAGAGATTTGCTAGAAATTAATTTCCATATAGTAAGTTCAAAAAGGAAGGTAAAACAAGTTTGTAGACTCCACAGGGCCAAATGCTGATATGTTGCAGAGATGCTTGAATGGAATGTGGTTAGCATGAAAATCACATATGGTAGGTAGCTTTAATATTTGCATTTGGTTGGATTTCTTTCTCTCTTCAGAGGTATCGCTTTGAAGAGATAAAAGATTTATCTTGAGGAGCAAATATTGAAACTTGTGAGCAACACAGTTCCTCCCATAACTACATATTATTAATTTTTAAGAAGGTAGTTTTTATTTTTCAGGTATGCACAAAATCCTAGAAAATATATTCTGTTCAAATGAATATAGCATAAAAATCATTCAGGAAAGGCCAATGGTGGTCCCATCATGCTATCTGAAATGTTTATAAAAGTAGAGCTAGTCAGAGTATTTCTTTAACTTATAGAAATAATATATTAGAAGTGTCTGATATTCTTTGGGAGAAATAAGGTAATTTGTTTTCTGTGCTTTGTAAAATATGCATTGTATTCTTCTATTTGTCACCTACTGTAAAACTGATCATAACATACAAATATCGAAGATGGAAAATATTTTTTTTCTTTGTAGATATACCATAAATCTGGTTTTGTACCATAGGTTTGATATTTCTTATTTCAGAAGTATACTACTGTATTTCATATCATCGTTTTTATGCAAATCTATCTTGTTCAGCAGTTGCCCGTCCTACTTTTCAAAAGCATTTCTTCACCTCTAGATGTCTAGTAAATGAGAAATCTATTTTATCCCTATATAATCTTAAAAAGCCTGACTTTTAACCTTGTAGGGTAAGATTCTGAATGGATGATTTCAGTGCCTAAACATTAATGTAAGTAAAACTGTAAAAATTCAAGCTCTGAGACACAGAAGAAAACACTTTCTGCAGCAAACATGGTCTGGGAGACACATAAAAAATTCAATATAATAATAGAATTATTTGCATTGGAAGGAACCTTATGTAGACCCAGTCCCCCTTCCACGGGCAGGGACGCATTACACATCTGATCAGGTTGCTCAGAACTGACCTTGAGCACCTACAGGGGATGGGACATTCAAATCTTCTCTTGGAAACCCGTTCCAGTGCCCCACCACCCTCAGGGAAGAATTTCTTCCTAATATCCAAGCTAAACCAGTACTCTAAATTTGAAGCCATTTCCCCTTGTCTTACCCTTGTAAAAAGTCACTCTCCATCTTTTTTATGGCCCCTTTAGGTAATGGAAGGGGCTGTAAGGTCTCCCCAGAGCCTTCTCTTCTCCAGTCTGAACAGCCCCAACTCTCTCAGCTTGCCTTCATGGAGAGCTGCTTTGATGATTTTTGTGGCCTCCTCTTGACTCACTCCAACAGGTCCACGTCCTCTTTTTGTTAGGAACACAGCACTCCAGGTGGGGTCTCATGAGAGTTGAGTAGAGGGGCAAAACCCCATTCCTTGACCTCCTGTTCACAGTCCCTTGGATGCAGCCCAGGACAGGATTGGCTTTCTGGGCTGTGAGCACATACTACCAACTCATGTTCAGCTTCTTGCCTGCCAACGCACCCAAGTATTTCTCCTCAGGGCTGATCCTGGCTCATTTCCTACCCAGCCTGTGTCTGTGCTTGGGATTGCCCTTACCCAGGTGCAGAACCTTTCGCTTGGCCTTGTTGAACATCATGAGGTTCACACAGACTCACTTCCCCAACCTGTCCAGGTTCCCCTGGATCCGTCCCTTCACTCCAGCAGGTTGACCCCACCACACAGCTTGGTGTCATCAGAAAACCTGCTGCAGGTTCCTTGATCCCACTGTTCATGCTCCTAAGAAAATGTCTACATAAACACATGAATTTTCCATTGAAATAAGAGACACATATCCAGAGAATAGTGAATGGTGGGGGTTATGTCACAAATGCCACTTGTCAATAATTGAAATTCTTTTGTGTCAGGTTCAATAATATGTGTAGTGACTTCTGTGGAAAGGATGAATTGCCACCGTCAGACAGCAGCATGCCGAATGAGGAACTTCATGCTTCAGTTGTCACAGATTTACAATAATGCAAGAAAGTGCAGTTTTTCTGGAAATAATTTTTCTGTGAGTAAATACGGCAAAGATTAAGTGAAATGCAAAAGATACAGAGTGCACCATTAAATTTCATTTGCAAATTTATTGCCTTATGTATTCATAAGACAATTAATGTATACATCTAAAATTTTGGATCTGTCTTAAAAATCCAATTATTCAAACTCATGTACTGTACAGTAGAAACAACGAACCCTTTAATAGATTTTATTCACTTTTAATAATAGGTCTTGCTAAGAATAGCAGAAAAGTTGAAGAAAATATCTTTTGAGAGATAGCTGTGGTGTCTCTATCAGGTAAGAGTAGAGCCGGCCAGCAAGTACACAGGCTTCCCAAATGACCAACACCATCCACTCAGCCTTGACAGTGCTTCAGACTATTGTTCCTCTAGGAGTTAATGGTAGATTCAAAATGCTTGGAAATACATTAGGGACCTTTGTTTTCCTGAGCAATTTTCCATTTTTTCGCCTAGTAAAATGAAGGTATGGAAGACATAGTTCGTTTGTCAGACTGAAGGATCTACACAATGAAGGGAAACGGGTTACCTCTCATAAAAGACAAGATGCACAACAAATAATGGGTTTGTTTATACATTTGTTTTTGACACATTCAGAGCTGAAATCCACGAGAGAATTTATGCAGCGGCTTCACAGTTGGAGTCTTCTTTTCCCTCTCTGTCACAGATGGTGTAGGGAGACGGTCACATATAATAAGCTGCACTCTCCTTTCTGCTGCACCTGATGCCTCAGCAGGTACGGTCATGGTGTGCTTCATTCAAAGGTACTTAGTACTCATGGGGTGCCAGGTAGCTTATGTTCTTCAGCTTGATTGGTCTGGAAAAGATACTCTTACAAATCTATTAAATGGACAAGAATTTAAGCTGTCTCCTTACTGACTTGGGAAAACCTGCCTGCCCATATTTTGACTGACATACTTTTGATATAGTTTTGGTAGTTAATGTAGTAAAGTATTTAGAACCTTGAGTTTCAAAGACCTGTAATCTTCATCAGCTGCTTCAAAATATGTGTCCTCTAGGGATCAGGGAAGAAAAATTTGTGTTCAGAAGTCTGAGGTCTGCACAAAAATATTGTCATTTTAGCTCTCTGAATCTGCTTCAGATGGCTCAGGACATCAGTCCTCACTTATGCCCACCTATCTGTCATTGTCCTTATCTCCTGGTAAATAAAGCCATCCATTTTGCTCATCCTGGTGCCATCTACCTTGGCATTTTTGCAATCTTTTTTTTCCCTCCCAGCGAAAATCATTCCTTTTTTTCCTTGTCTGGTCCTGACAAACAGCTTGATTCATTTGCCAGTTCTGAAGAGAGCTTAGGCTCGACTTTTCATGCTGTCACTTCATGACTGATGCTGTCAGCTCATGCACAGTGTTTATATCCCTGCCATACATCTTTGCTTTTAGGGACTGTGGCACTGTAACTTCACTAGGCACTTCGAAGAATGCAGGTGAAAAGTGACATGAGGTTGCACCAACTCCTTAGCTACTTTAAACTGCAGATTTCAGAATGTTCCTACATGAGGTGATGATCTAGGATATCAGGAGGCAGCGCTATGCAATCTGGTCTTTCCTGAGTTCTCTTTCCACAGGGGAAAAAACCCAATCAAAAGAGTAAACAAACAAAATATCCTCAAAATTAAACCAGACCTACAAACCTACTTACAAACAATCATTGTGCTTGTTTTTCTCCCTTCTAAAAATTCTTTCAGGTCTATATGGAGTTATGGGGAATATACTTAACTGTAATATAAATTTCATAGCTACCCCTTCATCCCTTCATTTTTGCTGTTTTCCAATTTGGAGGATGCATTAAAGCTAACAGCTTCAGTTCTCTCTCTCTCTGCATCTAACATAAACTTGAACCTTAAAGTACAGAAAGATGTGTCAGGTTTATTGAGTTTTGCTTTCTCTGACTTGTGGCTATGTTAAGCATAAAATGAGAATTGCCCATGCAACATACAAAATGAGAATTAAGGTAATTTAATACAAGGAAAAAATGCCAAGGAACTCATAATGGGTTCTTTGCATGGTCTAACAAAACAGATTAGTTGAAGCATTTTCTTCTCATGTGCTTCCTAGAATTTTCAAAAACTAATTTGTCAGCAAAATAGATCAATAAACACTAGTAACTGAATTTAATAATCCTTCTTATGACACTGAAATGAATATTGGTGTTATATTTGGTGCTACTTTTTAAAAAATATGTTTATCTTTTACTGAAGTGTGAGAAGCTTCAGCTTTTGTTATCCTAAGTGATATGTATATTCTGAATACACAACATTAAGTTATTCTCAGTTATGATCCAGTCATACCATAAATCTTCATAGTATTGATTAGTCTCACAAAGCTGAATTTACCTTCAGTGGAAATGTAAGCTGTGAAAGGAGTTGGAACAAGCCTTCAAGATAATGCTGTAATTCCCACGTATATTATCAGAAGCTGGATATTTTTCAGACGTATTACAAAGAACCATATCCAAAAGGGGGACCTTATGGGCAAGAAAGGAATTTATTGTCCTATGTGTAGCACAAACAGAATCATAATAATTGCTAAAAATAAAACTATATACCTCTAGCATAGTCACCAAACACACAAATATAAATCTTCTTTGATATATAGATCTTCAGTGTAAAGTAAGGTACTTGGATTTTGTCCCATGTATATTTTTTTATTTGTTTCTTTGATTCAGTCTCTCTCTGCACAAAATAGTATTCTTTCTGTGCAAATTACAGCATTCCAGAAATCTATACCATAAGAATACTAACCTCTACAATCTCACCAATTATATTGATTTAAATATATCCTGCTGTTACTTTCTTTGCCTTACAGGTTTTACATGTATTGCTATCTGTAATTACCCAGAGCCTGCCTGGTCTTTTAATTCTCAAGGTAAGAGGGAAATTAAATGTAGAATTCCCCAGGTAGGTCCATGTAGACAGCTGGAATTCAACTCTCTGCTTGAGAGGTATATTAGGGTCCCGTGATCTTCTGAGCAGATTTTCTGTGAGGGAAGGAGAAGCGCTGGTTTTACCTTTCAAATTGTCACTGAGAACAAAAGTGAAAATGACTAGTGAGAAAATAGTGCTGTTCCTTCCTGCCCTAGGCCAATTAGTAGATTCTAGTGGGAAGTAAAATGTAGTATTTTCTGGTTTAATGTAAAAAGCTTCACTCACAGGAAAACTGAAAGACAGAAGATGCTTTCTCTTGCAGGTATGAGGCAGTGCACAGTACAAGGCAATGCAGAAAACCCCAGACTAAATTTATATCACTAATGCCTTTCTATAATGTGAACATCTCCTGCTAGTTGAACATTAGATCATTATCACTTGTGTAATAAACATTCAGGTTGAATTCATCCATTTAAAATGAAGTGTTGGACACAGCAGAGCACAAGCACATGCAGTGCATTGCTGGCACTCACAAGGCACAGTGATTAAATCAGTCCTGGAACACCAATACATGTGACAGAACTTTGCAGAAAACAAAATAGTGTTTAAAAAAGCAGGAAAAATATTTGGACACTTCATCAATTTCCAGATGCTAGTTTTACTTGTGTGGGCTACTCATTCTGGTGAGTGCCAAGTTCTTGATGATTGTCTAAGAATTCTGCATTTTAGTGAATACTCTTAAGGTCTGATCCCGAGCTGGTCTAAAACAGCAGCTCTCTAATGATATAAATAAGTAATTCAAAATGCATATGGGATGACACACAACTTCTCATATACACAAGAGTTTATAATTTGAAGAAATAAATTATTAATTATGCTTGAAATATACATTAGGAAATATTTTGCTTAGCCACCTGTCTTGATGTTTCTTTGAACCTAATGAAACATAATTCTGCATTCCAGTAATAAAAAAATAAATGTGATATTAATCCAAATTAAAAAAAATTAAAAAGCTGAAATTGAACCACAAGCATATGCATATTTGTACAAGCAGTTGTATATATTTGGTCACCAGTGGAAATTTAAGTGCTTTGTTAGCAATAAGATATGATGCAAATGGAAAAAGAAAATCTGCGGAAGGAGAAAATCTGTGCAAGAAAATGCAAAACTGCTAATACTCTGTTGTAAAAACACCTAGTACGTGATAATACTAATGATTCCAATTCAATTTTCAGGACTCATCCTAATGGACAGTCTAAAAAAACTGAATGTGTCTCCTCTTTACTTATTAGAAGAAAATATTGGAGGAAAAGAAAGAATCCAGTGCTTCCTCTTTAGATGGAGGAATTGGGAAATATAAAGTTTCTGCTAAAGTAACTAGAATCACAAAAGACTAGAAAAAAAGAACTTTTGTCTCCTGACAGACTTAATATTCCAGACTTTGTAACATTTAACAAACTGACCCATTAAAACTGTGCCAGCCTTAAGGCTTGATTTCTAGAATAAAACATGGTGTCCTTTAAAAAAGCTACAACACCCTTTCTGCTATTCTGTGAAACAGGGGAAATTTTGAGCAAAAGAGACTGTTCTAATGAACTATAAGAGCCATTTTGGTCTTAATGCCAATTTGTTAGGAGATGATTACCAGAGACCCTGTCAATGTCTGGCTAAAAGGAGTAAATTTTGAACAAAATATATAATAGCTTTTATAAAATTATTTGAAATGGAATTGTGATGGATCTTAATTATTCATTGGCTAAATCTATTTCTCTCTCTTGAGATAACGGTGCCTTAGCTATACCATTTTTACTAATTTATGTATCATGAGCTTTGTGAAGGACTTGAGTTTTTCTCACTGTATTGATACTATGCCATGGTAGATAGAGGGAGAAAATCTTCTCCTTATAAGATTATAACCTTTGAGTTAGCTGATTTGTCCCCAGCCTTCTTAGAAATTGTCTGAAATTTATTCCTTTACAATTGGCTTCACTGCAACATTTCCCAGAAAAGATGTTCTTACCAAGACTGCTTCTTGCCATATCTTCATACTTCCATCAATAATCAGCTTTGCCCTGTACCACACTCCTACCCACACTATAACCAGTTTTCAGTGCTTTGAATAAGTTAAACTTCCACTCAATCATTATCTTCCTAAACTGATCAGTTTAAACTTTAACTGGTTTGTTATGGGGGCTTTTCAGTTAACACACTCCAGAAAACTCATTAGATTATTTCAATACATGTTCCTAAAGGGTGTTTCAGGTGTTCATATATCTTTAACTTTTACCCTGACTTTTCCTTTGCCTGAATTCTGGTCTTTATTCAAACCAAGAACTTCTGTGCTATCCTATTTAAATCTTTATCTTCTCATGAAATGAATTCATTCCAACTTCCCCTCTTACTTTTTAAATTTCCGAGTCTCTGACACAGAGATACACATTTAAAGACAGTAAACTGAGTTTCTCAATGGCACTCAGTAAAAAATGGAAATCTGCTCATGCATATACTTGCATAGATGAGTCTTTCTCAGCAAGTACAACTCTGTGCCTTGTGCACAGAACGAAATTTCTTGAGGGTTTTAAGTCTGTCACATTTCTCACACTGCTTTATATTTAGTGTTTATGTTTCAATTCTTAAAAGGGATAGTCTCTTCAGTCATAAAACAAATCTGCTTTTTTTTCTGTGGTCACTGGTTTTAATTTTGGACTTCACTGCATATTTTGTAAAAAAAGAAAAAAACAAACCTAATGAAGAAAAAGGTGCTACACTAATAAGTAATCAGGTCAAATGAAAATATTGTCCATAGCTGATACAAGTGTGTATTTCAGGTTGCAAAATAAAGCAAAGTTCATTTTTCCCTTCCTTGATGGCTAATTATTTATCCTCCCTTATCATTATGCCATCAAGGCATGCTTCAGAGTTACAGCTGACTCTCTGTAATTAGGTCAGTTTGTCTTTGGGTGACAGCCAAATGTGCACAAGAGATTAAAAAACTCTTTGCTCTTTCATCTTTTGCATTATTTATAATTATAACTTAAATAGTATATAGTGAAGTGTACTTCAGAAGATAATATTTCATTATTCTTGCTACAAGTTCATTCAGGTGGTTGTTTTTTCCTTATAAAGTGCTTCTAAGTGAAAACATCTATTTACACTGTATTTTGGGATCATCCTTTTTTTTTTAATAGTCATTCCATTGCACTGCTTACAAAGAGAAGGCATGAAAAGGCATGAAAACTCAATATTATTTCAGGAATAATTTTTCATGGAAAGAAGTGTCAGACATTGGAATGGACTGCCCAGGGAGGTGGTGGAGTCATCATCCCCAGAAGTCTTCAAAAAAGTACTGCACATGGCACTCAGTGCTCTGGTCTGTTTGACAAATTGGTGATCAGTCAAACATTGGACTTGATGATCTTGGAAGTAATTTCCAACCTAAACAATTCTATGATTGTGTGATTATTGGATAATTTAGCTGAAATATGTATGATGGATACCTCAGCCATTTCAAGTCAGATATATGTGTGGTTACACATTTAACTAAGACTCCTAAGAAACCTTAAGGCTGGAAACTGAAGGCACATTTAATAATATGAAATGCTGTGCAAAATCACTAGTTTTGGAACATTACCTTCATAGCAGCTTTACTGCTCATTCCTACCCCTTCATTTTGCTCTTTCTTCACACAATCTGTCACACACTGCCAATGGCATCTGAGAAATGATCTGGAGAAAATGAAAAGACTTTTTTGTTGTTATTCCTTTCTTTCTTGTAAAGCTGCCATTTTTCTCTAATCAGATTCATAGCCCAGCTATACAAATAGCTCTGTTGTGCTGGCGCAGTGGGATGTGCAGTGCCTAGACAACAAGGAACCTTTGAGAAGAATGGAAGTGGTTTAAAATCAGTCTTGCCCTGGAACAGAAATCACTGCCCAGGGAAAACTCACAAATGGAAGTCTCTGGATTTAGGTGGCTGAATCCATTTTAAGCCCTCCATTTTCTGTATCCAATGTGAGTGCCATGCTTCCCCTACAACATTTCATACAGAGCTATGGTGTATACAGCTTCAAAGCTACCTCTGATAGGCTGGTTACAGAAAAAGTAAAAAAAAGAACCCACAAAAAGCCCATACATAGCAAAAACCCCAGTGTTGATTATTCAGTTGTTACTGATTTTCATTCTCACAGAAGACTATGAAAGCTGATGAGAATCTTAGAGCATTTCCATTATGGGATGTTCCAAATACATGTGCGTATTTGTTGGGGCTATTTCACTGAAAAACTAGACAATGAACTTCCATGTGCACGGTGAACATAGTAGTGCTGATTAGCAGTTGGAATTGATAGTCTTTTGGAGATATTTTACAACCTTTATGATTCAATGATTCTAAATCTCTGAAAAAAACCAATATCATAAGAAGCAATTTTGAATATGAATGTGAAAGCTGACACAGATGAACTTACTAAAAGAAAGTAAAACATTTCTTATCTGCAACTCAAAATTTCTAAAGTGGACAAAAACACTTCCAAAATCTGAATGCTTCACTTTTTATTTTTTTCCAATCAGTTTACTTATTTTTTTGAGTTTGAAGCTCTCTTCTAAGTCATTGTACAGATATGAGGAAAAGGTTAAGAGAATTTAGACATGGTGGCTCTGTGACACTTTCTATTTGCTTAACATTCGAGTCAGTTTTTCCTCAGCATCAATCAAAGAGACTTGGAAGCTGATGGAAGTGCAAAAGAACTTTCTGGCCTCAGGCATTTGTTTACTAATCATATGGCGTTGCTCAGTGGAGTGACTCACTTTTAATGGGTGCCTAGCTGTGTGGACCAAAGGCAAAGGGGGGAAAAAAAAGAGAACAATTTGTGTTATACTTATCCCAGTGGCTCCTCATGTAACAGTCATAGACAGATTTTCATCACATTTTCAATGTGATTACTACATTGAAATCAAACAAAAACTGTCCAATTACATCATCAGAGAATCTTATCCCATTTTTTATTTGGCCTTAATTTGGGGGATTTCTCAAGAAAATAATATTAAGGATATCTCTACATGATATCTACAGTGACTTGTGGCTGATCTAGTTAGATAAGGAGGAAATTGATTTTACAGGGATTGTGAGTAAACACAATAAATTGCTATGAGTGCCTTTCATACCAGTGTTATGATTTATTGCTTTGGAGAACATCTAAGTTGATTTTATTAGTTTCTGATCTTCTGGAGACTCAACAACACATAACTAGTCTTAACTTCCACATTTCTTGTGTGATCCTTGTAGCATCATCCCAGGGCTGTCCGCTTGATGAGACCATCCAACAGCAAGGTTTATATGCAGCCTGCTTGACAGGGAGTTGAGCAGACCAGATTTGGCACCAAGAAACTTTTTTTGTGTTGACAGACAGTTCATTCCACTCATGGACTAGTCCTAGGCATAACCTGGGAGGTCTCCCAGCATTCAAGTCTCTGAAAATTATTAACCAGTTGGTTTTTCCATATTTTTTTCCTCTGTGGGGTATATACCCTTCTTTGTCCTTTTTTTTGCCATAGTTATGGCTCATTATTGTATAATTAAAGTATTATCTCCCTACCTTTTAAGCTACTCACTATGATGTCTATCTATGAATTTTATGTGTCTTTGTCTATGCAAGGAAGTACTACAGACATCAGTCTGCCTAAATTATTGTAGCATATTTTCTGAGAGTTCTGACATCAGGCTAAGTGCACTATCTACTTCATGAGCAAACCAAACAACCTGGGTGCACTAAAAGTTCATACTAATCACATCCACATGTAACACTGTGTACACTTTCACCAATATAAAAGCACTCTGCACTTAAAGCACTGCAACATAATGCATATCCATGATCTTGTTTAAAAAAAATAAATCCTTTGATTCTCATTGACTGCTCCTCAGAGAGGTGAAAGGTATATTCCTTGTTATGTATAATCCCTTCGTGTATGGTATTTAGATAGGAAGCATCACAGACTATGTGTTCAGGTCAGCAGAACATTTTACACAGTGTGTTTTGAACTGTAAATTTGCTATATTTGATTTAAGCACAGAGGGTGATTTGAGAAACTTGAAGGAAAATCTCAATTTTGAGAAGTTGTAACCTTTTCATCAGTGGGATATATATATACACACATATATACATATATACACATCCACATATATACATATATACTTATATGCATATATACAGGTAATGCTGTATTTACACCTTATTTATCCTATTGAATAGGGGGTTCTGTGTTTGAAAACTTCTGTCCTAAACTATTGGCTCTCATTGCCACAACTGAAGCATATTGTCCATTGTCAGAAAATATTTTTGCCTTCCATGAAAAAAGTAAACATATTTTAAAGCATCAATTCAACTTTTTTTGAGGAAGAATTGGAATTTTCAGTGGAAATCAATATTTTCCTATAAGATATTATTGTTAGTCAGTAAACCACACAGTGCTAAACAACTTTGGTTAAAAGTTTTCCATGACTTCACCCTGATAAGACATAATAACACATAAGTGAAGGGTAAGATCTCATTTAGCAGACAACATAGAAATATTCATTTTGGTTTTGGGGAGGTACATTTATCTTCCCCAGATAATCACAGAATACTTTCTTTCAACAGCTTAATTTCTCTTTTTGGTGTTTTGGTTGTTTTTTTTTTTGTGATTGAATCAATGTCATCTGCAGAACACAGATCTTTACATCTCCTGCTGTTTCTAAGGTGTGTTAGTGTTGTGGATGGGATGCTGCACTTCACCTCTAACAGACAGATAGCAGCACATTTGTTAAAAAAACCCCAGTGATTCAATGACTTTTGGTGCTAAATCTGATGGTGGTTTAACAAGATCTGATAGCAAAGTACTCTTGATTACTCACTGCTAACAGGACAGGTTCAGACAAAACTGTCAAGGGGACACTTTGGATGAGTGATGAGCTAAACTCCTCAGAGGGGAGCTTCAGTGTAGCAGGACCCAGGCTTAATCCTGGACTTGGTAAATAGTTTCTGTCTGAATGACTGTATTTTGCACCTCTTGTCTAAGATTTCAAAGCTTATCATGCCATTACATGCTTACTGGGTGTCTGATTAGATAAAGAATCTCTAAACCTTCAGCAACCTTTAAGCAGGAACTTTTCGAGGTGTCCCTACTCCGGGGTAGATCCTGTTGCTTATCCCATGCAGGATAGCTGAGTGTGCCCTGGGCTCTCCACTGTTTATGAAGTGAAGAAATGGGCTCATTGTCATACCTGCAGCTTGAAGGAAATTTGAGCTGGATGCCGCCATCACAACCAGATGCATCCACTAGGGATTTTCTTTTTCATTCAAGTTTTGGTATCAGTGAGTTTAGTTTATGGTTTTTAGTAGATGTTTGTCTTCCTTCTTGGACATTAGATAGTTGAACTCTCAACACTGGCTTCATCATGAGCACAACTGATTATATTTTGTGGATAAAAATGAATGGTTATTATTCAGTAAATGTTCACTATTAATGAGATGCTCTGAATGGACTTCATAAAGGAGCTTAGTAACATCTCAGTGTAGTGGTACTTCTTTTATAGCTAGAGGAAACAGATCATTTGAAAACACAATGAGAACTAAAGCTTCTATGTGGAACAGAAGGTCAGTCTCTTCATGCAGAGAATGGATGATTGAATAAATGATTTTGCTTGAATTAACAGTTTTGACTTATAATGATACAATATTATCAGAAGTTAGCAATTACAGCCAAAATCTCTTCTTTTCTTTTCAGTGGAAGAAACATCTAAACCCACCCCTGCAATAGAGTTTCTTCTCTTTTTTTTTCTTTGCTTTGTTAAGTCATTATATTTCACATATATGTTTTATTAGTAGCTGTGTGCAATTATCCAAGAGTGTCTGAAAGTTACTGTACAGTTTATCTTTACTTAGGGTAATACTTTGCACATGTTTGGCACTGGTTCCTTTCAATTTATTTTTTTACTTCTAAATGCAGGAAATAGTCTGAAACCCATTAAAATAATTTGGAGAATTCAGTTATATAGATACAGATTTTTTTTTTGTTACAAAGAAATTTCATGGAACTTGTACTGAAACTCAGAGAATGCTAAGTTTTAATGTAGTGAGAGACCAATTACACTAAAAGTAGAAACTGAAAGAAAAAGTGTGTCAAATAGAAACTTCCATTAAAAACCATAAATATTGAAAATTATCCTGTTATAAATAGTTCTTTTTTCACTCAATAGCTCTGTAAAAACAAAAAACTTATATTTGTATTTTGGAAGCAAAGCAAGAGAAAACTGAAGGGAAAAAGATCTGACTATGCTTGAATATTTCATGTGCAACGTGCTACCTATGACAGAATTCCATAAGTTTACCCTAGTACACTCTATCTCACCAAATCCAAACATGTTTAATAATTCTATACTGTCTAAATGCCAGATGGATACTTGTATTTATTTAGATTCTTAGAATAATGACTACATTTTCTACTAATATCAGTAAAAAACACATGCTGACTGTAAGTCATATATGGCAATTTAAATATCCAGATATTATATTATATTGTGTGTGGAGGGTTTTTTAACGACTACTCATAGTGGCCTGTTTAGAACACTGAATTTGAGTTATGGTCGTGTTCTGGGTTTGTATGGCCCAGTTTTGGTAGTGGAGTGGTATTGTGTTTGACAGGTGTTCTGTGGCAGGAAGGAATGATGAATTGGAGTCTATGTTCTTAGAAGGTTAATTTATTATTTTATGATACTATAGTATATTAAAGAATACTATATCAAACTATACTAAAAAATATAAAAAAGATACTTACAGAAGGTTAAAAAAATAATAATAAAAGTTGTGACTCTTTGCAGAGTCCTGACACAGCTTGATACTGATTGGCTGATGAGTGAAAATACGCACACCAGAAACTAATGGAACAATCACCTGTGAGACAAACAATCTCCAAACACATTTTACATGAATAAAACAGAGGAGAAACAATAAAATAACATTGTTTTCCTTTTTCTCTGAGGCTTCTCAGCTTCCCAGGAGCAAAATCCTGAGAAAAAGGATTTTTCCAAAAAATATGATTGTAACAGAGTGGCTACAGAGGTAGGTCCTGTGAGAAGATACCAGGAATTTTTCCCATGTCCTTCCTCAATGTGCCACTGGCAGGAAGGATGTAGAGAAAATCAGCAGTGAAATTGAGCCCAGGAAGATGGGAGGGATGGGGAAAAGTATTTTCAAGATTTGGTTTTATCTCCTATTATTCTACTCTGATTTGATTGGTAATAAACTAATTTCTCAGTCAAATCTGTTTTGCCTGTGATGGTAACTGGTGAGTGATTTCTTCCTGCCCCAGTCTTGATCCATGAATGTTATATTTACTTTTCCCTGCCCATCTGAGGAGGAGAGTGGCTTTGGTGGGCACCTGGCATCTAGCCAGGTTCAACCCACCACAGATCATAAATAATTTTTTCACAGTTTTGTTTCAGTCAATCTTTAGCCCTATTTCCTACAAAAATACATTCTTTTTTAAATTAGATTGCAGCAAAAGTATTATGTACCTTCTCAGAATTGTAAAAAGATTTTTGGACTACTGATGACATTCTGCTGTTTGGAGACAGTTGAGCAAAATGACAATTTTGTACTTTGGAAGTTAATACACCAATAAAGAAAAAAATGTGACAAGCAAGGCAGAAAATACTCATTACTGCAGAAATTAAATCTGAAAACTAGGTACCATAATAGTGGTATTTAATGGCTTTAAAAAAATAGTTTTTGGTTCAGAGAGGAAGCTTTGAATGATTTATTGATCATTATTAATATTATTGTATGGTGAAAATAAAATGGTTGCTTAAGTACAATACTTTCCCTCCAGGAGTACTTACAAAATGTTTTGTTTCCTCAGATAAATGTTCTTTATACTACATTCTATTAAAAAAAAAAGAGACAATCATATTTTGTTCTACAGTGTTAAACTAGGACAGTAATCTGTTTCAGAAGAACTGTAGAAAACATACACTTCAACAGAAGATTCATGACTGAATTCTTATGAACATTTGAAACATTATAGAAAAAAACCCCTCATATTAGGACACTGAAAAGTTTTATTTAAAGAGATACAAAGGATTTCTGAGATTCAGAGATGTGGTCCTAGCTAAAAGGACCTGAAATAATTATCAAAAATTACGTTAATGGCACATGCTTGTAATGCTTGTGATTGCAGTGGAGAAGCACAATTTATTAGACTGCACTGCTGTATAAAGTGTTTGGAAAAAAGGCACTTTTTACCTAATGAAAAGTGACATTTGCACCCACTTAAGAGCTTCTTTACATGTGCTTAACACACGTAAAGAATTATTGCTATATTAACTGTAAGAAGTGTTTAATTTAATAGTGTTTTTCCATGCTTACTAACAAGAGTTAGAACATATAAACTTCTTTCTATTGCATTTTTTTTTGTCTCAAACAGAGCAAATCAGTTACTCATTCACATAGAGCACTGCACTGGAGCCACCATTTCCTGAGTTCAAGACATGTTCACATTGTGGTGGGAAATGAAGTTTGCTACCTCTATTTTCCATGTTCCTGTAATTCAGGCACTGCAACCCTGGCAGTCAGAGCACAGGAAGCTATGTGCAATGAATTGACATGTTTTCAGGGCATGAAAACATATATATGTAATACTACAAGACAACAAACTCCCCAAAGGAGGTGGCTAGGGAATTTCTTATGAAATCACCTGTTCCAAGTTCAATTTGTGAATAAAACTTATTTAGGAGTTCCAAAATCTTTTTCAGTACACACTCAAACTGCTTTTTCTATAGCAATGGATTGATAAATCTTAATATACAAGGACCGTCCTTTCATGTAGGGAAAGTGTCTGTGCCAGGATAGGCACCTTACAGAAACATGATCTAATATATGTCTTCCTTACTACAGGTTTGGGTGACAAACAAAACACAATTTTAAAAAATTCTCCAAGAATCATAGAATGGCCTGAGTTGGAAGGAACCTCAAAGACCCACTGTCATGGACAGGGACATCTTCCACTAGATCAGGTTGCTCAGAACTCCATCCAGCCTGGCCTTGAACACTTCCAGGGATGGGGCAGCCACAGCTCCTCTGGGAAACCTGTGACAGGGCCTCACCACTCTCATAGCAATGAATTTTTTCCTAATATCCAACCTAAACCTACTTTCTGTAGGTTTGAACATTACCACCCCTCCCTTGTTCTGTTACTCCAGGCCTTTATAAATACTTTCTATTTCCCTTGTTGGTTCCCTAATGGAAGGCCACAATTAAGTCACGCGAAAGTCTTCTTCAAGTCACGCCAAAGTCTTCTTCAAGTCACCCAAAAGCCACCCCAAAATCTTCTTCTCCAGGCTGAACAATGCCAGTTCTCTCAGCCTTTCCTCCCAGCAGAGCTGCTCCATCCCTCTGATCCCCTTGGTGCCTCCTCTGGCCTGGCTGCAGCAGGTCCCTGTCCTTGCTGTGCTGGGAGCCCAGAGCTGGATGCAGCCCTGCAGGTGGGGTCTCAGCAGAGGGGGCAGAGGGGCAGAATCCCCTCCCTGGAGCTTGGTAAATACAGGAATTCACTGCCCTGAGCATATCCATAATGACAAATACTTCAATTACACTCTCACATGCTTATTTTTTGCTGGATTTTTAAGTTACAAATTACAAAATTAATTAGAATTCCATTCATTCCATTCCACTGAGAAGGGAAAACAAGGGTAATCACTGCAGACATGTGGGAGCCTGTGTCCCTCCAGCACAGACTGGCATATATACTGAGTTCTCACTAGCTCCCAACAAGATTTCTCACAACTTTCAAATATCATTAACAAAGATTCAACATTTTCAATCATGTACATAAAATCTATTTATTGACAGATATAAAAAAGCATTGGAGTTTTTCCTAATCCTGTTTTGAAAGGAATGAATACATTGATTCTTTTTTTTTTTAGTCTATCTCAGATATCTGAAATGGAAAACATCAGCTGGAGTGCTTTATATTTTGTTTAGTTGCAATAATCTGAAAACAACAGTTTATAACAGAAAGTGTGAGATAATTCTAACCGCCTTTAAAGCATTATTATTTAACTGCCTACAAAACTCTGTTATTTTGAGAGGGCACATAGATCTTTTTAGAAGCAGAATTGGTTTTGAACTGTAAAAAAGAAAGCATTTAAGTACTGTTAGTAACTTGTGTTAGTAATCTCCTTTATTGCATATTGGATATGTATATGTGTATTCTTGTAGCATTATTCAAAACTGTTCAACAATCCCCAGATGGCAAATAGGCAGGAGATACAAAACTGACTTCTGTCCATTATCAGGCAACACCATCTAGTTTCAGGAAGTTCAAAGAATTTGTCCATTCTCCTTCAAATGTTTCTACAGTAGAGAAGAAAGCAACTGAGCAGGCAGAAGAATGAAAAATCTACTATCTGTGAAGAAGAGATGAAAAACATAATTTTCAAAGGATTATATGACATGTCTTTTGGCATACCACCAAAGAAGATTAACTTATATGGAAAATCAGTGGAGAGGGAATTCTGAAATGTTCTTTAATACAAAATCTCTCACTGATATGGGATGATCTGCAATGTACATCCACTTTATTAGAGAGGACTTAAAAATATTGTAATCTATCTGTTGAAAAATAATTATTTAATTCCTTAGAATATGGCCAAAATGTAATTTTGTTGAGTCACTGAAAGTTGCATGTAATTCCCTAATGATAGTGTTTTTTAACCAGGTCAATTGCACATTTTATTAATGAAGCACCATATTGGTTAGTAGTAATTATTTCAAATGAATACTGATAACTCCATTTTTCCATAGCTAAACATATTTTTTATAACCTTGAACATGCACAGCTATTACTTTTTGCTGACAATTTCAATACTAATGGATCCTGTATATTAACAACCAATTTTCTTCTAAGTGCTGAAATACAGCACTTAATGCACTATGCACAAATACTTGGAAAGTAATTTGTTGAAAGCCAAGTGACATCTATTCCAGAGCTTTATATTCCAGTCTTTTTGCAGTGTTGTATCATATGTATCTATGTAGACATGTACACATAAATTCAAAACTTAGGCAATAACATTTTTATTACAAGTATGAATTGTCTTATAATTCTCTCAAGTAGAATTAAAAGTAAACTTTGCAAGTTTTTTGATAACTTCAGGAAACAAAGTATATCATAATTCTTTCTGCACTGAAAAACAAAGATATGACATCTACAAAGAGCAGGAACTACTATTTTCTCCTTTTTAAATTTTGGAATTGTTGTTAAAATGAATATGAATTTTTAAAAAATTAAGAGAATAGATAAATGTGGGTTGGCCCTGGCTGGATGTCAGGTTCCCACCAATGTCACTCTATCCGTCCTCTCCCCACCTGCACAGTGGAGAGAAAATGTAACAAAAGGGTCATGAGTTGAGATGAGGATAGGGAGAGGTCACTCATCAATCACCATCATAGGCAAAACAGACTCAACTTGGGATATTAATAGACTTTATTACTGACCAAAATCAGAACAGGATAATGAGAATTAAAACAACTCTTAAAACCTCCTTCCTCCACTACCTCTCCCTCCTTCCCAAGTGCTACCTCCTGCCCACCAGCAGCAGAGGGAGATGAGGAAGTGTGGTTATGGTCAGTTCACCACAGAATGTTTT
The DNA here is from genome assembly GCF_901933205.1 of Camarhynchus parvulus. Lineage (NCBI taxonomy): Eukaryota > Metazoa > Chordata > Aves > Passeriformes > Thraupidae > Camarhynchus > Camarhynchus parvulus. The sequence goes on from NC_044571.1 coordinate 101,817,348, forward strand.
TGCCACTGCTTCTCCCTAAGGGAGCAGAGTCCTTCTGTTATGGGGGTTCGTTCCATGGGAGAATCCTCTGGAAACTTCTCCAGTGTGAATCCATCCCACGGGCTACAGTTCATCACAAACTGCTCCAGCATGGGTCACCCCCACCGGGTCAGTCCCTCAGGAATAGGCTGCTCCAGCACAGATCCCCTACAGTGTCACACGTCCTACCATGAAACCTACTCCAGGGTGGGCTCTCTCTCCATGGGTCCACAAGTCACTGCCAGGAGCCTGCTCCAGCATGGGCTTCCCACAGGGTCAACAGATGGATGCTGAACCTTCTCTCAGCATCCATCGGCTCTGATGTGTGCCCCTTCCATGGGCTGCAGGGGATCTCTGCACCCCCATGGGCTTCACCCTGAGCTGCAGGGGAATCTCAGCTCTGGAGCAGCACCTGCCCATCCTTCTCCACTAATCTCGGTGTCTCGGTGTCTGCAGGGCGGTTCCTCTCACATGTTCTCACTTCTCTCTCTTCTGACTGCAATTACTTCTGTGCAATATCATTTTTTTTTTTCTCCTTAAATATGTTTTCTCAGAGGTGTTACCACCTTCACTGATTGGCTCAGCCTTGGGCAGTGGCATCTCTGTCCTGAAGCTGGCTGGACCTGGCTTTGTCAGACACAGGGGAAGGTTCTGGCAGCTCCTCACTGAAGCCACCCCTGAAGCCCCCGGTTAACAAAACCTGGCTGTGAGAACCCGATACAAGAAAGAAGGTGATTAAAATAGAGTGCAGCTGAATATATCACTGTGCTGTTGCTACTCAACACAAAGTAGTTTGTGTGCCTTCAAGCTCTTTTGTAATGTTTGAGGCTTGTCAAATTACTACAAACTAATTTTGCATTTAACTTACAAAAACATAAACAGATATACTAACAGATTCTGCAATCAAGTTTTGCCATGCTGTGTTCTGCTCATGAATCCTGAGTATTATAAATTTGCCAAATACAGCAATGAAGTATTCTTTTTTTTTTTCCTTTTTTTTTCCCCCTGATTATATTGGGCATATTATTCTGTTGTGTTCCTGATGTACCATTGTTTCAGTAGTTTGGAGGATTCCTTTGAAAAAAACATGTCAATGGCATGGAAACAGAAATAAATCATGAGAGAAACTTTGCTTTGCTACACTGTTAAAGACATAGAGTGGTTTCTCTAATGCTGCAGCGTGGCCAGTGTTTACATTGGACTGTGTGGTGCTGCTCTACACAGTCCATTGTAAACACTGCGTGAGAAGGGGTGAGAGCTACCCCACTTCATGACCCAGACACATGAGCTATCTAAATTGGCCCAGCTCCGAGTAGATATATTTGTTATTGACTGGTAAAGGAACAACACACCCTGTGTAACCATTGGTAACTTCACTCTTATGCATCATATTTGGGGCAGGGAGAGGACACAGGGCCAGGGTAAGGAGTGCTAATTTGCCTTATATCTGGTAAAAGTCATGAGACCCCAGAGCCTGTACCTCTGGGGCAGTGGTGCCACGCAGTCTGTATCTGCTTGGCAGACCTCAGCATGCCAGATTAGGGGGTGGGGATGAGCAGCTCAGAAACTCCATTTACCTTAAAACTTCAAGAACATCTCACCTGTGAACTGGGGTGAGCTGCTTGGTACATTTTTCTTGAGGCCAAATGGATGTAGATCCTGAGTGCTATTTTCAGTGTTTGTCACTCTGAGAAGCAAAGAAGAGTTGTTTGATAGCTTATTGCCTATTATATTAAATATTTGCTTTTATGTGCTTCATATTCTATGTCGCATCACAACAGAAATTTTCACCATTTGAAAATAACTACTTTTTGTAGACCAAGCAGCTTACACAAGAAAATTGTTCCACAAATATTGGCAATAACCGATGAGTCAAAATCACTCATCTATTAGTTTATTCTCTTCAAATGAAATCCATTTTAGTGATCTGATGGCAGGACTATGCTGACAGCCAAGATAATTCTTGACAGCACAGAAACCTTGATGTTTACCATAGATAATTTTGTTCAGCTAGTTACATATACGTTTGCATTCAGTAGTGCCATGTACTCACAGAATCATCACAGAATAACCTGGGTTGGAAGGGACCTTAAAGGGTTGGATAATCTCGTTCCATCTCCCTGCCATGGGCAGGGACACTTTCCACTCAACCAGTTGCTCAGAGCTCATTCCAGCCTGGCCTTGATCACTGCCAGGGATGAGGTCTGTTTAGTAACATATTCCGCGCAGAAACATCATCTTCACAGGCAAGAGGCAGTCTGGATGCCTTGTGGTAGCAGATGGATTGTCCATCTGGAAATGGACTGGAGAATATCCTAATCAATGGCTTCTCTAACATATCTGTGAAGTAAACTTTCCATCTGGTCAGTGTGTCGTTCAGATGAACCGCACAACAATGCCTCTCCCTATTTCTTCCTCTATAATATTGTTTCCTCTCTTGCAGGAGATATTTAGTGCTTCTTCTTGTCTTCATGACTATGATCTTGCTTGTTGTATATTTTGGCTTACTTATCATCAGACTGAATAGAACCTCTGAGGTCACTATTTTCGGACTTCTGGGCAAATTTATGATCTTTGCAAAGTTGTTTTATTTCTCTCTAACCTTGAGTGAACACAACCTATTGTTCCTCTGGTTTCTGACTTCAGAGCGTCCTTACATTCCAACACATATTTGTGTTCAGCTGAGACCCGTCAGAACAGGCCAGTGGATGTTTGCAGACAACACTCCATGCATACTAACAACTTTTCTTTTGCCAGTCCTCTCCAAGAAGTTGACTGTGCAGCTTAAAAAAACCAAAACCTTTTTTTTTTTAAGTTGGTGTTGTTTGGGAGGTTTTTTTTAAATAGACACAGAAACCTGTGTGTTCCAAGTAGTTCACCATGCTTTGGAATACCTCATTTTTGCAGGATTCCAAGAACGACATGGTGGCAGAACCCTGGCTACAAACTCCTATTAAAAAAATAAATTAATGCTAGATTTCTTATTTACGTTGATTGATTGATGCCTTTGGACCTTGTTTGCATCTGCTTGACTCCTGTCTTTCCTATTTGGATTATTCTGGAGTGTTAGTAGCTATGTGACGTCGTGTATTTGTGCCTTGAACAAAATGTACACAGTATTCTTTGAGGATACTAGACATTGCTGTCAAAGTAATAATTGATAGTGATAGTCCAGAAAAAGCAAAGTTATCTATGGTTTGTTGATAAAGAAAAGTGTTAGCAGACACATTTTATATCATTGGACACTGGAAGCCAGCAATACAAGAAAGAGTATATTTGCTTTAAGGTTGTTTAAATAGACAAATAATTAGAAGTGGAAAAAGTATATTTTGCAATTATAAATATCTAACAGATGCAGTCCCTGTTTGAAAAACTGATCTTTGTATTTCTGTACATGTTGATCTTGTTTCAAAATTGCTACTCCTTTGAGTTAATATTCCTGTTTACCAGGGCCTCTTTTTCATGCCAATGCAACTCACAATAAATGTCCAACAAAAGTTATACATTCTGGTATGGTAAGATTACAAATTAAAAAAAAAAAACCCATCACTTTCTGGACTTTTTTTTTCTTTTTGTGGTGTTTTGTGTCTTTTATCCTGATATAAAAGGTGGAACAAAATTTATAATGTTTCTGTATTTGCAATAATTTTTTGTAGTTTTGCAATACATTAGGTGTATCACAGCACAAAATGAACCTTAAAAGCCACTTATAGTTACTCTGTAAGTATCATCCCTTAGACAAAAACTGCCCTGGGATTGATGCTTCTTGCACATCAAACACACTCATTAAACTTGGTCATTATACTTTCTGAACTACAGATTGGAAATTTTGTATTCAAGTCACAGTCTTGCTTACTTATGTTGTTTAGTTTCTTGTAATGTGAAGGCCCTTTGATTCCAGATTCTCTTTTGATGAACTTTAATGTAAGTAACCCCCGACTGGCATATTTGTTATGTGGAATCATTAAAGATAATTATCTCTTCCTTTGAGGTTAAAAAGATGCTTGGGGTTAATTCTTTTTCCAGCTAATATTATACATTGAAAAGATTATTATTAATGGAATGAATATACAGAATACAACTGTACATATGTGGGTTTATTTATTTACACCATAAATATAATATGCCATATATGCATGTATATACAATAGAACCTGCATGATTAGACATTAAGTGCTCATAAATTAAGATATAATCCATTCATCTTCTCAACCTTATCTCCTCCAACACAGATACACACAGAATATTGTATGATAGAGAGTATCAGTATTTTTAGAATGAAATTACTGACAGACTCATAATATAGAATCATAGATTTATAGACTCATTTAGGTTAGAAAGAACTGTTAAATTATGGGGTGCAACTATAAACACTACCAAGCCTACCATTAAACCATGTCCCCAAGTGCCACATCTAAACAGCTTCTAAATAATTCCAGGGATGGTGACTCAACCACCTCCCTAGTCACCCTGTTCTAGTGCTTGATAACCCTCTCAGTAAAGAAATTTTTCTTGATAAAATAATTGCTTCCCTGTTAAAACTTGAGGCTATTTCCTTTCAATCTATCATTTGTTACTTGGGAAAAGTTACTGACCCCACAAAATTTATAAACTATGTGAGCTTTAGCATTTTGAAAGGGGTGTTTCCAAAAGTAATACAAATGATGGAAAAATTAGCTAAGAAATTTAGTCTGTTAATTGATATTAACTCTGAAATAACTCTGTCTTATTTCCAAACAAAATTCTTTTAAGCAAATGATTCCAAACACTTATTCCTGATATAGTCAGGTTTTTTCCTAACTAAAACACAGTGTTTATTGTTTGGGCACTAAATTTATCAGAGGACCAAATTGCCTTAAGAGTCAAAAAGAGGAACTTAAATTCTTTTTTAAATTGGAGATAGTTGTATTGGCTGGATTTAACTAGGAAAATCAACAGACTTCCTTTGGGAGGTATGGGGGAAAGAGCTTGAAATTTTTTTGAGTCGCAGTTATGCAGTATTTCTGAAGAAGAAATTATGTGGCATGATGACAAGACAAATTGATGGAATCCCTATGAGTCTTATTTTTTGTGGAAGTCTAGTCCATGTAAGGCTCATTAAAGCTGCAATTAAAAAGCTGTTCCAGGCAGAAGAGGATTGCATGTTTCTGAACAAGTACAAATCCTGTCCCATTTACAAATGTGATTCAAGGCTAATTATTGGAGATTTCATCAAAGTTTTCTCACATCAGTGGCAAATCTACTTAGTTTAGATGAAATGCAGGCCAGGCTTGCTTGGAAAATGATCTGCTGTGGAAAGCATGTCAAAGCCATGGAGACCTATTGATAGGCACACCAATATCTACTATGAACATTTATGAAACAAACCATCAAGATGCTTTTTCTAAGCAATCATTGACTTATTCATTCAGAATTTAGGACAAAGTGCTTTAAAAATTGAAAAGAACGTGTTTTTACTTCTGCTAATCTCCTTTAGTGGAACCCACTGAGCATTGCTGCTGTCTTTCCACAGCAGCAAAACATGTCTCTCTAAATTCCAAGTGTTGCAAAGATGCAAATTACTAAATAAGCATTTATAAAAGCCTTCAGTTACTCGGTGCCTTCACTGAAATGCTGAATTCTTTTGACTGACAGGTACATATCCAGAAAAAAATTACCATCTTATTAAACTTTAGATTCTTTAATTTATTACTCTTACTTGCAAATGCTTCAAAACTAAGTGCCAAGTGCACAATACTATTAAAACAATCATAAAAAAACAGTTCTAATGGTTTTAAAAGTCCTTTTGTGAGGATGTAGGCAATCATTCATAAGGAAAAAAAATCTAAAGAAAATCAGCTTAATGGATTTAATAACCTGTGAATAAATTGAAAAAAAAAGTATAAGATTATTCATACCTAAATTTGCTTTTTAAATATGGGTGTTTGTTTCAGTTTCTGCATTAAATATGTTACTTCTTATAAGCCTTTTTTTTTTTTTTCCCAAGGAGGATTTTGTCATACTGTGGCTCTAATATCCCAAGGACAGTGGATTTTTAAACTTTTATGTTTGTATGCCATTATCTTGTTTAGGCTTTAAGGATAATGTAGCTCCCAATTCTTAATGAAAAGGGAACTAAATGAGCATTGAAGTTCCTGCTGAGGAAGTCAGCAAAAGTTAAAGGTATCTGAAATTTAAAATAGCGATGAAAAGTGATTGCAAGTTAAAAGCCTGCTGTTTTCTCTTAAAACACTGTAATAATGTGTAAATTAAGCTTTATAAGAAAGGGATAACTCTTCAGAAACAGCTTGCATTCTCTCTACATGGAGATGAATTGCTCAGCCATATTGGATAATTTTACATGGCAGGGAGACTAAAGGTGTTAATAGTTTTATAATGTTAGCTTATTATAGGATGGGTTTGTCTATAATTCCTTATCTGATGGAAACATACATATAATTTTTAAGTAGTGCGCATAAAAGTAAACCCAGTGATATACAGAGCTGCTTTCTATGCATTCCTGCAAGAAATACACAGAGGATTTCACTAGCAGGCATCGAAGTCTGAAACAGGTGTCCTGGTTTGGGCTGGAGTTAGTTTTGTTGGACAGAATTAGAAAAATTCTGGAGTTAGTTTTGTTGGACAGAATTAGAAAAGAACTTCTGTTCTTTTCCTGTCAGGGGGAAAAAAATCTCAAAATGAAATCACTTAAAAATGTTTAGAGGAAGAGCGTGAAAAACAAGGAATAAATACATGATAGAGACCTGACACTCAGAGAAATAATTTTTGTGGTATTATAGTTTTGAAACCTGACATTTCACTTGTAATTCCTAACCATCTACCTCATAAGCAGATAAATGAATATAACTAGATCTTGATAAATATTTGAGAGAGGAGATAGAAGAAAAGAACATGGTCAAATATAAAGGAGACAGAGCAAAAATGTCTCTCATCTATCCCTAACCAAAAAGTATAAAAATCTAGGACTAAATAAAATGAAGAAAAAAAGAATGAAAATGTGATTGAAATAGCAGTTAAGACATTAGAAACAGGAAATTAGTGAATTGACATTGGAAAGAGTGATTAAAAAATTCAAGTGTTGCTTTAATAGTTTCATTGCAGAATGTGTCTCTCATATATTCCTTCATTTTTGTTTCATTCATTCATCCTCATTACAGGCTGGCTTTCACGCATGTCATTTACCATCATTTTATTTTCTACTTGCCATAATTTTTCCTTCCATTTTTCCTGTATTGAATTTTTACAAAATTGCTATACTATTCCCCATCTGGGGAGTCTGTATGCATAAAGCAATCTCTGCAGCTAAGACAGCTGCACAGGAATCTTTTCAAGAGGTTGATGCAAAGCTTTTAGATTACACAGGTAGGTTTTTAATCAGATGTTCAAATTTAAAATCAATGATAGGAATTAGAACCTGAAAGGCATGCCTTTAATGCCTATCCTGCATCCTCACTTCCTTTTTCTATCCTTATTTGTAACAGAAAATAATCATAGAATCATAAAATATCCTGAATTACAAGGCACCCACAAGAATGACTGAAATCTGACTCCTGGCCCTACAGAGAACACGGCAAGAATCCCACCTTGTGCCTGAGAGTTTTGTCCAAACAATTCTTGAGCTTTTTTCAGCTTTGGTACTGTGGTCACTTCCCTGGGAGCCTGCTCCAGAGCTCAACCCCCTGCAATAAGAATCTTTTCCTGCTATCCAGTCTAAACCTCACTGGACACAACTTCAGGCCATTCCCTCAGGTTCTGTCACTGGTCACATATAGCAATGCTGTGATGGCCCCAACGAGGGGAGAGAATGATACATCTGACTCCATGGATATCAGAAGGCTAATTAATTACTTTATTATGCTATAATATTATACACATCTAAAACTGAATCTCTCAAGCACTCAAGCCTGCACACACTGCACACACTGCACTGAATTTCCTGACTGTCTCATGACTGTCAGCCAACAGTCCAACACCTACACTCTCTTGGGCCTGATAGGCCAAGGAAACAAAACATCCTCACTTTGGGTAAACAATCTCCATGTTGCATTCTACTTTGGCACAAACACAGGCACAGCAAGTGCTTTCCCCTTATCTGAGGTTCAGAGAATGTGAATCTCAGAAATCCTTAGGAGGAATAGTGGCTTGCTTTTCTCTGTGAAGACAAATGTGGCAACAGTCATAGAGAGAAGAGATTGGTGCATGCCCCTTCTCTGCCCCTTGTAAGAAAGCTGCAAACAGCAATGAGCTCTGTCCTCAGTCTCTCTTCTTCAGTCTGAACGGACTAAGAGACCTCAGCTGCTCCTCACAGAGCTTCCCCTCAAGGCTCTTCACCATCCTTGTTGCCCTCCTTTGGACACTCCCTCACAGCTTTATATTTTTTTATATCATGGAATCCAAAACTGCCCCCAGCAGTCAAGGTGAGGCTGCCCCAGCCCAGAGCAGAGCAGGACAATTCCCTCCCTTGCCTGGCTGGTGATGCTGTCCCTGATGCCCTCAGGACATGGATGTCCCTCCTGGCTGCCAGGGCACTGCTGGCTCAGATGCAGCTGGCCATGGACCAGGAGCCCCAGGTCTGTTTGTGCAGCACTGTTCTCATATGTCATTCCATGAAGGGAAATACATTAGATGCTTTCAACATGATGCATAGAGTGTTGTTAAAGTAAAGTAATTATTAGTATAACTAGACTTAAACTAGGTAGAAATATAAGGATTACTAAGGGTACAATAAAATTGAATATGATAAGGTCCCCCTATCCAAGTACCATGACCTTAGTCTCTTACTCTTCTTCGACATTCATAGCTGTTTTGTTTGTAATTCCTAGAACTTTGTTTTGTTTGTTTGCTATTCCTATAACTTTAATTTGAAATCTAAAAAGAGAGTTATCAAAGAAATTACTAATGTTGTTTTAGTGGGCTTTTTTTTTACTGTGAATTTTCTTCTTACACAGAAAAAAAGTTGGTATGATGGCAGTACAACACCTCAATTACTCTTTAATCAAGCTGATCATGTTAAAATGCAGTTCTGTTCATGAATAAGTTTTTCACATTTCATTGAGAAGATATTTGTATTGATGAAAACAAATACAGTTTGATCCCTCTCTCAAACTGAAGACAAGTAACAATATTTTCACTGCTGTTTCTTGCTTTTAAAAGCTTTTCTTCATTGACAGCCTGGTATGTTTTCTTTAATGAGTTACTATTGGTAGGAGTACCTATGAAACAGACCAACATTGGTCTGATAAGATGCAAAAAAAAGATGAAAAACAAAACTTAAAAATTAGAGTAGCAAAAGAAATCTGGGAGAAAAGAAAGAAAACTTCCAAAAAGGCTTGCTGGGTTTTTTTTATCTTTGAGATATGTCACAGATTCTTATCCATATTTAATAGCAGAAATATAAAAAATATAGTTAAAAGAGAAGTGTTCAGGAGACAAAAGGCAAATTGAGGTGCATGGCTAAACATTTCTAGAGAAACTCACCCAAACATACACGTGTTTGTGCTAGGTAAGAATTAAACAACATCCTAAACCACACTGGAAAACAAGGACATTTAATGCTTGCCATAGCCAAGCTTTCTCATTAATCTGCCCTTGCTTTACCTTCTTCCCGTTCTCCAATGAGAACACGAACATTTTCATCACTTCTTCACTTGAATACTTGTGTAAATCTATGGCTGATGTTTCATGGCCTCAGAACTGTGTTTTCACAGTGATTTAACAGATTTTCAAACAGTGACTGGTTCTCATGCAGACATTTGGGCCAACTCCATGCTCCACAGTCCAGTTTGTTGCCAGACATTAAATTAAATAAATACAAATCAAGAAAATAAAGATAATTTCTTACCATCTTATTTTATTTTGTGGTGGTTTTGGCTGTGTATTTAGATTCGCAACACATAAGATATTTGAAGAAGGAGTTTAAGAAGCATTAAAAGGCAAAAAATGTAATTGGAATAGATAGTCCAAAAGTTCTTAAATATTAAAAGTTCCTAGATATTTAGATCTCAGAAAAATATTTAAAAGCAAAACTTTAGTTAAGATAAGTAAAAGCAAAAAAATCAGATTTAGCCTAAATCTTAATGCAATCAGTCTATAAATTTGTTTTCAGGTAGTTTGTTATAACTGTGCAAGTAGATAAGACTGATATAATCAGTAGCTAAAATGTGTTTGTTGGTGTTCTGAATGATAATTCTAAATAACATAATTCTCCAAAAGGATACAAAATACTCTGTCAAAATTTAACTTGTCAGGGATGGGTTGTAACAGGGAACATGGGCTTTTCATCAGCTGACAGTTGTCTGTGGATCTAATTGCCATCCAACAAAAACATATAAGATTTTTAATACAGAAACAAAAACATAGATCCTTGTGTCTCAAACAGAGTGTGTCTAAAACCAGGTGAATGGCTATGAATCTACAGGAGATTGCAAAGGTTTCCCCTGAGAGAACTTAGAGGGTGTTGTTGCTAAGTGCAAGGTAGGGGCAGAGATGGAGGAACCTTTTGGACTGGGGATGGTTTATTTGGTGCCATGTGTGTGCTTGCTATCAGCTGGGTACAATTAATCTGATTTTTTAAACTGACAAGAGCCATTTAGAAATTCTGCATGTGAGTAACTGTGGCACACCTTGTCTTGACTGGTAACAGGGCTACTGGCATCAATTGGGACACCACTCTCCATCCTTGGCTTATTGTTGGCAGAGCCATACTTCAGGTGGACTCAAGACTCAGGTTGTGTGATCAAAATTAGTTTACATCTCTCTGTATAACATTAAAGCTTAGTCTGTGCTGAACATTCTTGGACCTTCTGACATTTATGTGCCTCTCAGGGACAAATGAATTTAGACTGAGTTTCTTCTACACCTGTTTTCACTGAAATACCTTCTAAAGCCTGAGATGCCAGCTTCCAACACGAAAAATTAACCAGATTGTCTCTAGCTTCAGCTTACAGATTGACTGCTTTTGCACTGCTCATGGCAGTGGGTTTGATGAGGAAATAATAGCTGAATTTATTTGCATATGGATGCAGCTCATGAGTGATAGTGCACATCTGGCCATGGCAGTTTTCTTGTTTCGTTTCTGCAAAGAACACAACACTGCCTTGCTAGGCATGACAGAGGAGAACTCTGATCACTAAGAAGCATTTGTCATCTTTAGCTACATCAAGTAAAAAGTGATAGCATGCTGATACACCTGCAGGAAAACCAATTAAGATCAATTACCATGCGATGATACATACATTTTGAATCAGCAATTCTTCTACAGATCTGAGCTACGATACAGCACTTTGTGAAGCGCTAAAGATGACTCAGGTGTCATGTCTTATAGCTCATTTGGACTGTGCAATCAAAGAAGGTAAGGCATAGACATAAACTTCTGCCACTTCCTTCTGCAGGAAGAACACTTTAAAGACTCAGTAGCTACTCTTTGGGATTCCTCATCTGTAGCTGTTCCCCAAAATTTGGATCACATTATTTTAATATATATCCCTCTATCTCTCCCTGCCAAAGGACATCTGTATCAAAGCTAGACACTTATCCTGACTGGAAGTGAGTGTGTTGACTAAAGGTGCAATACATGGAACTACGTATGAAAGTCACAGTGAATGGCAAAAGTAATTTTGAGTTCAGTGCAATTCTTTGTAACAGCTGTTGACAGAAGCCATGGATGGAGGTTGAAAGACCATAAAATCATAGAATGGCCTGGTTTGGATGGGGCCTTAAAGATTCCAATCCCCCTGTCATGGGCAGGTACTTCTGTTACTAGAACAGGTTGTCCAGATTGCTATGAAACATAGCCTGGTCTTGATCACTTCCAGGGATGTGGCATGCATAGCTTCCCAAGGAAACCTTTTCCAGCGCCTCACCACCTTCACAGTAAAGAATTTTTTCCTAATATCTAATCTAAACCCCTTTTCTTTCTGTTTAAAGCCATTTCCCCTTGTCCTGTCACTCCAGGCCCTTGTAAATAGTCTGTCTCTGTTTTTCTTGTGGGCTCCCTTCAGGTAGTGGAAGCTCATAATTAGGTCACACAGAAGCCTTCTCTTTTCTAGCCTGAACAACCCCAATTCTCACAGCATTTCCTCAAAGGAAAGGTGCTCCATCTCTCTAATCATCTTAGTGGCCTCATCTGGATTCACTCCAACAGGTGCAACAGACCATAATATCTTTCCTGGAAGACCCTCCCCTGTATGCCTTGGAGTGAAAATGGCAACTCCTTGGTTACCCTCTTGCCCAAACATCAAACTGAAATCATGAAAAAGGTTTGTGCTGCTGCGGCTGCCAGTAACTGTAACACAAAAAGACTGCCATCAACATCCTGAATTTGAGCCACCATTGACTCCAGGATGCCTCGCAGCACAAAGAAGATTCTCTGCCTCCTAAAGCTGCCATGAGATGATTGTGTCCCTGAGAAATGCTGAGTCCTTTAAAGGGAAATCACTTCCCTATGGCACTCTGCTCAGAAGCACAAGAATCTCCTCTCTGGTATTGCCTCCACACATTCTGGAGCACATCTGCAACAAAGAAGACTTTGAAAATAAAAGCTATGACTAAGTTGGAAGATGAGGAATGGTCTGTTAAAGGTTGTGTACTGAAATTAGGTTGCAAGTAGATTGCAATTATTTAGGAATTTCAAGTAATGCTAAAGGCAAGGAGGAACAAATACATGGTCAGAATGACATAGAAATAGAGATTTATAGGGATTTTAGAGTTGCATACAAAGGGAGGATGCAATGTTGAACACTCTCATAATGTGAACAGCCTGAAGGATCTGGCTGGTAAATAGGTGGTATGGGAGTATGTAGGGGGCCACATTCTGGTAGGTTTCCTGGCATGCATACAGAAATTTTCCTCCAAAAAAAAATTAAATAAAATGCACCAAAACCACTTTGAGACCAAAGAAATATCAAAAATCAACAAAAAATCATAAGAGATTTCTCTCTCTCTCTCTCTCTCTCTCTCATACACACACACACACGCACACACACACACCCCTCTCTAAGTTGCTAAGATATGTGCACTCCAAAAGAAATATGGACATGAAAGAAGAGCCTACAAAATGAATTGAACATTTGAATTTAAAGTTCAAAAGTAAATTTAAAAGATAAATTTTGAATAAATCTAAGTGACAATCTCTTAATTTAACAGAAATGAATCCTTCTAAAAAAAAAAAGAAATTCGGAAAACATGAAGTTTGGTAACAACTGTGTGAAATGAGAGACAGTGGCATGATCCAACATGAAGCAAAAAAAGCCTTTATGCAACAATTTCTCTTTGAATAGGCAACTCTTTCAAGGTGGGAAAGAAGATAAGGTTTTATGATTTGCATAAGAAAAGTTTATCTTCAAGACAAAAATAAAAGGAAAAATATAATCAACTCTTTATTATATTTCTAGAACGATACCCCATCCCCTTCTCAAGACACACCACTCAAGCATTTATTTTCAATAACCAGTAAGATTTTTTTGATTTCTGAAACAAATATATTCCATGAAATCTAAAAATTTATTCTAAATAATAATTTTCTTCTTCTCTTTTGGTATATATGGGTGAAAACATATTTCTTATGTGCTAACTAGCACATAAGATGTGAAATTAATTATCTTCCAGCCAAAGTGAATAATTAAGAAACCTTGGTGACAATTAATAACAATTGGTTGTAATGAAAAATTCTCCAGCTGTATTTCTTACTAATTAAACTTCATGAAGAGAATATTAATATATAGCTTAAATAGTGTTCATGTTGCAGCTACAGTAGACCTGTGTTCCCTCCATCCTATTAAGATAGTTCATCTGATATGTTATACCTATTGGCAGTTTTTATTGCCACACATATGAAGAATTCAATGCGTCTTTCAAAAAAGGTGATGAGCAAAAATATCATCATATGAATAGTGCACATGAGTTCTGCCATACAAAGTTTTACTTTCCACTTCCTAGTCCTTCCACAATCCAAGTATGCTCCTGTGACTCTCATTTTCTTTCACCTTTTGCAGAATTTGAGGCTAGTCAAATGCTGAAGGTTGATCAAGGGATCAAATGAATTTGTGTGAGATCATAATTGTTTTGAACAGGGAAAGGTGCAGGCACAAATAAAGGACAAAATTATTAGATAACAGCACAATATTTAGATGAAGGAAAAGCTGCAGGTATAAAAAGAATTTCTCACATATTCTCATTTCTATCATAATAAGTCACACTTAAGACGAAGTATATGACAAAATGGAGGAACTGTATTGAACAAAAATACATTGCTCTTTGTTGGGCTGTAGGTTGATTGATTACATCCAGATTAACAAGCTGAAGTAATCTTATTCTTCAGTGATATGGTTAAGAATGGCCTTTATGAAATGTGTCAAATATAACATAAAAAGATAAACTATCTGATGAAAATATTCCTGAGAATATATTAATCCTAAAGCAAACGCTGTGAACAGAATAGCAGAGGCACTACTACTCCAATAGTTGTCACTCAAGTTTACTAATATTGATATGAAATCCATCTTGTTTTTCTGATAGTACTTTAATGCAATTCAATTGAATGATGTAGCTGTTGTGGTTTTGACACTGGCAAAATGCCAGGCACCCACGAAAGCTGATCATTCACCCTCCCCTGCCACAGCTGGACAGAGGAGAGAAAATTTAACAAATGGTTCATGAGTTGAGATAAGGACTGGGAGAAAACACTCCAAGGGAAAAACAGGTTCAACTTAGAGGTAAAAAAGTGAATTTGTTACTAACAAGATCAGTAGAGGATAATGAGAAGTAAAATAAGGCCTTAAAACCACCTTTTCTTCTCCCAATCCCTCCCTTCTTCTCACCCACCCCACAGGGAGATAGGGCATGAGGGTTTTGGTCAGTTCATCACCCAAGATCATCTTCCACTGCTCAGGGAGAGGATTCCATCCCTTGCTAAGCTGTGGGGTCCCTTCCCACAGGAGACAGTTTTCTATGAACTTCTCCAGAATGGTTCCAATCTCACAGGAAGACTCAAAAAACCCAAAACTGCTGCAGTGTGGGTCACTCATCCACAGGGTGCAGTCAGTCCTCCAAGGACAGGCAGCTCCAGCCTGGAAGCGGGGGTTCCCTCTCTCCACCAGGTCTCCCATTGGATCACAGGCTTCTCCAGGTATCCACTCACTCCCGCGTGGGCCCCTCTCCCACGGGCTGTGGGTGGATCTCTGCATCCCCCATGGGCTGCAGGGACACAGCTGCTTCACCATGGTCTCATCACATCCTGCAGAGGAATCTTGGCTCTGACATCTGGAGCACCTCCTGTCCCTCCTTCCCCACCGACCTTGGCGTCTCCATGTTGTTTCCTTCATGTGTTCTCACCTCCTCCCCTTCTCTGGCTGGAATTAAGACTGTGTGCCTCACTTTGTTTTGATTTTCTTTAAAAATATGTTATCACAGAGGTGTTACCAGCCTCTCTGCCTCTCTAATTGGCCCAGCCTTGGCCAGCAGCATGTCCATCTTCAGAGCCATTTAAGAGATTGGCTCTGCCAGACATGGTGGAAGCTTCCAGCAGTTTCTCACAGAAGCCACCCCTGTGACTCCCCCACTACCAAAAACCAGGCCATGCAAAACCAACACAGAACCAAATTTTCTTTATGCATTTTATCACTTATGATGCCACAGAAATATATTAATCTTCCAAAAAATAAATCAACAAACAATGAAAAAATAGTTTGTGTGTTTCAGGGGACCGTAAAATACTTTAAATCTTTCCTCTTGAACACATGTTCAAATGCAGATTCCCATCTGTAAAAAAAGTTGTGTTTTAATTGATGTCAATATGTTTCCATTTCTGAGAAAAATCAGCACATGTTTGGTTCTTATGGGGCTTATCAGAGTATTCAAATCAGTACTTCCAATGCAATGTCACTGCTACTGTATCAGCTGGCTGATGTGAAGGCCTGTGTATGACACTGCGGGAACATGAGAATCACAGGAAGCTTGGGAAATTTAGAACATCTATTTCAGCAAGAAGCTTTTTTAGGTTGTGTGGTAGGTATAGCCCCTGGTATTTTCACTCTGCTGTCTACTTTGCACCTGAAGGTGGAACATTCCTCTTTAGTTTATCAGTATGGGTTCAATTAACTATGGTAGTAGGCTCATACACATATACAGAGACATACTTGGAGCCTTAAATCATTTTTACTTCCCTTTTTATATCCTCTTTTAAGCTGTCATCGCTGTTACTGTAAGACATTTAAAGTGTTATGGTACATATATTTTCACAGCATTGAGAGGCTCTGATTTAGGGATAAATGCATTTGGGAAAATTAACCTCAAACCCTCCACACTCTTTCAGTACTCAGTCAAGGGTAGTATAAAACCCCACCAGTGCCAAGTGGGTTTTTTTGCTGCTTTCTTTTTTATTTTCCTAGTGTCATAAAAATGTCATAGGTCAGTAGTTCCAGGAAAAAAATGTGGCACCTTGTGTTCCACAAAATGCACTGTAAACCTTGTGTCAAACGGGAACATGGGGTCACAGCCTCCTGCCCTCTTAATGACTATAAATTTGCTAATGCCACAGAAGAGAAAAGGAGAAGGAGACTTGGAGCAGATGCTGCCAGAAATACGCTCTGCTGCAGGGAAGGCTGAGGACAACAGGCTTAAACAAGGACCCCTGAAAAGCCTTTATTGTGATAGTCTTAGAACCTTTGCAGGATTCCTAGCTATTTTGAAAATCAACTAATCACAACTCACTGATTTTTCATTTTCCTTTTCATGATTTTCTGAATGTAGAGATGAGTCATGTCCTCAGGTAATAAAAATAGCAGTGTACCTGAGAACATGATTCATGGTGATTAGGCTGTGTGCCAAGCTATGAACCAAGAATGATATTTCTTTTCAATAATTAAAATTTAATTAAAATTATAATAGCAATGGTATGTTCATAGAAGGCAGAATTAAAAAACTAGAATGAAGACATGTAAATCTGGGGGCTCAGAAAAACAAGAGAGGTGAAATCCAAAGTGGAAAATACGAGCCAAAGGGAACAACTGTTGGCTAAGGAGATCTCATGAAGGACATTACTTGGCTATTTGTGCACAGGTAGAAGCTGATTTATAGCTCTACAGCAAATATATCACAGGATTATTTTCTGCCTCAGATATCTCTGCCATCCCTCCACAAATGATATTTTTAAGAAGTTGAAAAAGTAAAGACAAGAATAACTGATAATTAAAATATTCATTTCCCACTCTTTCATATGATATTGAACATGTTATATATCTACAAATTGTAAAGAGAGCAATTAGGGAAGTGTGTCATGAACCATGTTATCAGGTATACTGATGTTTTATTAACGCAGAACATGACTCCTACCTAGATTCAGGAAATCATTATAGGAAAATGAAATATCAGTGAGTTATAATTAGTTGATATTCAAATGATTTAGGAATTCTGTAAAAGGTCTAACACGCGCAGTAAGGACATTTCAGGGTCCTCAACTTCTCTGCAAGTCAGCTATTTAGCTACCCAAGAAAATTAGGGAGAAATATAGATTAACATGTGAGGAAACACATCTGAAACTTGAATTTTATTGGAAACTTTTAATGGGACATGAAATAAGTATCTAATAGTCATAACATCAAGGTGTAACATATTCTCCTTCCCTTTTTGTGAACTTACCCAGTAAACACAGTTGCAATACCTGTATTTTAATTAAAAATAACTGAAAAATTAGAAGATTAAGTGTATTTTTTTTCCCTCTGGCATATGAATGCATACACTAGATCTGCCTAACAAAGTCAAACTGCAACTTGAACACCTTGTCACTTGATTATGAAAAACATAGAATGAAATCCCAGATATATGAAAGTCAGTAGGACTTCAATTATCTTGCAAAACTGTGAAATATTTCAGAGATAGTTTATCCTAGTTCAGCTCTGATGTTGATACCGCAGTCTTTCATTGCATGTATTCTTGAAGTATCTGGAAAGCAGCAAACTAATATATGAATAATGAGAAATTAAATAAAGTTGGACATCATGTCTGTATAGGGCTGGAGTCCTATTCAAATACTAGGATATGTTAGCATCAAATTCTTAGTAGACAAAAGGTCAAAAAGCCAATTTTCAAATTGATTTCAAAAGTTTTTGTAGAACTCTTCACGTTTTCTACACTCATGAACACATATAAAGAGGTAGGTATTTTTCAGAAGCATCAGCTTTAATTTAAGGATTTATAATTTTCTGGTAGAGAGTTTTGTAAATCTGGCTTTTTCAGGCAATTTTCAGGGTCTTCCATCTATTGTGTTGCCAAGGGGTTGAAAGCTGCAGAAGATAAACTGAGACTCCTTTCTGAGAACTTGAGAACTGTCCCCAACAGGCAGCCCCACCTAACTTTGTCGACACTCCCAGTGTCCTTATTTTATTCTTTTTACTCTGCCCTTCTTTTAGAAGGACAAGAACCCTAGAAACTTTTAGCAGCCAAATATTATTTGACATTTATTTTATTCTAAAATATCTAAACATGTGGCAATCAAGGCAAGGAAGCTAGAAGAATTACAAATAAACAGTAACCTCTATAGGATATGCACTTTTTATACAAATACCACTTAAAATAATGTTATGTGCATTTCAGATTTAGTAAAAGAAATCAAAAATAATTACTGCTCACAACATGACTAAAGTGATTTGTCCTATGGTGTCAAATGTTACTTTGTGGTAAAACAATGCATCTACAAACAGCCAATTTAATTGAACTCGGGTGAACAAAGGAATGACACAATATAATTTTTGTCAATAACCAATGAATTATTCAGTGAGTTGAAATGTTTCCGTCACCTTTAATCTATTTGTATCTTCCAGAGTGGATTTATAGCTATATTACTGAAGTTGGTCTTTCTCTGGAATTGTGTCAAGTGTAACTAGTTTGTTTTTATTTACTTACTGTTTGTATTAACATTGTGAGTTTTTCTGATAGCAAAAATATCTTGAAAATTAACTGAAAAAAATTAGAATCTCTGTTAAAGTATCATTTCCATTGCTTGAAATTTAAAACCTGAATAGCTATCCAATGTTCTGAATCACAGTTGAATTGATTTTGGCATTTTAGCAGGTCCAGAGGCAAATTCCTACATGGCCTCACTTGACTTTCACTCAATTCAGAACTCAAAAAAATTCCTAACTGTCACAGCTGAAAAAAAAAAGATGCATTTTTAATATAATATTCTCCAGTGTTTAAATTACATAAATGTTAGACTCTGGTGTTTCAATTGTGATGTATTTATTAATATTCTGAGTGAGTATGCATGACTCTTTGGAAAGGTTTCAAAATACTATTCAGATTACTTTGCATCCCCACAATTTTGCAAAACACCATTTTATGTATTATATGTAATTTAAGTTAAGCCTTTGAATAAACATCTACATTTTCTTAATAGTGTACATATGCATGTGAGAATATATACAAAAACATATACACACATGCAGCAGGCATTATCTTGCCTTTAACCATTTTCTTCCTGTCTGAATATTTTCTCCCTTCACGGGAGAAAATCAACAAACCAAAACCATCCCCCAAATTAGAACACATATTTTACACAAGATTAAAGCAAAAATCTATTTTTTCATATAATACTTTAAACCACAAAGAAACTTGGGATTCCATCTGTCACATTAAGAAAAGACATGTCAGGTCCTCAATTACACAGCTGAGAAGAAATTAATAACCGTATGCTGATATAAACCTGAAAATCTGGTCTAATATCTGTATAATATCTCTAACAGACTGTGAGATATCAGATGTAAAAATAACATTTGTCTAGCACTGAAATTTTTAGATATACAGCAGCTTATCTGTAGTCATGAATATAGACCAGAAGAGCATAAAGAGTTTAAATGGTAAACCACATATTTACCTAAGTTATACAAATAGTCTTCCAGGGTATGCTCACCTTCTCTTCCCCCCAAAACTATGCTCCCCAAGATGATGTGGGTGGTAAGAATAGCATCCTGGCCGTGCCCACACTCTCCACTCCCTCTCTGCAACCAGGACAATCCAGCCACCACCTAATATACCAAGAAAGACAGTAACATGTTTTTAATGCTTCTTCTGCAATATAGGATATAAAACTGCCATTGTGAATTGAGTTCTGAACAAGGGAATTTTATCAGATACTAAAGGAACTCTCATGCACGATGAAATGACAGACAGAATGATATAAGTTTTGTGAGAGCAAGCATACTGCTGCAGCCATGCAAATACTGCAAACACAGAAGATACACATGAAATACTATGTTTAAATATTTTATGAATATATTACTATTACAGGGATTTTAGAGGTCACCTCAGTAAAAGGATTCTTGCTTCCTAGCATCCAAGTCTCCTTTTCTCCATTAGCTTTCCACTTATATGTTGAACACTGATAATATTGAGAAGTTTCTCTTACCTTAAATGTGATCTGCAAGTCAATGCATGTGCAGCTTCTTGATTGAGCTTTTAGGAATGTGAATAATGTTAGTGCAGTCTAAAAATAATGGCAAAGATACAGTTATGTGTTAAATACATCATAGATGAATGCTTTTATTATAACAACTGCTTTAAATATTTAAAACTCTTTTAGAGTTTGATGCATGTTACTGCATTGCAAGTTTTCTTGAATCTTTCCTTTCCTTTATACAGTGGCTACATTTTTCTGCCAAACATTTGCTCTGTTTTTGGAGTAGCGAATATTTTGTTTCTAATGACAGACATACAATTATATAAGAGTTTTAATCATATTGTTATAAACATACTTTGTTATCCAGGTAGGAGGGCATGTCCTGTAATCCTACAAAAAGATTACAGAGAGGTGAGGATAAACAATCACACTTACCTTCTGGAGAGTCTGAATTATTCAATTAGTCCAAGGAGACAGATCAAACAGAAAGAAAAAGTAACAGAACGGCTTATATTGCTTATACTGCTTACATTGCAGAAATCCAATAAGAATGAAATTGTAGGCTGTATCTCAATCTTCATTCTGATCTCCTTTCAGTTCTGTGCGTGGCCTTGTACTATCTGAGAACAGGCTGATGCAGGAGGTGGTGACGGTGTGACTTAAACTCACTCCAAAGTACTGTTGAAACACCCTTCAGACATATAGCCAGAATAAAAAAATCATTCTTTTACTGAAAAGGATTTTGTTGAGGGCTATGAGATGAGGAAGGGGCTGGAGCATCTCTCTTATGAGGAAAGGCTGAGGGAGCTGGGGCTGTTCAGCCTCAAGAAGAGATGGGTGAGAGGGGACCTCATCAGTGTCTGTCAGTGCCTGCAGGGAGGGGTCAGAGCAGGGACCAGGCTCTGCTCAGTGGTGCCCAGCAATGGGACAAGGGGCAACAGGAAGAAATGGATGCACAGGAAGTTCCACCTGAACATGAGGAAGAGCTTCTTTCCTGTGCAGTGACCAGGCACTGGAACACATTGTCCAGACAAAGTGCAGAGTCTCATTTACTGGAGGCATTCCAAAACCCTTTGGACACAATCCTGGACCTTGTGCTCTGCGATGACCCTGTTTGAACAGACAGGATGGACTGTGGTCCCTTCCAAACTGACACATTCTGAGATTCTCTGATCAGATGCTTCTTATGCTAAAACAGCTTCTTCTAGGTACGTGGTGTGTCTGCAATCTTTGAATAGTGTGAAAATCACAGTTTTGAGGTGAAATGTTGGCCAAAATAATCTTGTAATGATCTACCTTAAAAAGACTAAAGAGCTTTTAACTTCAAAGAAAACAAGTTTTTGTAGAATACTTGCTATAATATTTAGCTATTTATAGAGATAAAAGAGAGAAAGTACAAAACTGGGTCAGTTGATTCTGACTAGATCAGAAAAGAAATTAAAAAGAGGTTTATAAAAGCTTCTCATCCTCTTCATTTCTTGTGGAAAAATCCTGTTTTCCAAACTTCATTTCACTAACCTCAGTGCCTTTGAGAGCTGTTCTTTCCCATTTCCTCTGGTTCATGTGAAGCTTTTGTTTCTGTAGTTCCAGACTCCTCATTGTGAATCTCCTTCTCTGTTCTTTCAAACGTCTTTCTATTCTCAGAGGAGCTACAGTTTTCTAGCTCACTCCTGCAAATCTACTTCACCTGCTACATCCTTCATTCTCTCCAAAATGCTGTTTTGTCATTGAGCAGGATCAAATTATTGCGAAAGGCAGTAAAAATCTCCCTTTCTCTTCTGCAAATTTCACCTAATTCTAAAAGTCCATTGGCAGAAGAACTACCACGCAGAGACAACACAACTAGAAATGGCATTGATTGTCACAATGGTCCTGCATGAGTGAGGAAG
Organism: Camarhynchus parvulus; assembly: GCF_901933205.1. Lineage (NCBI taxonomy): Eukaryota > Metazoa > Chordata > Aves > Passeriformes > Thraupidae > Camarhynchus > Camarhynchus parvulus. The sequence goes on from NC_044571.1 coordinate 101,839,644, forward strand.
GGAGAGGAGTTTAACAGATTTTTACAAGAAAATCTGTCACAAGGATCTTTGTTACTAGCTACCAGTGCACCCCTCCATGACTACACACCTGGCAGGTAATGCAACTATTGGGTAGTTTTGGCACAGTGTGAGCTGTGTAATAGTAGATTTTGGTGTAGATGCAACTTAGTTTTTCATATCTCTTCAGAACTAGTGGGGAGATCATAGAGAGTGGTTAGGGTTGGAAGAGACCTTAAAGATTATCTAGTCCAACCCCTGATGATAAATTCAGGCAGAAGATATAGAGCTGTATTTCTATATCTGAGATGCTTAATTTTTAAATACTTGCACATGGGAAGAGAACAGAGACTAATAAATGCAAATCATATTATTCATGTAATCCATCACTGTTCCTCTTTTTCATTTCCTACAGATGTTTGCTTCTGAAAAGTTGTGCTTGGTGTAACATCTAAGGAATATTTGACATCTCCATTTTCTTTTTAAATTTTCTTTTTCTCTTTTGTTATTCAAAAGTTTCATATGAAAGAGAAAACACAACAATGTTTTTTTGACATTTTTCATGAAAGGGCAGAATGGCTTTTTGCAGAAAAATAGGGGTGAATATAAACAAAGTGACTGTAGCGAGAAATTAGTTATCACTCATTTCATAATGGAAAGGCAATAATACTACTTTAAGTGCACCTTTAAAAATCAAATATATCTTAAAAATGAAATATCTGACAATATAAATTTTGGATCTTTTGTTGAGAGCTAATTTGATAAATATAATGGAAGTAATATTAAGAGTTTTACCATATTCATCATTGCTGAAATTGTTCCGCATATAGTTATCACAGAAAGAATTGTTATGTTTATCATATTGTTATCTAGAACTCCCATGCTATCTATATGGAATGTTATCTATAGATCTGTGTTTTGAAAATATGTTTTACTGTGTCTTGTCTGAAAAATGAAAATTAGCCATTAATAATCTTTTTCATGCTATGTAACTCAAGAATCAGGCAGTAGATGTTCTTTAAGAAAGAAAAATAAAGAAATCTGTAATATACAACAAAGTATAGAAAATATTGCATATTGGTTTTATGTCAAGAGTGTACAATATGAATTCCCAATGACAAATATTTTCTTACACACAAAAAGACCAATTTTTCATACTACTGGTCTGCAGTATGTGATCAGTTTCATATTTCAGTGTTTTGATTATATTTAATTCATTTAATTAATGATAGTGAAAATAAATTTAGATTTTCATAGAAGGTAAATTTTGATTTAAAGTGAGAGCAATCAATGGCAGCTTTACAGGTGAGAGATGCCTACACAAACTTACTGAAAAAATAAATTGGAATAAACTGTATACATCAGTAATGAGAAAAATACTTCTTCTGTATGTCATCTTAAATTAAAAATACCAAAACAACATACCATAGAAAAAAACCCTGAAACTAGAAAAATATAAACTTTCTTCAGTTTGGGAGGTCTTTGATAGAAGTCACTGACTGCAAATGTGGCAAATAAAGTGACTATGTTACACTTTGTTTAACATACTGAATTGACATTAAGATGCAATCAAAGGAAACTGTGCACTTTGGATTCTTCTTTCTCTCCTAAGAAAAATTCAAAAAAGGCTTATTTCTTCCAGAATTCGTCTATATTTGCACTCACTCTATCAGTCATGATGTCTGTGGCTATGTTGTGCAAAATTTTTCATTCTTCCCTGATCCAGTTTGTAAACATTGCACTTCTTCATCTCTATAAAATGGCACTCAGAGACAGAGAGGGGAGGATATATGCCTATTCTTTTAAATTTACATTCAAATAAACATAACAAATTAATAGGATGGTCTAGAAACAGTGAAATTGCAATGACATTAAATTTCAAATTGAATGACAATTTACAGTACATGGGTGATTTCTATTTCATTCAGAACTGTTCTGGAAGGTGTTGAAGATTCCTAATATTCATTATGGTGACTATGGTGTTTGAAGTATTCTCACAATTCTCTAGGAAATTATCTTTGTAGCGCCAAATTATTATGCTGTTAATAATGAACTAACTACTGTTTGTAAAGTGCTTTGCATTTCCAGATAAGTTCATTCTTGTGAAAGTGTTATATTGAAGATATTGTGCAGGATATTTATTTATTTAAACATGGAAATACAAACAGTATTTGTTTCCATTTAATTTCTTAGTGTATTTTCAAAATGCAATGATAAGGAAACTCATGAGATTTACTAGAGCATTTTATGTATTAATTTTTTTCTTCATGTTTTTTTGGACATTTATATCACTAGAATCTATTTCGTGTGCTTTGCTATGAAAATATCAAAGAAATTTTAATTGGAAAGAAAAATTCCTAAATAAATTGGGAGGAGCAGTACACATCTAGGGTTTTACTAATGGTTTTAGAGAGAAAATTTTCCTTCCGATATTGCAGTGCAAGACAACAGCTATCACATCCTAATCAGAGGCAAGTGTCATTTTGGAATCACACAGTGTTCGTTACGAAAAATAATATATCATCAGGACACATTTGAAAATATGAATTTAATGAAAGTAAGGAAAATCAACAGTATATACATGCGGTTGTTTCCCACCTCATCCCCTTTTTCATAGTACACATGAATGTGATGGTCAGATGTTGTGTCATTGAATGCTTAAACACTCCTGGTGTTTTAAATTAAGCACATCTTCCACTTGCCCTGGGGTTTTCTTGGCATTTCCTGTTTATCTAATAGTCACTCAAGAATTACATTCTTCTCCTCCAAGCATATTTCCAACTTACTAGTAAAATACTCAAATAATTCCTAAATTTGTGTATTCCAGAAAGATAAAATTGAGAATGATGTTTTACTGCTTCTTGAACAGGTCTGTTGCCTGGAGAATGAGATTTTACTCTTCTTATGACCTGGAAATTTTAGAACTGCATGCATGTTTGTATGCCATTTCTTTTCTTTTCCCCTTCATGTTGGACATATAAGTCTCTCCTAGTGGCTGTAGAAGTTCCAAATCACAGTAAAATAGATCACATGAAATGAGAAACTACTTTAAAGTTCCTAGTTATTTCCTAATGTTACTAGTACCTATTTTGCTCGAGTTGATAAATTAGGCATAAATAACACTATATCACTAATTTTTAAACCTGATCCTTTTATGAGCATATGGAAGTCTTTTTCTCCAGGTTCACTAGTCAAGCAGCCTGAAAAAAGTTCACTTCAATATTTATTAGGCAATCAGTTTTAAAAGTTGTCTTAAAAAGTTGTCTTATATTTTCAAATCTCAATTAATTTTTATACTTTTATTCCTGCTCATAGTATAGTATTCTTCCCGTGCACTGAAGATACAAAGTATGACCATTGTTTTAATGATAAGTAATTCTAACTTCCTTGCAAAAAAAGTTCAGGCACATTATCATACCCACTAACATTGTCATGGCTCTTTTCCTGATTTTAAGTAGCAAGTACACCACCCTCAAACCCCAAATACAATGATTAAATTAAATGATTGTAAGTGTGATCTTATGCAAACTATTCTGCAGTTTCATTCTATTATTATATTTAAATAGAGTGTAAAAACATAATAAATTATTAATTACATTTGGGTTTGTATATGTGTCTATAGCATCACTATAATATCTCAAACGAGAGCAATGGCAACTTAACCAGGTAATAAAGAAAATTGCTCTTTGCAAGTCCTAAAAAAACCATAAATCACTTCTCAGAAGTTTATTTCAAATAATTTAACTGATTTAATTACCCCAAAGTAAACACATTAATTAGGTCCCAGTGAAAGAAAAATTGGGACATTCTGGGATAATGAAAAAGTGGTAAAGAGTGATTGAATTATCTTTAATCTCATTTTTCAAGGGAATCATCATGAATAAGTCTTGCATTTATAATTTTTAAAAAATACTTTAAAGTAGCTGTCACTCCCAATAGAAATATCCATCTGGGTAATAATTTTGCCTCTCTTCCTCCTCACCAGCCTCTCAAAATCCAGACCAAAAAAAGGCATAATAATTGACCAGTAATAATATAGAAGTGATGCCATAAAATGTCAATTAATGGAATAGGCTTTGTTCTTCAAAAGCTCTTCCCACCCTGCTACATGACATTAGCCAATACATTCTAGGAACTCCTGAGAATAAAGACAGAATTACTGAGGGTCTCACATGTACCCAGCATGGGTAAACCTTCACTGACTAGCAACAAATTAAAGATTTTGTATCTTAACTTGTAGGGAGTCAGAAATTACAAAGGAAAGGTTTCAGGTCAGCACCCTGCATGTCGGTGTCATTATCATCCCAATTCACTCCACCTCCAGAATAATTAATTATTCTTTCACCTTAAACTGGAAGCTAATACTTCATAATTACTTCCCTACTTTGTCTGAAGCTTAAATACCTTGCAGAGAGGACAGTTGTCTTTGGTTTTTATGATAATCAAGTTGAAAATACTCACAATGAACCTATTTATTTTTAAGATGTCCAAAATACTCTGTGTATGGACCCAAGATGAAGAAGAATTTCTTGATGAAGAATTAATTCTCTGGAATATTAAAGGAAGGATTATTCATATATTCAGAAGTATTACATCTGTTGACCTAGATCCTCAATAAGAAAAAAGCATAACCTTCAAAATTCCATTGAGGAAATGCTGATTTACTATTATTAATTACCTACAACATTTTAGTTTCTTTGATCCTTTATTTAAGATAACTACAAGGCAAAAAGTACCTCATGACAATGTATTTTTTATTATTATTTTTCAGTAAAAAACTGAAGGCATGGTAATAGAAAATTTCGAGAAAACTTTCCTTGCTCTCTATGAGGTAATTGCCATTTGTCTATGTTTTCTTTGAAGATGAATATATTATTTTTACAAGAAAACTTCTAGCTGATCTCTGTGGCAAGAGAGATGCTGCCCCATCCCTCCAGGACAAGCTCCCACATTATTTAATTAAATGTATTGTCTTTTTGTGGCAAGGAAAATCCAAAGCAAACATACTAAATTTACACCAAATGAAAAAAAACCAACTAAATAACAGGTGAGATAGGGAAATTATGAATAAATTTTTTGTTCAAGATACACTTGAATAGAAACAAAAATACAATGAGAAAAAAAAAAAAGAAGTAATGGATATAAGGTTAAATACCTGGAAATTTAAAGGAAAGTTAGAATAGAGCTTCAGGATTTTTTTTTCAAGTTTAACTTCTAGAGTGTAAAAAAACTTAAGGTTTCAGACAATGTTGAACTAACTAGGAGCTGAGCAACAAAGCAATTTAGGAAAATGGCTTAGAACCAATTTTTAAAACATCTGCTAAGGTGATTTTTTTTTTGAAGGAAGAAGAGTTTGTTAGAAACGTTAAAAAGTTAAAAATTGAATTTAAAAACTGTCAGGTTTATCAACTTGTTTCATGAAGAAGCAGTTTAATTTGTACTTTTCAAGTATTCATGAGTACTCATACTTTAAAAAGTCAGAGAGAGAGAAAAGAGAAGTTGTTTAACTTAAAGGGTGAAATTCATCCTGTGCACAGATGTAGCATAGAGAGTACATTAAACTTGAATTTTTAGATAATCACAGGCTCTTAAAAAACCTTGGTGGAGCTTGTGTCAACAGGTGAAATTTATGTCTGAAAAGAGTATTTGTAGCACTGTCTATATGACCAGATCTATAGATGAAATAATCCTTCTGGCACAAGTTATTAATTTTTCAATACATATACAAATATATTGGCCAACTATCTTGTATCTTTCATTGACATAAAAAACCACAAAACCTGTAGTTTGTTTAAGAGCACCCATGCTTTAGATAGAGCTGCTATATGAAAATGCAAGAAACAGCATATTGGATGCAAGTATTCAATAAACTGTAAGTAAATATTTTTCCTTTACTGCTATGCTGCTTAGTGCAAGGTTGTATAGATGCCGCAAGTTTTCCTTACTGAAATACTTCTGAAAGCCAATGTGGGTCTGAAGAGCAAACTAAATCAACAAGGATTGCTTTGTTTGAAAATCTATTGAATTCAGAGAAAAATTGTGCATTGTGATAGTGGTAGAAGGATGTTTTGCCTGCAAGTAGAAAAATAAGATAATATTGTCCTCATTATTTGTTGACTTCATGAATGAACTAAACCTATCAAAGAGTCAGAGAATTACCTGGGTTGGAAGGAACCTCAAAGATGATTTAGTTCCAACCCCCTGCCATGGGCAGGGACACTTCCCACTAGACCAGATTGCTCAGAGTTTTGTCCAACATGTCCAAGAACACTTCCAGGGAGGGGACGTCCACTTCTCTGGCCAGCTTGTGCCAGTGCCTCACCACCCTCCCAGTAAAGAATTTTTTCCTAATATCTAATCTAAATGTGGACTCTCTCAGTTTGAAGCCATTCCTTCCCCCTTGTCCTAACGTGACCTCTTTTAGTTTGAAGACATTGCTCCTTGTCCCGTCACCATGTGCTTTTGGTAAATATAATATATGCAATGATATATAAGAATAATATATCAAATATATAAAATGTCTACTAATATATAATGTGCTATCATAGTATATTATAATAAATAAATATATTCTAAATATCAAACTGCATTTATCAAAGCACCTCAAGGACCTGTGATTTCATAACTTTTAGACTTTCATACCATCTTTCAACACAATCTCTTACTGTACATAGAATTCAGCTTCAGCTCCTATTTTGATAACAAGCTGCGAGTATTCTGTCCCCTACTAGAAACAAACTAAACTAAATCAAAACAGACACACAAAAATAAACCCCCAAAACAACCAACCCAAAACCTTAAGCCACCACTGTATGAATTCCCTGGGAAACAATGTTTAGGTTTGCAAGGATGAGCATTCAGAAAACAGCAAGCACCAGTTCTTATTGAATGGTTTGTACATTTTTTAGTTTGTCATTTTATACAAGAATGCCTGCATACTGTTTCTGGATTTAAAAAGCCCTCTACAGATAGTGACTTGTTCTATTCAAAAGAGTTTTTTCTCACGTCATTTTTTTTTTCTCGGGATTGTTTTAATTGGTATTAATCCCATTATTAATAGGTGTATTCCCATTATAGGAAAAATTGTATTGATTTGTTGAACAAGTGTGAAACACATATTATGATCAGAAATTATCATTTTACTGGCATGACCATTTGAAATGGCTGGATATTTTGAACAGCTAAGTATTTTATAGCAGATGCTCAGAATACAAAAATGTGTTAGTGGATTGCTTGGAAAATCTGAAAAGCAGACTCTGTCCTATATCAATTTGGGAAATCAGGGAAAATACGTTAGAATGGGTGCTTATGATTCCTTGTTTTATCTCATGAGGGGTCATCATCCTTAATGACTTGTATAAATATGTGCAGACACCTAGAATTCAGACAGTGATGGGAAATCTTTCCATTGCTCTCTGCACAATGCTTGGTCAGTCTTGTCATCCTCTTTCCCTCTTCCACTTTTTTTAAGCCTTTTCATATGATTCTCCATTGAAAGGAAGAATTGTTTTGCTGTCTGATCCAGAGATTATTAAGAATCCAGATAATTTCCTTGCTATATTTTTCAATAATCCACTGTGAAAACTCATGCTTTATAAGACCATGCTGGGAATGACTTTAAATTTATTTTGGTTTTTTAAGGGTATGTCTGTCACAGCAAAAAGATGTAGAAAAGATTAATACTGCTCTGAAGAACTAAATTTAAATTTTGTTGTTTCTGTCAGTCTATATCTTGGTCTACTTTCCAAATAACTTCCTGCTTCATATGGGGTGGATTTTTTTTTATCAAATCCATATCTTACTCTTTAGGATTGTGTTTCAAGGGGAAAAAAAAAAAGGTAGGCATGAAATTTAATGTATTCCTAAATGAGAGAAGGGAAGAGAGTAGTGCAGTGCAGGAGATACACCCTGAATTTCGTTCTGTGTAAACTAGAAAGCAAGAAGAACATGTAACCAATTGCTTCATTATATCAGGATTTATATTGTCTGGAATGCCATGTCAGGAATTCTTTATCTTTGTCAGAACGACTGTGTCCCAAGAAGAGAACCATAAGACCAAGCATCTCAGGGGTGTGTGTAGCTGTGGTGGATCCTCTCACACCCCTCCTCAGAAACCTGCATGCTCAATTCCCTCTCTGAAACACCTATAAACCACCACACACAGCATGGGGAACACACAGGAAGAATTACAGAACTGAGTGTGGTCAAAGGACAAGAAAGACAAGGAGATACTAGAGATGGTTGAGTGGAAGCCATGAAGAAGATGAGGGGTCTGGAGAATCTCTCTTGTGAGGAGAGACAGTAGAAGCTGAGCCTGTTTATCCTGGAGAAGAGACACCTGGGAGGGGTTCTTATCAGTGAATATAAATATCTTAAAGGCTTGTGTCAAGAGGAGTCAGATTCTCCAATGGTGCCCAGCATCAAGACAAGGGGCAATGGGCACTGAAACACTGACACTTTCATCTGAATATAAGGAAAACATCTTTACTCCGAGGGTGACAGAACACTGGAAACAAGCTGTCCAGCGAGGTTGTGGAGTGTCCCTCACTAGAGATATTCCAAACCTGCCTGGATGTGTGATCCTTTGCAACCTTCTTGAGGTGACCCTGTTCACAGGTCCTTTCAAACCCCAGCCATTCTGTGATTCTGCAATAACATTAGAAAATGGATAATTCTTATCTTAATTGGATGTTCAGTACAAATGAATTTGCATAACTCCAATATTAAGAATTAACACTCAGCTAAATAAAATTTATGCTACTTATCCATATTTTCAAACCTCATTTAATCAGACCATATTACCTATGTCAGGTAAATGAAGTACAAAAATGTTATAAAACTCTCTCTTAGAAGGATGCTAGGAGCAGATCCAGTCTGTCTTTTTCATGGTATGTAATTAATAATTCCTCAAGTAACTATTTTACTTTTGGTAGACTATATGCCAAGTAAGTACTATATATAAAAAGAGATGAAAGGATCTTCCTGTAGCTAATTTATTTCACTCCTACCCAAGTCTTGGGAAATATTATGCAAAACTGGCATCCAGTCTATTTGATGATGAAAAAATATCTCATTTAATTAATTCTGAATTTATGATATTCTGTGGTCTATAAATGATGTTGTACCATTAGGTTAGCGTATGCTCTAGGATTCATGGTATTTTGAAGAGGAATGATTAAGGATGTTGTTAGCAAATCTACAAAGAACAGGACACACAGCATTTAAACATTACCCTATCATCTGTGCAACAAATGTTCAGCATCATTATGTTTCCACAATAGCAATTTGCTATTGCTCTGTGGGGTAAGCAATCAATATAGGCAGGGAATGCTTTTATACCCTTAGAAAGAGAGTACAGTTTCGCCTGTTTCAGCCTTTGCAAAATCAATAGGCATGTCTCTTTATATGGCAGATAATTAGTCTCAGTTGCAGATGAGACTGACAAGGTGTGGGCTATAATTAACACAGGAAAGACTTACACAATGTTCATGCCTTTGTTTGTAAAATGTCATTCAACTTTTTACTGAGCATTAAACATAAATATTGTTTATATCCCTAAAGCACAAGGATCAGCCTAGAATTTTAATTGTTCCACAGCAAATAACAGCCTCTAAAAGTGATGTTGTAAAAATGTTTAGTGGAATACTCAAAGTGTGTTTAATACTCATCTGAATCTGGGTATGGAGAATAACTTTATATTCAAAATACATAATAAATAGATTTCAAATCACACTCTGACCTCAGTCAAAGTGCATACAAATGGCTCTTGCCATCAGAAACAGGTAATTTTTTCATTCACACTGGAAATCTGTCCTTACTATTTGTCTTGGGGATGGGGTGGTTTCGGTTTTGTTTTTTGTTTTGTTTTGTTTTTCTTTGTTTGGTTTTTGGTTTTGTTTTTTATTCCGTACCATTTTTGGTTATTGTGTCTTGGGGGGAGGGTCGATGCCCTGCCCCCCACCTAGAGGAGTACTGTGATGGGTGAGAGCCAGCCCAGGATTTCCTGTGAGAGCTGGGGGAGTGAGGTGTGGATGCATCCTCCTGGGTGGGAGATTCGGCTTGAGGGCCATGCAATGTGGTGTCTCTTACCAGAGATACTGCTGTCTTGTGGGTTTTGCCTGTTTCTTTTTGTTTCTTCTCCTTGCTTCTCTGCTGCTTGGGAGCTCAAAGCCAGTGCCTGCTACACAGAGACCCAGGACTGGGAATGCCCCATCCACTGCTGGGGCCTTCCCCTCCTGCACGCCCTGTCCCAGGATCAGCCTTTCACTCTTTTTCCTGTTTTGTTTTTCAAATGCTATTCAGTATTAACTCTTTGGGATGACATTCACTGATTATTACTCTTACATTCACGAATTATTAGCTCTCTTTTGAGATTTAACTGCAGCAAAACTGATGCTCATTAGAGGCTAATATTTAGACTCATTAGCCTGTGAGTCCCTGTGTGTCATGAACTCATGAACTGGAGTCTTTTGCCTTGATGGTGTCTCAGTTTGCATTCTGATCCAGTAGGTGATGCATTCAGAGACATGAAGGGATAAAGTTCTCACAAACCCAGTTCCTGACAGCTGCAGACAGAGCGCTGGTTCCCTCCAAAACTTGAAGTGGTCATAATTTGTTAAAACATATTTAATTCCTTAAATTGTTCCTGTAAAATAATAACCAGTGGCTTCAGGTCTCTAGGAAATAAAAAATACAGAGGAAGTCCTCTGCTTTAATGGTACAGAACTGGTTGATGCATAAATGACATTTCACATCTCCTCCAGAAATTTAGGAGAATGCTCCTTACTGGCTTTTAGCATATGGCCTGAAACATCAAGACTCACAGAAGATTTAAAACATAATTTTTTGACCTCTAGTGATAACCTAAATATTAAACTGTTCTGACAAATATTTCAAATATGTATTTAATCAATCAAGTAGCTTTGCTTTGCATTATATTTCTTCTGGATCTTCACCTCCCTTGCACATCTTTCTTTCTTTCTCTTTCTTTCTTTCTTTCTTTCTTTCTTTCTTTCTTTCTTTCTTTCTTTCTTTCTTTCTTTCTTTCTTTCTTTCTTTCTTTCTTTCTTTCTTTCTTTCTTTCTTTCTTTCTTTCTTTCTTTCTTTCTTTCTTTCTTTCTTTCTTTCTTTCTTTCTTTCTTTCTTTCTTTCTTTCTTTCTCTCTTTCTCTCTTTCTCTCTTTCTCTCTTTCTCTCTTTCTTTCTTTCTCTCTTTCTTTCTCTCTTTCTCTCTTTCTCTCTTTCTCTCTCTCTCTCTCTCTCTCTCTCTTCTTTCTTTCTTTCTTTCTTTCTTTCTTTCTTTCTTTCTTTCTCTCTTCTTCTTCTTATTATTATTAGCAATGGGTTCAGTAAGAGAGGACATCCCTTGCTTGTAATAACCATAGAAGTGGTTACCTTGTACCTTAAGGAAAAGGGGATTTATAGTATTTATTCCAAAGAAAAAATGAGGATGATAACCCACTTGGGAACAAATTAACATACCTCAAGACCTTTTGATGATCTCTGCCTGTGACTCTCTGTAAAGCATGGTCTTATTACTTGCATAATTCATACTTCAAAGGAAAGTTGAAAATAAAACACATAACAGTGAAAACTTCAGATCACAATATAGAGATGGATTCATAACATGATTATACTATGCTCTTCAGGCTAAGTTATTATATGTTTTTAATAGCTTTAAAATATATATTAAACATATAATATATATTTAAATATTATAAATGTAAAATATATATTAATAATATATATTTAAATATATAATATATTTTAAATTATCTTATTTTAAACAGAAACTATTTCAAAGTTTTCTAATTAGATGTGTTTTTTTCCTTTGTTTTTTGGTTTGTTTTTAATATCCCAAAGAAAAAATGGTTGAGATAATGCCTAATTTATATAAATATATAGACCCCATCTCATTATATAGAGAGAAAATGAAACACAGCTCCAGGGCAGGAGACCCCCTGCAATTCCTGATTCCGAAGTTATAGTTTTGGTTTTTTTTTTGTACCTTCAAGTAGAGCCAATATGTTGTTCTGTCAGTAAGGATGACTCAGTCATAGAATCATAGAATAATTTAGGTTGGAAAAGTCCTTTGAGACCACTGGGTCGAAATGTAAGGCCAGCACTGTGAAGTCTATCACTAAACCATGTCCTTAAGTCTACCACTAAACCATGTCCACAGATCTTATAAATACCTCCAGAGATGGCAACCCAACTTCTTTCCTGAGCATGATGTTCCATGGGCATGCTTGATAAACATTCCCGTGAAGAATTTTTTCTCAATACACAATTTAAATCCCCTGGTGTAATTTGAAGGCATTTCTTCTTGTTCTTTCACTTGGGAGAATGGAAAAATCCCTCAACTCAACTTCCCTTCAGATTGTTCTGCAGAACAAGAAGCTTCCCCCAAACCTCCTTTTCTCCAGGATGAACTTCCGCCACTCTCTCCTCATCCGACTTGTGCTCCACACCCTTCTCCAGCTCCATTTCTTTCTCTGGACACACTCCAGCCCCTCAATGCCTTTGTTCCAGTGAGGGGCCCAGAACTGGACCCAGGATTTGAGGTGTGACCTCATTGGTGCCCTGTACAAGGGGACAATCACTGCCCTGGTCCAGCTGCCACAATATCACTGACACAGGCCAGATGCCATTGGCCTTATTGGCCACCTGGGCTCATGTTCATCTGCTGTTGACCAGCTCTCCCAGGCCCTTTTCCCCATGGCAGTTTTCCAGCCACTCTGCCTCAGCCTGTAGTGCTGCCTGGGGCTGTAGGGTTCTAGGCAGGCTGTTGTTCTCACTCAAATGCAGGACCCAGCACCTGGCTTTGTTGGACCTCATAAAATTGGCCTTAACCCATTGATCCAGCCTCTCCAGATCTCTCTGTTGAGCCTTCTTTTCCTCCAGGCTGTCAACATTCCTATCCAACTTGGATACTCTGCAAACTGACGGAGTGGTCACTCAATTTCTTTCTTGAGATAGTTGGTAACATTATTAAACAGGATCAGACCCAAATACTGAGCTACCAAGTGACTAGCCACGAGCAGGATTTAGCTCCATTCAACACCACATTTTGGGCAATCCAGACAGTTTTTTACCCAGCAAATAGTGCACCTGTCCAAGCCACAAATAGCTTGTTTCTCTAGGAGAACGCTGTGGGAAAAGCAGTCAAAAAGAGATAAGTGATTAAAGGCACGTATCTTAAAATACTTTCAGAATGATTTAGTCCAGAATTCCTGTGTGAACATATTTCCATCCCAATAAAAATGCCTATTTAATGAGCTCAGTGCTTCTTAGCTAAAATCATTATAGACCTTTTTGTGCTGCCAAGGTAGCTCAGAGCTGTGTCAGTCTGCAACGGAACCAGTCCCAAAACCTTTTCCTATTTTGTTATTTGCTGCTATAGCTCTTTCAACCTGCAATGGAATCAACCCCAATTCTTTTTCCCTATTTCAATATTTCCTACTTTATAATTTAAAATAGTAACAGCTGTGCATGTCACTTGAGAGTGGAATGAACAGGATCCAGTTTAGTTTGCACTACTGGGTAAAAGAAAGCTGACGGAACGATAGGTATTAACTACTGTCTCCAGAATTTAGACTGCTCCTACTTGACACTTATGACCTAATTCCTTTATTGATGATAGTGATTTAAAGTGAGTGACCAGGGATCTCACTGAGATCAGAACAGTTGCACACAGTAATGCAATGTACAGTTACTCAAGTGATTACTGCTATCCAAAAGCCAAGGCACCTACCGCTCACTTTTAAATATCGTCTGTCTTGATCTGTAAAGAGATAGTCTGCAAGTTTTAAATGTTTCTCTGCAGACCATTTTTAAGCTGTGCATTGATTAAAACAAAACTATAGATTCACCCCAATAATTGCTTATATCTGGAAATATATGTTATCATATTAATTCAGATATCTGTGTGTTGTAACTTTTAAGAAAACAATCTGAAATTGTACTCTGGAAATTTTGTAAGAGTTGTGTTTTATTTTTTTCCTTTACAAAATAACCTCTTGAAGATGGTGGCTTTCTCCTCTTTGAATTTATTCAATACAGCATAATTTTGTATTTACAACTTGAGTTAGATCCCAACCACTGATTTATGGAATCGTTTGGGTTGAAAGGGACCACAAAGATCATCCAGTTCTAACCCTCTGCAGTAGGCAGAAATACTTCTCCTAGACCAGGTGGCTCAAAGCCCTGTCCATCCTAGGCTTGAACACTTCCAGGGATGAACGTACAATGTTATTTCCTGATTCTATTGCCTCTTGATTATTACTGTTCTGCTGACTTCTGTACTGAACCTACTCTAAAATGCAGGTGGAATGATTCACCTATTTTCTGGATAGTTAAAAATGGTCAAACTCATTAAAAACAAAAAAAAAAAAAGAAAATCAAGCAAAAAAACCCACCACCACCAACCAACAACAACAACAAAATCCCAAAAACAAACCAGGAAGCTCCAAACCCAAAGAAACAAACAAAAGAACCTAACAAATAAAAAACCCACAAAACCAAGGTAAAATCATAAGTGTTGACGCATTTAATGCTCCAAACATCCAAACATCCTTGTCTTCTGTAACTTCCCAGTAATTTCAGGAAACAGCTAAAATACTTTCCCATCTGCTTCTAAAATGCCTGCAGTTCATCTTTCACACTTTCTTCTCTACTTTTATGTTGCTCAACTGATGTTTTCTTTTCTCTCCTTTTAACAAAGAGCTGGAGGTTAGACTGACATACACCTTATTTTTCATTGTGCTAATAGTCCAACCCACACACTGTCAAGCAGCAAAGATCTACTCTGACAAATGTGTTCTTCCAAAATAGAACTGACCCTGAATACAGCTGCTAATTCCCTTTTTATATACTCAATAACTCACAATGAAAAAATCAATCAAATGTCATCATTGCGTCATTAAAAAATGTGATACTATATATTTGAAGTCTGAGGGAAAAAGGAGACTAAGGTTAAAATCACAAACTGAAGCTATAATTTATGGCTTAATTAAACTCTGCATTGATATCCTTATCTGACAACACCTTTTTTTTCTCTTAATTTGTCTCAGTGGGAATGAGTCACAAGGGGTATGTTTATCCGAATCTCAAGAGGCAGTATCAAATTAGATGGTAAATGGGAACTGTTGTATTGAAGATTTCTGAAGTTCTCAATTTCTTCTTTGTCTTTTCATCCTCTTTGCAAGATGACATCTATCCCAAAGTTGTAGAGAGTTTTGAGAAAATGTGACACAAGAAGACAAATTATTGGGCTTTTTTTCTGTAAAAGGAAAAAATTATGACAAAAGGCATCATGTTTCCTCATATAATTTGGAATACATCCTTTTGATAGCAAAGCATTTTTGCCTTACAGAAAGAAAGAAGCATCCATCTTATACAATAGTTTGACATGCAGATTTAACACTGCAGGATTACTATATAGCAGCAGTTGAGTAAAAACGGGAAGAGAAGGAAATACCTAAAAAATACAAAAATGGCCAAAACTCCAAAGCCATTTGGACCTTAAAGCAGAGAGACTAATGAAAGCATCACCAGGAGACTTTCCTTTGCAAGATCATGGAGTTTCATTCATCTGATATTTCCCTTTCAATTTGCTATAAAACATAACTGAAGGATTGTGTATTTAACCTTGTTTTGGGGCACTGCAGAATGTGTGAGAATTTACTGCATTATTCAAAACACATAAAGGGAGCGGCAGGGAATAAAATATTTCAGTTTAATTCCATAAACAAAAACCCACAAGAGAAATGTATTCATTAGATAGAAGCTAAAAGATTTTATCAACTTTTGATGCACGTTACATAATTGCTTGCAGAAGTTTGCAAAAAGCATCCAAATGCCAACTCAAAATTCCTTCAATGGGGAATAGAAAAAAGAAAACAAAATAAATTTTCATGAGAGACATCTACCCAAAACACTTCCCTTTCTTGGCTGGTACTACATCTTAAAAATTCATTGTGTTTCTTTATTGATACGCTGTTGCCAGCATTTGAAATCTGGTAATTTTATTTGCTTAATTTCTTTTCTCTCTCTGGTCTTCCAGGTAATTTTACCATTTTCTCATTTTTCTCCCTCAAAAGCATTTATGCCTAAATTCCCTTGTTCTTTTAAAATGTTTCACTACCTGCAAAATCCATCTGCTTCAGATGTTTTTCTACTACACTAGAGGGTGAAAATTAAAATAACTTAATGACTCACTGCCTGTAAAATTACTTTCATTTTATCATGAATTTTAGTTCAGTCCCATAGTGAGTGCAGATTCAGTGTGAGCTTTGTGTTTTGTGCTCTGAATTTGGGATCTTAACTAAATTAAAGGCACCCTCTTAGTCAGAAACTGTATATTAATCTGCAGAAAGATTAATTTTCAGAACATAATACAGTACTGATCACTTGGAAAATTCGTGCTTGGTAACTCCACACCTGAAAAATAGATTCAAGATTAGTAAAAGGCTTACAGGGCTTTTTGAACTAAACTGTGGAAGTGGGGTGTTGCTATTTCTCTTTCCTTATACTCCTTAGGAGTGTTTTGGCTATTGCATTAGCAGACCTTGGGAATTGGCATATAACTATAAATGTAGGAGATACACAGATTTAGAAACAGACCAGAATAATGCTTTAATTACATAAGTTTTGTCTATATTAAAGTCAAGGAAGCATCAGCTGGACAAATGTATTTGAATAGAAGTAGACTGTTTACATACAAATATCACATTTTGAAGTTATTAGGGTTTTATCCTCCTTTTTAATGTTTTAAATTAAGCTGTATTAAAATATATATATATTGACTTCTTATATACAGAGCACTGAAATATTCCTTTCTAATTTTGGGGTTTACCTTTAGAGTACAGAGTATTCTCTTAAAGTATGCACTATGTTGAAAGACAAGAGAACCAGAGCCTCACAAATTACTCCATTAATAGACCTATTCAGTCAGTCCAGCAAGATCTGGGAATTTCTCTTGCTGATTTTATTCAGTTGACATTTTTTTAATATTGTTTTCTTAACATTTTTCACTCTTCTGAAACCCTTTGAGATGCTATTCACAGGGAATTCCTGAATTCTGCTCTAGTCAATGACATTCAAACATGGTCACCAGCACCTACTGTGCTGTTACTATTCACTTCCTTCATTCAAATATCTCATTTACAATGCTTTTGATTCTTCTGCAGATTGTTATGCTTTCTGCATCTATGCTGAACAGTTACAGAGATAAAGTATGCAACCTTGGCATACATCTCTCTTGATGTTACAGTCTTCAGCAGCCTCACAATCTGTTTGTATTGCTACTTTTTCCCCAAGTACTCATTTTTTTCATTAGCTGTATATTTCATGTTACCATTAGACATGCAAAAATATGTATTCATCTGACATATTGAGTTTCATCAAGTCTTCTCAAAATCAACAAAACATTAATGAGCTTTTCTTTGAACTTCTGGTGTGTATATATACCATCATTTTGTTTCTCATGCCTAATTCTATGTATAATCCAAACATACATCTTAGTGCTTATCTCACAGTCTTGATAAATACATTTGGAGTTTAAACCATTCTTTTTTTTTTGTAAATTTTATAGTTCAAAGGTTTTTATAGTCTTCATTATTTTATGTTCTTCCTTCCTTTTGAAGGAATAAAAACAATTATTTGAATAAGCTTGTATATTTATCTTTCAAAGTTACTCTGAAGAAGTGAATTTTTTCAAATTTTTAACAACATCTTGCCAATTTTTTTTTTTTGCTTGGTAATATCCAGCTTCTGCCTAGATGCCATTTTGAAAGTATGAGAATTTCACATCTGTAGCTTTTTCTTCAGATTTATAAGAATCAGAAAAATCATTCAGATATTGGCTCTTCATATAATAGCTCCTCATTTCAGAAGTTGTGTGGGTGTAGAACCCTCAGTTATGTCATTAAAGGATGAGTTACAATAAAATATTTCAATATTTTTTATTTTATTCTCCCCTTGTGCCCAGGCTGCTGTGGGATGCTACAGATAATTGATTACAGTCAGTGTGGACATCAACACTAGAGGCAGCTTGAGGGTCGAAGTCACCTTCTGACATTGATCGCTCCAAATAATGGGCGATACTCTTCTGGACAAAATGAGCTCTATGAGTATGATGGTACTTCACTTTAAATTGTTGCATGCTGAATTATCTACTTTAAATTAAATTAGCTGATGCCAGAATCTCTGTGTCTCTTGACATGAAATTATCATTGTGGTCATTGCTTTATACAGCTTGTGAAACAGAGTGGTTCAGGTCATGCTCACAGGTTCCTGGAGGTATTTATTACATGAGCTACAGTTCATTATGGACAGGCTATGAGGCTATCTGAAATAACAGGTATTTTTGTAATGAGCAGTCTTCTGGGACTCAAAACTCATTGTGAGTTTTCATGTTTCACTTTTCCAGTGATGTCAGAGACTGAAATGGTTCATGCTTTAAAAACTGATATGAAGTTTTGCTCATTGTAGGAATATCTGTATAGAGAAGCTACAACCACAGAAGCTGATCCCTCCTTGAAAATTCCTGACTGGAACCTTGGACTGTGAGTTAAGCCATGTAGATAAGATGAAGGGGACACCACTGTTCAGCCATCTGAGGCTGAGGGAGAAGAATGCATCCACAAGAAAGCTAAATGCAGCAGAAAACCATCCCTGGCTGGCTTTGGGGTGGGGGAGACCACAGCCCACAGAGGCCGGGTTTGCAGACTGCCCCCAACCGAGGGGTGAGGAGGAGGTTTTGGATGTGTGGTGTGACCTCTGGTCAGAGGCAATGAACACCCATCCTCCCTTACACAAACCCTCCCAGCTGTGGAACCCCCAACCCCACAGGCCACATTCACAGGACATTCACATGAGAGGCAGCTGAGGGGGTGTCAAAATTCATCAAAAACCCCCAAGGCACTCCCCAGACTCATTTCTGAGCCCTTGCACCACAGCACTGCACGTAATGCAAAGAGATGCAACAGATCCAGAGTCTCCTGCAAAAGACTGTGCCAAACTGTGCCCTCGCCCTGCTGGGGTGGGCTGGGAGGGGTTCCTGGGCATTCCCACCTGGCCTGAGCATAAATTAATCCATTGGATTTTATGTTTTCTGGAGAAAAAAAACCCTCACCACCAGGAAGATCAGCTGGAGAGGATTAGCAGGACAACATCAGGATCCACGGAGGGCTGGTACTTTCTTTAATCTGTCTGGATTTCTGTACCACAACATTTTTTCTATTTTTTCTCTTCCTTTTTCTATCTTTTCCTCTTTCTCTCTCTCTCTCTCTCACTCTCTCATATTTACTATCAAATAAAAGCCGTACTTTGGCATATGGTCTCACTTTCACCTCAATTCGGGTTGAGGCATTTCTAATACTTTAAAAACAGGACTGTAACAAGCGAGAATAGCTGTTCCTCTGTTCTTTTTATTTTCTGTTAGGCTTGAGCCAAAAAGAATGAACTTCATGTTTTTTCTAGGCACAGTGGTAAAGTGAAACCACCAAAATAAGGCTGTGAGTATCGCGCAGACTGCACAGTAGCAGCTGCACCTGAACTGTTCCAGCCTAGCAAGCTCAGGCCTCAGGAACAAAACATCTGGAGGTGAGAGTAACCAGAGGTTACTCTGCCTCATCAGGCTTTGCTTTGTGGTCCTCAATGCAGATGTATCCACACTCTTCTTTTCCCCACTACGAATGTCTCAGGTGTTAAAGCTGGATGAGGAAATAGGGTTGACACATACCTGTATAAAAAACTACAGCCAAAAGTTTGCACTCTCACCTTTTGGTTCCTCTTGCAGCCTTCTGGCTCCATGGTGCAAAACCCTGAAATTTCTGCAGAAAGTCAGCCTGGAATTATTACAGTATTGAGTTTATATAAAAATAGAAAAACAAAGGTACTCAATTTTATATGTGTTTGCTAATACAATTTATGCTATCCTCAAAGTGAGGATATGTGTGCTATGGAATGTAAGTGCTATGGAATGTAAGTACTGGTTTTATCTAATTGTACTATGAAAAAATAGAAGAAAAATTTAGAGGCTCACAAGGTCATAGCTGTTTATTTGGCCTTCTATGCATATAGAATGTAAAAAAAAAAAGCTTAGTAGAATAATTTGAATTTTTAAACTATTTGTCTCTGTGTGTACTTTTCATGCTTGATTTTAGTGCATGCATTAGCAAGATAGGTCACTGTTGGGTCACTGGAAGCCCAGACTTATAGCCAGTTAAAGTATTTGCACAGAATAGATGTTGTAGATGTTGTTTAAACATGTGTACCAGGACACCATCAAAGAAAAATAAACTTTGATTTGCTTAAAAAATTGCTCAGATGAATGACCTGTTAAAATACTGGGGCTTGTTATTTGCTACAAATGGTTTTATAGTTTTTGTCTGTGTGGCCTTCACTTGGGAACAAAAGCTCTGGGTTATATTTTTTCACTTCAGGGTAAAAAAAAAGAACAACTAGCCAATCTTTTTAACCTATGTAAAATTACCTTTGCTTCACTCCCTTCATGGTAAAGCTATGTGGCATGATGGCACAGCAGCTGATAATGATGCAGGTAAATGGCCAGGACACAACTGCAACAAAAAATATAAAGACTTCTTTAAAGAGGACCAGAGAAAGAGGAAAGTGATACCTATCCTAGGAACAAATTACAGCAGGCCTGAACTGGTTTCTGCCACAGCTGCTACTGTTCCCAGTGGGGGAAAAAAAAGTTAATATCACTGGCCGGGGGCTATGTACAAATCACAAACAGGACAGGACTGCTGTGGAACGTGCCTTGAGCTGTTTTATTTTCCAGCATGAGTCTCATTACATGGTTATGACAATGGGAAGATGCCAGCAGCTCATATCCCAGGCAGCAGACCAAGAACTTAATGTTATAATTTACTTTATAAGTTTTTTTTCCCAATCACACAAAGCAAAAGCACATTGACAGCAGTTCTATCCAACTACTATAAGCACACGTACCTTTGGTTAAAGCAATGCTTGCTTATTTCAAATACAATGCCTGCTTGTAAGCCTTAAAACACAATGTACAGAGCTCCATTATCAAGCTTCAAACTTCCTAATATCTTGCTAGATAAATTTTTCTGTAGCTTAGGAAGTTATTCTAGACAAGCGTTAATACGCAGACCATTGTTCTATTTGTCCTTGCTTTTCTATTTTTAAATAATTTTTCTGCTGACCTATCTCATGACTACTGCTTAGCTCTAATCACAGTTCTGCTGCCTTGGAGGCTTGCCTTTTGCAGCTTTCCCAAAACCCTCTAATTTTGTGGATTCCGACAGTTAAAAAGTCACTGCAGGTACTAGGAAAATAGGGAAAGCCAGGGCAGAATTGGGAGAAGAGAATGGGGAAGAGACAGTGCCAAGTGTTGCAGGTGAGATGGAGTAAATGACAGACCAGGGTGAATCTGGATGCTGGAGCTTATTTAAGAGAAGGGCAGTGAGGGTTTTTTATCCTGCGTGATTACCTCACACATTCTGTCACACCCTCCCCTGCAGCTCTTGTGCTTCTTAGGTCTCACCATCCCTTCACTGCTGGAGGTCCCTCCTGGCCCAGGAAGGTCTCTAGAAAACTGGGTTAGTTCCCTCTGTGCTGTTGCTCATCCTTACCCATCTCAGCTCTTTCCTTTCAAGGTCCCCAGGCATCTCTCTTTTTTGGTCTTCTTACAGCCTCTTGATTTCCAGAATCTTCCCTTTCTTTCAGGATCTCTTCTCCAGCAAAGATCCTCACTGTTTCAGGATCATCTTCTTTCCAAGACCAGTTTATATAGGAATCCTTTTCAGTGAAAGTCTTTCATAAATTCTCACTTCTCCCATTTTCCCCATTTCAAGAGTCTATATGCTGAAACACAACACTTGATCAGTCTCCTTGATCAGTCTCTCCTAACCAGTCTCCTGGTTTTCTTTCATTTCTTTATTAATTTGAGGATTTGGGACAGGCCAGTATTTTTTAGTCCAGATGCTGACAGATTTTTCAAAGAGCCCATATCTATTGCTGCCATCAGGTAGTGGACTTTTCCTTGAGAATTTCAGAATTCAATTTGGGGCATTCACACACTGACACAGACACTGACATAGACACAGGCACAGACACACACACACAAAAAAATATATCTAAGTTGTTTTAACATCCATGAAAGCAAATAAAAAATCAGTTTGGTAAGACGAAACAAAAAAATTCAAGGGGTCAAAATATGTTGACATTATATATGCATAACAATAACAGCAAAAGGAAAAAAAAGTCATGCATAAATACATTCTGGTGGATCTTGCCATTCTACAGCATTATTATATAGTATGTTGGTGCTGATGCAGCATTGCATTTGGGAAATACTTTCAAGACTTTTTTCACTTTAGTGGGAGGTTGTGTGGGTAAAGAAAATACAGCAAAAGAGAAGAAAAAAGAGCTGGAGAAATTTGGTGAACTCTAGCTCAGAATGTCAAGTAAGCCCCCTTTATTATCTATCCCACATTCCTTTCTCTTAGACATCTGTCTAGACTGCATCTCTCATAGCTGCTGACAAGCTTGTGGAATCCTATTAAGTCTTCAGGTCCACTGACACCTCTAGCTTAATTCTCAACATTTTCAAGCATTTACAAAAGAGTAAAAAATTCTGCAGACTAAAAATTGCAGGGAAAAAAAAGCATTAAACAATCTCTCTCTCTCGCTATCAGCTTTAGTCTTTTATAGGCCTTTAAATACCATGGTTCAGTTTGTTGGTGTTTTTTTTTTCAAGTGGACTTGTCATCACTACAGAAGAGTGTAAAAAATCTTTGATATTCCTGTGTATCAGTGTGACCTTAATAATAAATGGATCCTACCTTTTCATCTGAGTCTCTTGAAAATTTGTATGGAGCTTGGAGCTAGTACACTTTCTTCTTGTGTCATGGCAAAATGCCAAACCAAGAAACATGAAAACATAGAATGATCTGGACTGGAAGATACCTTAAAGATCATCTTGTTACACACCCCTGCCATAGGCAGGGACACCTTCCACTAAACCAGATTGCTCTGAGCCCCATCCAGCCTGCCTTGAGCACCCACAGCTTCTCTGGGCAACCTGTTCCAGTGTCTCACCACCCTCACAGTAAAGAATTTCTTCCTAAATTTAGTCTATATATACCTCTTTTTAGTTTAAAATCATTCCCCCTTGTATTGCCATTGCATATCCCTGTGAAACTTCCTTCTCCAGCTCTCTTGTAGAGGCACTGCTCTCAGGTCTCCCCAGAGCTTTGTCTTCTCTGAGGTGAACAACTCCAATTCTCTCAGCCTGTCCTTGTAGAAGAGGCGCTCCAGCTCTCTGATAATTTCACCTCTGAAAGAATTTCACTAGGTTTTAGTCCTTCAAATAGCATTTGGAAGTGTGAAAATTGTGAAGAAAAAGTGTAATTTTTAATTAATTGAATGAATTGTATGT
This sequence comes from Camarhynchus parvulus, assembly GCF_901933205.1. Lineage (NCBI taxonomy): Eukaryota > Metazoa > Chordata > Aves > Passeriformes > Thraupidae > Camarhynchus > Camarhynchus parvulus. Next base: position 101,863,071 of record NC_044571.1, read on the forward strand.
ATTGTATAGGTATTACTAGTGCTCATGAGCACTAAGTGGTCTGTAAGTTTCCAATCAGTGCCATGAGTCCTTTGGTCATAATGGTCCTTTGGTCTGACTGTATTAGAGGGTTTATTCTTCATTGAAATTTGGATAAAACTTTCTGAGCTTCTTAAAAATATTTTTTATTAGTCTATGGGCAGCCTTCAGCTTTCTGACTCAGATTTCAGTCTGAGGACTAACTCTTGTCAAGTAAAAAATAGAGAATGCTCTAAACTTATAGTTTGGGATAAAAATATGGAAATAAAAGAGCCATCATCAATCTAAACTAAAACTTTTGGTATGTCTGTTCTTCATCACAGGCACACTCAGATGCCTTCTGAGACGCACATATATGCATGAACATGCACATTCTCAGGTTAAAAATAATCTTTAGAGAAAAAAAATCAGAAATTGCTGGGACACAGAGTTCTATTCATTTGATATTTTACCCTTTTGTTTGAATGGTTGTTATTTTTTTGAGCCACATGAAGCAAAAAGGGATTGACTGAAATATGACTTCTACTGGAATGAAAGTATCTGGAGAGTCATCTTTTGAAGCTGTATTTTGCTTCTTTATGAAGCGGTGAGAAAACAAAAATAAAATCTAAAAAACCCACAAAAACTGAAGCTTCAGTAGGACCCATCCATCTTTCATTTCCCTCATACAGAAAATCTTCCATTTTCCAGAAATGATCCTTGTCATGTTTTTAGGGCTCGCCTGTCTGGCCTGTCATTGCACAATTCTCGTGCTTGGCCTAATTTCTCTTCTTTACCATGTTTGCACTTGGCATCAACTTCTGTGCTTATTTTTCCATTTAAAAATATTATAAATATTATTTCAAATGCACAACTGTTAGGGTGGACCACAGTACAAATATTCTTAGAGCAAGCAGTAACACCTAGAGAGCTTTTAGTCAGAATATTTGCCACTGTCTATTTATGGATTTTGCTCAATGGGTGATAATATCAGCATACACTGTAATATCCCCTGATTCTCTCCCCATGACTTTTGAGAAGTGTTATTGTAACTGGCATTTTGCTGACACATTCATGAATTTGTCCATTTTTCCTTCAGAGTATGCCTTCACTCTCTCTCTAAGCAAGGGTAAACTGCACTTCTGGAAAATATCTTTTATAACTTACTGTCAGATTTATACCTTAATTGCAAATAATCCCATAAGAACTGCTTATGGAAGAAATGATGTCTAAAAAATAGCGGTTTTTTTAGGTTACAATTAATTGAAACGTTTAATTTATTTAAAGGTTGAAATAAGGAGGCAAATACCTTCTCTCAGACATGATTTGTACAAATTTTTTTTCTGCAGAACCTAGTTTCCCAATTTTAAAATAGTAAAATTACTTGAATATCCCATAGATATCAATTGGGCAGTCAGATACGAGAGTATCTTTCTGTACTTTCTGATTGAAGTACAAGTTAGTGTTTTCTGGACTGTGTCATTAGGGTTTCAAATCAACAATTATAATCTTTCTTTTTTCTAAGTGCTAGAATAAATTTTTAAAAATAAGGAAAATATATATGATAACTGTGGGAAGAGAAACCTCAAGTGCCCATTTTAGACATATTTCTATAGTGAGGAAAACTGAAATGAAGCTAATTTACCAGTAGTGTCACTGTAATTCCCTATTTGCATTACCCTTCAATTAACTTTTCAGCACCAATTAAGTTAAAATCAATTGTATACCTTTTACTAGGGCGACTAGACTCAAGTATTGGGTGCACCTACACTTTATGTGTGTGGATTCATAGATCTCAGATTGTACTCAAGGAAGACTGTTTTTAGGCTGTCAGAAGAAATAGCCATGCAAATTTCATCAGCATGCTGCTCAAGTCAGCATATGACACTACGTCTGGCAGGTAAGTAATTTACCATCCTGATTTTGTGTAGCTTTAATCATATTCTTTCCTTTCCACCTCAGTTAGTAATATTCAAAGCTGCTAGTACAGTTTCATAATTATTATGGTTCTGATAACAGTTAACAAGTGTATAGCAAAGTCTGGTGATACGTAATTAACAAATCTTCATCCACTTAATTAGCTTTCCCTTCACTTGCCATTTGCATAGTGTGCAGCATTATTTTGACTTTTGGGGATGTGTGTAATTTTTTGAGAGTGAAAAGGGTGTGATGTCTCAAAGCTATTTTTACATTAAATTATACATTTTACATTTACGATTCAGTAGTAGTAGAAATCTGCCAATGAGCTGTGATTTTTCCAGTGGGATGGTGAGTCTGCTCCCTCACAAGAAGGTGCAGGCAATTGCAGAACTGTGAATTGCTGTGGTGTGGCACATTATCTGCTTTACTTATTGGTGGTCTTCCTGCCTGGAATTGTGCTGCAGTACCCAGAAATCACCCAGCTGTCTTTATGTGCTGACTTGCAGAAAAGGTGATGGCTTCATTTCTTGATCATTAAACAAAAGCAGAACTTCTAAGTTTCATCCCAGTTGCTAGACTAATAATGTCATTTTTGTAAGAGAGTTGTTCAAATTAATGACTTTTGTATAAATACAAATATTCTGATAAAGCTCCAAATTACAGTCTTTACTAAATAAAATGGGTCTTATTTAACAATAGTAAACCATGAATAAAGTGATTATAGCCCTGTGGTTTGCCATGTGATTTTTTTTTTCAATTACTGATCTACTCCTCTTTAAGTTGTTCACATCTCCCTATAACAGCTTTCTCATGTGACTCATTCTGTTTTGGAAGGCACGACCTGGACAAAATGACTGCTTTTTTTGAAAGAAATGTTCTCCATTAGTTTCACTTTTTATAACATTGGCAGTGAAGGGGTTTTTTGTTTACGTATCTCTTTACCATTACTCCTCAACTCAAAGATTAAACAGTCACGTGGCAATCAAATGAAAATGCTTTGATTTTATAAGGAGCCTATAATGCAGTCAATAAAATACAATTTTTCATAAATAACTTTTGAAGGCTTTTTCATAAGTGCACTTGTACAGATAACCTATCTTCCAGTAATTTTTTATTTGAATTGTATTTGTTTTGACTGTGTTTACCTGCTTCTCTCTGCTTGCTGCAAATAATGAGAAAATTATTTAGCTGGCATGAATGCTAATGTAAATTTTTTTTATTTGTGTATTGCCAAATATTTGTAGGAATAAACTATAATTCATATATAACATTATTCAAGGATGCAATCTCATTATAACATTTTGGTTCATTAAATAAAATAAATATATTTTCTCACTGTGTTTATTCAAGTCAGCTGGATTTACAAAATAAAAATATTTAAAGCTGTACTTTAAAAGCTTCTTACTGGAGTTTGTCAGATGACAAGGCAATGGCTCGTATGTGAATTGGATATTCAAATTACTTTGTTTGGGTCTATTTAATTAAATTCACACACAAAGTAACTGTTTATTTACAGGAAGCATATTAAAAGAATTGAATTTGCTAACCTATAACTTCTGTTTTGGATAAGAGTTACAGGAGGAAAAAAGTGCTTACTAGCTACATAAAATCTATGGCAGGTCTACAAAGCAGCCTGTCATGCTGTGCCATGATGAAAAAAAGAAAAAAGTATGCAAGATGTAAAGCCATAAGAAAATAAATTTATTGTGTCGCCATATTTTGCAATCCTGTTGTATTGCTAAATTTCCTGAAAATTCTGGATTTAGAACTGAATTATTAAATGAAAACTCTCATTTATTTAAAGAAAGATTCAGTGGGTTTTGTGCAAGAATAAAGCTCAGATATTATAAGCCAAATAACAGTATTAAATAAAAAAACCCAAGGTAAATTGTTTTTAAAATCTCATTTTCCAAACTTGAAGATAAATATGTCATGGCTTCAGAAATCATTCTTGATCTGGTCTTTTACTTGATATATAATTATTACTCAGAAACTTGTTCATCTCACTATTTAGGACCTACAAGTATGAGTAAAAGCGATTTGTGTTGTTCCTTATGATTAGATCTGATTTTAAGATAAAGATAATTTCATCTTGAAGCCTTTATTCGAAGCCTTTAAGCAAAGGTCATCTTTGCTATGACCAGTGCAGTGTATGTGTGTGCACACGTGTATTTTAAGGGGATTGCCTTTGGTGCAAAAAACTTCTGCATACGAGTGCTGAGCTTGTCTTGATTGTTGAATTGAATGACTGGGGCATTTTCCTAGTTTGAGATGAAAATACAGAAGTTGTCACAGTAATGACTAATAAATATACAGAAGCTGTCACAGTAACGAGTAACAAAATGCTCACTTCATATGGTTTTAACCATTCTAGTTTCTGTATCATTGTCTTTATAAGAAGTGGATAAGCAGAAAAGCAGCAATGAAGTTATTTTTAAGTTATTTGTGATGCTGAACACTTGCAGAAAGCAGAAGAGAAAGCAGAGATATTTAAATGTATCTTGAAATATACAGCTGGCTAAGAAAATTCAACTGTAAGCCAAAAATATTGTCCGGGACAGCTGCTGTCCTGAAATAAATCAGGAAAATATATTTGTTCCAGGTAGCTGCAACTGGAAATGTGTTTCTGAGTCTGGCAGTGGGTAACAAGATTTTGTTTAGTCTGTGGGATAAATAGCTTAAGGATTCCTGTGTAACAAATGCTCAATAGTTAGTAATTAATCAATTGCTTAATTGAATAGCTCACAACATTATGAAAACCTTCACCCCATAAATTGCAAGGAAGGTGGAGTAAGGAGAGTCAAAATCAGATGTGTTACCTGAAAGGTGTAAGAAGCAAGGCTTGAATTTGCAATGGGCAAAATTCAGAGACTCAGCTGCTCTCTATGGATTGCTGCTGCTGTTCAGCTGTAGGAAAACAACTGAACATGGTGAAAGATCACCAAGACTCAGGAAGTTCATCTATAGAGTGGTTGGGTACCTTGAAGGTCAATGTGGAAGGTTACAACCCCCAGGAAGGAAAAATTGAGTTGTTTTTCATCCCTTTTAGGTAGAATTTTGGTCTTTCAGTGCTACACAAAAAAACCCAAACAAGAAAGCAAATTAGTTAATGCTTCTTAAGTCTCAACTCTCACTTGCTGTGAAGTCAGCTCTGCAAGAAGTTATTCTAATTTATTCTAGCTGCTTCCCTTCCCTGAAAGCTGATAATGTCTGATTCAGTAAAATCCAGTGAAACAATATGCTGTCAAACCATGATGTTTTTTCAGCTGAAATTCTTCAGGATTTTTTTTTTTAGCAAGCGTCTGTTTCAGGGAAGAGGGGATGTGGGGAGGGGGAAGGAAGTCCTGTTTTGACACTTTCCCTTTGAAACTTCCTGAAGGCAAATGCAATTATTTTGTCTGAAAAATGCGGGGGTGAGCTTTGCTTAATCTGAAGCCATAAAAACCCTTTTTGAATAAATGTAAAGCAAAATATAGTAAATACTGTCAATCCCCTTCCCCCCAGTAATTTCTTGGCACTTTTCGCATCTTGAGCACAACAGAACTTTATTAGGCTTGAACACAATTAATTTTTGTCTCATTTAATGAGTCCATTAACTGATAATCAAATGATTCTGCTGCTAATGACACCCAAACTGAACAAACTGAAGCCTTTTCTGCTGTTCTGCCCCTGGTTTAAGTTGACTCTACATCCCTTTTAAAATATAGTTTCAGTGATCTCTGCATTTAAAGAAAAAAATTTCAGAACAACTGAATGCATGGGAAAGAGACCGGTAGTGAGACAATTAAATTGCTTCATAAAAAGAAATTAGTTTAATTTAAATGGGAATACCTAGGTCAGCTGTCCTGGATGGATTCATGATTTCCCTAAAAATCACTTCTGCCCACCTGTCCTGGTTTAGGGCAAATTTGGGAGAAAAATTTGCTTTTTATCCACACTGCAAAAGAATGAGCCTTTTATGACAAACAATTATTTTTCTAGAATGTCCTTTTTTCATTAAAAAATGATGGGGCAGTAGTAAGGAAGGGTAAGTAATGACAATGACATATGTAAAAGATTAATGATGACCTATATAAACTACTGGATATTAACTTAGAAAGAGCTTCTAGAATGACTAAGTCAATAAAAAATCAGCTTACACTTCTACTTTAAAAGAAAGAAAAACTTTATCAGAAATCAAATCAAGCCATTTGAAAGCACACCTTGCTGGATGAAAAATAAGCAGGGAAGTTCATTGCTGTCTTATCTCCTAACCCTTATTTTCCTCCCACCTTCTTCTACCCATCTATCCTCTCTTCCTAGAAGGATTTCCATGTGTGTAGTACTTTGCCATTAAAAATAATCTGAAGACATCTTAATCCCAAATATTTTTCATATTATTTAAAAAAGTATTTCTATTAAAGTTACATGGAAGTCCTGGGTCTGAACAAAAGATTGTTACAATTTTTGCAGACAAGCTGCTTAAAGAAAGCATCAGAAAATAAGTTTAGCTTGTGGTTTAGAAGTGTTGACATCATGAAGTTCCCTGGAGGATTCTGTATGAATTTTCTTGTGATGCTTGTTGATGGCATGTTGAGAAGGGTCCTGAGCAGAATCAGAGTGTTAGAGTTTTCATGGCTGAAAATAGAAAAAAGAAATTTGGTGTTTGCTTTGATTTTGGGAGGAAGTGTTGGTGTAGATTTTTTGTCTTGTTTTTCAAGAAGGTCCTTCCTGTGTTGCTTTAAGCTTTTCTACCACAGCTCTCAATTTAGAGTACATAACAAAGGAATCTGTATTTGTGTTTCAGTAATGATGGCATTTTCTCCCTAGAGAGCCTGCACTAAGTCAGACCTTGCAGAGCTGCTGGCCCGTGACCTACTTTTGCTAACAACTGCATACAGAGCACACACACTCCATGATCTGCAGTGCATTCATTACTCCTTTGATCCTGCTGCTAAGTGCTTTGGCCCAAACATCAGATTAATAAACAGAGGTCTGGGTCCAGCCATATCCTAATGGAAAGCTACTCAAACCACTTGTTTCTGTTGACAGTACAGCACCAGCTATTCTGCCCTTGTGGCAGCCTGCCATCTCAGAGTGTCATGATTGATGATGAAGTCCCACAGAGCTGAGGAAGAGCCTGAACAGCTTTTGAGGAGATGAAAGCAGAATTTCAAGAAGTAAATAAGTATCTGAATCCAAACAAAAGTAAATGTGCATTATGTGGCTGTGTGACTGTGTTCACAGGGGTCTGAGGATGAGGGAAGAGACGAGGATCTGACTCCATGTTTCAGAATGCTTGAGTTATTATTTTATGATATATATTATATTAAAACTATACTAAAAGAATAAAAGAAAGGATTTCATCAGAAGGCTAGCTAAGAATAGAAAAAGAATGAAAATCAAAAGCTTGTGTCTCAGACAGAGAGTCCGAGCCAGCTGACTGTGATTGGCCATTAATTCGAAATAACTGCATGGGACCAATCACAGATCTACCTGTAGCATTCCACAGCAGCAGATAATTATTGTTTACATTTTGTTCCTGAGGCCTCTCAGCTTCTCAGAAGGAAAAATCCTAAGGAAAGGATTTTTCATAAAAGATGTCTGTGACACAGCTGTAATTTCTGTTCTCTTGTGTGGCTGAAGCATGTGGACAGTTCAGATCTGTCCCAGTAAGCATTTTGGGTTATAACACAGAGACACACACACATTTCATGCCCATGAGGGACAGTCTTTCAGGAAAGAGCCAACATAGTCATAGTCAAATATTCAGCATTTAAAGACCCCTCCTACAGGATCAGTTGTACTGGAATGGTTTCTGACAGGCATCAAAGCAGAGTGCCTAAAATTGTTTCAGGAGGTAGAAAAAGTGAGTTGGATTTCCAGGAGGTAGCCAATGAATGCTTAAAAACAGTGTTCAGGGAAATCACTAGCTATTTGCTGTTAGTTCCACAACATGGGAAACTGCTGTTTTGGCCCATTTTGGTGTGGGAGCTCCCAGAGAGGGTGGTTGCAGTAATGCTGAAAGAACCACTGAGCTGTAGTCCAGCAAAGGAAAACAGCCACAACAAACAGATATGGCCTGTTTGAATTATGATTTAGATAGAGGCTTCCAATTATTTTCCTGCATAACTCATGGTTTGGTTCAGCACTTGGCAGCTTTTTCATGCTTCTGCTGAAGTTCATTTTGCTTCTTTACAATCAGGTCTCACATAGTTTGCTCTCACTCTGGGAAACTCTCAAATATGACTAATTTGTTTCCTGAAGGAAATATTATATCCTGCCACGAACTTAATAATTTTTTAGTTCATTTCAGGTTTCAGAACCTAAATACTACTATTTCCTGTCAGCCTCATTTCATAGGGACATGGTTTATATCCTTTGACTAAATCTGAGTTATCTAGTGGCACTTCAGCAATTCTTGTTTTTCCCCCATGAAATGAGATTATAAACTTATATGCATCTCTACCAAGTGTGTACCTTTGCTTCCATATCCTTGGAAAAATAAGTTTTATTAATTGAGAAATACAAAAATTTCTCCAACCTGTAGTTAGATGCATCAACTGCTGTCTAATATTGAAAAATCCTTTTCCAAGACAAAATAAGAAACAAGACTAGATAGGCACTGCTGTTAAAGCCTGCGTGATATATTTGACAGGAAATTAAGCCTGACCCCTGAAAACAAACAATTCCATAAAGATAAACCCTTATTAAAAGCATTGGGATATTGGGTTTTTTCTCATGATGGATCCTTATCACACAATCATATCTGAAGGCATTCCTTTCCTTTAGGATGGCAGTTAAGAAGACGAGGAAAAGAAACCAGTACAACACACTCAAAATATTTTTGAGATCACACCTAGGATATGAATTTAGGAAAGTTTCTGTTTTAGAAGAAAGATACCCTGAAACCATATATTACAAGGTTTTTCAATTCTTAGATGTAGTACAGAATTAGTTCAATGTTTTCTTTACTTGAGATATGTGTATGTTTCAGTTTTACTTTCCCATGCTGACCATAAAGGAAAATAAATAGCCAATTTATACTAACATTGCTCTGGTTTTATTTTTGTATTGTCTAGCACAGAACAAATCAAACAGGCCTTAATACAATTTAAAATCACATAATCTCTTACATTATATAGAGTCAATTGAAGTTGGTTTTGGAAGCAAAGCAATAACAATAATAATGATAATACCAGTAAAATACTTATCAGATTAGCTTGTTTCATTCATTTTTAACTTCACCAGACAAAGTATAGGCACAGTCTTCTTTAAAAATTGCATTTTTTTTCTCAGAACGTCATGTAAACTACCACTATGATGTAACATTGTAACCTGCCACAGGTGTTGAAACTATTTCAAACAATATTTCATAATATTTTAAAAAGTTAGCTTGCCTGTAAAGCGCTTCACTTTCTATTGTCAGCTGTCAAAAACCTTAATCTCAGACTATATAAAGAACTTGCTGTGTAGCTGAAGGTTTATTCCAAGTTCTCTGTCTTGCTCCTGGGCACAGTCAAGAAAGGATATATGCTGAAACAGCTCAACTCCAACCCTTCTGACTTGTTATGAACACTCTTAATATTTTGTATAGATGTAACTCTTTTTTCTGCTTCTGGCCTTTACTTCTAGTCTTGCATAGTTTTTTCTCCCTTTGCTCTTCGCATTCTCTCCATTACCAGTGTTCATACCTGCTTTGTAATTTTTTCTTTTAGTATTTCATTTAATGTATAAGAATGACCTTGGAAATAAAATTTTCGATTTTAAATTTGCTCATCAAGTATTCCTCAAAATCACTTTGAGACTGAGAGACTGGCAGAAGACTTTCAGACTCTATCTAAAGGTGAAAAGGAACATTGAAAGAGTTCCTGCCACCTGGCAAGTTTAATTTGCATATTTATCACTTGGTTTCAATATCATTTTATAAACTGTTCAATTTTTTTGTATCAGAAGCCTTCCTAAGAGGATTTCTTTATAACCTTCTCTTAGGAATGACAGTGACAATGATATGTAGCTGAATGTGCATAGGAAGGTTCAGTGGTTCAGTGAGAACACTTAAGGGAGAAGACGTGCGTCAAAAATTCTCCTTTGAGTCACTTTACCACTCCTTTCAAAAGGAGTCCTACTTCTTATAATCATGTACATTTTTAAAGTTTAATTTATGATAGCATAATTTATTAATACTATGGAGAGAGAGCTGGATGTCCCAGTCAAGTGGTCCCTTGGTTGCATTAGATAGTTCAAGATGAAGTGAATATTCCTAAGGGTCTTGCTTAGTCCAACAAGTTATAACCTAGGTTGCTGAAATTTGTTGAGCAGTTTCAGGGGCCACTGAAAGTCACAGAGTAGATGGAAATTGAGCCCAGTAGTTATCAATGTCAGACACTCACTTTTATTGTAGTGATGCAATGGAAAATAAGTCCTTCATTTAAACTGTAGAAAACTCCTGAAGTGCATTGGGAAGAGTGTGGCCAGCAGATTCAGGGAGGTGATCCTGCCCCTCTATTCAGATCTAGTGAGGTCATGTCTGGAGGGATGTGTCCAGTTCTGGGTTCCACATTTCAAGAAACACGAGGAGATACTGGAGAGAGCCCGACAGATGCCATAGAGATGATGGGGAGTCTGAAGGCCCACACTGGACCAGTCTGTCTGTTGGAGGATGGGTGTTCACTGCATCTGGCCAGAGGCCATGCCACACACCCAAAACCTCTCCTCCTTCCCTGCTTTGGTGTAAGGATCTGTGGGAGCCTGGCAGCAGAAAAACCTGGGGCTGTGGCCTCCCCCACAAAAGTGCTGGGCTGGGTCCTTCGGTGGATACTCTTCCAGATGCTTCCCACAATGGTGTCATTTTATCTCAATCTGCCTTAGGTGGTTTAACCCACAGTTCAGGGTTTTCAGTCAGGAGACCCATCCAGGGTGGGCTTTGCTGGTGCAGTGTTGTTGTTATACACCTTTGCTGTAATAGGCAAAAGTCTTTCATAAAGATGTTTAAGCCATAAACAACATTTCAGTCTCCAACATGAGGGATTGGAATGGATGCTCTCCAAAGGTCCCTTCCAATCCCAATCATTATGTGATTCTGTGAAAACACTCAGAATAACACAAGGTTTAGGATTTTATAAATATGTCCATAACCAAATACCCAGGTTTCAGATAGCATAAGATATAAATACTGTGACAATGTTTGAAAAAAGGATAGGACTTTTATTATTGGTGAATGACACTGAAGAACAGTTCCAGCTATTGTATTTGAATACACACCTGGATAAGAGCTGCAAATTTGTACCAGACAGATGACTAAAATGCCAATGCATACAAATGGATCTCTGTGCTAAGATGAAATTTAATCAATATTTTAAAATGGCAGTAGCTCAGCTAAGACAGAAGTTGTAATGGAATACAAAGGTATTTCCAACTTTAAAGCTTTGGAAAAGAACCATATCAATTTAATACCTGACATCACTAAGTAAGACAGAATATCAGCATTATGTCACCTCTGAAAGAATCCTGAATTTCAGAAATTTACGTCTGCATTGAACCATGCAGTCTTCCATTTACTTTATAGTGTTATTTGATGCCTTTTCTGGTGTACTAAAGTGAAAAGTTTACTTAAGACTGTGAGGTCTCATACTGAAACAATCAGGAAGGACTATCATTTGAGCTGAGCAATACAGCTGTACATTTCTTTGATTGTGGAAAAGGAAAAAAAAAAAAGGCAAAAAAAAGAAAACAAATAAACCGACCAAAAAAAACAATAACAGAAAATCCCAGGGGAGAGATTGCAATTGCAATCTCTGTTGCAATTTCATATATTTTTTTTCCTCACAATTTAACTTAGTGGATATCAAGATACAGAATGTAATTTTAACACTCCAGAACACAAGAGCTGCTTCCCTGGGTTAGAGGGCACAGCAAGAACGGGATGTGCCAGGGAGTGGCTACTCTGTGCTGGCACCTCAGAATTTTGTGGGGGTTGCCAGCATTATTGCAGGAAAGTCTGATTATATTAGGAGAGCTGAAACAGCTAGCAGGGAAGGTGAGAACCGGGAACAAATACTTCCTGTTACATGTAACTTCTTTTTTATACCTACTCTATGGAGTATCATGTGGTACAAGATGTCTGTGGGACAGGAAGAACTGCTGATGACAGGTTGTAACTGTGCACATAAATATTCATGTTCGTGTATCAAGGCAGGGATATAATTGTCAGTTAAGTCTACTGGAAAAAAACATTAATTATATTAAACCACAGCTTTGAAAAACTTTTAATTTGTATGGGCTTAATACATACTTTTGCTTTAAAAATCAACATTTTTTTGTTCTGCTTCATCCTTCTCCTTTCCATCTCCCTGCCATTGTCTTTTGCTCTTTCTTCTTCTGTTCAAGAAAAGATCCTGCAGGAAAGATAAGATGATGGTTGCTGTCTTGTGTTTCTGCAAGGGAGTAATTTAAGAAGACCACAATTTTACCACTCAGATAAGCATAAGCTCATAAGAGCACCACCATGTATCCTTTTTAAAGCATTACAAAGAACCTGTAAGTTGTTATTTTGGAAAGTAAAGGACAGAGGTGAAGCAGTGACCATGATTTAACTAGTATTAATATTAAAGTTTTTATAAATTAACTTCCAGTATCAAGCACAACAGAACAATAGGATCAAATTAGTACTGATAGACTATGCCGCAATTTTGTGCAGTCCATTTACATTTCAATGGAAAACTGGAAATAGGTATTCTGAAGGATGCAATCAGATAAATTGCAAATGCACACATTTCATGTCTAAGGATTTCCTTTTCACAGCAAATTCTTTTCCGGATTGGAAATACCACAGAAATGAAAAAACACCAGGTTGCTCTGGCAAAGGGGTCTATCAGATATTTCAGTGTGTGGTGATGATCAGACAAGTTTAAAAAGTAACTTTTGTGTATGCACACAGGAGAGGGATGAGCAAGGTTGTTTTCCCCCAACTATGGGGCTGAGTTTTGGGTTCATGCTGAAAAAAGAGTTGATATCACAGAGCTTTTTTAGCTACTGCTGAGCAGGGCTTGCGCAAGGTCAAGACCTTTGCTGCTCCTCACACCACCCCACCAAGCAGTGGGCGGAGAAGAAGCTGGGAGGGGACACAGCCAGGACAGCTGACTCCAACTGACCATAGGAATATCCCACAACATGTGGTGTCAGTCTCAGCTTGTAAAGCTGGGGGAAGAGGAAGGAAGGGGGAACATTTGGAGTGATGGCGTTTGTCTCCTCAAGTCACCATTAAGTGTGATGGAGCCCTGCTGTCCTGGGAATGGTTGAACACCTGCTCACCCATACGAAATGGTGACTTAGTTCCTTGTTTTGCTCTGCTTTCATGCACAGCTTTTGTTTTCCCTATTAAACTGTCTTTATTTCAAGCCATGAGTTTTCTCAGTTTTACTCTTCACTGTGGGGAAGTGAGCAAGTGGCTGTGAGGGGCCAAACCACAACATCATATGAGGTACAATATAAGACTCCAGCCTGTAGGTGCCTCAGACTTTCACACTAATCAGTTTTTACAAGACTTTTTTGTGTTAAACTTGGTTTTTGCCAGCTGAACCAAAACCTCACTCATTAAATGTAGTTAGCAAACTACCTGTGACCAAAGACAACTCCTAGATTATTGAGCACCACGTGGTAATGCTCTAGAAGTCCTAAGACACCCTTTTTATTTATGTAGAGTGATTTTACACTTATTGCCATTTTTAATAGCATGAATATCACTTCCCCATATTAGATGTTTGAGAGCAGTGTCATGTGTCCCTGCCCTTCGTGGCATTTCAACTGCCATGAAAAGCTTGAACATTCATATGAAACACAGAATTATGAGAACAAGTTATCCATTCTATTTTTAGTATAGGATTTATTCATATATAGCTGTATGTATTTATATAATTGGAACTGACCTGTAAGTTTCAGTTGTTCTGCTATGTCAAATATTTCCAAAATATCAAATGTAAGTATCTTAGTAGCTTACATTTTTTGATTAAAACATTAATTGATACCATGACACCAGAGGTTAATATCATTATTTGACACTATTATTGGTACCAGGTTTAATAGACTGCAGCCTTTTTCTTGCACCTTAAGTTAATCTCAATCATATCTTAAAAATCTCAGCTGTTGGAGAAATTACAGTTTATGAAAGAGGATAAAATTATTTTTTGGTGAAAACCACTACATTTTAATAGTCATAGAAGAGTTTATTTTGGAAAGAATCTTTGGAGGTCAGCTTCTCTTCTCTCCTGAACAAGGCAGGGCAGGCTTAAACAATTGCATCATGCCCCAGGGTTTCTGCCTGGGTCAAGGCCTTTAGCATGCCAGTGCAGCCAGTGCAGCCAGTGCAGCCAGTGCAGCCAGTGCAACCAGTGCAGGTTGAAGGTCTCCTGGTCATTGGAACGTCATCCATATTAACTAGGAAGCCAAATGCAGTCTCCTCCACCTTCTGTATCCACCATGAGACTGGTTACTTAAAAGTAATAGAAAACATACGAAAATAAAATTAAATAGAAAAATATGAAATGAAAAAAAAAGAAGTGAAATTAATACAAACAATAAGAAGTCTCATACTATTCTTTGGTTCTCACTTTTGGCTCACCCATCTTGTGAATTCTCAGTTAACTACATGCTCCTTAGAGACACAAGTTTTAGATTTCAAACACCCACCAGCATGCTCTGAGCATGGGTTTGGACTAGTGACCTCTGGACCTTGCAATTTACATTATTTTCACTCTATACATTTAAGAAAAGTTTCCTTATCTCTATACATATGAACAGAGAACAGGAGGATCTACAGCAATAAAAAACTTCTAATGATGCTATTATTATCTTATTTGAAGGAGCACAGAAAATTTACAGTGAAAAATGTTTTGCTGCAAAATTTTTGAACTTAAAAAGGATTTATTATGATACATTTTTTATAAATGTAAAATAAAATCTTGGTTTTTATAAGATTTTAAAGTATTCCTGTCATGCTTTCTGCCTTGGTGGTAACTGCAAGTTTTGTTGTGGGTTTCTTTAATGTATATACTTGTTTATTAAAGGAAACATTAAGTCCAGTGGTTTTCATTCTTTTCTGATGAGAAGCCACCAATAAAAATCAATAACTCAAATTACTGACATTTCCCAATGACATTTTGTATGTGATACCGAAGTTCAAATCTTCATGCATGAAAATTATGTGAATTAGGACACAAAAAGGAAAAACTTACTTTCATTACAGTGCTAGTCATAGAACAGATCCAAACCTTTTTCCTTTTTGTCTTCCAATCTACTTTTATGAAATAACACAACAAATAACATTAAGAACATTATTTTCCTCCTAGGCAGAGAGGTCTTCCTCTCCTGCAATTGTATCCAATCATTGAAGTGAAAAATGGTGAACACAGCTGATGTGAGAAAAGAAAAGGAATGGCAACAGCTGAAGATAGATGGATAGTTTAGTTAGAATGGGATTTTTCAGACTTTTTGGATAGCTTATTTTTGTCTCCTTTAGGACAGACTTTTCCACTAGATGGATGTGAATAACTTCTGTGTCATTTTTGTTGCTGTGCAACAGCCTGAGAGATATAAAAAGATGAGCCTATAAAAGCAAAGTTATAGTAGTTAGTAGAAGCCAACCCAGCATTTGCATGTTTCTTGTATAATTCTTAAAATTACAGTATAATTATGTCAATCTTCCTCATTCTGCGAGTTAAAATGTTTGTCAACCAATCAGACTTAAAGTGAGGGAGACAAAATACCCATATGGCATTTTTGTAAGGCATGACTATTTCATCCAGAGTGGAGGGATCTCCCGGTATGGCTCTCTTCAAGCTCTGCCTGAGGATGGAAATTGCCTTTCAGCTGGTTTTCCTTGCAGCAAGGACGTATGTTACTGCCTGCCAGAGGGAAAGTCCTTCCTCAGAGTTCCATCACATCATAAAAATCCCAGCATAATGCATTTGTTGAAATACGCACTCCTCAGAAACATCTTGTGATACAAGCCTTGAGCTGTATTGAAACCAGCACCTGATTTGGCTCCATTGCCTCTGTGGAGAGAACGTGTCCTAACCTTGGCCACACCACTTGGTCTGCACCAGGGAAATTTATTGTGAAGGAAGATGTCACTACTAAGAAAGTCTGAGGATGCTGTGCTTATTATGGGAATAGGTTGAAGGTACTGAAAGAAAAATTGCTACCCTGGTCAAGCAGAAAAGCTGGATGCCTTTTGAGTGATTTATACTGTCTTTTATGGTGTCCACCAGCCTTACATTTGAAATGTCTAAAGCCAGACCAGCAGCTGAACACAGCTCTGCAAGATACAGCTCATGAAGACAAGAGGGATGCTTAGCTTTCTTGTCAGCATTTAGCAACAGGTGACAGAGACAGTGAAAGAGATGCTGACAGTGACAGAGAAAGTAGCATCAATCTGCCACGCTGAACAAGAAATTGGAGAGTCTCCATGAACTGATTTAGAAATGGTGTTAATTTTCTGGAAGTGCTTGTTTTTATTTCTTGGGATAATTAGCAGAGAGCACTTTCTCTTCTCAAGCTGTCTTCCCTTCAGCAAGGTTTAAAAAGCTGTATCAGTCTCATCTGTAGGAAATGTTACCCAGTTTTGCTATAATAGAGTTCCCGTACTAAAAAATCTTTCATTTTACAGACCTGGCTGTTATTAAAACAAAATATGCAATCAGGCACTTCTCCTCCTAGTATCTGAAAAGATTATTTAGTCCTGTAATTTTCAATTTGGGATGTTACTTTGTTGAATTCTCCATATGTAATCCATATAATTTAATTTTCACTGGCAGAAAATGTATTGAGATGCACAAACAGAACACATTTGGGCTAACATGAAGCTCTCTGTTTTCAGAATAGGTGTATTGGATAGAATTTTATATTCAGTATCTATTTCTTAATAACTCTCATCTTCCTTCGATCCTTTAAAACAATGTTTACAAAAAAAGAAAGAAGTGAACTGTGGTGTTTTACTTTTCCTCTTTCCTCACAGAATGTCTCTTATTGACACAATTGTTCCATGACATTTTAAAAACAGCACCAAATCACAATAACCAATTTATACAGTTCCTCTTCTCCAGTCAATGTATGGCTGCTGCCCTTTCAGTCATACCAACAGAAATCCATAATCTAGAATGCTTTGTTTCTCCTCAGTGGCATTAATGTATATATAGAGAGAGAATCTCTAGAGGATAAAATGCTGAAGTTCAGACAAAAGTAGACAGCAAGTTTCAACTGCGCCTTCTAAAGGAAGTGAAGATTATGTTTTCCAGTCTTTGAGCAACTTGGTAAGGGAGAAACTTTTAATATATTTTACTTGAGTGCTACTTAAGCGTGCATGTTTTAAAGGAAAAATCACCAGGATGATAAATTTGAACCAGGAGTTGAGGTTTTTTCTGTGACTGAAGACAGTGCACAAAAATGAAAGAGGAAATAAACATGTAAGATATGACTTGGAAATCTGTGTTTGCTTCTTCAGACTCTGTGCGCTTACACTGTAGTATTATGAATTTAGGAGGGAATGCAGTAGTTGGTGTATAATTTGAGGTGTAAATTAAAAGTTTGGTACCGTACTGAAAGATGACCAAGAAGCCTGAATGAGCACTGATATTATCCAGTATATAATGCTTTGGGTAATTTTAATTTATCTGGTACAGAGAATTCAAAAATAGGCGTATAGATTATTTTGATCACTAGCTCACAGTGTTAATTAAATTGACTGCATGTATAATAAGCAAAGAGTTCAATGTTCATAAAAATTTTATATCCAAATTTATGGACCTTTTGTAATTCAGAGTGCAGATTCATTGCATCCATTCTATTCAGATGAGAAAATTGCAAAAACCACCTCATTAGGAAGGTCCCAGCATTGTATATAATGTCCCATTGGTTCTTGCATCTTTTTTCTGGTGTAAGTTCTGTATTTTTAGGTGTGTAAAAGACTGTGAGTTGCTGGTCCAACAGTATTTTCAAATGTTCTCTGGGATCCCCTCATCCAGTTGTAAATATTTCCTGTTAATCAAGAAACAATAGCCAATATTTGCTCAAATGCAGGAGATCAACCTTGGAAAAGTGTCTGGTAAAAGAAACTGAGAAAAGAAACAGTGAAGTGTCATCTTGCTCTTTGTTGTGTGGTGTTTTAAATTGCCCACCATGCAGCCAGTGTGGGCTGTGGTATGGCAGATGGCTGGAACACATATTAAAACAGTTGGTTCATACAATTATGTGATTTTACAAACTTCACTGGCAGCATGTTGAGGAAAGAAAATAGACAAATGGATCCACAGGAGGTGGCACATGTCTGTGGACTGAGTTTGAGGATTTGACATCAAGCTGTATTGTATTGATGAGTTATTTTGGTGGCAATCTGAGCAGTTGTGATGTTATGCAGAAATCTTATACACTGCACTGTTGATGGCAGAACCTGAAAAATAAGAAGGGAGAAGACTTTAACAACAGTCAAGGTCCAGACCACTTCAGAAATTTGTCAAGTAGTCTTGAAGTGTCAGATTTGGAGAAAAATAGTAGGGACCTCCAAGTTTTAGGAGACAAGTTATCCTTCCCTCTTGCCTTTTATGACTCCTGAATCATTCCTACTCCAGTGAGATCATTAGGACAGGATGCAAGCATCCAAACAGTCAGCATATCTGGATATAGATGTAATTATGAATCATAATCTTATTCCAAGAATTCAGTCCAGTCCCTTTAACTTGAGTCACCTTTTCAACCATGTCACTTCTAAGGACTTTCACCTGTTTTCACTCAGTATTAAAATACTCACCAAGAATTACAGACTCTGGATTAGATTCTGAGAAGAAAAACCCCACCAACAGATTAACTACTAAAACATCTCACAAGATTGAGTGGGATTTTTCTTTAAAATGTTGAGATGAAACAGCATACGGGATAAATGATATATTAATTGACAGAAATTTTCAAAATCAGTAAAACAGCTATCAGATTCTGTTTTAAACTGCAGAGTTGATTATTTTGCTCTAGAGAATTCAGGTTTTACATCATTTTATCTTCTCGAATGTCAATCTAGTTTAAGGTAGACTCCAGTAATTTTAGTGGCAAATTCTCTTAGCTTGCAAATATTTTTCAGCATTTTTGTGTTAGTCCAGTTGTAGGGTTGTGCTTAATAAGTGCCATAATAAACTTCAGTCTTTCTTGGAATGTATAAATAGATAAAGGAAATATAACTCACTGAAAAAATCATTCTGGTTAATGTCAACAGCTGCTTAGCAGGTTTCATTATAAGCTTATTTAAATCACGTATTGCGGAGTAAACCAGAATTTTTTTGTGATCTAAGTGGAACTTAGCTAATTACTCTTTCTAAGTGAATGCGACAGAACTCCTTGGCATTCTTCAGAGAACTTCCTCTTTCTGCATTTGCATTAGAGTTGCCACGGACAGCAGTGTATGTTGCTACCAGTCATTAATCATAATTTTTTTAAGCTTCCTGCTAAACAGCAGTTGACTCTATACAAGCAGCTCTAATCTCAGCTGGTTAAAATTTAAGAGCAAGCTACCTGGCAGTTTAAAAGAAGAAAATAAAATACCTTTGTTTACCTTCTGCTTAACTGTGAATACTTTTGCTGCCTTCTAGTTTCATTGGCCCATTATCCTAAATAGCTCATGCTGATTGTAATCACTCCTCTTAATTTTTTCCATATGGATAGAATAAGAGGAGAAGAAGTGAAACTGTAGGTGCTCCCCTCCATTTTTTATAACAGCTTGTGGAAAGATTGGAAATCTCCTCAAAGAGGCACTTGATGTCTGTGTAACCTCTGTCTCTCCCCCATTTTCTCCCACTTTACACATGCATATGATATCATTCATATGTGTGTATATAGACACTGCAGTTTATTTTATATGTGCATCAAAAAGTAAATGTTCAGATAATACAAGCTGGTCCTTAAATACCATAAACAAATTTATTTTTTATAACTGAAGTCCGTTGGTTCTAATGACCTTAATGTTTTACACTGTCTAAAGTACTATCTGTCATTTAAACAATGAATTTATAAGAAAAGAGAAATCAGATTTTTTCATGGAACTTCAAAATTACATAAGAACATGTAATTTTCTGACTAAATGTTTTTCACAGTATCTTAAAACAGATTTTTGTTTTCAGTTTGTTTTTATTTAGCAAAGAAAAAAAGACATAATGATTCTCACTTACTTGTGCTTTACCTTTTGCCTTCTAATTTTATAGAAGAATAATAAAAAAATCCCAAAACTCAAAACTGTTAGACAAAATGATCTTCAAAGAATGCTAATAGAAAGAAGGCGGAGGGGGGGGAAAGACTCACACCAGTCTTTTGTGGAAGTATTGTCCCAAAATTGCACTTAAACAATAAATTCTCTTTCAAAAAAGGGTTTTTTTTGCTTTTTTAACCTCAAAATTCTTTTTCCATCCTCAACCAACAGAACTTAACATGTTCACAAAAAATCAGTACCTTAATCCTGTTGTGATGAGAAGCTCTGAGGACATTCTTTTTCATCAGTTTCAGTGCTGCACTATACTGAACGCTTTATTTTTTCTTTAAAAAGTCTTTAAAGGATATGCTTAAATATAAGTTTCTGGTTTCAATTCCAGTAATGTAGTGGAACTTATTGCTGTAAGAGCAGGGTTTACTGCTGCTCACAAATGGCATGATGACAGCAAACACTTCACTGCCAGAACTGAAATAAGCAACACTCCTTTATGCACTTAAGTTTAAGTACATGATTTAGTCAGGAAGCCCAGCACCTAGGGAGCATCCTTAGGTTCTGTGTACTTGCTGCCTGCATAAAGTAAACTTGGAGCTCTTCAGCACAGCATTGCCCCTGGTGGTAATGGGCCATAAGCACTGTACTGAGTTTCCAAGACCTCAGGTCTGGGGTTTATCTATCATCCTCTGTATTAACTTTTCTTGACCTGCCCGAAGGTTAATTTTTCTTGGTTTATCTGTGATAGCAATTTCTGCAGCTGACCAAGCGTCCATGGCTACATGCATTGCTTTTGTTTATGCTTGTGTGATACAAGCACAGTTCAAAATAGAGAGCAGTGAGAAGCAGTCACTCTGCACAGAAGATATTTATGACATGAGGACAGTGTAGGGAAACACAGCCCTAATCTAAGAGCAGAGGCTTTGTCAGGTGGAGCCCAGAATGCTGCTTAGAATGTACAGCCATGGGAAATGGGATGGAGGGTGGTCACAGCTCCCCCCTGATCCCTCAATGAAAAGCAGACCTGCACAAAATGTAGTCTAGGAGTGACAAGGGCAACACAGAAATAGTATTTAACATATGGAACTGCAGACCAGTGCAGGAGCAGAAAGGTATAAAGTGTGTTATCAAATACATGAAAAATATCCTGAAGTGAATTCCAAGCCAAGGAAGAACTAGTGATGAGTTTGAATGTCATAATCCTGCCAGCAAAGGATGCTGAAAACTCTGCCCACGCCATCTCTCAGCACAGCATGAACCCTCCTGACCTTAGGGCATAGAGGAGCAGTGCCAGGGTGAGCATAGCTCCAGGAGGAGTGAAAACTAAGACGTTTATAACACTTTTAACTGCATTGATTTGCTTGCTTTTCTTTTTTTTTTTTTT
Source organism: Camarhynchus parvulus (assembly GCF_901933205.1). NCBI lineage: Eukaryota > Metazoa > Chordata > Aves > Passeriformes > Thraupidae > Camarhynchus > Camarhynchus parvulus. The sequence continues at coordinate 101,884,586 of NC_044571.1, forward strand.
TTTTGTTGTAGCAATTACATTAGGCTCATAATCCTTGATTTATACTAATAATATTTCAGTCATACTAACAATAAATTCTTGGCCTGATATGCATATTTTTAGATATATAATGTATGCCTTTCTCTTCGCATGCAATCTTTCAAAAACAAGATTTGAGCATAATAACAATGAAGAATTGGAATGCTTCTAGGAATTTTTGGTATTACCAGAAAAAAATTAGTTCTTTGCTGTACTGAAGGCAGCAAATTTAATGAAACAGAATTCTTTCTTTAGAAGATAAATAATCTCAGGACTATGTCAGCGAGCAAAATTCCTATGGATCTGATGTTTTGCTCAAGTAGAGAAAACACTTAAAGGAAGCAACACTTCCAAACCAAATTTGAGTTACATATCCACTATATTTGATCCTGAAGATGGTTTATCTTCTCCCTAGACACTCCTGAGCATCTGGCTTCTCTAGCTATCCTGTAAAAATATTCCCAACCATCAAACTATTTAATTTTGGCATCTCTAATAGTCTTAAAGTCCTCCGTCATCCTTAAAAGCCTACAAATAACCCATCTCCTGCTTCTTTAAATGTGAGAAATATCTGTATTTTTTAAGCCTTTGGTACAACATCAGCATCATTCTCTTCCAGGTTGTAAGGCGTATTTTCCACAGATTTTTACTTTTTGCATTTTTTTTTGGTGTTTCTCTCTTGCCTCATGAGTTTATTCTATTCTCACTTCATTGTGTTATTTTTTTCTGATCTTCAGGATAAAAATTTTCCTACTCTACACCTTTGATTAATCCTGCTTTTTTTTGTGTGTGTTGGCAGATATCTACACTTCTGGAGTTGTCAGTGCAGCTTTTCTTTCCTGTTCCGTCCTGTCATCAAAAATTCACCACGTTCAGACGTGTTATTATTCAGAAGTGTTATTTCAGAAAAATATGGTATAATTCCAACCTCTGCATTTTCTTGACTGACTGATTATTAAGGCAGATCGAATTAACTGTCCATGAAATCACAGAATCATAGAATCGTTTGGATTGGAAAAAAACTTTAAGAACTCAGGACCATTAGCCCAGCACTGCAAAGTCCAACACTAAACCGTGTCCTTCACTGCCACATCTGCACATTTTAAAAATATCTTCTGAGATGGTGACTCCATCACCTCCCTGGGCAGCCCCCTCCTTGAAAAAGTTTTCCATTAAAAGGTTTTTCCAAATGTCATATCTAAATCTCCCTTGACACAGCTTGAGACCATTTCCTCTCATCCTGTCACTTGTTAATTGGGAGGAGATACCAGTCTCCACCTGGCTACAACTTCCTTTCCCTTCTGACATTCCTCCTAAGCCTCCTTTTCTCCAGAACAAACACCCCCTTCTCCCTCAGCTGCTCCTCACAGGACTTGTGATCTAGACCCTTCCCCAGCTCCGTTTCCTCCTCTGAGCATACTCCAGCCCCTATATGTCTTTGTTCCAGAGAGGGGCTCAAAACTGGACACAGCTCTCGAGGCGTGGCCTCACCAGTGCCCAGCACAGGGGGACAATCCCTGCCCTGCTCCTGCTGCCACACTATTGCTGGTACAGGCCATGTGCCATTGGCCTTGTTGACCACCTGGGCACACCTGGGCTCGTGTTCAGCTGCTGTCCACCAGAATCCCCAGGTCCTTTTCCTCTGGGCAGGTTTTTAAACACTGTCCCCAGCCTGTAGCACTGCAGAGGGTTGTTGTGACCTCAGGGCTCTCAGCCTTGTTGAACCTCGTCCAACTGGCCTCAACTCACTGTTCCAGTCTGTCCTGATCCCTCTGCAGAGCCACTATTTTATATACTCAGACAGCAAGTGAAGGAGATCATATTCTGTGGCTATGTAATGTACTACATACATAATTTACTGAAGTCCATGGTGTGTTGTTCTTTCCTTGCACGCCTGAATTTTAATAAACCTTACATGAGACTGAAATGTTATGGTTTATGGCTTAAACACCTTTGTGAAGGACTCTTGCCTATTATAGCAAAACTGTACAACAAAAGTTGCAGAAAAACCTGAGTGGGGTCCTGACTAAGATGCTGCACTGCTCATTGATGGAGATAAGATAAAGTGACACAGGTCTAGACTGAGGGAGAGGAATACACTCACAGGAGGACCAACAATAGCACCTTCAGGGTGAAGACTACAGCCTCTGGGTTATCAGCTGCCAGACTTGCACACACCCCCCCTTAGAGCAAAGTAGGGAGGAGGAAAGCTTTTGGGTGTGTGCTGAAAAAGCCTCTGATCTCAGGCAGCAAACACCCATCCTCCACTGTGCAGACCAGCTCAGCTCTGGGCCCCTGCACTTCAGGAAAAGCCACATCCTCTTGAAGGACAGCTGAGGGGGTGTCAAGGCCCTCCCAAAGGGGACCCCAGACTCTGCACCAGAGCACTGCATAATGATCCAACAGACCCAAAGTGTTGCAAGGGTCAGTGTCAAACCTAGCCCCCTTAGGGGAGGCACCTGGCCGTTCCCACCTGGCCCAAATGTGTATTAATCCATGGGATTCTATATTTTTGGCTGCGGGGCTGTACAGACCCTATCACCAAGAAAATGAGATGAAGGAGAGCAACAAAATGGCATGGGGACCCCAGAAAGGTGATATGTTTCTACCTAACCCCTGTCACTCTCTGCCTAAACCCCTCCACCCCCTTTTTTCTATTTCTTTCCCTTCCTTCCTTCCTTCCTTCCTTCCTTCCTTCCTTCCTTCCTTCCTTCCTTCCTTCCTTCCTTCCTTCCTTCCTTCCTTCCTTCCTTCCTTCCTTCCTTTCCTTCCTTCCTTCCTTCCCTCCCTTCCTTCCTTCCTTCCTTCCTTCCTTCCTTCCTTCCTTCCTTCCTTCCTTCCTTCCTTCCTTCCTTCCTTCCTTCCTTCCTTCCTTCCTTCCTTCCTTCCCTTCCTTCCTTCCTTCCTTCCTTCCTTCCTTCCTTCCTTCCTTCCTTCCTTCCTTCCTTCCTTCCTTCCTTCCTTCCTTCCTTCCTTCCTTCCTTCCTTCCTTCCTTCCTTCCTTCCTTCCTTCCTTCCTTCCTTCCTTCCTTCCTTCCTTCCTTCCTTCCGCCACTTCCTTCCTTCCTTCCTTCCTTCCTTCCTTCCTTCCTTCCTTCCTTCCTTCCTTCCTTCCTTCCTTCCTTCCTTCCTTCCTTCCTTCCTTCCTTCCTTCCTTCATTCCTTCCTTCCTTCCTTCCTTCCTTCCTTCCTTCCTTCCTTCCTTCCTTCCTTCCTTCCTTCCTTCCTTCCTTCCTTCCTTCCTTCCTTCCTTCCTTCCTTCACTTCCTTCCTTCCTTCCTTCACTTCCTTCCTTCCTTCATCTTCCTTCCTTCACTTCCCTTCCTTCCTTCCTTCCTTCCTTCCTTCCTTCCGCCACTTCCTTCCTTCCTTCCTTCCTTCCTTCCTTCCTTCCTTCCTTCCTTCCTTCCATTCCTTCCTTCCTTCCTTCCTTCCTTCCTTCCTTCCTTCCTTCCTTCCTTCCTTCCTTCCTTCCTTCCTTCCTTCCTTCCTTCCTTCCTTCCTTCCTTCCTTCCTTCCTTCCTTCCTTCCTTCCTTCCTTCCTTCCTTCCTTCCGCCTTCCTTCCTTCCGCCACTTCCTTCCGCCACTTCCTTCGCCACTTCCTTCCTTCCTTCCTTCCTTCCTTCCTTCCTTCCTTCCTTCCTTCCTTCCTTCCTTCCTTCCTTCCTTCCTTCCTTCCTTCCTTCCTTCCTTCCTTCCTTCCTTCCTTCCTTCCTTCACTTCCTTCTACTTCCTTCCACTTCCTTCCTTCCCACTTCCTTCCTTCCTTCCTTCCTTCCTTCCTTCCTTCCTTCCTTCCTTCCTTCCTTCCTTCCTTCCTTCCTTCCTTCCTTCCTTCCTTCCTTCCTTCCTTCCTTCCTTCCCACTTCCTTCCGCCACTTCCTTCCGCCACTTCCTTCCTTCCTTCCTTCCTTCCTTCCTTCCTTCCTTCCTTCCTTCCTTCCTTCCTTCCTTCCTTCCTTCCTTCCTTCCTTCCTTCCTTCCTTCCTCCCTTCCTTCCTTCCTTCCTTCCCCCACTTCCTTCCTTCCTTCCTTCCTTCCTCCACTTCCTTCCTTCCTTCCGCCACTTCCTTCCTTCCTTCCTTCCTTCCCACTTCCTTCCACCTTCCTTCCGCCACTTCCTTCCTTCGCACTTCCTTCCTTCCCACTTCCTTCCTTCCTTCCTTCCTTCCTTCCTTCCTTCCTTCCTTCCTTCCTTCCTTCCTTCCTTCCTTCCTTCCTTCCTTCCTTCCTTCCTTCCTTCCTTCCTTCCTTCCTTCCTTCCTTCCTTCCGCCACTTCCTTCCTTCCTTCCTTCCTTCCTTCCTTCCTTCCTTCCTTCCTTCCTTCCTTCCTTCCTTCCTTCCTTCCTTCCTTCCTTCCTTCCTTCCTTCCGCCACTTCCTTCCTTCCTTCCTTCCTTTCCTTCCTTCCTTCCTTCCTTCCTTCCTTCCTTCCTTCCTTCCTTCCTTCCTTCCTTCCTTCCTTCCTTCCTTCCGCCACTTCCTTCCTTCCTTCCTTCCTTCCTTCCTTCCTTCCTTCCTTCCTTCCTTCCTTCCTTCCTTCCTTCCTTCCTTCCTTCCTTCCTTCCTTCCTTCCTTCCTTCCTTCCTTCCTTCCTTCCTTCCTTCCTTCCTTCCTTCCTTCCTTCCTTCCTTCCTTCCTTCCTTCCTTCCTTCCTTCCTTCCTTCCTTCCTTCCTTCCTTCCTTCCTTCCTTCCTTCCTTCCTTCCTTCCTTCCTTCCTTCCTTCCTTCCTTCCTTCCTTCCTTCCTTCCTTCCTTCCTTCCTTCCTTCCTTCCTTCCTTCCTTCCTTCCTTCCTTCCTTCCTTCCTTCCTTCCTTCCTTCCTTCCTTCCTTCCACTTCCTTCCTTCCTTCCTTCCGCCACTTCCTTCCTTCCTTCCGCCACTTCCTTCCTTCCTTCCGCCACTTCCTTCCGCCACTTCCTTCCGCCACTTCCTTCCGCCACTTCCTTCCGCCACTTCCTTCCTTCCGCCACTTCCTTCCGCCACTTCCTTCCTTCCGCCACTTCCTTCCTTCCTTCTGCCACTTCCTTCCTTCCGCCACTTCCTTCCTTCCTTCCTTCCTTCCGCCACTTCCTTCCGCCACTTCCTTCCGCCACTTCCTTCCTTCCGCCACTTCCTTCCTTTCTCTTTCTCCTTGTCTCTTTTACTATTAAATAAAATATAACAACTTTTTTGGCACCAACATCTAACCCGATTTGGTTTTAATCAAGTTTTGTGGTATATTTTGAAATTTCTGGGTTTGACTTGGTTTTTTTCACAGAGATTTAGTTCTCCTTGCTCTTCTGTATTTATTTGGATGATAACAGGTCTAAAGAAGAGTAACAAAGGATTTTGTAGCAAACATATATCCAGGGCTGGAGGGTGAGGGTCCTGCCTGTACCAGGTGTTTCTGCACAGGACATCTGTTAATAGGAAACAACACGGTCTTCTTTTCTTGTGGTCTTGCCTGCTCAATCACTTCCATCTTTTCCCCACCTCTTGTCTTTGATGAGATTAAATGGCAATGTGGGAGAAACTGTGCTCCTGAAAATGAGTTCTAGTATTGCTCTTAAAATGCTTGAAAAATATGTGAATCCCCAGCTGACATGATGATGGGACACAGCTCAATTTTCCCTGCTGTTCACCTTGCAAATTAATATTTTATAAAGGATATTTTAAGTGAAGCAAAACTGCAGTTATGAAGGAGATTATAACACTGCGGTTGAGATTTTTTAATAAAAAATGAAGGAAAGTATAAGTTATGTAACTTGTATCTCTTCTTAACTTATGCAATTCATAATTTATAAAACTGATTTTTAAAACAAATTATATAAATTAAATGTTCATCTAATTTTTATTAATCTTACTCCTGGAATGGAGCAATGATTACTTTGGTTTTAATTACTGAAAATTCAAATATTAACTGGAATATGTTAATTTGGGGTTGCCTTAATGACCCATTACTTCAAACTCCCTGATTTCTAAAACCTATTGCCGGATTTTCTGTACTGTTGGTCCTTCAGAAGCTCTTCTCCGTGGGGTTTAAAGCATAGGATAATCAGAACAAGAGGAAAGAGAAACTTTTAATGCGAACCTGCTTAAGAACAAGTGAACACATACTTATGTGGGATATAACAAACGCTCCCAGAAGTAAACATATTTTCATATAAATTCTGTAGTCTAAGGACTTCCAGAGTCCCTCAATCTGCAGCTTCTCTGACAGTAAGCTTTCAGGATTTTTTGTCCATGAAATCATAGAATTTCATGTCTGTGAAATACAGAGCTTTTTTTCCTTGGTTTTGGCATGCAGTTTGTTAGACTTCATTAGTTAGGGGAAAAATGGTTTCTAGATTTAGAAGGCAAAGGGTATTTTTAGTAAAAGTCTTCATCCCTTCCAAACTTGTATGTTTGGGCAACTTTAGGGAACCACTTAATTCCTGAACATTCACTTACTTTTCTTGTACCTTTGCAAAATTGTGAAAAGGCTAGAAATAATGTTTTTCTACCCCAAAATATCAATCACAGCTACAGAAAAAGTCTCCCACAGAGCAGATACCTTGATCACTCAATAAGATTGCTACATGCTTTTTAAAATTCCTTCCACATCAATGGAAAGCTTGATGGTGGTGTCCTTTTCAGCTGTAAGGGGAGTCAAGCAAGATTCTTTTTAATAAATTTTTTTAATAAATCTTTTTTTCTTGGACTAAAATAATTCGCAAACATGGAAAATATTATATTATATAACTGTTTACTGATAGGGTATGGTCACGACTGGAGGAGGATAGAAAAGAGAACAAAGAGGGAAAAAGAGAGATGTAGAGAGGAACAGGTGTCTTAGTTTTGAAAGACAGGTGTTTGCTAAGGAACAAAGGAGCCTCTCCTGAAATGGAAAATGTAAACCCTCTCCCTCCAAATTGCTATAAATCTTAAATTAAGGGGTTCTCGGGCAAAAAAAAAAAAAAAAAAAAAAAAAAAAAGGGAGCAGGAATAACAGTTCTTTACTAGGGAAGAAAATTTAAAAAAAATGAAATAAACAATGCAGTAAACTAAAACAACACTGACAGAGTCAGAACACAACCTGACACCCTGTTGGTCTGGGTGTTGGTAGCAGTCCAATTGGAATGGTGGCTGCAGTCTTCCTGGAGTGTCAGGTGTGGTCCTGCAGGAGCAGGGATCCTGTAGAAAGGAGTAGTCTTCTTCTGAAGATCCAGTGGAAGAGGCAGCTGTTCTTCTGGGAAAATCCAGTGGAGAAAGCCGGGCTGGTGTTCTACAATCTCAAGATTATATCCAGGTAGCAATGCTTGGCTCCTCCCTCTGGGCGGAGCATCTCACAATGGGATGCCATAGTTCTTATCAGTCATGCAGTGACATTCAATAGCCTGTTATCAGCAGATGTCCTCCCGGAGGAAAGATTGGGTGTAGAAGAGATAAGGAAAACTGCCCACTTTACAGAAGACAACTGCCATCCGGATGGCAAATAGAATACAATTTGCTTGGCAATACAGGACAGCAGGAGACGGGGACAGTGTTACCACAGGAGCCCTGGACGCGGTGCTGGTGGCAGCAGGGCAGATGGAGCGTGTGCGCTGTGCTGAGCCTGCACAGCTCCCCTGGCTCCTGCTGGGTGTGGTTTCAAACAGCAGTGGGCTGTGTGTCTGTCCTGCTGGTGCTGAACCACAACTGCTGCAGTCTGGCTGCTGCAGGCTGGCTGCCAGGCAAGTTGGGAAAAGCAGCGGTGCCTGCTGGGTGCAGGTGGTGGCAATGAGCTGCCTTGGGAAAGAGGTGAAGCAGGGTGGAGGAACAGGTGCAGGCAGGAAAGAGAGGCAGGGAAGAAGCAGCGCTGCAAGAAGAAAGAGCTGGGGGAAGACAGAGGGGCTCTGCCAGGCTGACCCTCCGGGCGAGCCCCCACTCCCAAGAAAACAAAAACCTGTGGGCAAAATCATGGTGTAGTTAACTGCTTTTATGTGCTAAGACTCCTCTCACAGCCTGATTTCCCAGGCATTTTTTTTCCAGGGGTCTACACCACCAGCAAGTTCTTCATGATTCAAACCAGCAAGGGGGCTGTCGCTTGCAGCCTGGGGCAAGATTACTCTGCCCTGGTTGGCTGTCAGGTGAAGTTGCCTCAGAGACAGAGCTTCCCTGCCTTTTCTGCAGGGGCTGTCTGTATTGTAAATGCACAGCAAGCACCATGGCAGGGAAGAACGTTGCACCTGACTCCATGTTGTCAGAAGGCTAATATATTCCTTCATTATACTATGTTATATTAAAGAATACTGTACTACACCATACTAAAGAATACAGAAAAGATACTTACTGAATGCTAAAAAGATAATAATGAAAACTTGTGACTCTCTCCAGAGACTCGACACAGCTTAGCCCTGACTGGCCAGTGAGTCAAAACCACTCATACCAGAGTCCAGTCGGGCAATCACCCTTGGGTAAACAATCTCCAAACACATCCCACATGAGCACAACACAGGAAAAGCAAATGAGATAAGAATTGTTTTCCTTTTCTCTGAGGCCTCTCGCTGCCTTTCAGCTTCCCAGGAGAAAAACCCTGGGTGAAGGGATCATGTTCAGAGAATGTGAATGCCACACTGTCCACTTAGACTCTGTTATGTCAGCGGTCACTGCCCTGTCTGCTGTCCGAGCTGTCCCCTGCACATGGCACATGCTAAGGCTCCCCGGACACACACAGCCCCTATAGTAATTTTTCATCCCGTGTCACAAAATGAATTTATAAAAAACGTGAGGCATAAATAAAAATTGAGTTGGTTCCTCTCAGATGGTGAGGAGGGATGTGTAATTTTTGTTTTTCTGCAAAGTATTCACATCATTTCTTTGAAGTAAAGAGTTGCTAAGAAGATTAACCATGATGGTAAGGGTCCTGGTAATGATGAACGATGCAATGTAACATCCTGTTAGGAGGTTTCATCATTTCAGACTCATTTGAAGTTTATGTATTGAACAAACTAAGCTAATTTTATAACTGTGGACTGTGCCTTGGGTGTGGATTTGGGAGAAACAGACTTGAAGAACTTCTACATGGGCTGTCTCTGGAGTAGGTAATTCCAGAGCTTCTGGCCAGAATCACTGGCATTGCCAAGCAATTGCCAAGTGCCTACCATAAGAAGAAATGTGATCTACTGCTAATTAATTGAATGAATGAAACATGCTACATTCAAAGCTCTACTAGCTATAAACCAAAAATAACAAGGCTGAATTCTCTTCCTCTCTCTTCTTCCATGCCATCATATTATCAACACCAAATTACCTCCAAATAGAGAGACTGTAAAGTATTGTCCCAAAAAGCTGACACATAAATGTTCAAGTTTTATCTCTCATTTCTATTACAGCTGTTTTGTTTGGGTTTTTGTCCTGCCAGTAATAGGTTCTGTGAATTTGTCAAGGACTGTTTTCTTTATTGGAAATTCTATCACTTTTGCTTACAAAAGACAACACGCCATTTTGTCAAAGAACTGAGATTTGGACATTAGGGTTTTTTTCTTATAGATTTTCTGAGCAAGAATGGATTTTGAAGACGACATGGTATAAATAACGAGAATCACTTGTTTGAGATAAAGCTAGATAGTAACCAAAACCCAATTTCTCAATCATAAAAGAACTCTGAAAGGAAAACAAAGCTATATTTATTGTCTTGTTTCAGTTTTTTTGCCCATTTGTATAAAAAAAACAAGTGCTGTGTGGGCAAATATTAATGATTTCACCTGACTATGTGGATAGTTCAAATGACACAGAAAGATACTTTGAGAGATTGTCCTCCTTTAAAAATCAGTCTTTTCCTGCCTTTCTCCAGATGTAACTAACTAAATCAGCAGAATTAATTTATACATAGAGAGATTAATATTACTGCTGATCTTTTTCCATAATATCTGGAAAGAATAGTTAATATCTGATGGGAGAAGAACCATAATTTTTTTCAATAAATGTTAGCAATCAAAATTAGATATCTAGTCTAAACTAGTCCTGGCTTCTCCTACAGCCAGTGGAAAAAAGAAATTTCTTCCCAAATCCTTTGTCAAAGAGAAGTAAAGTAATTTTCCAGTAAAGGTCCCTACTGTGTCTTGGGTAAATACAGTCTAAATCTGATCTCAACATATCTATTTTAGATGGCTATAAACTGAAATGGCTTCTACTGGTAATGTCAAAGATTTACTGAGAAAAATTAACTGAAGCAAAAAAACTACAATTAGTTAAAATGTAATTTTCACTCAATAAAGCAAATACAAAAAAAAGATTTTGAAGTTACAGAATCATTGACCAGTGAGAGATCATCAAATCTGTTTCCCTGTCCTAGGAGAGGATAATTTAGATGATAGTCTTACTGCCAGGGTAATTTTCTGCTCTGTTCTTAAGTTTCCTATGGGTAAAGACATGCAAATACTATCTTTATAGCTCTTTCTTTCAGAAAAAGCTTAAGTCTTTGGACATCTGTAACATGTAGACATTGTGTTCATTCCCAGTAGTCATTTCTTTTGTCTAGAACATGTGAAGAAGGATGAATTTAGTTGGTGACCAACCACTCTTTTTTCTCACTTTTGCTTGAAGGTTGGCATGCAGTCAGGAAGTCCAGAAAAGTGTAGGACACATTTGTTAATTCACAACCATTCCAATTGTTGTTCCTCTCCTCAGTGTTTTACCATTTTGGTTCTCTATTGGTCACTAACTAGATTACAACACTCTCGTTCACGGACATTGGGGTGTTCTTGATTCACCTTCAGCTTGAGATTCAATGATGCATCTTGATGTCTTTACTGAATAGCTGCTGGCTACAAAGTTCTGCATTGCCACATGAATTTGCCTGAGTGGCAGCACCTTGCTTTTCCTCTGTTAGAGCATCATGGATCTTTCATATCAAATATCATCCATTTTTTCAAGGTCATTTTGAGTCCCAAATTCCATCTCCTGTATATGAGCAGTCTCTTTCAAAGTGATGTAATTTGTGATTTCAATGAGCAGATTTCTTCATTCTGATTGTTAATAAAAATGTTCAAAACAGCAAAAGTCTTATCCTGCTTGATAACCTTTCATTGTTAATAGCAAAGCACTGAGAGGTGCTCAGATTTCCAATGAGATCACAGCCCAGTATACTATTTTCAGTTAGACCGCGCTTCCTTGTTTGCACATAAGAATGTCATGTATCAAAAGCCTTACTAGCATGGAAAAATGACATTTGCAACTTATTTTCTATTCTCAAATCTTATTGCCATATCAGAGAAGGAAATTAAGTTGGTCTGACAGAGCTTTTTTCTTGACAAATCCATGTTAGCTTCTCCACACCTCTCAAAAGACGTTTTTTCCACTTGCTTGTTCGACTACCAGTTTCTTAACTGGAACTGAAATTGTCATGAGACCTTGGTTGTTTTCTAATTATGACAAAGTTTTAGGGACAGAAAAGTTCTAGAGTGTTTATTTTTAAAAGTAAATTTATATTGATATATTGTTTTCTAGCCTTTTTAAAAGTTAGAAAGAGACTATGTAGGCAGACTTTCAGCTTATAGCTGTTAGTGATTTATTTGGTTACTGTCTGCAACACACTGGTAGTTGAACTTTAAAACAACATACTTAGATGTGGTTTTTTACTATTTTATAGATTTCTTACACTTAGCATTATCAATAAGTGCAACATATAACAATACATGATTATAGTATGGGATATTCTAACATGAATAATATGAATAAAACTGTTTACTTCAGTGATTTGAGTCCTAGGGCAAACCTACACATTTTCCATAGGTGTTATCATTTTGTTTAGTTCCCAAGTGAAGAAATAGTGATGATTTCATTAAAAAGAAATCATAATAAAAGGCCAAGAAGAAATTGTAAGTGATTGCCCATTCTAATGCAATAAAATTATCTACTTTTGAGATGTTTTTTTGAAAATGCTGCTGAAAAACATGACCATTTTGACAAATGGTCTTTATTTATAAAATAAATATGATTATTCTTTATTTATAAAATGAAAGTTAAATGTATTTTTCTTTTTGTTCACACTGCACTGAAAAGTCAGAGTAACACACACTCTGTAAAGATACAACTCACAATGGGCAAACTCAATGTCTCATGGAAAAGTAAATCCATAATATTCAATAATCAGAGGGGAAGATAAAGCCTGAGAACAAGGTGTCTGAGATTAGTTTTATTTGCAGTTTGCAACAAGCCATGCTGAAATATAGAAGAGATTCAAGAAACGAGTACAAAATGAAATTATGTGCTAAGGGGCTTTTCTCTTGTCCTTTGTTGAACATTTATGGCAGTAATTTTCTAGTTTTACTGAAAAGGTTACCTTTGTATTCCAGGAATGTGAGAAAATTGTTCTTTAACAGATGCTTTGGTAATTTGTGAGTGTGTTTCGACAAAGCAGTCAGGTGGACTCTGTTTTGGAATGTGAACCAGTTCATCAAGAGGCAGATAGGCCTACTCTTACTGTGCGTATTGGTTGTTTAGGATTTGACAAATGACTTATTTTTTACAGGCCACTTTATTCATGCTGCCCTTGAGTGTAAGATGGGAACATAAGAATAGTCCAAAGATTCATCTGGTTTTGTGTTCCCTTGTAGCAATGGGGAAGAAAGAGACACGGACCCCCTTATGCATCCAAAAGAGATCACTTTATTGTAGTAATCACCACCCACCCTCTTTTATACATTTAGTTTCCACTGGAAAGAGCCAGAATTTAACAGAAGAAGGGCATCTATTGGCTGGCTCAGCTGCAGTCTGCTGTCCACACATCCTATAACCCAATCAACTTCCTGTTCATGTGCTGTCCACGCATTCCTCCTCAGAACTGGCTCTCATGCCCCAACGAACTTCCAACCATCCAGCCTGTGCTGGAACCCAGGAAATTCCTCTGGCTACCCTGGAGGACTTGAGCCCCTGCCCCAGGGGCTCAGAGGCCTTGGCACAGAGCCCAAGACCCCTGTGCCTTTGATTTAGTCCTTGGAAAAAACAATTACCAACCTTATATGAAGATTTACAAGCCACGAAAGTTTAAGTAGAATAATATTTAGTTTGTCATGGGGTGAAAAATAGATTTTTGAGGTTTTTAGAATGGGGGCTTGGGGTCCCAAGATGGAGGAATTTGGGTACGCCTTGTCCTTTTTCCTTCTTCTTCCTAGCCTCCATCTTCTGGGTGATGTTGGCATTTTTAGGTTGGTTTAGAGTAGAAACTCACTGTCTAGCATAGGTGATAGGTATTGGGAAGTTAGGGTAAATAATGTACACGTAGTTTTTAGTATGAAAAGACAACACTGCTGCAAGGACGGGCAGTTTGCCTCAACCCGACCTGCTAGATGGACCTCAGCAGGCCAGAAAAAAGAATTTTATAGATAAGAAACAATAAACAACCTTGAGAAGGAGAAATGAAGAGCTCTGACTCCTTCTTCGACCACCGGGCTGAGGAAAGAGACTTTCTAACACATCTCGGGGTCACTCTGACCAGCAGAGATTCTGAGAAGCTTGCAGCTGTGCCTTCCCCACAGGGCCTTGTGGTGAGCATAAGCCTTAACCACTTTAACAAACACAACCCCATGTCCCACATTCTCCTGCTGACAGTGGTCAAGATTAGAGGCCTAGGGAAGAGTGGAAAAACAAGCACATGGTGACACTTCCCCAAACACTCCTTTAACTGCCAATAATTTATCGCTCAAAGCTTTACTTTTCTTTCTCCCCAAAGATATCACAAAATATGGTGCTTGTTTCATAAGCACTTAAAGAAGTCCTGAAGAAGGCTAAGGAACAACCTTGGGCTTCTATATAATTTTTGTCCTTACTCTTACATTAAAAGTATTTAATTGATCAGTTCTATTACTACTTTGTAATCCCACTTTTTCACATGATATCATCTCATCTATTAATAGTGCCTAAGACAGATTTTGGATCTTCTCTCTATGTCTGAAGGCTACCTACAGGAATGTTCTTTGTAACATTTCTAGTCACTGATAGAATTGCAAATCTGGAGTGCTGGAACGACAATAAATTGTAGCGAACCACATTTTTTATAGATTGTGTCTCAGTTCATTAGGAAGTTGGACTGGTGCTCACCCAGTCCCTGATATCCCTATTGCAGATAAACCCTTAATTTTTAGATAACATTGTAGTGTTAATCATTCTGATGTTCCTATAATTTTTAGATAACATTGTAGTGTTAATCATTCCAGTGTCGCTATACTTTAATCTCTGTTTTCTTCTCCAGAAGTGATTTCAGCAATTTGGTTCCTCAAGCATGTCAAACAGATTGACAAAAAAACAGGAAGGTAAGATAAATTTCACAGTACATTATCGACGTACATTTGAGATTATTTTGACAAACTGTGGGCTAAATATGAAAACATATTTCAGTCATCATTATTAAATTTTTACAGTATGGGAAGACATTGGCTGCCCTACAGGTTTTCATAGCCTTTTTTCTACCATGCCATTTTTGAGGCTACTTAATGTAGCAAAGTGCTTCAGTGGAGTTGCAATACATGCTCCCACCTGATGATCTTCTGAAAAGAAAGAAGTTGAGGCATGAAAAACCTCTTAACAAAAGTTTATAATACAGAATTTTGTTTTTCAAAGTGACTTTGCCATTGACAACCTACACTAAACTCCAACAGCACATGGAAATAAGAAGAGGGTTTCTTTATCAAAATGCACTATATGACTACAGTTTTTTTTAAACAGCAGCAGATTGGACCATGTATTTTTGCTTGCTATGTGACAAAATCAAGGAGTTGGTATTGATTAAGGACAATTAGCTCTGGAAGAATCAGTTATATAATTTTAAAAAGTCAGCTTTAAGCTAACAGCGGCTAGAAGGTGAGAACAATATAATTACAGTATAAATACTCAAATTTTATTTTCATCTAAGCTATTAATAAAGCCTTTAAAATTAATTTCTCATTGATTACGTTCTCTTCTTTTTATAATCCAATTTAAACTTTTAGACATGGATACATGACATTTGAGTGTCAGGTAAATGTCAATTAAATAAATCTTCTATCTTTCCTATTAAAAATGTCTGCTGCTGTTTTTAAATGTAATATTCAGCCAATAAACATAAAGACCCAACAGATATAGACACTGTTGTAAACACAAAGCATTCCAGTAATACAAATCAGGACCCTTGAATAAAACGAATAATGATTTAAAAAATGACATTACCTTGGAGTAATTCATGAAACAAAAAACAAAACTCTGTATTTTTTTCTGCTTTTCAGATTCATTGGAAGAGTCAAAATTAATTTTTAAAGTATCTTTCTCTCTAACTTTTACTTGAAATGTCTATGAGTAATTTTTGTTTAATCAAATGACTAGAGCATCTAAGTACCAATTAAAAGAGGTAGACTATGTAAAAAGCAAACAATAATCATAAAAGGATAATTGATAAATTTTCTGCACAGTGTCTTTCTCCTAAAAAAAAACCTCGGAGTTGGCCACTGGCCTTGATGAATAAGCATATTGTAAAATTTTTGTGTCCCTTGCCCAATTTGGATTTATAGGATGTAGAGTTCTTTACATTTATGAGATTCTTGGATGGAACTGGAAAATTATTTAAGACTTTTTAATTTTTTTTGAGGAAAAAAGCTATGAAACTGATCTTCTCCTCCTCTTCTCACTGACTTTAGAGTGATGCTCTTCTTTTAAATATTAATTTTCTAGATTAATCTTAACTTTCTAAGTTTCTGTCCAGCTACAAGCTTAAAGCGAGAAGTGATACATAAAAAAACGGGATTGAAATTAATCCTTTGATGCAAACAGAATGTGGAAACAGGGTGAAAGTATATGGAAGGTCAATGTATGGACAGGTAACCGTGGATAATGCTGAGACTGAGCATGCAGGCAGGGGATTAGGAAGGACAGAGGCCAGATGGAATTGAATCTCTCAAAGGATGTCTGAGACAAGAAGAATGGGGTTTCTAAGTCAGCAGGTGATAAAAGGAAGACCAGAGAACATGTCAGTGTGCAGCTGAGTGAGGCAGGAGCCTTGGTTACACAGAGCATGGTAAAGTCTGAGGTATTGAACACCTTCCTCACCTCAGTCCTTACCAGCAAGAGTGGTCTTCAGGGATCCAGACCTCAGAAACCACAGGGAAAGTCTGGAGCAAGAAATGCATACCCTTGGTGAAAGAGGATCATGTTACAAATACTTAAGCAAATTATGCATCCATCAGTCCAAGGGGCCTGATGGGATGTGTGCTGAGGGAGCTGGTTGGTGTCCTTAAGAGGCAATTCATGGCAATCTTGGAATGATCATGGCAACTGGGAGAGGAGCCTGAAGGATGGAGTTTTACTCCTAACTTCTGAACAGGCAGAAAGGAGGGTTTGGAACTGTAGAGAATTCAGCTTAACCTCAAAGCCTGGGAAGGTAATGAACCAGCTAATCCTGAGAACCATTTCTAGACATGTGAAATACAAGTCCGATGTGGATTCAACAGTTGTCAACATGGATTCATCAAGAAGCCATTCTTTACCAATGTTATAACCTATAACAATAAATTGACTGTGCCATTAGATGAAGGGAGAGCTATGGATGACTTTGGTTAGAGTTTTACATTTTCCCCCCTTAAGATCCTCAGAGAGAAGCTGATCAAGTATGAGCTGGATGAGCAGACAGTGGAGGTACATTGGAAAATGGCTGAATGGTCAGATCCAGAGGGTGGTGATCAGTGGCATGAAGTCCAGTCAGGGGACAGTAACCAGAGGTGTATCTCAGTTGTCCACGCTAGGTCAGATCCTGTTTAATGTTTTCTGTAATGATCTGGATGATGCGGCAGAATTTATCCTCAGCAGCTCTGCTGATAATGCAAAACTGAGAAGATGGATAATACACCAGAAAGTCATTGTGCCACTGAGAGGGACCTTGAGAAACTGGAGAAATGGGGTGAGGAACCTCATGGAGCTCCACACAGGGGCATTACAAACCCTTAAAGTGATAAATACTGAGGGCCACCCAAACACAAAACAACTCTACAGAAAAGGCCCCTGGGGACCAGGATGGACATGAGCCATGAACCTTCCCTCAAGGCAAAGAAAGCAAATGGTATCCTGGGCTGCACTGGGAATAGTGGGAATAGTGTTGCTGGCAGTTAGAGGGAGGGGATCCTTCTCCTGTACTCAGGACTGCTGAGTTCATACTTAGAGTACTGAGTATATTCAAAGTATATTACCATACTTGTGAACTTGTGAGTTCTGGGCTCCCCAACACAAGAAATCAATGGAGCTTCTGGACAGTTCAGTGAAGGGACAGTAAAATGACTAAGGAACTGGAGCATCTCTCATATGAAGAAAGGCTGAGAACTTTATGATCTCAGAGGGGATCTTATAAATTCATTGAAATACATGAAAAGTACCAAGACTCTTCACAGTAGTGTCTAGTGACAGGACAAGAGGCAATAAACAGAAGCTGAAACGCAACAACTGCAGGAATAATGTTGGTTTGGTTTTTTTTTACTGTGAGGTCAATGGAGCATTGGAGATGATTTCTCAGGGAGATTGAGGAGTGTTGTAGATATACAAGAGGTGTCTGGATATATTCCTGGACAAACTGCTCTAGATGAAGCTTCTAAAGCATGAGGATTGGACCAGATGATCTCCAAAGCTCTCTTTAAACTTCAGCCATTTTGTGGTTCTGTGACTGACATGCAGATAATCACAGAGTGAGGAAAACCAGCATCTCCCTTGACTTTTATGAGTTAGGCAGGATAAAAACTGTATGTCGCCTTTCCTCACAGGATGGAGAAATGGGACACCAAAGAAATTACTCAGTTTTTGAGTCTGCTGTCCCTGCAGATGAAGGTTAACGTCTGGAAGCACATACTTCATGGTATCCTTTGCCTTTCAACCATAATGCGGAATTTACCCAAGGGCTGCTTTCCAAAATCCTTGTCCAAGGGATACAGTTATTTGCAAGCAGTCAGATCATATTTTTTAAGTCTCTATCTCTATACGCTACTGTTATTATAATTAAACCATATTTACTACAGCAGTTCCAAAGCACCTGTCAGGTCTGAATTGTCATCATTCTAAGTAATGTAAGTGCAGACCTATAGGCAACTGCCAGTGTGAACAATTTACAATTTGCACAGCATAGTTGTAAAATTTACACCTCCAAACAGCAATATACCTTTCCCCCTTTCTCTTCAATAAAAATAATGATGTTTTCAAATGTATGCACAGAAAAATAAATAATTTATCTCTCTGGCCCACAGAAGTTAAAGCATTTAAAACTACATAACTCAGTATTTCACGAACACTGCTGTGCTTTCTGAATGAATATTGAATTTCATGTTACCCTGGACTCTAATGTGGTAGAATACATTACAGCACTTTGTGAATTTATGACTACCTGACTTTTCCCCATACTAACCAAGACAAACTATCTTTTATTAATGGGTGAAACGCAGAGTTTTGACTCCTTGTGTTGCAAGGTTCAAGAAATCTCATTTGAGCACAGACAGAAACCTTATTCAATAAAATCAAGAAGAAATTATATTGAGGGTTTTTGTGGAAAAAAATATAAAGGTAATTTCTTCGAAATTTGAGAAAGCAACTCTCTGTCTTGCATTTTGGTGACAATCCCATGAAACCACAGACATCTATTTATTTTCCAAGCAACAAATTTTATGGGCTAAAAGAACTAATATAATTTTAATTTTTTTTTTTCATTTTAATGTCACTCCTTTCATATCATCTAAGGCTAAAGAAGTCTTTCCACTGTGAAGAACCTAACTCTGGAGTGACATGACAAAATTACATCTTGAACTGCATCTGAAGTTGAGTTACATAAATTCAAAAGAGATGACCCCTGAGTTTGGTGGAAACAGGTGCAAGAATATTGTCCTCATCTAGAAAATACTACTCAAAATATTCAGAATATGCTTTTATTTTTTTAAAGTCTAAATACTAATGTTTCCCATAAAGTAATGTAATGCATGAAGAAATCCTGCCTTTTTCTTGCAACATTTTGTCACTGTTGGTAAATAATGCTTGAAAATTCACATCAAGATCTAATATATTAGACAGTAGATTTAACTGCTTTAATATTTTGTGCCCGAGGTGAACATTTAGGATTTGGTCTTTCACCTTTTTCTGCTAACTTCTCTTCATGCCTGTATCATTCCCATAGGGAAAACAAATCAAATTGTCTGTTTTCAATTCTCCTGCCAGGAGCTAATCAAGGAATTAGAAGCCTGGCTTGTGAATGTTGTCAGCCATGATCTCCATTCTCATTCTTAATTACAAAATTAATGTACCACAAAAATCATTAGAATAAAATTTAAATTACTATAAGTAGCTAAGTTACTATAAAACAGCTTTTATTTCATTAAACAAAACAAAATAAACAGATAGAAAACCCCAACAAAACAAATAAGCTTTGGGAAACCAATTGACAATAAATTTTTTGTACAAAATCATGCAGAGATTCAATTATACATACAACTTGACACTAACAGACGTGAACAATAATTATTTTCATTGTTAAAATCAAGTCAAGAGGTTAAAATTAAACAGATTTATCACTGACTCAATGAAAGAGCTGCAGTAGAAGCTGGATGTTTGAAACAGTATTTTATATTTATATCCTCCTCATGTTGCAATTTCCTGGCTGATGGTCTAAATATGGGCTTCAGCATGAACATCTGAATACACAAGAAAACTCCTCTGTGTGTGTGAAGCCTAATTTCATGTAAGACAAACAGCATATGACATATGAGAAAAAGATAACTTTCCATTTCTCCCATCAGATTTTAATAATAATATCAAAAAGTTCAATACTATTATAATTAATTCCATGCACAATTCAATCTGTGCTGAACTCTAAATTCGTAGACTAATGATACTTTATTGATGATGAAACTGGAACCCAAAGTTCTGCTTTTGCTCCTGCCTCTGTAATTCTTATTGTTTTTTAATCTCCATCAGAGCTGGGGAGGATTCAGGCTGGCATACATGGCTAGAAATTTATCCCAATTTACATAAATGATTGTGAGGATTTGACCTCCATTTCTTGTAGGAGCATGATAGTGAGTTTAAGGAATGATAAAGTAAAACTATTTCCCTGGATTAATAAAAAGACAAGAGAAGACTGTTTTAACATCTGGCCAAATGATATGCATACAGATGATCTGCTGGGACAGAAGACACTTTAGTCCAGTCTCTACTACCCTGATGGTTTAATACAAAGGGGGAAATATCAGAGCAGCAGGATAAACCTTTCTGTACAGGCCCTTAATTCAATGTTCCTACAATGCATTCCCAACTACCTCTCCTGCACATTTTACACATCAGCTTCTCATGGCTATATAACATCAAGCTCCAACCTGGAAGTGTCTTTATGAAGAACTCTATGATAAATTGGAATTATTCACTGTGGAATTACTGGGAAATGTGCAGTGGATGCAACAGCAGAGAACCACTGGCCTCATAGTAAAGGACAGGAAATTATAGATATCCTCTTGGATCTTTCATGTAATATTCTTCCTATCCAATGCATTTTCTAAAATACCTTAGCTAGCACCAATGCTTTGGATTTTCATGAGTTTTTTTTTTTTTTTTTTTTTTTTTTGCATTCACAGAAGGATTCAAAATATTTTCAGTGAGAAAAAGAGACTTTTCAATTCTGTTGAGCCAACGTTTATACATTGCATGTTTATGTAAATCAGGAAGCAAGCAGTCTCTGAGATGACTTCACCCTCTTTTATTACTTGTGTTAGATAGTGTTGCAAATACATTGCATTTTTATTCATATGGATATTTGTATAAACTGAGCTGAATGCCTTGCAACTGCAAGGAGTAGCAACATAGCCCACCTGGAGAAGTGAAATCAACTGTTTGACTGGTGGATGAAGTTAAGCACCTACATAAAAGTTTGTAAGTGTGAGTTGGTGCAATGCACTGCATTGTTAAAGTACAAATTATGGACACCGGCTTTATGTGAAACTCTTCTAAAGGAAGGGTAATTTAAGTTTCATAACTTTTAGCATTCTAAAAAATTAAATTTTGTGTTTCTATGCAAAGTTTGTGTAACTTATCAGTCAGGAGAATAGGTGAGGTCTGAAAGAAACAATTGACATTTACACTCATTATGCTATTTACTTAGAACTCACAGTATTATTTAATATTTTGAGGCATAAATATTGTCTCAGCATAATCACCAAATAAGAATTAATTTTATGTCCTAAAGTCTAGTATTCCTAGGAAGAACTACTTTTCATGACTGTTACAGGAAAAGCATGGCAATTCTTTTATTTTATAACATTCCTTAAAGGAGAGAAAACAGATAAATCAGGTGTTCCTAAATTCTGGGATAGGCACTAGGAGCTGTACTTTTGCTAGTAAAAAGTGGTATTCAGAAAGAACTTCTGCTGAGACTTCCAATCCACTCTTGTGCTCCAGCCTCGTGTTTGTTCTCGTATTTAGGCTTTCTTTCCTTTCTTCTGCAATGCTTGTTCCAATCGCAGTCAATCACAGTCATCTGCAATTGCATTATTTCCTTCCTTGTTCATCACCTGACTTTTACAAAAGCTGCTGTGGAACAGCAGAGCTCCAATCATTTAATCTATTGGCTATCCAGAGTGGCAATATGCCAGGCATTTTCTGTCTCTCGCAGTAATTACACCTTGTTTTTCCATACTAAACATAGGGTGAGGCAGGAAGAAAAGTTATGCCTGGATTTTGCCATGTATACAGCGATGGCATAACTGCACACACACAGACAAAAACCACAAGGTGCATTTACATGCGTATGTATTTAGAAAGGACAGCGATACTATGGCAGTATTTCAAACTGCATTTATATCCAACAATCACAGAACTATAGAATGCTTTGGATTTGAAGGAACCTTAAAGATCATCTCTTCCAACCCCTTGACATGAGCAGGGACATCTTCAACTAGACTAGGTTGTTTACAGCCCCATCCAAACTTCTGAACATTTCCACAGCTTCTCCAGGTACCCTTGCCAGGGCCCTACCACTCTTGCAGTAAAGAATTTTTTCCTAATATCTAATCTTAACCTACTCTCTTTTAATTTGAAGCAATATTTCAATAACTGGTCCCTTGAAGAGACCTTTTCTCGTACTTTCAGAGCAGAACTCCAAAAATTTTGTAAAAGTCTAAAGTTTATCCCAAGCTATATTTGAGATTTTTTGCATACCTTGTTTCTTTCCACACAACTGAATCTCTGTTCTGTGTTAGACACAAACTGATGGCCAGATTCAAATGAAATATCAGCACAGTTATATTGACTTTATTTAGACTTTACATGTGACGAATAATTTTGATTTCCAATTCCCATTGCAGCAATACTTATTACCAAAAGTGGAAGTATTTATCTTGATAGTTATGTTGTTTGTTGACTTCATTGTAAAAATTATCCAATAACAAGGATGAGGTAGATATTTCAAGAAGCTGCATGAAGCCTTGAGGACTGGAAAAAAAGTGAGGCTTTCTGAATTTTATCCACTTCAGTCTAGCAATGTTGAAAATTTACATACCCCCCATTTTCTTCTATCTTTTCATTTTTTAGCAATAGATTTTTAAAATTTATAGAAACAGCTAAGGTTACTTTCAACTGTTAATGTTTAATGGCCTTAGATCATTATATTTTCTTTTAAATGACATAAAATAATTTAGGTTGACAAAGACCTTTAAAACTATCAAGTCCAACTGTAAACCCAGCACTGCCGAGTCCACCACTAAACTATGTCCCTAAGTGACAGGCCCATCTATGCACCTTCTAAATACCTACAGGAATTATAAATCTATTCCTTCTCTGGGAACCCTGTTGGAGTGTCTGACAATCTCTTGAATGAAGAAATTTTTGCTAATATATAATCTAAACCCTTTATGTTTTTAAGAAGTTCTTCAAACTTTAGTGGTAACAATGCTAATAGTTAGACATCACAGCAGCTTTGCCTTCTTTAATCGTTATCCTCTGAGAAACTATTTACTGCTGACCCAAATATTGCTTTGGAGATGCAGAAACAAAATCCAGTAATTGTCCAAGGCCTATGGTATGCCTCTCATATGAAATTCATTGTCAAATAACCTTGTTTAACTTTATCTTTCCAGGTATTTCTTCCTAGCCCACATTATTTCCAGATGAATTTATTTACAATAAAATGCAATGACATGAATTACTATGTCATTCCTTTGCTACTCTGTTTCACATAGCTGTGAGTTACAGAGATGTAGATAAATCTTATCTTCATCATTGCTTTTCAAAACTCCTAATTAATATATCCACTTGCTATCATTTCCCACAGTGATAATGGCTTCTGAATGCAGCAGCACAGCATGAAATTCTGTAGCAAAGCAGTACAATTTAAATATCCTTCTAGCAAGAAAACAGAGCTTGTCACCACTGTAGAGAAGACATATATTTACAAGTCTTCCATTTGTGACACCTTATTTTGGAGAAAAGTAGCTATTCAGAATCACATCTATATTAAACAGTAAGCTGAAAAACCTAAATTGGCATGAGTTTGGAGCGCTGGTTTTGACAGGAAGCTAAGCAGGCTCAGGGCTGATGAGAAAAATGAAACTGAATTGGAGCTGAAGCTGTAAAATTATCCATATGACCACTCAGTGACCACATTTCACACATTGCAGGAGGATGTGTGAAATGTGGTGACCCCATCATTGTTGCTGGATCTTTCAATTTTACAGTCTCTTCCATAAAATTTCGAGTCTTCTCAAATCAACTGCAACTTATGTTGTTACATCAGAATCTCTATCATCTTACCTTCATTCAAGTAAAGAATAAAAAATAGAGAAAAAGAAACCTATACCAAAATACCCATAAAGATGTGAACAGTGGTGGCAAAATCTCAAATATATCAGACTTCTCCTTAGGTTAGATACAAAACATTATATGTCAATTTGGCCCTATTGGTACTGTCATACTTGTGTTTCAACACAAGAATTCAGTTTGTGAGAAGAGCTCTGGAACTGATCCTGTAATAACAAAAGATGAAAATATACGTGAATTTATTCTAAAGTTGTTACTGTAATGCAGGGTATGAGGCAATGAGACCTTTTAATCTAGTGCATACTACAGATGGATAGAAGTTTTTCTTTTAGTACTTTTATTCAATGACAGTATTGTTACATAAAGAAATATAAAGAGGAATAATCTGATTTTTTCCTTGCTTTAGTGCTGTGGCAATTGTCACGACTTCTAAATTATGCTGTAAAGTCTATGTTGGGTTTATACTTCAACTTTCATTATGTATCTTCTACATGGGTATTTTAAATTCAATTGAGCATTATGGAATTTGGAATCTCCTTTCACTTACCCTGCTTTCACTGGTTTGGAGCTAGTATTTTTCAGTGTAGACTTTTGTCTTGTTTAACAGGTTTTGAAAGCAAGCCTGTGAAATTCCATTGAGGTGGGTTTTTTGGCATTTCAACAAAATAAGTAACTAACATATTCCAAAAGTTTGGCTGCAGTGTGTTCTTGTGATATTGTTCCCCCCAAAGAAGTCTCAATCAAAGCAATATTCTACATCAATGTGTAGTTGGCAAACACACATTATATTCTCCCTATATTTTGATGAGCCCTTTGGGCACACATTGCTTCGTCAGCGACTATATTCAATTCAATTCAAGGTCTTAATATTCTGTTGCTAAAAACAGAAAATAAAAAGGTACTGTTAAAAACTCCCTTCATTAGAGGCTCTACATAAGTCTCTTTAAGATCAAGGATCATTGACCTGATAAAGTGCAATAGAATTGATTGCTCTTGCTTTCCATGTTGATGTAATAAAGGTGCATTAATTAAATAAATGCATTAAAGCTGTATTTCTCTGTTGGTTAGTGTGGGCCTCACAAAATAAGACTATTCATATTATTGTTAGTATTAAGACCACCTAGATCAGGAGGTCATTACTTTGAATGACACAGCTGAAGGTGTTCTGCTCATGAGGGCACAGATCACGGGACAAAAAGGCAGGAGCTGTACAGCTGGATGTCTGGCTCTGAATTAACAGGCCAGAAATAGGCCAGTATGGAACACACCACGAAGGCACACATTGTTCTGGTTGGTGTTCATGCTGTTAATGTTCATTTCTATCATTCCTGTTCTTCAGATTTGGTTATTGCTGAGATTACAGTTTACTGTCCTTCCTGGAGCCACTCACTGCAGTAAAACTTCTGCCTGGAGAAAGTTTTACCTCTCCAAAACTGAACTTGAAGTTAGGAGCATGACCAATCCAATGTCTATGATTAGTCCCACTAATGACTGAGCTCGTTGATAGGACTTCTGAGGTGAGTTAAAATTTGCTTTGAGTCAGCCAAAGCAAGCAGAGTGATTTTCAGGGAGACTGGAATACTATGACGAGAGAACAAGGGTTATATATGGCTAAATTGTAAAAAACAGTACTTAAAGAAGGTGATGAAGAACTTTTTTCAAGATTAATGCTAAACCAAAACATAATCACAAAGTAAACTAAAATAAGAGTTTAAAATGTAGTTCAAATATATTCCTGACTTCTTAATTTCTGTTCCATTAATTCCCCACTCAGTGCTTTGTTAGCAAATTAATTTTGGCGCAATTGTAAAGAATAATTACTTACATTAAAGCTCTTTAGAGAAATGAAAGTTAGTTTTGGGGGGAGAAACCCTTAAATTTAATCAAAAAGCAGAATAATGCAAATGTAGTAAAAGGTTAATGCACTTAGGTCCATTAAAGTTGTCTAGATGTCAAAACAGAACTAAAAGTGCAAATAAATATATTGTCACTAAAAAAAAGATACTGAATAAGTGCTAAGCTTTTTCCCTATCTACTTAAAGGATCACAGTCCTTTAGAGATGAATGCAATTAAATTTACCTAAAAGTAATAACACTTGTTATTTAAGGTTCATTTCCAGCAAAAGCAAAGGTCATACCAAGCACATATAGCAGTTGTATTTGGGAGTCTGGGTTGGAAATAATCTAGTTTAGCGTATTGCACAAAAAAACAAAGTATATTAATTTTCAGTAAGTAATATTTTGGAGTTAATGTAACAATAGCATAGTTAATTGCAGTTTTTCCTTTAAAATGTAACATAGAGTTTTACTATCCAAACCTGATTATGGTCTCTGTAAAATACATCTCAGATACAGAAAGAGACAGAGATTTTGGTCAGCTATAGATAGGGGAGATTCATGGTAAGAGATAATTTCCATGACAATTCACATTCTTATCAGCTAAAGCAGCTAAGAATGTAGGACTTCTGAAGGCAAGATATTAGCCAAGACATGAGTATAGCACTGAGAAACAATTAATATACACATGAATTTTGTGGAATAAAAATCTACATTTTACAAAGTGTTGAGAAGAGAGTAAAAACCAGCACCAATGTTTTGCTCTGCATGAATATTTTAAAGTAAAAGAAAAGTCTTGCTCGGCCTTCTCAGTGAAAAGAGAATGCAGTAAAAATTACCAATATATAGAAACTATACTCTTAAGCAAAAGAAATTATTTCAGTACCCATTATTGAAATAATACTCATTATTTAAATAACATATTTTAGGATGAAGCATATTATTTATTCAATTTATTCCAATGTATGTTCCAATTCTTAAAAAAGCCCCAATTAAAGCCATTTTTTCAAATATAACAAAATCAAAACTAGAAGTACTCTTCTCTTTGGGTTTCAATGTCTTTATTTTATAATTAATGTATTTTTATTATGTTAAAACAATAGAAGGGAAGAGTACAAAGAAAGATAAAAGAAGATGCTGGTAATCAAAGGAAGGTCTTCAAAGCATAATTCAGTGTCCACTGAAGACAGTAGGGTTGCAGACAATAAAAATAATTTTTTCTTTTTTATAAACATATATCTTAGTGGTCATTCATATTCCTTTAATTGCTCTGTTTATTTTTCTTAATAATAGTGTGGACAGATATTTTTCTATTATTTTCTAACAAGTTAAGGTATATGACGGTTAATAATCTCAGAAAGATTGTGACATTATTTATTTACTGATATTTCCTAGTATTTTAAAATATTTTTTGAACTATAATTCAAGTTGCCAGAGTATTTCACTTCCAAGATGACTTTTTATTATGTGGACCTGGTGGAACTTCATTTCTTCTTTAAGAATTTATCTTTACTTTTGTGTAATTAACTTGATTTATTCTTGCAGCATTGAAGCAAGCTTGTTAAGTCCTTCATTACTGAAAAAAAGAAAGCAACTTTTTCTCTTTTTCTTGTCACTTTCCCCTCTTCCCCCTGCATTTAAATGCTGTCTGCTGTGAATATCTCACTGCTCTGGAAAGGTTTCTCTTGAAACCATGAAAGAAAACTCTTCAGGCTTGAAAGACTAACAGTCACAGCTATTGTGCCTGATCTGTCAAAGCAATATCTCAATGGTGCAAAACCTTCCATCTGCATTAGAAATCCATTAGTCAGTGAACTTTAGTGGCACAGCGAGCACAATGGCTGGATGAGCTTCTGTACTACTTTGCCTGTTTTCTTTGCTTCCTTTTATACACATGATGGTTAAAAATATTGACAAAGCATGAATGTGCACTTTATAGAGTATATCCCCTAAAATTTTGGACCAAATTAGCACACAAGGCTAAAGGTTATGATACATTATTAATGGCAACTGCAATGAAAAGACATTAAAAAAATATTAAGGGTTCCTCCACCTCCACCCATGAGCACAATGATGACTCAGGCTCCCCGGGAACTCCTCGGGATTGATTTCTGAGTCCTGTGATGAGTAATCTTGGTCATCTCTAGGGCTGGAAAGTTTTTCCCCTTCAATGCAGAATGAAGCAAACTGATTTGTCTTAGGACGCCTCCACTCCATCTTGAGCTGCACAGGATGGAGGGAACAGCAAAGTGACTTCTGGAAAACATCATGGAAGTGCAAAATTAAAGTATTTAGGATCTAAAACCTTTTAGTTATGGTTCCCTACTTTGCTGCTAATGATTGTATATCAGGAATAGTTCATTCTTCATAAAGGAATGCTTTGACAGATGACAGATTACATAAATATTAAACATCAAATGATGAGTGGACTGGAGGCAAAGGAAGGGGCAAGCAGATGATTTCCTCTTTACATTTCCATTTAAGACCTGGAGTCTAGAGACTGTGACAAAAAAAGGAAAAAGGCAAGATTTATGTTTTAGTTTTGTCCACAATGCTCCAATCTTTTCTTTTAAAACCTCCACAAACAGTCTCAATCCCTCTAAAATCCTCATAGTCTTGAAAAGCTTTAAATTAATTGTTTCCTTTTTTTATATACAAAAATAAAATTAATTTTAAAATTGCTAAAAGTATATGAAATTAATCATTGCTACTGAAAATATCTTTGTAGAAACAAATGCACTAGGACAGTGACATTAGGTTCCATTAATATAAGCAAGTATAAATGAGATTTCACTACCTGGTTCCTTTCACCTATGGATTGTTGATGTTTACAGGTGGAAGGAGAAATGGTTATGATGAACAAATATTAAGTATAATTTGGTCATTAGCTTTTTACATCAATGTTTTTGTGGTCTGTATCAGTTATATTATTAGTACAGTAAATCCATCTGCTTTAAAAAATAAGATTTTTATGTATTTTACATAATTTACCTCTTTACAGAGTGTATAAATATATACTTTCTAAAAGCATATCTGGCAAGTGGCAAGTTGTGTCTGTTTTGGACAAACAGAGCTCTCCAGACCATTAGCAGTGTACCATGGAACTGTGGTCAACTGGATTTTATGCTACTTGCAATGCCAAGGGAAACAAAGCATGCTGTACTTTGCCACTACATCAGCCTAATTCCAGGAGACACATATTATGTGGTTAAGTATTTGAATGCTGAAAAGTGTAGAAATAATAGCTACACATGCAGGTCATTTTATTCAGGAGCTGTCACTAGAAGGGCTGACATTTCATAGACACTAGAGTGAAGAGACCGAGTACTGATCCATAAAATTAGAGCAAATGAATTGAAATTGATGGACCCCAAAAGGTTCAGTGCTTCTGCCTTAACTCTTTCCAATGACTTTTGGCTTAGAAAGTGCATTGACTTTAATACCTACTGTAAGTATGGCTGGATTTAAATTTTAATCATTCTATCCATTTCATAGTTTCATGCTGTCAAATTATGTTAGACAGTATAGCTGATGATAAATCTAAACCATTCCTTTCTTGCTTTCAGACATGCCCTCAATGTCAATGGTTACATACAAGCAGAAGTGACAAGACTGAGCTGTGCAAGGTTATCTTTTAAACTACCTAAGAAACCGAAAACTTCCCATGAGACATGATCGAAATGAAATCTCCAGTGCTCAAATTTGTTACTCCTATTCCCTTACCTGATATAAAATTCTAACATTAACAGGAAAATAATGTGTCCAAAAAGCAATGGAGCTGGGGAAGGGTCTGGAGCATAAGTCTGATGAGGAGCAGCCAAAGGAGCTACACTTGTTTAACCTGGAGAAAAAGAAGCTCAGGAAGGACCTGCTCATTTGCTCTACAACTGCCTGAAAGGAGCATGGAGCCAGGTGGGGTTCAGGCTCTTCTCCAAGTAACAAGCAATAGAACAAGAAGAAATGGGATATTAATAAAAATTTCTTCACTAAAGGTTTAACAATCATTGGGAAAGGCTGCCCATGGAAGTGGTTGAGTCAGCATCCCTGGAGGAGTTTAAAGGCCATGTCTGTGTGGCTCTTAGGGACATGGTTCAGAGGTGGGCTTGGCAGTGGTGGAGGAATGGTTAGGCTCAGTGATTGTAAGGGTCTTCTCCAACCTAAAGGTTCCATGACATATGCAGCAGACACTGGTGTGTATATACACACATATAAGTATATACATATATGTGTGTGTGTGTATATATTTGCTTTACAAAACCATACTGTGCTTTAGGTCAAACTAAAGGTCACACAATGGTGTGAAAATGTTCATGCAAACAAATTTCTTAAGTCTAGTAGACATTTAGTAAATTTGAAAGTGTGATTATCTTGTGAACCAAGTAAGAATTTCACTCATATTTTTCCCATCTTCAACTGAAAATAGGAGATATATCTTTAGAGGATCACTGTATAAGTTGGAAAGGAACCTGGAAAGATCATCTGGTCCACCTTTTGGTGGAAAAAGGAGCTTAGGTGAGACTGCCCAACATCCTCCCTGTCTTGAAAAACTCCAGTGACTTTGCCACTGTCCTGGGCAAGTTGATCCAGGGAGTGTCTGATTTTATAGTAGAAAATTACTTTCTTATTTTGGGATGAAACCCCTCCCAGTGCAACTTATAGTCATTGCCCCTTGTCTTCTCCATGTGTTCCTCATGAAACTGCCGCCCTTTAACTACTTACTGTTGGGAGGAAAGGGTTAAAACCAGAAGATTTGCCAAGGAGGGAATAGTTTCTCTCAAAGTGACCTTAGAGGTGGGAACGCTAAGAACATCAGTGTGGGAAAACTCCATTTATTATGTGAGCAGCGTCCTCTGCCTGTTTTGAGAAGTAGAATTCCTGTGTAGAGTTAACACCCTCTCACAGACCCGGCTGAGCCTCCTGCTGGGGGAGAGAGAGATCAGAACAGCATAGCCTTGAGATAAACTTCTTGGGGACTGATCCCTTTGATGTACTGGGCCAGGTAGGGCCCCCTACCCTACTGTCCCATGGGATGAGCAGACACTAATGGAGCCTGTGTCCCTGTGTGTCCCTGTGTGTCCCTGTGTGTCTGTGCCGCCAAACATCACTGGTGAGGTAATTAAATAAATCTACTCTTTGCATTTCACTGTGGCTTGGTGGTCACCCTGGTCACTGTACATGGAAATTCACACGCCAGCCTACTGCGATGAGATGCCCCCCTGGAGTCTTCTTCAGGGAGAAAAGACCTACGACCTTCCATCTGTTCTCACAGGAAAAGTTCCCCAGTCCTTTGATCATCTTTGTGGCCTTTGGATCCTCTCCAATCCAAAATAAATTATTACTATTGGTTAAAGTAATATTTCTAAATATCTAAAGCTGAATATGAAATGAAGAATAAGAAGAAAAGTTATTTTTCTGAGGAAAAAATGTCCATTTTATTTTAATTAAACTTAAAATGGGATATCATATAGAGAATTTTAATGAACTGGGAAAAATATTTTCTAGTCAAATTGGGAAATTTGCAAACTAAATGCCTTACTAAAATGTTTCTATTCCAATTTGACCATTTTTTAAAGAGTAGGTTTTAAAATCCTTGTTAGATCTCATTTATAATAAGAAAAACTCCAACTAAAACAGAACTGCAAATTCACATAAATGACTGTGGGAAAAAAATTACTATTCCTTTTCACATTAAAAGCAATAAATGCACTGGAAGATAAATTGATTGTGCAGTGTCCCATGAGAAGACTGAGAGAAGCAAGAATTGAACCTGCATTTTAGTCTATGACCTTAGCTGTAAAAATATGCAGTCTTGAAACTGTATAATTATTAATACAAATGACAAGTTAATTACAGCTATACTCTCCTCACCACAGTCATCCTTTTGTGTCTCCATTGAGAGGGAAAATGCTAGTTGAGTCTGTCTGAGAATGTCATTCACTTTTACGGACTGTTATTTCCTCCATGTCTTTTAAATCTAATTGTCAAACAGCTCAGTTTCCTTTGTTGAGAGCCTCAAAAGAAGTTTGAATGACACTATCAAGGGCAGCAGCAGCAGTTTAGCTGTTGAAGTTTATATTGTGCTGCGCACTGGTGACTGAAGACTAGACTGAGACAACAAAGTGTATTCTCTTTCACATAAGCCTAACTTTGATTTTACAGGTTGTTTCTTCTCGGTTCAGATACAGAAAACACAATTACATGATGACAGCTAATTGCTACACATGGTTTTGCTTTTAGCTGAGCTAGTTTAACAGAGCACTGTGGATTACTTTGGGTAGAATGACCACAAGGTTAAAGAAAAGATATAGCCAGTATTGCAGCGCATCTAAAGAACACATTACAGAGCAGCATGAACAATAGGAAGTGACAAGAACAAGTGCATATTTCTGTAACTTTCCTGATGGCTGACTCCAGCTGCTCTTTCTCTAGAGTGTATAAGGTTCTGGATGTATTATAGACAGGAAAAGCAATGTTTAGCACTAAGGTAACAATAGATGACATTGCTGTGCTGCACAGAAATGTCTCAGTATTATAGAATTTGAAAGAGTATTAGATGGTTAGGTTTCTGAAAGTCAGGATTTAACCAGCACTCACTGCCTTATGGCTTCTGATTTCTTCTCCATGTTTACTACAATTCCTGCAGGATTGTCACCTTGGGGAAAAGGCATCACAGAGGTCTCATGTGCCTGAGTGATGCTGAAGTCTATCACCCAGTTTCTTCCTTAAGTTGAGGAGAAAAGTTGTGTCTTCTGAACTGTTTCTGAAAGCACTTTATTATTTAGTTTGGGGAACAATTAAAGGAGAACAGGATCAGAACTGGAAGAGGTTGTACTGAAGCAAATGGAATTGTTACGTCTTCTACTCAGAGGGTGAAGACAAACATTAACATGAATGTTGGGGGAGGCTGTCTGAAGGTCTGAGAAAATTGGATTATTTCCAGTTAACCTCAATGGAAAACAAAAGCTGTCTACATTAACTGCCTGAAACATTAGCCATGAAATCCTTTTTGTTTGTCTTCAGTCACGGTTTGGTTCTTAGTCTTTGTACCACACACGAGTTGAGAGTTTTAACACTTATTACAAGTATTTGTTCTATTATAGTCAATGTTTTGACCATATTGTTTGTGATTTCGTGGCAGTACTAGTTGTATCTCATGGGGAAAAAGGTTGCAGGGAGTGGTTTTTGAAAGAAACTTTCCTTGTTAAGGAAGCATTTTCATATCATCCTCTACGTCTGTGGCATTGTGTGTTCCTTATTATAAACACAGTTTTGCACTTTAGATATTTTTCAGAAGCCAATTTATTTATCTCCTGATTTTGTCAAATGGTCAAACAGGGTTTTGGAAAGATGCATCTTTGTATCTTTAAACAAAAACTAAAATATGTATAGTGCTCCATTTTGCATTTGCTATTCAAGAAATAATTCATTATCAGAATGAATATTAAAGGATAAAGAAAATAGTACAAGCAAAGTGGACAGTAGGATGATTTATTATTATTATTATTATTATTATTATTATTATTATTATTATTATTATTATTATTATTATTATTATTATTTCTCTCATGTTTATTTATATTTAAGGGTTTTTTCCCATTGTGCATAAAATGCACTTTTGTTGGAGATTAAGGACCTGGTTTGTAATTTTTTTCATTTGTTTCTGAGATTCTTTCAAAAACAGAAATGCAGAAAATGCAGCAAATACACCATAAAGAAAAGTGGACTAGACAGTTTTTAATATCTCCACTCTTTTCCTTACTCTGTTTTAAATACTATTGTGCTGCCTATTTAAGTCTCTCAGTAAGATATAAGAAGAAGTGATAACAACTAAAGCACCTTATTTCCATAGCTGTTTGGGTTCATTAGAGCCAAACACTGATATGCATTATTACATCCATAAACATATTGGAATTGTTCAAGAATTTACCCAACTAGCACACAATGCATATGAGTGGTAACAAAGCAATTAATGTAGACAGCCCTGTAAAAACACTATTGCATTCTCTGCTATCAGTTTCATATTCCAGACATATGAAATCTACCTTTATAAACTGACCAGCTTATGTGATAAGTAACTATAACTATTTAAGCCTAAATAGTTTAAATATGTTATCAATCAAATTTCAATTCTTTGCCAAAATCTTATCCGATAACTGGGGGCAGAGACAATGGTTTATGGCTTTTTTTATTTGTTTAGAAGCTTGTTTTTATTTTTTTCTTTTAAGGGAAAGGGTAGGCTTATAATAATTCTTATTCATTTTACTATATCAGTGACCAGAGACTAACATAATTCTGGTTTTGCATTGGGTTTTTTGTTAGTATTTAAAAAAATTA
Organism: Camarhynchus parvulus; assembly: GCF_901933205.1. Taxonomy (NCBI): domain Eukaryota; kingdom Metazoa; phylum Chordata; class Aves; order Passeriformes; family Thraupidae; genus Camarhynchus; species Camarhynchus parvulus. The sequence goes on from NC_044571.1 coordinate 101,918,512, forward strand.
CAAAGCAGTCATGTTAGATCTTATTACATCAGACACTACATACACTACTCACCTTACTGATGTGGAGAGATGACTGAAATAGACATTTCCATCTGCTAAGATAACTAGTCATAATTTAAAATTTTGCTTAACTTCTTAAAATCCTATATAACCCATTCCCTTTTCTCCACGTGTCTTTGAAGTGGTTTGTTAAGTTTTGGGGTTTTTAAGCATGTAATACTATATATCAAATATTAATACAAATTATCAGCTGAAGATTAAATTCTAAAATAAATTTTCAGGGTTTTTGTTTTTTAAGAAAACAGTCCCCCAATCCTCCTTCCTTAGCTTTTCCCCTCTATTTAAATTTGCAATGCAGATATTTTGATCTGAACAAGCCGACACCTCTGAAGGAAAAAGCTCTTAGTCACTGACTCATAGCCTCGTAAAAATAATATTTATAACAGGTAAAGTCTTACACTTTGAAATTATTTTAGTTTTGAAACCTTTGATTTACTAATTTAACTGAAATCTTAATCTTTCTGAGGTCATTTATAGGTCAACCTACAGACAGACACAAGTACCTACAATTTTGTTTGCTTGCTCTTAAATAAAAAGTATTAGAAGAGCTGATCTTCTTTGTCAGCAAAATGATTGACTTTTGAAATTTCCTGGCCTATTGTTTAATGGCATTCAGTTTGATTACAATGAATGTTACTAAAACCAGTTAAGATAATATAACAGAGTATAATATAGAAGGGTATTTCTGCTATTCATTTGATTCAACATATAGTTTTTACCATAAGAGATTATGCTTTTAGAGAAATAGAGTGAAAAAAATTTATCAACAGGAAGAATTTAGAAAATAAAATTTGAAAAACTAGATAGAGGTTTTGTTATGTATAGAAAGTATGTAGATTTTTGTTTTAAGACACATGAAATATATCTGAAAAAAATAAAGACTCTCTTGAGTGGAAAACAGTTCATAAAATATTTCAGAATGAATGGTGTGCATTTTTATATTTCTCTAGCCATTGCAGAAGTCTGCTTCCACACATGTCTGCTTGTGACTTCACCATGGCATTTTAAAGCTCCCATATCTTAGCTACCTTAGGTCTATGTAGGAGTCAGATTTTCCTTAGTAAGCATGAACTCATCTGAACAATTCAACCAAGGAATACACTTAATACTTGGGGTACAGATTTAATGTTTCAAGAAATGCAATTTTCTGTTGATTTCTACAGAAAAGGGAAAACAGAGATTTCCCACATACCTTCACAGAACTCGCTTTATGATTCCAAAACTCAGCCATAAGAGACTGACGTGCATGCCCATCACCTTGCTGTAGAAGAATAAAAACTCATGGGTTTGTTATATTACAATATATTACAGTCACCAGTAATTTATTCTCCTTTGACAGATAAAGAATGCCTTTTAATTGATGAGATGTAATGACTGACTCAAACCAGACAAAAAAGTGTGTTTCAAAGAATCAAAAATCATGGACTGGCTGGCTTAGGAGGTACCTTGAAGATCATCCAGTTCTAGCCCCTCTGCAATTGGCAGGGACACCTTACACGGGACCAAGGTGCTCAGAGCCTCCTCCAACCTTGCCTTGAACACTTCCAGGGATGGGGCTCTGGAAACCTGTGCCAGGCCCTCACACTTACAGTAAAGAATGGTTTCTAATATCTAAGCTAAACCTGCTCTCCTTCACTTTGAAGCTGTTGCCCCTTGTCCTGTCACTCCAGGCTTTTGTAAATTGTCTCTCTCCATCTTTCTTGCAGGCTCCCTTCAGGTACATGAAGTTCACAATTAGATGACCCTGAAGCTTCTCTTTTGAACAAATCCCAGTTTTCTCAGTATTAAACAAGACTGTAGGCAAGCACTGAAAGTTTGGCTTGATTCCCATCTTGGCATGCTGGATTGTTACTTTTGGCAGTATAATGGTGAAATGCAGCATTAGTTTTTGGAGCAAAAGCCTAAACTAAAAACTGAGCTCTACCATGTGGTTTTGACCACAACTTCCCATGAAAATGTGTTAATATTAGGCTTCTGTGAGAAAGATGGATACTGTAACTAAGCATCATTTTTTCTTCTTTTTCTCTCCATTAACCATTTTATAATGAAAGGTATTTCCAAGTTACATACTTTTAAAACCCAACAAACCAACCACCCAAACAGAGGAGCTGGGCTACTATACTGGAGGACAAAACCTGCATACAGGAGTACAGCTGAAGGCTATAGATACAACAGTGGTGTATTTTGTACTGTTTTTCACTGCTGGTTTTTCCACTGCATTGAATACTTTACACAGGATGTATTGTCACCTCACCTTCTGCACTGAAGTGTTCTGATTGGAACAAATTTGAATCTTCACCTCATAAGACACTTTGTCCTTTTGGCCATTATTCAAGACCATTTCTACTTCCACTGACTAGATATCCAATAATTGTATTTCTGTAGTTCAAACACCTCAGTTGAATATAAATTACTCAAAATAGCACTATTTAAAGTTGTTATCTGTTGTCCTTAGGGACTAGACAAATCTAATGTAATAAGAATTGTACTAATTTGAAATAAATTTTATTAAACTCTACAATTGATCACAATTGAAAATTGTATACATGCAAGCAGAGCAGTCTTGGCAAGTATTGCAACCAGTAGTTCTATATGTCACATTTCTTAAAAGTCTTTTAGCTGTCTCTTGCAGTGCAAGAGGAGAATAATTTAAAGACCATGCAGTACTTATATGCCTGTCTCAGTTTTGGAGACAAATTTCAGGACAGTTCTTTATTAGGGAAGAAAATAAAAATAAAAATAAAATAAACAATCCAGTAAAACAAAACAACACTGACAGAGTCAGAACATAACCTGACACCTTTTTGGTCAGGGTGTTGGTAGCAGTCCAATTGGAATGGTGGCTGCAGTGCTCCTGGAGTGTCAGGTGTGGTTCTGCTGGAGCAGTGATCCTGTAGAAGGGTGTAGTCTTCCTCTGAAGATCCAGTGAAAAATGCAGCTGTTCCTCTGGGAAGCCAGTGGAAAGGCTGTTCTGGTGTCCCAAAATCTCAGACTATATCCAGTTAGGAATGCTTGGCTCCCCCCTCTGGATGGAGCATCTCACAATGGGATGATGTAATTTTATCAGTCATGCAGTGACACTCAATGGGCCATTAACAGCAGATGTCTCCCAAGGGAGGATTGGTTTGTGGAAGAGATGAAGAAAAACTGCCCAATTAACAGAAGATAACTGCCCCACCTCCAAGAGATGGCAAATAGAATATACACATTGTCTTGCAATCTTGGACAGTACATTTTATATTATTTTTTATCTATGTTATTCTTTTCTTCTCTGTAAACCCATGAGGCCTCATGCTTTCATTTACTTTCCTTATGGTCTATTATTTATTTGTATGAATCCATAATTTACTCTTGTATTCATCCAATAGGTTAGACCAGCTGTCCAACTGTACCATTCTTCCTCTGCCTGCCTCCTTTTTCTGCCTTTAGGGTGGTTATATTTATGCAATGTCCTACAAGGGATTTCCGAAGCTCAAAAATGTCACTGGAAGCACAGCAGAATTAATAAAAAAGGTGCTACAGTGATATATGGTAGTGTTTTGATTCAAGGTGCCAGTCACCTTGAAACAAAATCATTCATGGCTTATTACGTATGGGAAGATTCACATGGCACTTTTTCCGTTGTGTGTTCCCTTTATGTCTGCTGGGCTGAGTAGAATCAGCTGGTAGAGACTTTTATTGTGTGATAGAACAAATGAGTTGCAGCCATTCACCAATAAACTGGTTTCAATAAACTGGAATTTTGCAGTTTATCAAACAGTTCCATTTTTAAATCTACCTGTTACATAATAAAGGCAGCTTGTAAAACCTCTCCATTAAGAACTGATCTCAAAACAGCACAGGAAGCCTCTGTTTCCTGAAGACACTCCCTTAGACTTGCAGAATCAGAAAATCTTCAAATAGCAGAAAACCATACACACGCCACTTGTTTTTCACTAGGAAAAATGTAATTCTTGTTATTTCAAAAGAGTATGAAACAACAACTACTGTAAAAGAATCCCAAAGGGAAAAATGCCACCTCAAACTTCAAATGCATGAAAGGTTATGAATTATTGTGTTTCAAAGTGACTGGCACCTTCAAAGTAAAAAAAAAATATATTGTATCACTACAGCACTTTTCTTGGGGGTTGGGAGAGGGGAAGGAGTCATTAAACTGCTTCTGTTTTCAGGAAAAGGATGCCTAATTTGATCTTTGCAGAGACTTCCTTATAAGCATAGGGGAATGTAACGTGGTAGTTTATTGATGGCACACCTGCTCATTTTGAAATTGTTCTGTGAATTGCAACAACATGAACTGACATATTACCATGCTGATCATTTAATTTTGTGAGGTAATACAGCTCTGCCTAGTTGTATACAATCTGTTCCTTTCACTTTTCATGTTATACTGGGAGATAGAAGAGATTTCTGAATGAAGATTTATGATGCTCTTGCTCCTCAGGTATTGTATTTATCCATTTTCAGACCATCATAAAGTAAGTCAATGACAGTGATGACACAATTGGAATTTTTAGAGGAAAAAAAATTACAGCCTGTCTGTTTAAAAATTTATGTCAATCACTATTTTTGCACAAGGTTGTTATTTTAAAGGCATTAAAACTTGTGAGGGTTCCCACCTTATTTCTTAATTTTTTTCTTTTTCTTTCTACTTTCTTTTCTGAACAAGAGGGAATTGATAACAACACCAATCACATCTGAAAATTCATGAGATATGCTTATTATACCCTTATAATATATCCTTATAAGGATAAATATATCCTTATATCTGCCTCAGCCTTTTCCAATACAGAGTTGTTGCCACGGCATTTTTTACAAGAATGACAGAAAATAAGCCTAGACAAAGAAGACAAAATACTTCTGGGAAAACATACAATTGCTAAGGATATTTATTTGCAGGTACTAGGAAAATTACATGCTTTTAGTGGGCTACTTGGAGTAATGGCTGCTCAGAGTTCAGAGTGAATTTTACCAGATGAAACACCTACTTTAACAGACATAGGTTTTACCAAAATGGTTTATAAAAAGATGGATCAAATGTGCTGTGAGTTAGGGCAGGAAGACCAGGCACTGGTGTATGTAAATGCTGCAGTTGTAATGCAATACATTGGCACAAGAGGTCTGTACCCAGTGAAAGTAGAAAATTCACAAGAGAAGTTCAGGAACAGACATGGGAGAAGTAGATGTACACAGACAGTAGCAGAGCCCAGGGCGGATACTCCAAAAAAGAAGTGGCTTTAAAAAATTTCAATTTCCCCTGTGAAGATTAAGGGAGAAGTGTTATTATGTTTCGCTCAACCTTTTGCTTCTTGTTGCTTCTCCTGTATTTTCTTTAGTGGTGTTATATTAGACAAGCTATGCTTGACTGCTTAAAGAAAAAAGTCAGGCAACCCATGAGTCTAAGGATACTTTTGATGATATCCTTTGTCTAAGATACCTTGAACTCAGGTTCCAGTATCCCAAGAGAGGGGATGGCCTAGAGCATTTACTATAGCACTGTCTCTAACTAGTTGAGGGTTGGATTCAGCAATGTATCTTTTTTCTAAACAGAATTGGCCTAAAAAAACCCAATTAACAATAAATGTGTGTTTGAACTAAAATTCCTATATTTAGCTCATGGAGGACTGCAGCAAATATGAATTGGTTTTATATCTCAACTCAAAAATTAATAAATTTGTCCTTTTTTTTGGTGGTGATTTTGCTATATTCTGCCAAAATACTTACTTATAGGTCAAAAATTTCTTGGCATTTGTAGTGACAGATTTTTATGTGTGTTTCTGATAAAAATAGACAGGCCTCTACTGTCTTTTTAATTTATATTTTTTCTGTTTGATGGATGAGTTTTGTTAGTTAATTTTGATGGGCCCCAGGAAGTCAGTTAGAGACATTGCTATGAATCAACCATTAGAAGAGTTTGGTTCACTTTGTCTTCTTATCTCTGAGTCCAGCGTTTCAGTCCCACATACAATTCAAGTTATTTCCCATTTAGCAATGCGAGAATTTGCATTTTTCCTGCAGTCTTCCTTTTCAAGAGGTCATAATCTTGTACACCAATTCCATAATTGAATTTTGTAGGGAAAATAAGTGCAGAGGTGCGTTAAAAACACTAATATCCTTCCACTGTTTGATTATTGTCTAATCTTTAATGTCCTGGTAAGAGTATCAGACATTCCACAAATACATAGTTTGACATGAATTCCATAGATGAAGCAAGTCTCTCTTCAATGAACTAATCTGTGTGCCTGTTAGGGGTTGTGTGAGATTGATACAGAGAAAGCCAAAAGCAACAGACTCAGTGAGGAAGAAGTGCCGAGGGAACAAGGTTGTGGAGGAGAACTGCATGATTCCCACGAGCCTGGTGTGATGTCAAAACTACTAAACTTTAAAGACTCTGTAGGAGATTGGACCACCCACAACGTATCAGTGAAAAAAAGGCATAGGGAAATAGGACATGCTGAGAGCATGCTGAGACAGTCTGCGTTTTCCAGAAGCAATAAGGGACTAAAAATACAGCAGCCAAGACAAAGTCACAGAAACCATGCAAGGAAATACTGAAATAAAGAATATTACATGAGAAATACATAGAAATATTCTTATCCAACAAAAAATATGTATGGAGATTATTTACTCTGTGTTATATATATTACTACTAGATAAAGTAAGATATATACAATCCTTTGTTCTGTAGCTTCCATGTCAATAAAAAATTTACCATCAAAGGCTTCCATGAGGAATTCCTCACAAGTGGCAGATGCAGCACAACAGATCACATTAGGTTTACAAGAAACAGAGATTCACCTTGAAGTACTCTACAATTGGGTTATCTCGGACTGAATCTGATGGCACAACCCTGGAATTTCAATGTCCTAATGGAAAAACACCTAATAACAGATGTCAACTGAACAAAAGCCAACTTAATCCTAGATGTCAGTTCAGTCCTCAGTTTTCATTAATATTTTTAGTATTTTAAAAAGATTTCAATGTGTTTTCAATGGAAAATGGCAGACTATTCTACCTCAGTTCTTGCCCTAGTGCCAGGAAACTACCTTACAGCTCTCCATCAGTTGATCCAAGTGTTTGAACATCTAAAGAAGCAGCACTTTAGAAATGTCTTGTCCATAATAGACTGAGTGGAAAATCATAGATGTATTTATTTTTTCACTAATGAAATTAAGCAAATAGTAATTTTGAAAGATCCTGCATCTACTCATAGTTTTCCTACTGCTGGGGAGTTTTCATTTGTGCAGCACCTCTGCACCAGTTCAGCCCCCAGGAGTTGCTTGGGCTGAAAGGGCCTCCAGGAGAGTTTCAAGTCCAACATCATGCCCAAAGCAGAGCCAGATAACAAACCAGTCTGCTCAGAGTTTGAACAGATAATCTCGCACAACTTCTCTGGGCAGCCAGCTCAAATGCTTCAAAGCCCTCAGGGTGGCAAGACTTTCTTATATCTAGTGAGAATGACCCCCATTTCAATTTATGCCCATGTGTTTTTGTCCTTTGACCAAATACTACTGTAAACATTCTTCCTGTGTCTCCTTGGTATTCTTGAGGGAGGCAGGAATTTGGATTTCCTTAAGTTCTCTTTTATTCAGGCTCAGTGAGTCTCAGACCCTCTGCCTCTCCTCATAGGGCCAGTGCTCCAGCCCCAAACACCTTGCATTTGTCCCTATTTGTGAACTCCTTTTTTGTACAGGGAAACCAGGACTTGAAGTACACAGGGTGCTAGGTAGACAAGGATAATCCTTCCCCTCAATTTTCCAGGACAGAGCTGGGTATTTTGGATGGGTCATGCTCAGCTTGCTGTTAGCCCAGACTCCCAGAGCCTTTTCAGCAGAGCTGCTGCCCAACTGGGGGTCTAAACCCATATTTACTAAAAAAAATATTATTATTATTCCTTCCCAGCTAGAAAAATTTTCATTTGTTCTTGTTGAATTTCACAAAATTCACTTCAGTCTGTCTAGGTTTAAGGGGCATTGTATTATGAACCACACTTGCACAGTGAAATAGCAATGCATCTTAGAAGCGATTTTGCAAAACCAGCATTGCCAAAATCGTGAGGTTTGTTGAGACTCTTTCAGACCATGGTGCTTTACCTGAAATTCAAATTCAGAAGAGCTTATGTGGCTTTGGAACATGCCAAGAACTCCTTTGTATTGCACATTGTTTCAGGGTCAGAAGTATTTCTCAGAGACTGAGGAAGAAAACCAGTTTTTTTAAAATATCCCAGAGATAGTTTTATTAGCATTTATAATTTGGAGGAATTGAGTAGGTCTGTGATTTCTGAGTGTTTGTAATAACAATGCAGGCTTTGGTTTACATCAAAGTGTGCTGGTGTCAGCGAGATTTTATTCAAGTTTACAAAGTGCACAGCTGGCAAAACAAGTGTTTGAAACAGTCTCTTGTCTCGTAGGAAAGACAGAACTGTGCAGAAAGCTAGAGGTGTGCCCAACAACACCAATTCCTGAATCAAATTTTATCATCCTTGTTGTCTCTTTTAGACTTTATTAGCAATGTTTTAACGGATTTGCTTATGCTGCTGCTCTTAAACACTCCTGCAATCTGAAGTGTGAGCATATGGTCAGAAGAACTTTACTCAGCAAACAGGTAACAATGACACTGTGCTCTGGGAATTTGATTGAATAGGTACAGTTGATGACAGTTGCTCCACTTTTCATTTAAGAAGAAATATTACAAATCAAAATTAGTTTGACAAATGGGTGTGATGATTATTTTATTTTCTGTCCACGTCTCAGATCTGATCCTGAAAAAAGGGAAGTGTCTAGGATGTTGATGGGTTATATATGGATTTGCAGTTTCTTAAGCTGAATTACAAATGGAACAAACTGAACTGTTTGCCCCTGCAAACTCAAGCAACCTTTAATCTGACTTTCAATGTATTAAAGGAAGCTTAAAATCTGAAGGATCTAAGTTGGTAAATTCAAATATTTGATGCTGTAACAGGCATTTTTCTGACTGAGCAGAGAAGGTATCTATGTCACTTCCACTCTCAGTCTCTCTTCCCCACTCTCCCTCTTTTATCACCATACACACAGACATAGTTTTTTCTAGAAAAAATGACCCTTATGCGACAAATAGAGGCCACAATATTTGGAAACCAATCTGGAGAACATTTTATTGACATTTTTAGCACAACTAGACCTGCTGATTTTACTAGGACAACTTGTGGCAGTAAAATATGTGGTAGTATTTCCAAGGCTCTGTATTACTGAAGCACTTGGATCCTTCAGCAAACATAAGAGGGTGAGAATGTGTTCCAGCATGCTTGGAAGACACTTGGGGGCACTGACAACTCTACAGGTCTTATTTAAGAAAAAATCTTTCCTGGGGAAGTTTATGTGTTGGGAGAGAGGAAAGGAAAGATTTAATTGGCATCCATAAATACACAGCAGATTGAAAAGAGGCCAGAAGTAAAACACTGGCCCTACTCTGCTCCTTTTATAGATCAGTACTGACTAAATACAATTATACTCACCCTATAGTGCATAAAATGAAACTCAGTGGGTCTCAGGACTTTAACTTCATCATAATTTCTGTCTTTGTACAATCCCAATGTTTCTCCTTGGATAATCACGGCAGCAGGAGATCTATCCCATCTATAATATAATTGGGGCCTGAAAAGCTGTTTGACTCCACACTCTACCTTCATTCTGAATGCTTTAGAAATAAATGTTTTAGAATTTGCTAAAGAAATTTATGTCCTAACATATTCCTATTATTTTGTTTTCAAATGGTCAAATAATGTGAAAGGAAAAGTCAACATTTTGACCTTAGTCTTCATTGCCTGTTTTGATTATTTTAATGTCCGGGTATTTGCTGAATATCTTACGCATTTCAATAAATTTACATTCTGGATAAAATGAGGAAACAGAAAATAAAAAAAAAGCTTGTTTGTAGCTCTGTGGAGTTATTTCCCCCTTTTAAATGTAATTCTCTGAATAACCTTGAACACAAATAAACTGCTAAATAACAGTAATGTGAATGTGACTTAAAACATGAAATGAAATTATTTTGTGACTTCTTGGTAGTCTCATTAAACTAAAATTATTTCAGTAGGATATTGTACAGCACATTTATCCACAGCTCCCAAAACAATTTTGCCAGTCTCATTTGATAACTGGGTGTTTATTTGTTAACTGAGTATGTTTTTAATAGCATTTAAAAAAGCATTTTCACCATGGAATGTTCCAAATTTTTATTTAGAAGAAGAAAAAAGAACTTTTTAAAACAATTTTAAAACAAATAATCTATGAATTAACTTCTTTTTGGGTATTGCTACACACACAAATTTATTACCAGTTAGGACAAGATTTTTAAAATGACAGGAATATTCTCCCAGAAATAACTTGTTTGTTCTTATATTCTTATAGTTGCTTTCAGAAAGTATACTGGAGACTAAGTTTGCAGAAAATAATATTTTTATTAGAATATATTTAATTTAGTATTACATGAAAAAGAAGAATATTAGAATAATATATTTTTTGCTTTATACAGGCTAAATGATTCGATAAGTTAAATTATTGTAGAAATGTGTCCAATCAAAACTAGACAATATACCTCGATTCTCAAAACCAGATATCTATCAGTGGACTGCAGAGCACCTGCAGTCTAATGGCTTTCAGCCATTTCAGATTGAGCATCTCCCCTATCAAGGAAGGCTGAGAGAATTGGGATTGTTTGGCTGTGGGGTGACCCAATTGTGGCCTTTCAGTACCTGAAGGGAGCTGACAAGAAAGATGGCAAGAGACTTTTTACAAGGGAGTGGAGTGACAGGGCAAAGGGGAACACTTTCAAACTGACAGAGAGTAGGTTCAGATTAGATGTGAGGAAGAAATTCTTTATTGTGGGGGTGGTGAGGATCTGGCACAGGTTGCCCAGGGAAGCTGTGGATGCCCCATCCCTGGCAGTGTTCAAGGCCAGTTTGGATGGATCTCTGAGCAACCTGGTCTAGGGAAAAGTGTCTCGGCCCAAGGCAGTGATGTTGAAACTACATGATCTTTTAGGTCCTTTCCAACGCAAATGATTCTATGATTCTGTTTTTGTAGAACGGGAAAAATAGAGGTGCTTCCTGTCCAAAGAAGCACTGTTGATCACATTTTTATCCTCATGGGGAAGAAACTTTTTATTTCAATATTCTGTTAAAATCCCATTTAGTTGTGACTATAGCAGAAGAACTGCTCTTTTTGTGAATAGTTATTTCTGCACTTCAACATATATTTAAATTAATAGTGATTTCATGGTAATTGCCACTTTTCCTCTAGGTGTACTGGCTTCAGCAACATCTTATTGTTATTGTCAATTTTGACAAGCATGAATTTAGAAGTTACAGTAGAGGTAAAATTATAGTAAGAAATGCTAAAGAGATTTTAAGTGTTCATTTTAAGACCTAGCTTTTTTCTCTCTTCCTGGGAAAAGCCTGCAAAATTAATCATTAAATCTAGTGGATCAATTTTTGCTCAGTAAAATGAAAAATTTTTGTACAGTAAATGTAAAATCAAAGTGTTAGCAATTTTTTTACCCAGTTTTATTACAAACAAAAAGTTAAATATTTGCTTCTGTTACTCCTTGTATGAAAAATGGATATAAATACACATGTACAAATACATAAATATTTGTTCAGACACATAAATGTATACATATCATGCACATGTACAAATACATAAAGCATGCATACATGTGCACACATATATAAAAAGGTTTACATGTGTCAATCTTATTAATCTAAAATTACATACTCCCTCTCCTAATTGGGTCTATAATATGTGGAAACAAACATAAACATTTGTAGACAGTGCTATTAATGAACTATGCAAATTTTAATAACAATGTCTCTGCTGCAATTTATAAAATTCTGCATTAAGGAATTATCTATACACAGTGGAAAAAAGATGAATATTTTTACTAATTGAAATATTTCCAAAATAATGGCTTTCTGGATTGTAGCTAAGATAAGATAGCCTTCTCTCCCATGAAAGAGCAGTACTACTAATTAACATGTTTTCAAAAAGCAGACTGTTGACGGAGAGCTACAAGAGCAGAAAAAGGTTGCTAGGTTCCTGCACTCACAAGACTTGAATGTTTTATTCTTTGGGAAAGAATCTATTGCAAAGATTTCAAGCACGGGCAACTTTCCCTGCTAGGAAATGTATTCTTCAATGACTGGAAAACATTAATTTAAATCTTTTTAATGAACTAATGCGTCATGTAAAACACCTTATACTTTAGAAAAAATAATTTCTTAATCAAAGAGTGTAAGTTTAATTGGCTAATATTTGAGCTACACATTGTACATCAAAAGCTGATCATTAGTATTACCACACAGATAAATCCCAAATAAATAGATAGGATTTAAATATTTATTACAGTTTTCTCTCTCTCTTTTTTTTTTTGTCGTCATGGCACCTTTTGTTGGTATATTTTTGCCTAGCTCCTTCCCAAGGCAATGTTCATTACAAGTCCCACATCTATGTGTTTATATACCAATAATAAATACATATTTCTATATTACATCATTGGAATTTTGTGTGCATGCACACCTGGTCTCAAATGGTGGAACAGTTGTTATACCTTAACATCATAGATATAAGGAGAACATCAAGTTTGTAAAATGGACTATTTTCCAGGTTTGAAAAATGATCTCATATGAATGAGATGTAGGCTCATGCTCTTTTTTAAAGCTGCATCCTGATATGGCAGGCTGTGCTATAAACCCTTCTTGTGCATTTATCCGTGCTCTCCAGGAACTTTTGTGCAGGATGGCGTGCCAGAAACTCCCTCCATTTTGTAAAGGACTCTGGTTCATTGGCGTTTATACAGCTGTTAAAAAATTTTACAGTGAGAGAAGCAGGATTTCAACAGGTGAGACACAATGTAGGAGTCCCTTGACCAAAAAGACCCTAAGTGGTGCTGGTATTCAAACAGCAAAAAGTACAGATTTTTTTTGCCAAAAGCTCCATAACATCAGCATGTGAGAATAGTCTAGTTCAAGTGTAAGTAGGTTCATTAATTTTTCTTTTTCCTCTCTGGACTAAGAAAATGGAAAATTTAGCAAAGAGGATATGTGAACAGGGCATGTGCATAAAAATATTCCCTTCCATTACAGTCTGTCCAGCACTTGGATAATGAGCAGCAGTTTACCACAAATTATGCTGGTGAGTAATTCACCTCAATTAGCACCATTCTGTAGTAATCACCAGTAAGCCTTTAATTAGCTTATTTTTTCTACTCTAAAAACACAAATTAATTGGCCACCATTGTATGGCTTTACTTCATCATCCTGTGGGGTTGGGAAACCTAAGTACAAGTTAAGTGATGTCAGGCTTGCACACAGAGAACGGAAAAGAGTTTTTCTGATGGCTAGGTGTGTCCCCAGGTCAGGGCAGTGCGTCCTTCGAGCAATTTCCCTTACTTCTACAATAGCCTGCAAGTAAAGGAAATCACAGGTTTAAATTTACCCCAGTTTCTCATACTATGAGAGATATATTGAAATATTTATTGAACTGTCAGGGAGTAGTGTTAAAGCAGATGACACACTCAACAATGAACCTTATAGAGCTGATAATAATTTCTCAAATGAAATAATTATATTTCTTCATCATGAATGTTCTACTTCTCTGAGACATTGAGCACCCTCCATCTCCACAGAAGTAAACGTAGATGTGCCCCTCAATGTTAATGCATCCCTTTATGCTTGCTTTAGGCTCGATGCAGGCTTTTTTCAGCTCTAACTAGGCTAGAATAATAATTTTCATCATCCTGTTATCCCTGTGCTATAAATTAAGAAAACCTTGTCTGGCAGTGGAGAAGCTCAGCATATAAAGAGGGAAATGAATTGCAAGAGACCAAAGACGCAGAACTCTTGTCAAATATGTCTGAATTGATACAAGTTGTGAACTACAGCTGCTAATCCAATGAACCAGATGGTATCAATTGTCAAACCAGGTGCAGGAAATGGGGTTGTTATCCCTCCTGCAAATCAATTAGATCAGCATGAAAAATTCGTAAATGAACTTCCAACCAAACAAACAAATTGTACCGAAAACTGTCTCAGGTGTTCAGCTGAGTCATGAATGATTGGTCCTTTTGCAAGAGGCAGCTGCCATTAAAGGTCTTTATTTCTTTTATGAATGAACATACCAGAATTTAATTTTCAACTCTAATGCATCATTGAAAGCTGCCTGATCCAACACTTTTCCTTTTACTGATCCATGCAAATTGGAAGTGTCAGAAAGCATGAAGTATGCCATGGAACTAACTCCAGTTTCTGCCACACAATATTGCAGTAGGCCTTACATATCCCAGTGCACAAGTGAATAAGTTTCTATCTCGCTTAGGAGAAAGCCAATCCCAACGTGGTGTTTCTATAAAATAAAGGTCCATATTGGATAATAATGTTTTGACTAATGCTTTGATATTCTTTGTAATGAATTCTGATCTGCCTTTTTTTTTTACAAAACAATGCTTACTATGCAGTGGGCTTTGTAAGAGACTATGGAGATTGCTGGGCTGCTAGAGCTGGAATGAGGCTGTTTAGGGGAAATATTTGGGATAATTTCAGGGTAGTGGTGAGAACAGAATGATGAAATACATTAAAGTGATTCTCTCTATTCTTTCTGAATTCTGACAGGAGGAATTAGAAGATTTTTAATGGAAATGGCCAAGAATACACATAAATAGCTTTCCCTCAAGGGACCATCTTCTTAGATATGATCTGTAAACGGTTTTCTTGTCGAACAAATAACAGGAATCTTGAAATACTTTATACACATGTTAGTTATACATACACATTTAAAACATTAATCACATGTATATCTATATATCTACAATAGTTACATTAAAATAATCTTTTCACTTATATCTTAATTCGTTTTTCAGCAAAAAGAAAATTCATGTTGCACTCTGAGCTGGAATTAAATTACTTGTGAGTGATTCATAATCAAACAAACTCTCTCTACGTAAACACTTCTTGAAGAAGAATGCAAACGGGGAAAGGAGAAATGCACTGAGAGGGTTTTCTCTATATTTAAATGTTCTTACACAACATGGACTACCACTGGGTTGGACTGAAGTAGAGTACTCCCATTAAACAGGTATTCTCTAGCTAAAAGTTAATCAAAAGCATTAAAAAGGTTTAACAATCAAAATAAACACGTGCAAAGTAGATGGTTCTCCAAAGAGGAAAAAAAGTCAGGAAATCAGGTATGAAGACAGAGTATATACCTCAGAATATGTGTTGCATGATGATGAGTTGAGGGAGAAAATACCGGTGAAGCTGAACAATCTAAGACAATTATATTACGATTTCTTGCAGTCATAAAGTTCCCATTACCAGAGTCCTGTTCTGTTTTTTAAGTCTCTGCTTGTCTCACAGCCCAGAACACAAAAGGCTTCAACCAAATAAGCCTGAGCCCAATACTTATGACTTTTACAATTTCATGCTGCTTAAAGCATTGATTAAAGTATGATTCTTAAATGCTATGCATGCACTATCCCAAGAAACTAGAAATAGTTTGCTGTTACAGGGAAATGAAGGATCAGATATCAAAAATAAAATCAAAGTCCAAAAAACTGGCAAATCACACCACTTCAACATATAGAGGCAAATACTTCACTGAATATGAGATGAAAAGAATTTAACCTGTATATTTTCCATAGGGGTACTTATGCAGAGCTTATAAGACAGCAACAAATATAAAGGAGAAAATAAAATAGCAAAGTGTAATTTTCAAGGATTTATTTTACTGGATAATTCAGTATATAAATGATAATAACTGCTGTGTAAATTGAATGTAGCAAATACAGCTGTATTTTATCATGAAACCATCATTAAAAACAGCAGCATGGCATTCAATCATACACTTAGCTTTTTGATTAGGAACATTTTTAATTATTATTTGAGGTCTGAGCAGATGCACACACAATTTTTTTTTCTATTATAATACCACTAAGTGTGCATATGATTTTATCATATTTCAAACTCACCAAAAAGCCAAAGAAACTTAAAAAATTATATTTCTGATATAAAAATGCTTATTGTACCTCAATATATTTAAAACTTTGTGACAATTTCAATCAAAACTGAAAGTTTCTTGTGTTTGACACAAAAAAAGTTCCATCTGTTTTCTGAATAAGGTATTACTTAAAACACCAACATGGTGAAGGAAACTAAGTAAGGATTATATACTGAGATGTACATATGAGGAAAAAATACAATCTTTATTACTTTCATGTAATAAACTGTCACTGATTGGGTCTTTAGGTACCTTATGATTAAAGACAATATTCAAAATACTTATAGGGAAAAGAGTACTACAGCTAACAATGGCTTCATGAACATTAATGAGGTCAGGAACAGAAAGCCCATTCCCTCATTGCTGATTGTACACCAGAAAACATTCTCTGGATAAAAGAGAATATATTATATATATTAATCTATCATGAAATTTTGTGGTGATGCATCCCCTAGCTCTCCAGGCCCCTTCTCCAGCAGCATTCCCTGAGCTCTGGAGCTCAGACAGGTTGGGCAGTGAGCACTTGGCCATGGGGCTCCTGGAAAACCCAACAAAGGACAAAGAAAGCCCAGGCACTTCCTGAGACCTGGGCTCCACAGACCAACTATTTTGTGACTTTTCTTCTAGGAAACTTTCATTATTTTTATCATTTTTACATCATGATTTAAACAGGAAACAAGGCCTTCCTTGTTGAGATTCCAGTACTAAAAGTATTTTCATGACAGATGCAAGATATACATTGAATTCTTCCACAGGCATAAGAAATGCTGTATTTTAATTCTATGGAATAATTAAATGTGGGTAGGAAGTTTAAATGCTCAGTTGTCTGCACAGGATATTCATTCTGTGCATGCATAACAGTTCTTAATATTCCTATGGGGATTTCAAGATAAAACCAAGTACCTACTGACTTTCAGGCACACAACAGATAAAAGAATGACAGAATCATAGATTATGTTAAGTTGGGAAGGACCCACAAGAATCATTGATTCCAATTAATTCCCTGCTCCTTGCAGGACTAACTAAAACTAAACCCCATGACTAAGAGCATTGTCCACTCACTCCTTGTACTCTGGAAGAAAGTTTTGCTACCTTACATCTGTGAATGTAAGAAGTTCCTTCTCAGTCCCAGTTTAAGTGTTCATTGATGAGAATTTGTGTTGGTTCTGGGATGGAATGGAAACTCTATCCCTCTTAAATTCTCCCAAGACAAAGGTAACACTGAACAATTCCTTCCCATGTCAAACTCATAACCTGAGGTGATTACTTAATGCAGTAATTTAGTGACTGAATAATTGGAACTGACTGATTTATTGATTCAATTTTAAATGTGCCCATTATTTGATCATTGTACTGTTCATATTTAATTAGCTAATAAAACTGTAGCATATTAGCTAGAAATATGTCTCATTAAGCAAATACTTGCTTGCTTATGCTTTTCTTTTATAAAATCCATAATTGTCTCATACAACTGATTTATTTTCTCGAGTTGCAATATGTGCCGCAAACTTTCAAACCACAAATAACTGTGGATAAGCATCTTCAGAACAGTTGGCTCTTTTCCCATCTAAATTCATAAACAGAGATTGAGGAAAGTATTCCCATTTAAGTATCTTTGCTATAGTGCTAAATCCAAATCAGAGTTGGGTTTACCCAATGGGTAAAATGGAAAAAAATGAGGGAGGGAGAAGGGAAGGAGGAAAAGAGGGGGATGGGGAGAGGGAGGGACAGAAGGATTGCCTCATAGTAGCCAAGTGCTTTGTGGATTTTAAATGGTCAGTGCTAGAAATGGAAGTGAGTTTCCAGGCCCTTTAGAACCAGCCCCTCATGTAGGGTAGTGTGGTGTCCCATAGTGATGGAACACATCTCAGACATCAGAGAGAAAAGAGAGAAAGAGTGCACTGGTTTTGCAGCACGGAAGTCATGCAAAGAGAAGCTGCTACCAGTTTCCTCTGTGTCTGACAAAAAACCAATCAGTAACTAGCTTTGAGAATTCATAATCTGTTAAACCAAAAAAAAAAAAAAAAAAGCTGAACACGCCTCTGTAAAGACATGTGTAAAAAATGAAAAATCCCGAGAATTCTCTCTTTCCCTTACAACCAGCAAAGAGGTAACACGGCTGGCCTGGCCTCCTGTCTCGGCTGGGCCAGGCCCCAGAGGCTGCAGGGCAGAGGGGAGGGGAAGCCATTGGCCTATGAGTCCAAGCCTGGCTGCTGAGATCCCAGCCGCTTTTTCCCACAGTGTGACCGCTGAAAAAACCAGAGGTGGCTCTGCAGCCCACGGAGAAAGCAATCTTGGCTTGGCCAGGATTCTACCACCATTGATTTACCTGCACCGGGCAGGGGGGAGGAGAAGCCATCGGCCCTGGCCATGCTCCTGCTGTGTCCAAGCCTGGCTGCTGAGATCCCAGCCGCTCCCCCCAGCACGGCCTATCCAGACACAGCCCCAGTGCAGGCACTGCAGAAACCTCCATTGTAAAATTCGCTCCAGCCACGAACAACTGAGCCTGGCCGGGATAATGTGACCATCTGCAGGCCCTGGGAGAGATATGAACTTTTTCAGTGCTTCAATCCTCCCTCGAGCGAAAGAAAAGGATACAGTGAGAACACAGAGAAACAGCATGAAGACAGCAAGGTCAGTGAAGAGGAAGTCAAGTCTCAGCTGGAAGGGATGAGGGGATGCCTTAATCCTGGGGCTGAAATCCTCTTGTAAAGCTATGAAGAATGTAATTGATACATTAGACTCTTTTTCTCTATAGTGCATTGAAAAGTATATGGAGATGACGTAATCAGCCAAAGGCCTCCATGCTAAAGTAACCACATGTTGAAGCAGTTGTGATCCCGTGCAAAGTGTGACCAGAGAGAGAAGAGTGATGAAGATCCTGTGCCCCCAGGGAGAGAAGACGACCTCTGTTCTTAGAGATGAAGGTGACTACAAAGATAGATAAAGAAAACCTTTGCTCTTGAACAGCTCATCTTTAAAATAGTACCCCATAAATTGACATGACCCATAAAAACAGTAGTGGGAAGCTGTGAAAGATGGGAAGAACTTAATGATTGCAGATTTTTTTCCAGGCAGCAGATATTCATGGAAACTAAAGGCCATGTGAGAACTGTTTTCTTGTAGAGAAGTCTCCATAAAATGACAAGAGGGATTCCTCTCCCTAAGTGAACTGCAGAAAGATTTTTCTGGAAGTGATAAACTGACTGAATTGTTTCTGTGCATTGTTAGTGGGAAAGAAAAGGTTGTAGGGGGAGGAGAAGTGTTCTTAAGGTTTTGTTCTGATTCTTATTATTCTTTCTTTTAGTTACTGTTAATAAAATTTTCTTTATATCCTTTTAAAGTTTTGAGCCTGTTTTGCCTTCCTCCTAATCCTACCTCACAGCAGGAAATTATTAAGAATATTCTAATGGGTGCAGCACTGAAACCCACGACATTAATTGGTGCATTGGTGAGGAAATCTTGAATTTTCTCTACAAAGAGAAAAACTGACTTGAATTTTACATAATAGCCTGATTGTGAAGAATGTGGTAAACTTGAGAATCTCTGCATCATTTCACTCTCTTCCTATTCCTGATGGAAATTTCCTTTCGAGCAGCCTGAATCATGCTGCATTTCGAATTTGTGGCTGAATCAGCCATGATGACACACCAAAATCCCAATTATTTCTGATTAGTGCTAGCACTGTTTTTGTACATCCTGCCAGATACAACAAATCTTTAATAGCATAATTGCCATATCAGTGTTTCCCTCAGTTAAAGACAATGACCCTGATCCACCATCAATCTAAATCACTGCCTCTCTGACCAAGTCAGGATTTCTGCACTAGTGCAAATCAGATAGAATCTCAGACAATGAATCAAATATTTAAGGAATCATTACTTATTTCATACCTGTTCAGAATTTTCTTGGAAAGCTACATTTCCAAGAAAATCACAGTATCAGAAATTGAATTTCCACTATGTTCACCTGTTACAGCAGAGAGTACACTTCTATTTTGAGAGTATTAATTGGAAACATAAGATTATAAACATTATTGGAACTATATAGAGAAAAAATAGTAAAAATTGCCACCTACACATTTCTAACAAATTACTGGAGATATTTGTTGCTAATATATACTCTGGGGATAGAGGTCAAAGTTTAAATTAACACCTAAAAATATATATTTCCTACAAGGATTGTCCACAGGAAAAGCACAAACAAATACAAAAGGTCAAGTTCAAGGTCCTTGAAACACCTGCTGTTATCCACATGTCCATTTAATTAGTACAAACCAAAAGACAAAATTATTATTGTAATGTTTACAAGAACATTAAGAAGACAAAGTCGTTACACATGCAGATAGAGAAAATTAGTTTGCTGACAGTCATTTCAGTAATTTAAAAACTATTACCATGAAAGATGCAATTTCATTAAAAAGTAAACAATACCAACAAGTTTTCATAGAATATAAATGAAAATAAATCACTTGTCATAAAGCATCAGTGATTGAGCCACAGTCTGTTTCTTCTACTGACAACTCTACATATCCAGAAACAAAGCAATGCATGACAGAAGAAAAATATATAAATCAAGTGAATGCAATTGAGCAGCAATGCTCAACTCTCTCTTGTAGCTGAAGGAGTATCTCTTTGCTGTTCTGCTGCAATATTGGTTTGGTTGTTTTCTTATTCTTTCCTTTTTTTTTTTTTTTAATTTTATAGCATCTTTCTGCTGAGTTCCTCAGATGTGAGATGCTCAAGTGAGGACAGAAATAGCATTGCTCCACTGACTCTTACTCTTGGTAAGTTCACCCTTTCTGTACTAAGTAGACTCATATTTGAAAATAATTACTCATCTCCTTCATATTGGCTGGAATCAATGACAGTGGATGGAAGTCACAGTTGTTTGATCTAGTCTTTTCTTCTGGCTGGACACCGGAGGGAGTTTCATATCACAAAATGCTCATCTGTTCCCAGTGCTGTAGTCTGTCAGAGTAAATCAAAGGCTAAAGGTGTTACCAGCAACAAGAACATACACATTTCTAGCAGATTCAAATTTCTCTGTGAGCCACTTTCAGAAATAAACCAAACCCCCCCCAAAAAAATTAAATTCAGATGAGGTACTACAGATGGTTTTGACTTATTTATTTTGCTAAAGAAGTCTAACTCTGAATGTGCAGAGATACTTTTCCCTAAGTGGGTAGTAACTTATTCAAATCAACCCATAAATCTTGTAGAAATCAGACAAGCAACATACATTTCTTGACAGATTCTGAACACAATTTAGAATCTGTCAATTCTAAATTTGAATAGTTCAATTTTTTCGTCTGGAATGATGGTTCATTTATGAAACAGAGTTTTGTTTAAAAACACAAAACAAATTAGTGGATTAATTCTTTTGTATTAAATTCTTAAGATAACAAGTCACAGTGAATAACTGACTCTCTTTTGTACTTTGGGATGGTCTGTACACTGATTTCAAGTTTGCTGACAAAATTGTTTTTTCAGTTTTAAAAGACCAGGTTGGCAGAATCTTTATCCTTTTTTATCAATTATGAATATCTCATTGGCTTTCTGATTATGAATATCTCATTGCCTGTATTTGTGATCTTTAGTTTCAAATTCACATTTAGTAATTGTTAATCGGGAGTTTTTACAACATTAACTCTCATTTTTATTGGAAGTCCCAGCAGTTGCTTCAGGGGCTTCAAGATTTGCAAATATATCTAAGAGCTCACCTCCTACTAAGGTCTATGTGTACATAAGCCACAGACCTGGCAGTGGAGAGGAGGGTGAAGAGAAACAGGCTGTCTAGAGGTCTAGAGGTCCCATTAGTTATAAATTATAGGATTATATATATAAATATCTATGTAAAGATCTGCTGCATAAGAATTCTTCATGCTTTCAAAATCTAACCCACCTCTAATTCCTGGCTATTGACACATAGTTTTTAATTTCTTCTAACCAGAAGTTTTCAATGCTTTCTAAACAAAATTGCTAGACCACAACCACAGTCAATCTCAATTTTCAGTCCTCTTTTCTCATTCATTCCTCAAATCTCTATTTAAACCTCATTGGATTTTCTGAATCCCCTCTGGGGATTCTGCCATCACCCTCTGCAAGTATCCTGTAAGTTACTCTCTCTGAGACCTCTCCTTGTACTACTCTGAAGACACACACTCCTACTGTTTCCAGGTAAAGTTCAGAAATACAGATGTAGGTGACACTCACCAAAAATCTGCTGACAGTGGTCTTACGAATATGAATGAAATTGAATAATTACTGAAGATGTTGCTTCTTTTCTTCCCCTCCATTTTTTCTTTTTTTTCCCGTACCATCAGACCACTAGAGAATTTATTTAGAGACACAGATTAAAGTTCTATTCATTATCTTTTTCATTCAGTATTTGTAAACTTTAAATCTGTGGTCATATTTCTGAAATGTGAATTTAATCTTTGTCAGATTATGTCTTTACACTAGAAGCTCTTAGAATCAGCTTCATAAATCCAGTGGACCAAGTTGTGTTTGTAGTACAGAAAGTGTGTTATAGCTCCAGGCAGCTCTCTAGGCTGCTGGCTGGGCCCTCAAGCTTATGTTGGATTACTGGTCAAGGCATGGGAAGTTGCTGTACCTGAGAGGTGACAGTGTGGGAAGGTGTCAGGAGCTACAGACAGTGCTGAGAAGGAAGGCAGGTTTCATAGCTGGTTGCACAGGGAGTTGTGATCTGTCTGTGCCAGGATTCACAGGTGTTTAGGAAGGAGTCTTAGGCGTGTTCAGGGGACTAAAGCCTTGTAAAATCAACAGATCCTAAATGTCATTTATCCCATAAAATGCTGAGATTTGACTGCAGGTACCAGGGCTAGAACCACAGGGAAAACCTAGCTGAGCAGGTTGTGTGGGAGGAGACTGGCATAAGAAACAGGAAGTACAGGAGTATCAAAAAGAGTCAGAGCACAAGAAAATGGATAAGTTACCCAAAGTACCTATACAGGAATCCCAGCATGTGGTTTCCCCATGTGCAGCATGATAAAAACCCATAGTTCAGACCTCAACACAAAACACATATCTTCTTCCTCAACCAGGAGGAAGCCAAGGAGGAAGCATCTGGATAGAGGAAGGATGGAGAATTCTGACCCACCCGCCCATAGCAAAGGGTATGGGATATGTTAATCGTACTGGTCTGGACCTGGGCCATAGTCTCCATTATATGTAGAAAATAAAAATATGGGTTCATATACTGGATTGTCTTTGAATTGTATATACAGTTTTTTGCTCACATTTTCCATCATTTCTGTGCAAAGACTAGGATAACTGGTTTTGGGAAGCCTTCATTCTGACTTCATTCTACATCCCATGTGAATTATAGTACTTTGGGTGTGAATATCTTGCCTGCAGACAGAAGTCTTTGCCACATAAATATTATGCAGTTAAATAAAATAATCCTTAACTTGCAGCTTATCAATATGTTAATGCTGAGAGTGACTTGAATAAATTCACTGTGAATTCAAGGGAACATGCATAGGCAAATGTTTAGCAATATACCTGTACCTCTAATGTTTATTAAGAAGTCAACAAAGCTTCATAAAGATAAGCTTTTAATTCTGATGTCCTGGCTAAATTTCAGCTTATGTAATTACACTCTGCCTGCTTCATTTTCCCTTGAATTTTTAATTAGATTCAGCATTCTTGTGCTTTTGTCCTGAGCCATTTTGGAGTGTGGCTGCGCTCTATTAACCACTGCAGAATGATAATACACCACAAATGTACTGCAGAGCTGGCTGAAGCAGTTTCTTTCTATATAGCTTGTAATGTAAAAAGAGTTTTGAGTTATTCCATGAAGAACAGCTCACTACAAACATATGGACGCTTAACATGAAATCAGTGTAGCAAGCAAAGGTTCGCCAGCCTCTCTGGTCCTGAGCCAGACAAGCACTACAACACACAGAAGATTCTTCTGGCTTCATCTCCCATGTGTAAGTATTTTGCTAGATTTGTGTTCAGAAAGAGGAAATTCTGTCTGATCTGCAGTCAGGAACGCTGGTGAGGATTCTGTAGAGTCTTTGACATTAATCTGTCATTTGGAACCCATTTCCACAATTTCTTCTCTCTCCATTCAAGACATGATGTTTCCTGCAGCAACCACACAGCTTTTCAGAGAAATAAAAAAGTAGGCAATAAAGCAGATTACTGTATGTTCTCAGGGGGAAAAGGATATTGTTAATTTTCACCTCACAATCGCCTTTATGCCAAAATCAAAATGTACTTCATCACTGAAAATAAAAACCAAACCCAAACAAACCATGGTAATCTCCAGTTGTAATAAACCTTTTGTTGCTATAAATGAGATTTGAGAGCTATGTGGCTGATATGCACATCCCCTTTTCATAACTAATTTTATTAAATTAGGTACTGAGACTAATTAGTGGAATTCTACATTACCCTTGTCTTCCTTCTCTAAGTACCAGTTTCTAAAAGTACCATGGATACCTTACCACAAAAATTCTAGCACATATCACTTTGACTATGGTGCTTGGAATCCTTATATATACCTATGTATACAAGTATATATATATATATATATATATATATATATACACACCACCATATATACATATAATGTATTCTAAGTTAGAAAGACAGACCCAGATCCTTACTAACTGTGTTACTTTTCTCTTCATGACTTAGTCAAGTTACTGGCAACTCAAAGGCATTGTGAAAATAGGATGGTTATTTAGGGAGTTGATCAATCTAAAAGATCATATACCCAAGAGGAATTTATTCCCAAGGAACAGAACTTCTCATTTTTAATGAATGTGAAGATATTCTCCAAAGTTATGGAAAGAAACAGTATGGGAACAAAGAATACAAAATCTGGGTGCTCCTCTACAAACATGTTTACTTCCTGCCTTCTCTACAGAGAAAGGTACATCAGTTTTAAAACAAATACTGCTAGGGAACCTATATGATATTAATTTAAAAATACTAAAATATCTGTTCTCCTAATAAGAAAGGAAAATCTCATTTTTTTTCTCATTTTTAATACAAGCAGCTCACAATCAGATATAAAGACTGAAAAAATGTAATTTTTCTTTGAATACTATAAATACCATGCAGTGTAGTACATTCTATAAATACTATAAGGTGTTCTTGTGTGATGGTCATTTTAAGGCATTTGACATCAAAAGCTGAAAAACTAGAACTGACTGAAATATTTTCTGTCTTTTCAGAGAAGTGCAGAGATTGGTAATGTGAAAACCTTTCACAGGTTTGCATTGATTTTGCTTCACTGTTTGCTAAGCAACTGCTTCATTTAGTAGCTCCAATACTGATAGCACAGGTTCTGAAAAATGGCATTATAATCATACCATAAAGTAGTATAAACTACTTCTATACTGATGTGACGGTACACAGGAGCCAAGCAATAGCAGACAGTGTTAATGGGAGTCAAATGGTTCTCTCAGCCTTTGGGGCTGAGCCGAGATAGAAACAAGCAGCTGAATTAGGAATTAAAACATGTAGTTTCCTTTAAAAGACAATGGGACTGCTCTTGAGAGAAGCTCTGGCTCCTGAGAAGGGTGTGGGAAAAGAAACTTCTTCTGAATCACTGTTTCATAATAAATACATGGCTGCACTAAAAGCAAATATTTAGTTGATATTGGCATTTTATCTTCTAGTAAAAAATGGGGTGACAAATTTCTGGTTTCATAGTTTAAAGCAGACATAACAAAAATTACTCCAAATGCAGGGCAATATTGGTAGAATAGTCTATTTGGAAGTACTAGACAATGTTAATTTTTCTGTGCACAGTTCTGTGATATTCTCTAGCAATTTTTAAAGGTGAGTTTCTATCCCTGCCTGTAGCAGAATCTTACTTAGCTTACTTATTGTGTAACCACTGTTTGCTTATATGATTTTCCTTAATCAACTTCCAATGTATTGTCCTAAATAATGTTTTTGTAAGGAGAAACAGAGGAAGTTGCGTCTCAAACAGAAAGATGATGCTCATTGCAACAAAGAAGAGTCACTACAAACCCTGACAATGCCTGGAAAATCTTGGTTCAGAAACAGAAGCTCATCTCAGTGCACCTGCTGACACCACAGAGACCCTTCTAACCAAAACCAACCACAGTGGAAATGGAAACTGTGAAACAAGTAGCCCTAGCCAAACCTCCCCTTGCTGAGACAGGTATTAGTTCTAACTCTTCATCTTGTTTGTGCTGTTCTTGCAGTCTTAGAGTGATCTTAAAATTACATAAAATTTTATGGTTGTAAATATAAAATACTTACACAATAAAAAATATTATTATAAGTATTGTTATCTACACTTATCTCTCACATCACAAAGAGATAGATTTTTTTTTTTATTTTAAGAGCGGACTTTTTCTTTTTAAAAAGCCAAATACATACACATCCAAAAGTTTTAGTCCTAGAGATCTCACTCTCTTAAGTGCCCAGAAAGAATATTTTTAGATTTCCTATCTAGAAAACAATGTTCAGTAATTTAAGAGAGACAATCCATTCTACTCTAGGTATTACTAAGCTAAAAATTAATATTTTCCATTCACAGGACTCAGTTAAAAAAAAGAAGTTTAGTAAAACATAAATATCACAATTCAGACTTCTAATTCAAAGACACAAAATTCTCATGTTACTTTAAACTGCCACTATGAAGATTTACTACTTCCTTGTCAGTAATGCTCCAGTCAGTAGTAAGTCAATATTTTTTTCTTTTATCAATAGATCTCAAACCAAAAGAAAAAATCAAACGAACAAAAACCCAATAACAAATCCCTAAAAAGGCTGATGGTGAAAACAATTAAAATCACAATCTTTTAAATCAGTTTGACCTTATTTGAAAGCTTGTGTCCAATTTCTCAAATTGAAAACCTCTTCTTGAAAGCAGCTATGAGGTTTATTATTTTTTACAATTACAAGTTTTTTGCGTAGAAAGTTAAAAAAAACCCAACCCCAAACAAAAACAAAAACCTAACCTATTCAGGACCTTGGGTATAACAAGTTAATAAAAACATGATGGAAAATTACACAAGTTTGGGGTTTTTTTTTGTGTGTGTTTTTGTTTGGGTTTTATTTTGGTTTTCTTTTGTTTTGGTTTTGCTTTCATGTTTGTGTTTGTTTTTGTTTTAGTGGTTGGTTTTTTAACTTCTTGGTTTTATTTGTTTTTTTTTGGTGTGGTTTTGTTTTTTCTAGTTTAGTTTGGTTTTTTTGAGGGGGCTGGTAGTTGTGTGTGGATTTTTTTTTTAATTTGTCCTAGGAACAAATGCAACTTACACAAAAATGAAAGCATATTCCAAGTATTTGCACCTTCACTACAACTATTTTGTCTTCTTTAAACAAGTTGAAGGTCTGTCTCAGGATTTTTAACTATATCTTTATGAACTAGAAAACATTTTTTATATATGGCATGGATGTTTTCCAGTTTACCTCCATTTTCAATACTGCAGCTGATCACTACCCCTGCTTCAGAGCAACAATTTGTTTGAAAACCTGGTGGCAGCCAAGCTGTGACTACCAAAGTTCTGGGATGCTGTGGTTCACAGTAAGAAGCCCAATCCCAATGGTAAAATATCTTTAATTAAAATGTAAGATTTGTATATGGCTAAGTGTTAATTACTATGTTTCTAATACACAAGATAGTCATGGACAGTTTCACATCTTTCTTTTTTTTTTTTTTTTTTTTTTTGCTAATGTTAACAGAAAAATCCCTGCAGTTTATCCTATTTATTATCCTTCAAATGCACATAATTATAATTTTGGAATACATTAAAAAGTGCAGTGGAGAAATACAATGACGTAATGCACTGCAGCACACATCGCATTACAGAACCCAAAAACCTGAAGGAGACTTTCCTCTTTTTTATTTTTTTTTTTTTTTCAGTGTTAATACTCCTGAAGAACTTAATTGATATTTCTCACATCAAAACTTCACAAACATAGGGATTTTTCACAGGGAAGCACAAATGATCAGGTGGCAGTCAAGAGAATGGTTGTCTATATTGTACAAATGAATAATTATTTTTGGATTTCATTTATTGGTAGGATTCCTACCAATTTTGAATTTTAATTTTGAATTTTAAATTCTCAGGTATCCTAAAATTGGGAAACATAAAAGATGACAATGTGTAAGACCATGGCTATGTGCAAGTAAAGTAAAATATACTACAGAAGGATACTATAAAATGCATGCTTAAGGTTTCTACTTTTATCAAATAATGGCAAAAATATTAGATGCTACTTTCTTAAGTCCTAAATACATTAATCTAAGTATATGTAAGAAAAATAAGTAAATATCTAGTACTCAGAATAAATCCATTCGATTTTTTTTCTGAAATATGAGTGAGTGGCTACCCAACATGTGATTTGTCTATAATCACATAGACACATAGATTATAGTTTACTATAATCAGCTATTTCTGTTGGACTTGCCAATCTTACTTTTACACTAGGTTTTTCTTCAGCATGTGCAAAGGCTAGGATTGTGGAAAGAGGCATTTCTTTTGTATAAGAAATGCATAAGGTTCCTGTCAAAATGGAATGATGATGCTTCCATATAAATGGGAAAGGGTACATATAAACACAGTGGAAGTCCCTGTCAAAGTTTTACTATAGACCCTGACTGCTTTTCTTATTGTGCTTTGTTTCACTGCTCAGAAGAAAGTCAGGATACAGTTTTTTCAACAAATTCTGCAAATATGGAGCCTAAATTAAAAAAAAATAGTGAAAAGTCAGATAGCAAGAGGTGAAAGACTGATAATTCTTAAACACAACGGAGTTTTAATTTTTATTTTATTCCACTTGAACCTTGACAGAACCAGTTCTCCCCTTCACACATTTTCTTAATGCCTTTCCCCATTAATTGGTCTTAAAATGGTACATCTGGACAGCTTGTTAGAGATTACTTAATGCACTTGGAAGGCATATAGCAAAAGAACCAACATCCACGAAGGTACACTTCATAATCATATATTCTATTACAAATTTAATTCCAGCTGAGAGAACATGAAGTCCAGCATTTTAGTTGGCTAATGGAAGGAGCCCTGTGCTTTCTGACACTGTTTGCAATGTAACATACCTCCTACCAGCTACACTCACCAATTGTAAATATTCCTAAATTAGATAATGCACATTAATTCCTTAGCAGATGTAGTGGAGCACTTAACTTTTCCCTCAGTACTGCCTCAGACTAGAACAATAATTCATCAAAGTGCCAATGTCTTCTTTAAAACATCGAAACTTATCCAGCAATAATTGGGAAAATTCTTTTCAATGCATATTATTACTGATTTTTTGATTACTTGGATATTTTATGCCCCTATTCTGATGCATTGTTTTGCAGATCTTATTTTCCTTTGATTAACTGATTCCTTTCAAAAGAACCCAATGAGATAGTTTTAATATCAGTGGTTTTTACATGTTTCTGCACTGTTACTGCATCCGTGAGACTCCACATGGATTTCCAATCTATGTTACACAGGCCAACAAAAGATGAATGGGGTCTCAGTCATTAGATGCAAGATTCAAAGTGTCAAATCTGTCTCAGTCTGCTGCTGGCTCCTGTGAATTCCAAAAAGAAGTTCCTCCACTTTACATTTGTTTGTTTTCATACATGGTGCAAGCTAGAAAACATTCTTGCATGCATTCAAAAATTCCTTATGAACAGTTGCCAGATAAGTAGAAATATCATTCATAATTGATGATCAAAATGACAAACAAGATCACTTTCTCCCTTTCCAATGAGACACAGTTACATCACTAAGAGAAATACTATTGTATGTGAAAAAATATTTCTTAAGAGAGCATAGCTGCTTTTTTCTGACCTTTTCCATTCAAAGTAAAATGTATGACTTTTAAAAGATGATCCTGCAAAGTGATTTAAGTAGACTTTGGAAAGATTTGAATATATCCTAACCAAAGGCAATTAAATTTTTTCTTATTATTCTTCTGCAAAATGAATCAACTGAATTAAATTTCCAGTGAGTTTAAATTCTTTTTAACATGTGTACTAAGGTAAATAGGGAAAGAAGCATACAAATACCCAGACTAGATACTTTCCAGAATTTTTCAGCCTTATCTGAGCTTGGTATTCCTTGTCCTGCTGATCAGAAGGATTAGTCAAACTTCATTTTGACAAAGAGACTGACAAATTGTTTCTGTAGCAAGATTAATACCTACAATTGATTGCATTGTCACTGTAAGCTGTTGCCATCCAGACCATTCCTCATATCCAGAGGTATATTTCAAGAGTTTATTTTGCAATAAAAGACCCTTTAAAACACTGTATCATCCATGAGTAATGATGCTTCTTAGGCTCTAAAAGTAATCTCTCCAATGTTTGATTCTGGGAAATCATACGAAAGAAAAAAGGGAGGGGAACGGTTAAATACACAAATTCATAAGGAATCTTTTATTTCACAAATATATTTAGCGTCTTCTCAATCCCAGATACAATTGAAATTGTAGCCTTTTCTTTAATCTTGAGTAAATCCTCTTGTAATAATTTGGAGTCTAAGATTATTGCCTCTCCAAGTCTACATATTGTTTTGAGATCACTGAGAGGACTGCAGAAGTTTACATGGTAGCAAAACAATGTGGTCGACAGAGAGGTAGTAGAATAGTGGCACGAAGAGGATATGGGGCAATGGGGTGGAGCAGAAATCTGAGCATCCACACTGGATGTTCATGCAGGTGGTGTAGCTATTCTTTAGTCTATTCATCAGTAGCATGCCTAAAAGCAGAAATGACATTCATATAAGATATAGATTTTGAACAGAAATTATAGAATTCCCACATAATATCTATACTTCTGAATTTTTTTGCCATTGAAAGGGATTATTAAGGCCCATTTGAATTTGACGTGGGTCTACATAGTTTCAGGCATATGAGCACTAGAGAAGAAGAATAGAGTTGCTGTGTGAGTTGCAAAGCAATTGCAATACATCTCAGGTATCAAAAGGCAAAAAAGTTTTCATACCTTTAACAAATACCAATTGTATTTGACTTCCTATATCAAATTTCCATTAGTTATACCACGTAATCCTGTAGTGACTGGAGTTTGTTGGAACCAGCAGGGTCACACAAAAACATCCAGTGAACAATACAAACAGAACAAGTTAATAAAAAAATCATAATCTCTTCTCAATTCATGAATTGAGAAAGATATATTGACTGAATATAAAAGATGACTGACATTCAGTGAGTCCCTTAGAACCTTAATGTGCCCATGACTGCAAAGCACAGCCTTGACTGAAGGAAATGTGTGCTTTACCTCTTGAAACTTTAAAAGCTATCAGCAGGAGGAAGCTGGAAGGCTTTTATAAAACTCTCTTTATTCATTGAGAATACATTGTTTGTTATCTTAATGGTATCTATGAAACACTGTGAATCACTGTCTATCCCTATTAAATCTACTTTCATATTTCTTCTCTCTCCTGCTCTCTCAACTCCATTTGGAGAGGTTGATGAGGCTGAATAAAGACTGTAATAACAGAATTTAATGGGTATAGTATCTGTAGGTAGACAAGGTCATAAGTGTTGGGTAAGTAGTAGCAAAGGCAAAGAAAAGAAGCATGGTCTTAAATCAAAACCTTTCAGAAAGCTATTGTTAGTTAATACCCTCAGAAACTGACTCACTTCTCTCTAGGGTGAAATTCTTTGTTCATAAGGAAAAATATTAGATTGTTAGTTCCGTAATCTTTTTTCTCTAATTGTTCATTGTTTGTTTTGCTTAGATGTTAAATCTCTATAAAGACACCGATTAAGAAGACCAGCTCTGCAACTAATTTTCCATGGTTACAGAGGAATTTTTGTTTCTAAATCCTTTGGCAAATCTGTGATTTTATAGAACCATAGAATAGTTTGGCTTGGAAGGGACCTTTAAAGGTCACCCAGTCCTACCCTCCTGCAGTGAGCAGAGACATCTTCAACAGGATCAGGTTGTTCAGAGCCCCACCCAACCTGGCTTTGAATATTTTCAGGGACAGGACATCTACCACCTCTCTAGGCACAATTCCAGTATTCCATTATCTTCATTGTAAAAAAATTTTCCCTTATATCTAGTCTAAAACAGCCATCTTTTAGCTTAAAATCATTGTCCCTCATCCTATACAACAAGCCCTGATAAAGGGTTTAAGCTGTGGCTAAAAAAATTTTCCACAGGAGAGTGCAGTGCAGTGTGGAAGTTATTTCATGGATGGTGTCAGCTGTAAGCAGTGTTGTCAACTTGGCATGTGACATTAAAGTTGTTTTAATACCTGGATTTGAGTATCTTATATTTTAGGTAATTGAGTGATCATCACTTTTCCTGAGAAGTAAATTTCTAGTGAATGTTTGTGGTTTTAATTTCTTAACCTGCCATATGGGAATATCAATAGAACTTAGAATCCATCATGTCCAAGAATGAAGCTCTCATATTTGGTCAAGTTATTTTATTGATAGTGCTACTAAAACAATAGTAATAAATTTCCCAATTACAAATATATTTATTTTCATATATAGCCATTTTTTCTTCTCCTGGTCTTCCTTTTCTTCCTCCTCTAGCTCACAAATATTAATCTTCATTTCTTCCTGTAAAGCATTGAACAAATGCTGTTCTTGAGCCAGACTCTTCTTTCTCTTCCCTGCTACAGTTACTTCATCCATGTCTATCTTCCTTCCAGCCCTCAATGATTGTCGCATTCTCCCTTCCACCTCCTGGCTCTTTCCCAGACCTTTTTCATCCCCTCACCATCTCCTCTCCTCTTGCAGTTGAGGTTGTTCTGCTCCTAAATTCTGAGAAATTCAAGTTTTTGGTGTAAGTTTTGTTTTCATGTGTCTCAAAAATGTAATATAAAAGGCATATATTTGATCAATATTCACTTTACCTCAAAAGTTTGTAATTCAGCATTAGTTGTGCAAGTGAATTCAGTGAAACCCCACTAAAATATTGGGCTATTAGCCCATCTTAGCAGTAAGAGTCATCAACACAAGGACTAAAGTGAACATATATTCATTAGAAAAAAATCAGAAATAAGAATTACAGCCAAATAATATATGGATTCAAGGGAGAAGAGATTAAGTGAAGGGAAAATAATTATGTTTGATGTAAGCATCAATAAGAAGGGATCAAACAAAACATTTGAATCATAACCTCCTAATAAAACATTCACTTCATTTTGAGTGTGTGCTTTGCAAACATATAATATCCCACTTGGCATTTTTGGTTGATTAATTCTCTCCAGGTGTAAGTCAGGCACTTTCACTTACACGCTTCAATACCTATATTCATCAGTCAAGGCATTACATAAGTTTTTTTTCCCTACCATTTTCAGCTACCAAGAGCTGGACTGAATATGTGAGTATACAACAGAGGGGTAAAACATCCTCCCAGTCTTTTTATTACAGTAACTAGAGATAATACAGTAGCACAGCATAATAACAATGAAACAGCTCCTTTGCCGGTCTAGTGATTTCATGAGCAAGGTTGATTGCTAGCTGATGTTCTGGTTCCATATTTAATTAGTGACTCACTCACCCCTAGTGAAGACATCAACTTGCTGCACAAAACAAATAAAAAGAGGAGCAGTATTTCCAATGTATTAAGGAATGAGCAAGATTACCTCTATTGAGCAAGACTACCCCTGTGCATCTGAATTTTCTGGCAGGACAATCAGCCAAAAAATGGTGCATCCTCATGACACATAGGTGAAATCAACAGGAAATCTTAACCATCAGTTAAAAAGTTCTTTTATTTAGTTAGTGGGTTTGATTGTTTACTTTTTAGTATTGGTTTCTTTTTTTCCTACCAGATACAAGATTTTCTTCCTCTGACAATATACTTCTATATCCTGATCAATTCAGATCAAAGGAACTATTTCATATTCTTACAGGGACACTGAAGAATGGATTTTTTTTTCCTTTTGTGTCTTTTTCCCCCTGAGTGCAACACTACAGCCTGCTAACTTCCCAACTGCTACAAGTGTTTACTGCACAGTCCAATAAACTTCCTAAGGTCCTTAAATTTGCTAGGTTTCTGAGCACTCTGAATGCTGAGGTTAAACTAACTCCCATTTGTACTATTTCATTATAAATCAGAAAAATTCACAATAAACTTCAATCAGCCACAACACTCCAAATGTTTCTGGAGTTTAGAATGAAAACCAATCTGAGGTACAGACTGTGTATTTTGGTCTCATGTATTTTATCATTAATGATTTAACTATTAAATGCTGTCACTTTTGAAATAGAGATGGATGATCATCTTTTTCTAATATTGACAGTGATTTCTTATCTCTACCCATTATTACTGGCAATACATTGAACAGTTAATCAGATTATTTCCTTCATCAGCATGAACATTTAAATTCTGAGAAGAGCTGATTTTTTTTTTCAGCTAAGGACTATATGTGAAAGAGGAAAAGCAACCCAAAAATTACATAGGATCCATTATTTTAAGTTTTTATCCCTACAGTCTTAGGTGTATTTCTCATTGTGAAGAAACAAATATAATTTCATTTAATTTAAACAGATGTTTTTATGTTAGATTCTTTTCTGTAAGAACAGGGGAGCGAGCCATGCTCACAAAAATGATAATAGCTTAAAAAAATAATTCTAAAACAGATTACACCAAGATCAAAGGAAGAAATCCTGCTAGTTTCCAAAGATACCAGAGCCAAGTAGCCTGCCTTGCAATGATGAACCAGCCAAAGGACTCATCAGAAGACTACAGTCATTCACAAAACTGAGATGCCATGAAATGACTTGACAGCAAGAGAAGTCAAAAGGAAAAAGACTCTACTTTTTAAACACTAGATAGTTTTTAATTTTAATAATTTGTGAAAATTTAGCTATGGAAGTCATACATTTTACATTAGGAGCTTTGAAATTGTTCTGTTTTTTCAAATCACTATTCAGCAGTGTAAAATGTCTTGAGACAAAGAGAAGCAAGTAGATATATTTAAGCAGCTTCCTGGAACATTAAGTGAGAGTGTCAGAAACATAGGTGACAATTTTGAATATGTTGGGAAAATGAAGGAGTTTATATTCACATAAAGAGCTCTAGGCTTTATAGAAGAAAACTTTACCTGTATATACCTAATAAAACACGTTTGTTGGTAAAGACTTCTAAACCTGTCCACAATGCTGTTGTCAATGAGAACTATCAAAACAGATTGTCATGAATGCCCCCCCAAAATGGTGCCTGTTAAATAAATCTATTATTACACCTCTAAACTGAAGCCCATACAGCACTGTACTGTCTATGGTTCTATGTGACAAACAGTATATTCTGCTTTAATCAAATTACAAAAATAGTACTTTAGCAGAAAGCTTGTTTTGCAGTTTTGTCTTTGAGTTCCTTTTTATAAAAAGGAACTCAAAAGAACTATTAAGATTTTCAATCTTTACGGCTTTTATAAAAAAAAAAAGAACAACAGATTTGGTGCAGATGATGGCATGTAATATTCATATAAGTGAGATATTTAATATACAGCAGTTTAATAACTCCAGTAAAGGTAGATCTATGCTGCCATAAAAAAGAAGACAGGAAATATCAGGGAAATTACAGGATAATCCACCCCAGCCAGTGTCCAGAGTTAGATATGCCAGTCTCTTTCTTGTTGCCTTGTAAAATAGAGCGCTTGTCTTTAACGTTATGCAGTCAGAAAATTACAAGTCAGGAAAAAGGATGCCATTTATAGCCCTGCTTGACAACTGATGGGTTCTGTTTGTGTTTAATTTAATCCCTTCTGCCTCTGAATAGACTAATATGGGGATCCTAGCAAAAATAGAACTTGTCAAAGCAGAACTTTCCACATCTTCAGGGAGCTAGCATTGAACTAGTATCTCTTATTTAAAGCATCTTCAAAACCACACACAGCTAGCTGTTTTCCCTGATTTGAATACTGTCAGCCTCCACTATATGTCACCAAATAAATGACATCTAGTAGTGCTTTCAGTTGCGTTATTCAAAGATTAATTGGGGGTTTTTTTCAGAAATCACTATTGGAAACATCCTTGCTGGAGCACAACTGAGCTGTGCCTGAGCTGTTCATTTGCTTTGGTCCAGAAACCAGAGATTTGGACAGGGTTGATGTGTGCTGGGCTCCCACTGGCACTTTGAGGCAGGATATTTATCAGATTTCTGCATCTAGACACATGGATTTCATAGGCTTCCTAGTCTGGTTAGAGCCAGTGGACTTAATGTCAGGAATTTCAAGAAAAATAATATTTGGCTTGTTATCCATTTCCAAAACCATATTTAAGATTACTTATTTCAACAATGTGTGATCATTACTAATTTTACATTCTTATATCTTTCCTATCCTATTTTATCCTTGCACAACTCTTTTAAAACTCTCAGAAGTTGAATTATAAAAGTAAAATCTTCTAACAATTTAATTAAAGACAGACTGACTTTTTAAAATCTGGTAAAAAAAAAACCAAAGCCTACAACCTGGTTCAAAAAATCTAGAACTGTCTTTTTTTTTTTCTTTTTTTTTTTGTTTTTTTCCTATCATATCAATTTTATCAGAATAAAATGCAGACCATACAGAGAACATACTTTCCTCATTCAACAGAGGAAATCTGCTACAGATTTTTTTTTTCTACGTTCTTCTCAAGTCATGTGTTATTTCTGACATTTCAAAATTATAAAACTAGCAGAAATAGCAGCTACTAACACAGGTCTTTCTGTGTTCTTTCCTTAGATTTATTTTATAATCCTCAGTGGTTCAGTACAGTAAGGCTTCTTTATTACATCGCTCAAAAAAAGCAAAAGAATAATTTTGCACCTTCTGTAATCCTCGCTTGAGAGGCGACTCTCTTTTGCCTTATGCTTTTGCCCTCTTCACCACAGATTTTTGTCAAGGGAACAGCCTGACTTGGTTGTTAGAAATTCTTCCCTGTGAGGGTGGTGAGGCTCTGGCACAGGTTGCCTTGCCCCATCCCTGGAAGTGTTCAGTGCCAGGCTGGATGAGGCTTGGACCAACCTGGTCTAGGGGAAGCTGTCCCTGCCCTCATTAGAGGGGTTGGAAGATCTTTAAGGTCCCTTACAATCCAAGCCTGTCTATGATTCTGTGATCACCTTCCTCTTCTGTGGGATTCAGTTGTATGCGCTGAGATTAAACATAGCTCCAAAGTCCTAGGAGAGCAGTTCCAGGCTCTTGAGGGGTTTAGATACTGCACCAATGAAATACTCTCTTCAATGAAGGACAACTGAAAGGTGTGAAAAGGACTCCTCCCACATGACAATTTCAAAAGCTGTCTTTTCTTAGGACAAAACTTAGCCCTCCCATGAAGATGTATATAGAATGAAATATTTTAAAACAATATCTTCCATTAAAAACACTGCACTTAAATTAATTTGTCAGATAATAATATGGATGGAAGAGATTCAGTAAATTTAATCTCTTAAAAATATTTCCTTACACAAGAATTTCCATCTAATTATAATTATTTTTTCTGAATAAGAGCTACAGGATTTTTCTACTGAACAGTTGTTTCTATTAAGGAACCACATTTTAGAGCTGTTTTTCAATCAATCCCTCATTTAGTGCTTCAAATTAATGCCTAAATTACAAGCAAATGAGTAATCCCAGGGAAGCTAGTGGCATTCTAAAGATGTTTCAGATTAAGTATCTGTATAAACATCTTTCTCACTGAGCCCCCAAAAGTGAAATATAAAGAATTCCTCCAGAGGTGTTCAGATACCTGTATATGATTCAGAGAGATCATAAAGGCCTGCCAGTGTCCTGCCTGACAAAGCATCTTCCCAAGGTAGTGATAGATACAGTGAATTCCTTTCCAATTACCTTTGAAGATATGCCCATTAGCATTTACACAGCTCATTTATAAAAGATCATGATTTAACCCAGTGTTAAATGTGAGACAATAGCAGCAGTGCTAATGTATTACAACATTTATGTGTTTTTACAGCAACTGTTGTGGTTTTATTATTTCTTGTGCCTCAGCCAGGGCCCACAGGCATTGTTCAGAATTTATTCACACCATCCAATAAACAATTGCTCTGGAATTGACTGCTCAGGAGACTTGTCTGCCCACAGGAAATCCCAGTCACATCCCAAGACAGAAGAGTAATGACAGTGAAAATAAAATAGCCCAGCAATGATACAGAACAGGAAGACTGAGTCAATGAGTGTTCTTTCTGAATTCCAAACAAAGATTAAATTTTAGTTTCAGAAACCCTAAGATTCATACTTGTAATTTTCTTTAGTTCTGGCTTGAGCAGATACATTCAGAGTAAATTGACAAAATAAAATTAGGTCAACTTTTTGATTTATATAAATAAGGACTGTAAATTCCCACAGAAGATGGACATGAGTGATGTTTGAGTTTGTTGGTTTACAACAATCTAACAGTCTTCACACCTTTACATGGTCTAATTCCAATTCAAATCAGAAGAACAAGAATGAAATGGCTAAACAAGCTCTCAGTGTCTATTTGCCATGGTGAATAAAACCAATATGCATACTTAAACTAGATCTGTCAATGGATATAGACTTTATATACAGAAACCCCCCAGTCTGTTAGTGATTGTATTTCAACTTCTTACTTAAGAGAAATTTCAATATTAAATTTACAATAAAATATTTAAACAGTGAAAAAAATAGAAAATAATAAGAAACTGTCTTGTCTGAGAAGAAATATTGAAAATGCTGTTGTATATATTTTACACCACAAAATTCATATGAAGTTCAATACTTCATATGGAAAGATAAATAAATAAATTATAATGATTCTCTCATTGTTATCTATTCCATTTATTTAAGACTAGCGCTCCTTTTAAATATATAAACTGTATATAGTGAAGGTCACTGTTGTCTCAGAGGGACAGTGAGATCAATACAATCCTAAAAGGTTTCTTAAACTGAAACATGTGGAAACAGACCTGCTCTAGTTTTTTTCAAAGGGTTGAAGGATCCTCTGTAGGAGCTTGAATTCTATTCCAGTCCTTTCTTAATCTATTTGTCATTAAATGTTGATAAATATCTTCACACATCCTGAATATCTATTACCTAATTTACATTGCATACTACTTTATGCAGGCTGCTGTGGAATCCTCTGATATCATGGAGTTTTCCCCACCTAGGCTGATAGCGAAGAATTAACCCGTGATGCTCAGCAGCACTACTGCCAATCTATGTCAGATTGCCTCCCCCATTGGCCAGCTGACACTGCCTACCCCCGTTATTCATCCCTCATTGCCCCTACAGGTTGCTGCCCTTTGCCTGCCCTGTGCCCTCAGGACACTGGCCACTGAAACCATACTTCAGTCCGCGCAGACCACATGGTTTTGTCTTTGTCTCTGGTCCCTTCAGCTCTGGAATAAATCTTTGCTGGAATACATCATGCAAAGACTCTTCCTGTCTTTCCTCTGCTGAGCTATCTGTGGGGGGTGTGTGTACGTGGACTGGAAATGGCTGCTCTCGCGGCCTTACTCTGAGCGGCTTCTGAAGGAGACACCTCAAAGAAGGTTGCAGCATTTCTACCATCCTGCCACGCTGCCTCACACTATGATGGGTAAACTAGGATAGATAATTCACCCTTCTGCAGGCTGGTTCACTCCATGTGCTTCTCTAGTGAAGTTAAAGTATTAGTGCAAAGTTAGTTATCTCAGTGGTAAGGAATTTTCTGTACTTTAAAGAATTTTATTTATCCTGCTTTTGTTCCTAAGATATCTCTAATAACACCGAAACATTCTTCAGCATTAGGAAGTGTAAATATTAAACAAAGTAGTTTAGGTAGTAACAAAACATAGATGTATAGACATTGTGCATAACACTGCATTAAAGCTAACTGGTGTTTTAGAGCAGTAGATTATTTATATTATCATATTATATATATACACATTATATATATTATATATGCATATATTATTTATGCACATAAATTTATATAAATATATTATAACATTATTATAATATAGAAAACATATAATATAATATATTATATATAAATATATAATTTAAAACATATGTAATAAATTATAATATATATAATAAATTATAATATATATGCATATGTTATTTATATATGCATTTCTATATATAAATGTAATTCTGTCCAAAGCAAAGAAACCCAGCATATTTAAAGCAAATTTTAACCTTTGTAAAAAAATAACTTCTAAAGATAAAAATTGTAACTGTATCCGTCTTATGCCCAAAGTGAGTTCTGGTGTATGTAAATATCAACCCTTCTTTTAATAGAATTTATAAGTATGTTTACATCAAAGCTCTGGTCACATAAATATTTCAAAATGAAGGAAAAGAATAGGTCTTATGTCTGGAAATGTATTTGTTGTCTCATCATTTCTATTCATAAGGAAAGATCCCTGCAGGATCTTCAGGTCTAGAAGTTAGAAGTTACTCCTAGTTTCTAGAAAACAAGAGTATGACCTAAGGACCTGAAGTTAATGCAAACCAGAGAGGCACTGTGCAATCTTGGACTCAGAGAATGATTTGGGTTGGAATGGACATTTAAGTTCATCTTGTTCCAACCCCCTGCCATGGGCAGGGAGAGCTTCCACTATGCCAGGTTGCTCAGAGCTCCATCCAGCTTTGACTTTGACACTTTCATGGATAGGTCATCCACAACTTCCCTGGATATCCTATTCTGGGGATAAATAGTTCAACCAATCAAAACATCACAAGACCTGATTGTGCATAAACAGGAAAATTTTGAGGGAAAAAGAAAAGATTTCCAGCTTCTGTTCAAATAAACTGCAAATGTGAATGCAAGTTCCTGTATGTAGGGCTGTAGGAAAGGAGCTGATGGGACTGAACAAGTCCTCTCAACAACATTGGAATACAGATATCTTGACTGGTGGCTTGTTTAAAATATGAGTAATAACTACAAATAATACCAGAGGTTTTTGCCTGTTCTCAGATGCCTTAACATCAGTTTTCTTTGTCTCCAATGCTGCTTTATTGTTAACTAATTTTTAAAACCAGCAAATTTCTCTAACTCAATCAAAGTGTGTTGTCTCCTCTTCCTCCTTTATCCTAGAAGGTCTTGCAAATGGAATGATTGATGCCAAGAGAGTGAACTGTGTTTTTATTCTAAATGCCAGACTTACAAGTTCTGTGTACTTATTCATGGATACTTTCATCTCTCCATGCTAAATGAGATTATTTTATACTTCAAAGCTTGTATATCTTTCTTTAAAAAAAAAAAACAACAAAAAAGAAAACCAAATTCTTATATTCTTTCACAAATATATATGGGAAAGCTTGATGTTAAATTTCACAAAATATATGGCCAAGAATGACCTTTTTTTAAGATGAAAATTTCAATTGTATATACTTTTTATGCAAATAAAGTCTAGTGCATGATTTCTAATTTTTTTTTTTTGGTTCTGTCCTAAGCCTATTTATGTATGGTACTAACTGATTTTAATAATCTTCCAAGTTGATAAGCTTTAAATATATACTGGATTCTTAAAAGCATTAAACTGTTGACTAAAAGGCATGAACTACTAGCCAAGAAGCTGTCTTTTGGGTACAAATATCTGATCCTTTTTGCCTGACAATTCTGGGTCAATACATCTGAAAAAATCAGTTTTGGTCAGAGAAATCCTGGAGACATGCGTAAGACCAAAGATATGTGTCCCAAAGACATGTTCCAAAACTATTTTTTAATCTAATAAGCAAATAAAGTCAAATATTTCATCTGTCTCTGTCTCTGCCTGCACATTTTATGAATGAATTTAAAAAGACAAAACTTAAGGATAAACAGGTTTAGAAAGGGAGGTAAGTCTTCATGGTAACGGAGTCCTCCTACTAATTGACTAAAATATGTACTTACACAGAGGATAAACTACAAGCCACAATTTTTTAAATGCTTCTTCACAAATATAAAACTCAAAAGCACTTTACAAAAGCATTTTAAATGTCAGAAAATCAGCTCCAGTTTTTCACTGCAGTTGTGATTACCATGAAGAATGAATGGGCTTGACTGAAGTTCTGCTATTATTGAATAATGTTCTGATGTAATTAAAGAACTTGTACTGGTGGCAGACCTAAGGAAAGCATTGTATCCCTTTGGATTTGCATCAGCAGGATGAATCTGAGAGACTTCATTAGTATTAATATACTGTGTGATCATACAGCTGGAAAAAGCAATCATCCACAGTCTCTCATGCCATAAGCCTCATTGGAGATGCCCCTGAGTCAAAGCAAATTTTTGAAGAGTAGAAGTGTTTGGCTGATTCTCAGACATAGTGGAATATTTAATTATATGAAGAGCTGAGCTAGTCAGTGGCAGAGTGGTGGAAAAGCATTGGGAGACAGAGATCATTTGATAGTTCCTCTGTTAGATACATTTTCTCGGCCCCCTTAGAATTGTTTCTAGTCTCTCCAGAGACTTACTAATTTGAACAAAAGAGAGTGATTTCTAATCAATATTTTTTATATAGAATTTGTTTCTTACTGAGAAAAAATGGCCAGAAAGAAGTTTCCCTGAGGTCCTCAGGGTTCCATTGAAACAAGAGCTGTCCTGCTTACCTTAATCCAAACTCTGTGGGGTTTACCTACCCAACCAGAACATGCAATCCCTGAGCTGGTCCAGATTTTTGGCATTTGCCCACCACACATGCCTTTGACAGAGCCAGGCTTTCCTCTACCAACTGCTGAACCCAAGGCACTGTACATTAAAGAGCCTCAGAAGCCACATTACAGCAACTTATTCCTCACTACTTGGCTAAAAAACAACCTTACAACGAAAATTAAGGTTGTTCTTTTCCAGAGGTATTTGTGTCTTTTCCTGATGCTATCATCATATATAGAATATCACCCCATGTTATCATAGAAATTTGTTTTAATTCAGTCATTTCCTTAAATTACAGTGGCCAAACATTTCAGTGGGGTTTCTCAATGCACCAGTACTTCTGGGACATTTGTTTACAGCATGCCAACAGGATCTTACAACATGTAAGTGTCAGAGAAAGTGTGTCTGAGTGTCTACATCTTCCTTTCACTTCACAATATAGTGAAATATTGCATAACATTTTTTATGCATGGTATCTTGCAAAGACCAGATGGGAACAAGGCACATACATGTGGAGCCAAAAATGTGCTGTGAAGCAAATTCACATTTAACAATTTAAAAGTATGTTTTATGATATATAGAAAACTTCAATAGCAATACCTTTTTTTTTTTTTTTTTTATTTAAAGCCCAACCTAACATCTACCAATTTTCCTTGGTATTGTTCTCACCTTTCTGATGTCCCCTACATCCTTGACTTGACAATTTTTGCTATTTCTTACACCAACATTCTCCCTAACTCCTTGGAACCCAGCTCAAGGCAAGAGCATCCCAGCTGCTCCCTGGGACCTACATGGGTAGGGAAGCCAACAGCCATTACCTTTCTGCTGGTAATGGCAAATGACATCAACACCACTGTAACTAGTAAATTAGTTAATGTTTATGTAATATTAAGACACTTCTGGTTCTTGTTTACAGTCTCAGCATTAAAAAAAAGAAGCAGAGCAAAATAAAAATCTATTCTTGTCCTATGAATAAAAATAACAACTACATATTTTTTCATAATGTAATGACTCTTGAATATCAAGTAGGGCAATTATTACTCTGGTGTCCCTTAAAAATTAGTTAGAATATATTAAAACTATGTTTTCAATACCAGCCATTTGAGTTGTATTTTTAAGAATTTATGATGGGTTTACACCTCTAGAAGAGATTGGTAGAATATTGGAGTAGAATCTGGTCATAGAGTGTTTTTTACTAATGATAATTTAAAGTGAAAATAAAATTAATTTATATATTCCTTTGAAATTCTTTGTTATAATATGAAGTAACTTAAAGACATAGTGAAATACAAATCATGCACTGTGTTTTCCAGATTTGTTAGAATGGAGTAACCCTGGCACTGATAATTACAGACAAAACTGATGCCTTTATGAGTCTAACAAGGGAATTGTTGAGTATTTGCTTAAGTGCCAATTAATTACCATTGATTTTATACTTTGATGACCTATTTAAAGAAACATTAATTATAACCAAGTAACCTCTCTATTGTATTGCCACACAAGGCTAAAAGCTAAAGACCTTCTATGGAAACAAAATTAATATATTGCTAGAGCCACAACACATGTCCAAAGGATTAGCTAGTAAAATTTCTTCTGGGACTGTCAAGATAGAATAAACATCTGCAAATAGGAAAGCAAATAAATCACATGTGCCAGAAAAAGGACAGAGGATTCAATTGCATTAACAAATATAAGTTGAGAAAGATTCTTAAACAAGGCAGCCTCACTCTTTTTTCCTCCCCACCACCACACAGGAAGAAAAATATACTGGATACTACAGACTCAGCATGTGGAAGAATGATGGATTGTTTTAGATCCATACTCACAACCTTCACTTACGGATGATACTTTCTTAGTTTGCATATTTTAAATATGAGAATCATAAAATCATGTTTTATTCTGTGTTTTTACTAGAGAACCATGACAAAATTTTCAGTGCAACATGGTTCATACTCGGAAAGATAAAACCCAAATGAATATTATACATTTTGCTGTCTTTACCATGTGTACTACAACTCCCATAAATGCTAATGGTACTTATCACAGGCTGAAAGAAGGTTGGTTGTCCAGCAAGAATCTTTGAAAAATTAAGTGAGATTAATAGTTGGACAATCACATGAAACATATATTTACACAGCCATATGGACATAA
Organism: Camarhynchus parvulus; assembly: GCF_901933205.1. Lineage (NCBI taxonomy): Eukaryota > Metazoa > Chordata > Aves > Passeriformes > Thraupidae > Camarhynchus > Camarhynchus parvulus. The sequence continues at coordinate 101,963,288 of NC_044571.1, forward strand.
TGAAAGGGGGAAAAAATTCTGAATTATTTCAGCATACCTACTTGGCATGTATTATCTATGAATTTTATTTAATACTGAAGTTGTATTTATGCTCATTTCATGTCCATTATGGACAAAGTTGCATTATTGCACCAGAGCAGGTATTTTACCTTTGATATTATTGGGAAACAGAACAGATTAATGCTGCATAATATGGAATTTCAGGTCTTAACTCTTCTGATCATGTGTGCAAAAATATCAAAAGGTATTTGTGTGGTACTGGTTTGCTGGATGCTGTCAAAACCTGAAGTTTAACAAATAAGTCCCCCCCAAATTTTCAGCCAAACGAAAACTTTAATATTGTCACTCAGTATTTGAAAGCCTAAATGTTTAAAAGCTTTTCAGAATAATTAAGCAGAAACATATTTTCTTTCATCTTAAACATAAAAGAGTTTGTTTTGATAGCCACAAGAATAAAGAAAGTTGAGAAATGGCTTTAAAGAGTGACTTTTTAAATATTATTGGCATATTCAAGATGCCAAAAATAAAGTGACCATAGCCTTTCTTAATGAAGCAAGTTAATGTTTATCACTACTTTTGATGACAACAGATTTCCTCTTCCAAAAATTATAATTTTTGCCTGCTCAAAAAGAATCAGGCTTAGAAGTGCCGGTAGAATTAATTTAATATCTCTCTTAAAAATCCATTCAACAGTATACTTGTACTAAGCTACTAAATATTATTGATGAAGCTATCTCTGTTCAGTTGAATGTAATGAATATATTTTCAATCAAAAAAAGATGAATAACTGAATGTTTTGCATCAAATGGGAAAAACTTGAGGGAGCAAATAGAACTCACCCTCCCTATGGAGTTCCATAGTGGGTTGGGTGAAATTCAAGGGCAAACACACTGGTAATATAGAGGGATGCAGCAGAATAGTTGCACAGTGTATTCACTACACTCCTATCCCTCAGGAATTCTTCCTTGGAAATGGTAAAATTGTTTATAATACTGGACCATACAGGGCCAAAATAAGTAAACAATTTACCACACAGTTACTATTCCCTAGTCTCCAAATTTACTATAGTAACAGTGAATGAATTGGATTTTTTTTTTGTGTTAGAGACTATAAGAACATATTGTTGTTTTACAGATTCTTTATTTATTTCAGAAACTTATAGTATCCCCTGGATGACAATAAATCAGTAATTTATCAAACAAATATCAAGCAAAAAGTGCTCTCAGAAATAGTCCCTTTTTTTCTCACCAGCATATTAGCAAGTTTCTAGAGCAGACCCAGAAGTACCTCCATGAGATCTTAAAACAGAACCAAAATAGATTTTCTGTCATCCCACCTACACAAATCACACCCTCTACCCCCTTATTACAAAATTATCATCCTTTACATAAATGGGTCAAACCTAACTTTAAAAGTTTTCTGTTACAGGCAATTCTCATAAAATCTCACTACTTTGGTGGTTACAAAGTTGTCCTCAGCTGTACTCATTTCCACCTTAATTTAATTAATTAATTTTCTTCTCTTCTCATGTGTTAATAATGTCTTTTAATAAAACTTCTGTTCCCTCATCTCACCTTCCCTTTACTCAATATATAACACACACACATCTTTCCCTCTTTTTGCTACAAGGTACATTTTCCAACCATAAAAAAAGCTCTTTTGTGCTTATTTCTTTTACTGTGTCTGTTCCAGTCTAAAATAGCCTTATTGAGAAAGAATTAGCTTTTCAGATTTGCAAAAATACTTTTGTCAGGGTCTTGTAAAGTGGTCAATTTGCCTTACTTTCTTCCACTCTTTGAAAGCCTGAAAATCTCTCCTGAAGTTTTGCATATTATTATGGTCAGACTAATATATGTTTAATTCTTTCCTATCAGTCATTATGGCCCTATGCAGATTTGTTTTAAAATATAAAATTTACTGTATCATTGCTTTAATAATTCAGTAACAAGTTTTGTCCAAAGTAAAGTAAAAACCTCAAACCTTGGAAAAGACCTCCAAGATCATCAAGTGCAACCTTGCCAACCAGACCATGGCACTGAGCCAATTATTTCTTAACTACTTCCAGGGATGGTGACTCCACCATCTCCCTGGGCATCCTGCTCCAATGCTTGACTAGCCTTTTAGTGAAAAAATCTTCCTGATATCCAACCTGAACTTCAATAAGGTCTCCCCCAAGCCTCCTTTTCTCCAGGCTAAACATCCCCAAAGAACTCTCCAGACTCTTCACCAGCTTCATTGCTCAGTGAATTATTTTCTACTTCCACAGGACTGAGAATTTTTTTTTTGGTCTTATTACTTTCTTTGTATTCAGAGTCCATGCATTTGTATCTTAGCATCACTGGGTGTCTTGTGCTGGTTTCTGAGGTACTAGCTTCAAAACCTTCCAATGTTCCCAAAGTGACTATTCCACGAGAAATATAATCTCAAAAATCAAACAGCAGCAAATACTCCATTTATTATTTTTCAAACTGATTTGGAAGGCAGGTTCTAAATGTGTGCAAAGCACTGATCTGATATAGAATCACAGAATGGTCTGAGTTGGGAAGGACCTAAAGGCTAATTTAGTCCCAAACCCCCTGTCATAGGGACACCACCTGGACCAGGTGGCTCAGAGCCCCAGTCCAACTTGGCCTTGGGCTATTCCAGGGCAGCCACAGCTTCTCTGGGCAATCTGTGCTAGTGCCTTATCACCCTCAAAGGAAAGAAATTTTTTTCCTTATATCCAATCTAAGCCTATTCTCTGCCAGTTTGAAGACATTCCCCCTTGTTCTGTCACTCCATGCCCTTGTAATTAGCCTCTCTCCATCCAAATTTCTTGTAGGCTCCTGTCAGGTATGCAACAAGAATTGACTGGGATTAAGTTCACCAGTAATTATTAGTTCCATCTCCACACAGTCATGTCCATATGGGTAAGATCAGCCACTCACTAGCTTGAAAATGATATCCAAGCTGAAGACAGCATTAAGATAACATGTTCATTAGTCAGTAAGTACTTTAACTTACTGTCATCCAAATTATTTTAAATAGCTTGAAATGTGTCTAATCAAAGTTAGAAGCATTTCCTCCTTTTTAATGTTAAAAGCATTATTGACCAATATAATTGCCTAGGATTTGGAAAAAGCATAATACTGTAAGTGGAAAGCAATACCATAATAATAAAGTAAATCAAATTTGCAAAAAAAATTAGAAAGTAAAATATGAATAAGAGAAAACAGTAATCTGAAAATATAAAAGCAGACAGAGAGAATATGAAATGCATGTAGGTACAATTGAAGATGTTCAGAATTTGCCAAGCTTTTCCTTATAAGAAGAAAGTGCCTTTAATGCCAATGCAGTTGAATATCCAGAAATGTCACAATGGGAAAAGATTCGGAAGAACAAAAACAACTTATCAGCTGTCTTTAAGTCTTGATTTTTTTATGTTGCATTCTTATTTTAAGAAATTCTCACCCATACTAGTACATCAAGGTAGATGTTGTCAACATGAGTGACTTCCATTGCATTTTTATCTTTGCTGGGGTTATACTATTACTAATTCAACTTAAAAATGCAACTTGTTATTAACCAAAATCAGTTCTATGACATAATTCAAACATTTTCCCTGGGGAAAAATATAATGTTTCTTCTTTTGAACTTTTCTAAGTGAAGGTTAATATGAAATAATACTTATGAAATAACAGAAACCTGTTAAATGCTAAAGCAGTCTCATAACTCTGAGTGCCATTTATGCCTCTGCCCTAACAGTGTCTCAAATGAAAAGTTCACATTAGAGATATGTGACCCTCTGCAAAATCAATGCTGTGTGGTGAAATATGAAGCTAAACCAATTGAGTGTATGTTCTAAAATGTCACTCTGATTCTACTGGTCTTTTCATAGACTGCAATGATTCATCTTAAAATAAAAAAAAATACATATCATGTTTCTGAGTTGGAAAATCAGTCTGAACTTCATCAAAGAGACAAATACAGCAGAAAAACACATAATTGAATGACTATTTTATATGGTACCTTTCTAAATTCCAGGAAAAATGAACATTTTTTCTGCCAGTTTAAAATATGTATTTTTTTTACATCTGCACCATAACAAAAATATAGTCATTCAAAATATTATTGAGAGGAAATGAAAAGGAATTAAAAAGGGAAGGGAAGGGAAGGGAAGGGAAGGGAAGGGAAGGGAAGGGAAGGGAAGGGAAGGGAAGGGAAGGGAAGGGAAGGAAGGGAAGGGAAGGGAAGTCTTTCCAGATAAAACTTTTATTTGTGTGAACCAAAAGAAAAAAAAAAACAACTCATTTTCAGGTTTTTTTCTTTTTTTGTTTTGCCCACTGCTCTCGAAGAAAATAAAAGAATGAAGAAAAAGTGAGAAATTCAAGTACGTTTTCTCCTAAAATAAAATTTCTGTCTGTCAGACAGCCATTTTGATTACAGTCACTATCAATAACAATATAAATTATGTATACCTATTAACCATTTCAATTATCATGTGAAATATTTATCCAAAAGCTTGGTATAAATTTTTCAAATCTTTTTAGAGCTATGTGAAGCAACACAGTTTTCCCCTTTTGACGTATTTTTACAGGTTTAGAAAGGAATTCATATGGAAAATGCTACTCATTCCACAAATTAAAGTGACTTGTCGTCAAATGTTAAGTGCTATTCTTTTGGGCTGCATTTTCAGAGAATTAAATGGTTCTGGCAGAGGGCTGAAATAGAGCAGTAAAAGCATTCTAAGAGATTATTTATACCATTGTGAATAATATTTGTTTATTAGAAAATGGGCATGGATTTTGTTCAGAATTTATTCCATAGGAAGAAGTTAACTTTATTTAGTCTTTGGATATCATTAACACTGATTGTAAAATGCTTAGTTCTTGCATTTCTGAATATAAACTACAGTGACTCTTAAGCTACTTGTGCATCCCTCTTTCCTTTGGCCACTCAGAATTAGCTTTTCTTTAGGTACAAGGTCAGACTGACATGATGCAATTTTATATAAGCTACTGTGATAGGGGAATAAATTTTTAAAGTAAGTAATATTTGAGAAAGAAATTTGTATTGATTATATTGATATTTTTATATTTTTAATATTTTACTATTTTTAGCATTGCTTTGAATATAAAATGACTGCAAAATGTAGCTTACAAGTCCTTCAGATTCTTGGCAAGCAAAACCAGTGCCTCAGACAGCCCCAGCACTCCTGACCCAGACCCTTTGAAGATGTATATAATGTATATAATGTATATAATGTATATAATGTATATAATGTATAAAGAAAACAACTGACAGCATTCTAACTTTCAAAATTAAAGGCTTTGTTCTTGGGAATGTGCTACAATGGATTCATCCAGGTACTTATAATGTATTCTTTTAATAATAGAAGATGCTAATCACAGTGAATGAAATAGACAGGAGAAAACAAATAATGATAAAAATCTGTGTGAAACTAAAAAATGTGTTACCTATGTTGAGCATGTCAGTACTACCTCGAGGGAGAGAGTGTTAGTGGAAACACAGAAAATGAGCATACACATGCAAAATTTAGAGTTTTACCCATTCATGTGGATGAGACTTAAAAAAAAGGGGTAGGTTTTCCCATAGCACAGAAACAACTTAATTCAAGCAGATGTGTCCTACTTATGGTGTACACTCTCTCCATCCCACATCAACGGAATTAGGTTATGAAAAAATAGTTAATTTTAAAACAAATTTACCTTTTAAAAGCAAATATTCCTGTTGCTTCTCACTGAGCTGTGCATGAACAGAACTTATAGCCAGTGATTTTTTTTTTTGTGCACAATGGCTGAGACCCAGAGATCCTCTGAAGTGCTATGTGATTTCCCTTTAAAAAATGAGAGTGTAGAGAGACACTGTTGTTTGCCCAGTCCTGGCTGGCTCAGGCTTTTGTCACAAAACTTTCATACCTTTCCAGGTGTCTCAAAGTACCTAATGAAATTCTGAAAAGGCTCTATACTTGAGTTCATACTTTTTATGGTCTTAGGGAAAATTTTATCTTCAATATAATTCTGAAAGAGATTTAATTTTGGGATTTTATAAAGCCACTTCTAAAGGATGAAAATATTACTAGTTATTTAAACTGTTGTTGTGAAAATTGCCAAAGTTGTTCGAGGGTGAAAAGCTGGGTCATTTCCACCCCTTAAAGAAATTATTTTGTCCAATATCAAAGTTGCTGTTTGGTGTAAAAAATGTAAATAAAGATTGTTATTAACAGAGTATTTTAATGCAACTAGTTTGGGACACCATGTAGTTGTTTGTAAATTCTACCTAAAAGTTAACAGCACTGCCTGAAACAACTCAAAAATTTTTCTTCTCCGTATATTCACTCACTGGTTTTAAAACTGTTGTTTTTGCAAATGTCAAAACCAGAAGAAAAAAAATGGAAAGGAGTAGAAAGATTTTTATGCTTTAACTGCTGCAGAATCTTCAACATTTCGGTAAGGATTTGATTTTCTAAGAAGAAATTCTGGGTCATTAGTCTAATGTTCCCCAAAATGTACAGTTTTAAGTTCAAAATAGAAAACATGATTTTATTTTAAAGGTTAAATGTGTTGAAACGTCTCCTACTATAAGAATTGCATAGGAAAGCAATGAAAGCATAAGGACACTGTGGTAGCAGCAACAGAGAGAGAAGTCTGTAATAGGTAAGGAGATAGAAAGGGCGGCATCATGGTGGATGCACGCGGATTATTAATAGAGATCAGATGGCCGAGGAGCCTGAAGGTTTGATAAGCAGATTTTCATCTCTGTTACTGGGTTCAAGATCTCTTTTTTTTTCTACTGTTGCAGACATCTTTTTGTGAAAATCCATTTCTTGGGATTTTTGCTTTCTGAGAAGCTGAGAGGCTTCAGGAAAAAAATGTAAACAATGGTTATCTTCTGCTGTGGGATGCAACAATGCAACAGGTCCATCTGTGATTGGTCTCATCTGCTTGTTTGTAATTAATGGCCAATCACAGCAGAGCCGACTCAGACAGTCTGAGGCAGCTGCCTTCGTTATCATTCTTGTCCTTTCTATTCTTAGCTTAGCTAGCCTTCTGAGATGAAACCTTTTCTTCTATTATTTTTAGTACAGTTTTAATGTAATGTATATCATAAAATAATAAATCAAGCCTTCTGAACATGGAGTCAACATGCTCATCTCTTCCCTCACCTGAAAACCCCTGTGAACACCATCACAGTCTACTAACATTTTAACAGTATGTTGCAGAATGAGAAAACATGAGAGCACCTGGGCAAGAGATCCCTCTGATTTGGTCTCATGCAGTTCCATGCAGCACTTTTGGGAGATGGCAGCAGGAAAAAGGCTTTGTGCCGCATGGCTGGGAATGCAGACCTGTGCTAAGAACAAACTATTCCAAAATTAAAACAATTACATAGAGATATAACCTTCTGTGAAAGTCATAATGCTATAATGCTAGATTTTTTAGTGTTATTTTCAGAGAGATAACTTAGTAAGGAAGATAAATATGTGTTTTAAATGGTGTAATTTTCAGTACATTTGGTGGAGAGCACTCACTGTCTGAGACAGGCAACATTAAAAAGGTATCTTTACTGACTAGCTATAAATCCAGTAGTCTAATAGTCATTAGACTAGAATTGCTTAATTCTAATTGTTAATTTGATGTATATCTGATTTCTCCCTCCTTTTTTATTGATAAATCTTCACCATCCTCTGGCCCAAACCACAGACATCAGTTTGTAGGAAACTTAGCTTTTCACAGACCTAAAACCCATAAGTACAAGTCCTGTAATAGAAAAAAATTAAAAATTCAGCATTGGTGAAATATGTGGCTCTAAATTTCATTGCACCATGTCAAATAGGAACATTGCTTGGTGTCTGCATGCTAACCTCAAGATTAATTTTGTTATACAGTACAAACTCTCTGAAATTCAAAGACTCTGCTTTACCTCTTAAAGCGCTATTCCTGAAATATACATGTGCTAATGAAAAGTGGACCATGGTTTCCTTTCCATGGTATATGACTGAGAGGCATCTCCACAATTTAATCTTGTTTAAAAAAGAATCAACTAAATTTTCCTGAAGAAAGTGGTATGTTCTTTGTTTCTGTCTCTCTGTATGTGTAGGAATCCCTGTGGACATCACAGAATCACAGAACCACAGAATTCGTTGGAAGGACCTCAAACATCATCTATTTCCAGCCCACTGCCATAGACAGGGACATCTTCCACTGGACCAGGCTGCTCAGAGCTCCATCCAACCTGACCTTAAACACTCTGTTTATCTTTCTGTGGTTGTGTCCCTGTGTTTATGTATAGGATTGATATTTAAAATTCCTCAAATGCATGTAACAGCTCTAATATTAAGAAACAGATATAAGAACCCCAATGTCTATCCAACAGTTATTTTCCCAGTAATTTTCTTAAGGAAAAAACAAAGGGCGCAGTCAATAGTTATTAAACAAATAAAACATGAGTAGATGACATGAAGAATATCCAAGGACTCATCTTACAAATGTAAGAACCTTTACTAGGCAAAATCAAGGAGGTCAGCTATTGTGAATTAATTGCCATGGAAACACCTGGGAAGCCAGAGGTCTCATTTCAGTACATAAACTTCACTGACATGACAGCTTAAGTATACTTTTAGAATGTCATATATTTAATTTCCCAGTAAATACATTTAATTGCCAACCTTCAAGAAAGTGCTTTCAGTAATTTCTTTTCAGAGAAATATTTGCATTTGTGTTGGAAAGCAACCGTATTGAACAAAGCATAGACTTTGGACTTTCAAGACTTTTTTTTTTCTGAAATAGTCAGCCTAATACATTTTTTTTGATCAAGAAATTTCCCAACCCAGTTAAACAATAATCTGTATTTTGAGATCATCATACCAGGTAGCATAAGTGTCCCTTTTAGCTTGTTATGAACATAACCTATTTTAATATACTAGACTGATTAAATGTATATAAATGAAAAACAGGAGCAAAATCATTAGAAAATCACTACTACTACACTAAACACTGGTTTTTCTAGCACAGTTCTCTGTCTCCAGCAGTCACAAAATACCACCATACTTAGATACTTAGGAGATACTCAGGAGATACTTCAGCAGTATCCAAAGACATGGGTTGTAGCAGCAACTTCAGTGCATGTGATTCACACCACAGAGAGAGACAGCAATTGCCACCATCAGACACTCCCTCCCTTCTCTGCACAGAAGGACTCTGGGAGACGAGGAAGTGTCACTCCCAGAACTTTGAAATGGGCAAAAAATAATGTGTCACACAGTGAGCCAATAATCCATAAACAGTTCAATTAACATCAAGTTATCAAAATGGGGAAATCTTTAGTAATAATGTTAGTTACAATTATTTCTGTTTTTCAAAAGACCTTCCTTGTATCCATCTCTTTCACCTGGAATTTTGCTCACCCTTCTGATGCCCCTCTGCATCCTATCCCATTTAGTATAATCCTTCCCCAAAAATTGGGGTGTAAAGTGGAATTTGTGACAATCTATTGTTCCCCCTAGGTCTTTGTCATGAGGAACTGTGGAATTTGTGCTGGGGTTTCCTTCTTCTCAGTCTTGGACTATTTCTCACCCAGACTTATCGCTTGTCCCTGCTCTTAGGAAAGAGGTGCAGTCTGACCCTAGAGCCCCCCATATTTTGGGGGTTGTTTATCCCACAGGAACTGCCTCCTGCACCCAGGTCAGGCCAAGCACAATCCAGCCAACCTCTCAAAAATTATGGAAAGTGAGTTTCAAATTAAACTCTGACCAGCTCCAAAGTGTTCTGCAATTTGGTGAATAATTGTTTGGCATTCGCCTGATTGCTAGCTTCATGATTCTGTAGGTGTGACACTATGCCTCTTAGTCTTCTCCTCTCAGAGCAAAGATCTTTCAGTCTCACAGTTTAAAATTGCTCCATCCTTTTGATCACAATCATTGCTCTTATACTTTCCTGTCTCTTCTCTCTACCTTCATAAACTCCTGAGACCAGAACTGTAAGTGGTTCTCAAGATGTGAATTGTCATGGCATGAAATCACATAGAAAAAATTCAAGGAAAACTTCACAGAGAGCTGGGTATTTTTGAGTTTTCTTTTAATTTTAATTTTGTCTTTTTACACAATAAGAGTAAGCAAATAATGACACAGCTAATTCAGTTTGGAACAAACTAAGTATTGCACAAATTGATAGGAAAAAGGGCTGTAAATTAGGCCTAAGTCCAATTTCAATAGTAGCTCCAAAGCAAGCATCCAGCTGATATGCCTATAAATTTAGCTTAAGGTGTGTAGTTTCCCAGCACACTGAAATGGCCCCATTAACACTGTGGTGACATATGGAGAACTGGACAATATTGGCATCTGCAACTACACCCACATATTTTCCCTAGCAGAGAGATGGAGCACCTGGGCTCCTGGAGAAGTGGTTAAACTTCTTCCCAATTCAACTGGCATTTTCACAAATGCCTGAACAATTGTCTCATTATGTGCAAAACCAGATACCCTTAGAAGAACACTAGATTAATCACTATTCTAATACAATTGTAGATCATAGTAGAGTTGCAGCTGCTCACTTGCACCTATAAGGAAGAACAGGATGCTGGTTGCACAAAATACCCAAGACAAAAAGATACAAAGGTCTCTGCGAGAGAAATGCATTTCTCAGCCAGAGGCTCAAAATCTATACCTGCTGTCATACTGCAATTCCTGCATAATCTGCTTCTGTTGAGGTTTCACAGCTTTACCAGGATGTGTCGATAAGGAGACAGGTGTCTGGGGATGATTCCTTAGAATATGGGGTTCTTTAGTTCCACCTTGCATCTCTTACTCATCAAAGCTCTCTGCAATCTTTCACTCTGTTGAATTTTTTTGAGTGCTGTCTTTGCAGAGTTTGTTTAGGAATGCAAAGGGAATTGTTCTACACAGATTTCTAAAAATGGATGTCCTGAACTAGTAAATCTTAGCCCAGTTCCATGTGCATTAAGATAATTAGTTGGCTAACACAGTTTCCTAGACTTTCCTCTTTCCCTCAAATATCTTAAGATTCTTTGCTTTACCAATGTCTTCAATCTTTTTTATGTCTGCACAGGTGACTTTAACAAGATCAGAAGTCATGGTAGCCAAACTCATTATCACAGATGATTCATTGTTTTCTTTCTTTATATTCTCCTTTTTTATAGCTTTATAAATAGCTCATTGTCTTTTATGTAAGTCTGTATTTAAATGCTCACTTCAGTAATGCCTGTTTCAATCATATGATGAGTTTTTAGTGAGAGCTCTGAATGCAAACTACAACAACACAGCAAAAGAAACATTTATAATAACTCCAGGGATTCAATAGCCTTGATTTCCTGGGTGTAAAAAGTAATCATAAAACACCTGTTGCCAGATACCATTATGAATAACTGCAATATTCCTTGTACTGGCATTTTATTACTAGATTGTTTCTTGGAATAGCCCTTCAGCATCTTTCTATCAGCATCAGCACAGACTTGATTAATTTCAAGGCTGCCTGTCACAGAGTAGTTGATGGTTGAGGACACAGCTGGGCAATTGTATCTTTCTAACATTTTAATAACCGGACTTGCCATTAGATTGCATTTGGCCTTCAGTAACATTCAGTGAGAAATGTCTTTGGGGTATCTGTTTTACAGACTTATCAGAAAAAAGTTGCCTTTTTATGCTTACCAGGTTGTGTAGGTTGTGCATTGCTTCTGAATGACCATTAAGATGTGACAGGATGTTCTGCAAACCATGGAAAATAAATCAACTAAAAAGTGCAAATCTATGAGAGAGAAATATTCCTGAAGAGTTTTCTGTCACATACTCTCTTACATTTTATTTTTTCTAATTATTGCCTATACCTGTCAGAACAAAAAGCAGGGGCAGCCAAATAGGACAGGTTTAAATGATAAAAGACTACATAGAAACTGAAAGATGCAACTATCCTGGTTTTCTTAGCTTTTATCAGAAAAACTGTTTCAAGATGGAATCATGATTCTTCAGAAGATGAACTACGTGATGAAATCTTTCATTCTGCATTGAAATTCATGTCACAGAACAACATTTCAGCACAGAAAACTAGCAAATTATGCTCTATTTGATTGAATATTTTTCCACATCTTGTGACCAAGACAGTTGAGGAATGGAAATGAAGTCCAATCATATCTATAGTTCTTTGAGAGGATTGATTTCACATTGATTATGATATTTTTTAAGAGTTAAACTATATGCAGAGAACTAAAAATTCTAAAACTCTCATAATAGGGTTGGGGAGTAGATAATCAGAGACCTGCAGTAGGGAAGAAATGACTGGAAACATAATGAAGTTTATAAGAAATTAAACTTTTTCACGCCAATCATTAGTTGTTAAGTTCTTCAGTTTGTCTTCATCCAGCCTTTGAAAAAGGATGTTCTTAAAAAAAAAAATCCCAACAACTTCTAGTCTGTAGCCTTACAAGGTGTTGCTAAACAAAACAATTGGAAATTATCTTTGACAGAGCACTGTAACTGAGATTTATTGCCTTGACTTTGTTGTACTCATGATCATCCTAATTTTTTTAGGCACTGAAAGAATGCCAAAAAATAAACCTACGAAATGGAAAAAGAGCTTCCCCAAAAGTGTAAGATTTTTAATTGCAAGATAAGGTGTATTGGATGGATCTACCATCCCAGTGAAAGATACAAAGAGATAGCAAAGCAATAATCTTTCATCACACCCATGGATATGACATTTTTCCCCCTCTGGTCTGCTCGTGCATTGGCTACTGATGCAGATCATGACATGAGGTTTGACACAGCACTCCTCAGAGAGTTTGTCAAGAAGTTTCTGCAATGTGAGCTGTCTGTTTGTCAGCCTTTCCCCCTCTTCTCCTCATCAAGTATTCATTTTTCAGAGTAGTTATGACAGATGTAAAGAGGGAGAATATATGGGGAATATCATGTTGCTGTCACTAACGCTGGGCATCATGTCATGCCTGAGAGAATTGTGCTATGCTATGCTACGAGCAAAATGTGCACCCAGGTTTTTGCTTGTAAGCTTGGTTTTTTTAATAAAAATCATCAATCCTGTTTTAAAAAACATATTATGTGAAATAAGACAGTATGTAAAACTTCCTGACTTGCGTTAGTATTCCAGATATGGATCAGATGAGGAGTATTAACTAAAATGAAATAAAAAATGATGATATACTCTTTCTCATAATACATGAAATACTAGAGTAGAAAAGGAATTTATTGACTAGGAGCTATAGAACAAGCATAGGAAAATATTCTTCATGGCACGCCCACCTTTATTGTCTAATTCATTGCTCCAGAATTTTGCATCTCAAAAACTCTGGACTAAATTAATTGAATAAAAAAATATCCATCAGACACTCACTCCTACACAGATTTAGGATAGCCAGGAGATTGAAGAGAAAAAAATTAAGGGGGACAGTGTCTGAGGGATGGACTTTCAGTATTGGTTTAGAATATTGTCTCCAAGTTTCTACAGAGCAAGAGCTCAGAAGACAAACACACAGTGTTCAAGTGTATAGTGATTTAAGGATGTCATATGTATGGTTGCTGTCAATACTATTTCTAGTATATCAAATTGCATATGGAAGCCACATAAATATATTTCCAAATATTATAGTTTGGGTATTTTTTATTCATTAAAGGTATTAATAATTATCATCTTGATTCCAACAGAATAAAACAAGAACTTTAACTTCGGTTTGGGTATCAGTATATGTTGCTGTCATAATATATAACAGTGTAAAACAAAGTATCAACCTAAAACACTTTTTTTGAATTATTCTAGAGATATCAATGATAATGAAAATAAGGATAAAAATAATAAATATTAAAATTGGAGGTGCTCTTTTGTTTTCTCAGTTGTCTTGCTGCTCCTTAGAAGCAAATTTTTTCAAGTGTGGAGGCTAAATTCTGATTGCCTGGGCATCCAAGGGCTATGGATGCTCTGGGATACTTTTTTCTTTCATAGCAGTTGTATGATGAGGACTTCACCAAGAGCTGCATTTCCCTGCTGGAGAGATGCATAAATTTTGGAAATACTAATTTGGCTGTATCAAGTACAGATACTTGTTAAAGCACAGAGCTCTTTACGTTACGTAGATTGTGTTTTTTCCATTTGTGGCTGTGGTTTAAAAGGATTAAATAATCTTGTTCTTTTCTTTGTTAAACTACGGTAGATTTTAATGATCTAATTTGTTGGATTGCTAAAAGAAAGTAGGAAAACATTCTAAAAGTATTTCTTAGTTGCAACATGAGGTTACATAATAGAGAAAGCTATAGGGAAAACTACCAAGAACAGCATAATTTCCCCATAGGAGCATCAGTCATGTGTTCAGTTCCTTTCATGGAAGTTGTCAAAAATCATAGCAATATGAAATCTGATGTGCTACCCTGAAATTTCTGGATGATTCCTTTTTGCTTGTTCATTGCTGTATTTCTGAACAGTAAAAGACTGCACAAATGTTATTTATTTTATGTAATTTTCTTTTTCTTTCATTTTATCAGAATAGCCCCTGCTAACCTAAAACTGAATGCAATGATTATCGGTGGGCTGCTAAATACTAATTAAAATATATTGCTGTTGTTTATCTCATCCTACAACATTTCTTCTGCCTGTACATTAGTTTTAGGTTAAAGCCTTCCCAATGTTTCTACAGAAGATACAACACGGGCCAATCTTAGAGGTTTATTCCTGGCACTTAGGAAGAGTTTGCATAAGAGCTACCCAGCAAAAAGAAGTTATCTCCACTTTTATCCATTCTAAAGTAAGGACAGTGCAACATCAGCCACTATACAAAATTTGTTAATGAAATTATTAAAAGAAATGCATTTTTATTCGCAAACAGAATCCTTATCGTGATGGTACTTCGGGTTTTGAATTTCATTTTAAACACAGGTAAAAGAGACAGACACAGAATAATGAAGCAACACTAATTCTAAGCACTACATGGGTAGATCACGAGCTATCTGAACACATGATCTGCTTTTAATCCAGCCCTGCAACACCCACTCATATTATTCTTTGTAAGAAAGCCAGTCAAGCGAGCCACTGAAGCAGAAAATTGTATACTTTTTTGTAAGACTCATGCCTGCAAGTGTTTACCTAAAACAAATACTATGCAATCATACCTCAGGTGTTGATCAGCAGCTCTGTTATCAATGCAAGAATTCTTCACATTTGTTGTATTCACTTTTCTGTGCTTTTAAATGCTGTTGCCTTGGATTACTGTAAATTATAGAGATAGTAACACGCTTTGCTTTTTCCTATTCCTCTCCCTGACTGATCACAACCAGTAAGAATATTAATTTTTCTGTGTGTCTGAAGTTATTGCCAGAAGTCACAATGAAAGTAAGTGCCAGCACTGTGCTAGTACTTTCCGTACTGCTTGATGCAGAAACCTTGATCGAATTGGCTTTTCCATAGTTACATTTTATATAAGTATATACTCCACTTATGTATTTGAATATATACCCTTTTTTTCATAGCTCTTTAGGCAAACTTGCCATTGAAATGAGACATTTCCAAAGGGTATAAAGTAGACTACCTTCTTTCCCAGCAATTGTTTATTTAGTCCATTTCCTAAGGCAGATTCCTGAGGCAATAAAGGCAATCATGATTTACTTTCAACACAGATATTGGATATTTGACATATACAATATTCTATGTACTACCAAGCTATTTATCAACGACATAATCCTTCAGTATTACTTTTTCTGGATTGTTTTTTTCCAATAAAATTCTGTGTAATCATTATAAATAGCTAATCTAAAAGTCAACAAATAACTGGAAAGGGTGCACTGACACATGCATTATTCACACAGCATAGGCAGTAAATCTACAACAACTATGTTAATTCTAAGAATTAATTGCTTTTATTCTCAGTAAATACTATTGTGTGAAAGTTTCCTATTCAAAATATGCACTTGTAAGAATCAGCTCTATGTCAGAAGTTCCTTCCTTTATAGGTTTCAGCTAATAGCTAGATAGAAAAAAGTTCCCATTTATTTCTGTTACAGCTAAGGATTTCTGAAACCAAATCACTAATGTGAGGCTTAAAATAGATGTGTTCCCCCATAAAGGACACCAAGAATTTTTTATATTTCTGCATTTGATATTTTGTGTTTAAAATGTGTATAAAATGCTGACACAGAACTCAACTCTGTGTCTAAGGGGAAAAATGGCAGCAGCTGATCTACAAAAAGGTATGAATAAACTGTGTGTTTTTCACTATATAGTTGCATATAGAATTGGCCTTATATATATTTATCTTTATATCATTTGCATTAGCCTGATCTCAAGATAGTTAAGCTGAGAACCGGACTTTCACTCTTTGCCAGTTGTATCGAAACAGCAAAGCCTGACGATGCAGAAAATTCCTGGGAAGCATGGAAGAACCTAGATTACACACTATCTGAGAACATTGAAAGACTGCAAACCTTGAGGAAACGAACAAACGGATGTATTTATTACAGGCTGATGGATTTATTACAGGCCTGCAGCCAGGCTGTGTGGAAAGGACTGAACAGAGATTCTAAGTTACTGTCTTAACTCGGCCATAAACAGATTCATTTTGCTCTCAGCTTGTGAGTCTCATTTTCATACACTACAGCCAGTGTGAGCAAAAAGACTAAAGCCTGGCACATTATGGTACACTGAATTTAGCCTCTTTAATTTACATCACTCCCCTCCTTCCCATTAAGGAAAATGCCAAATAAGTTTCTTGGGTAATGCTTTGCCGCTGACTCTATTTGCTCATTGTGTGGCTTTAAGGACATTTTTTTTTCATTTTATGAATGCTCCAACACACACAAAATTTTAAGAATTCCTGTGAGGAAAAAAATCCCTGGGGCTCCCTATTGTGCCATAAAGGCCGAGAAGCATGGCATTTGAAAAACTCTTTGTTAGGTGTCTTCCATTTAATCTGTTTGGTCTGGACTCCTTCATGCCTTTGAAACTGAATCAACAGCAACTTCTCTGGCATGGGTGACTTTCCTGCTGTTTTGTTCTCCTAGCACAGCTCCGGGAGACAACTGCTCTGGTGCCCTTCTCCTGGGCAGATCAAATTTTGTACACTTTCTTCAAGACAACGTTGTCCCTTTTACCCTCATAGAATGTATGTTTAATGGTTCAATAACACTATACCCTAAAATACCTTCTACTCCTAAGAGTAAGTCTCCACATCTTACTGTAACTTTTATGGAGATTTTAAATTGAAATAAAGTATTGAAATCTATGTGTCTGCAGGTGTTTAGCTATTCAAGTATATGTCCTGCGGTACACAGATTTTTGTTTCCATTTTACAAGCCAACAACTTATGAGCCATTGACTAAACGTTGGAGTTTTTTATTTATGTTCCATATGTAATACAGCATTTGCTGATCATATGGTTGCATTATTTCTAAACACTTTATTTCTTACAAGACATAGTTCAAGTCATTTTAGAGGAAAAGAGAGAGGTATGTACTTTGAAGAATGGGATGGCAAAAGCTTGATTTTTTAAACTGTAGTTTTTGAGTTTGAATATGATGAATATAACAAAGGAAAAAATTACTGTGGAAATTGTTGTGCCAGCAGTCTGGGGGAGGAATTGATGAGAATCTGGGCTGTTCTCTCCTGCAAAATTTACGTGAATAAAGCCTTTTTAATTCTACAACTATTTGGCTTTTGTTAGCGATGGGATGAATGCCTAAGAATGGTCAAGAAAAAATGTAAATACTTAGACTGAGTTCACTGCTGTCTTCAGCTAAGAAGGGAGATAACTAATACCTAAGGAAATTCATTGCTTGCCACTGTGCAGGAATAGAAAAACTAAAGAATTCCCACTTAGAATTTTTCCTAAAACATTTTGTACAATTTTTGAACCCTGCTGTCCTATGTGCTTTGTTCAACTGTGCTGTAAGAAAGCCTGCATAAATTAGAATGTGAATATTGAATCTAGATGCAACTACAGCCTGTGGTCCCTAGTTATTGGATAGAAGCAAAATTTCTTACTTATGGGGAAAATATTGCATTTATGCCTATGTTTCTACATCAAAAAGATGGACACAGCTGTGCAGCTGGAGCAGAAGTGAAACTAGAGAGCTGTTCTGGAGGGTATTCTTGGATACACATTTTGCATGTTACTTCTCATTTGCTCAAATGGAGAATGATTATGTGCCAATTTGGCACATGCTTCTTCCTCTTCCCTTTTAGCTTGAGGGTTTTGGCCATTCCGGTGCATAAATATAGCCAAGATATTATCCACTCTCCACCTCTGTTGGAACACTGCTTCCTTCAAATGGAATATTTACATCTATTGCTGTTCATTGGCATTTTCAATAATATGCCAGTATGCCTTTATACCTACACACATTAAAAAATATCAGAAAGCAATTTTTTTCTTTTGCAAACTGAAGAAACTAAAATTTTCTAGCAGGAATGCCTATACTGCCTTTCTTATCTTCTGAGTAAAACAAAAGCACAATAAAAGGAAAGAAGGATTATCATGTAGTGTATTGCTGGTAAATTCTGTGTGATGATAGGATAGAATGCCATGGCATTAGGATTGACATAGCCTCCTAATGACACATATTCTGATAGTTATGGTTTCCAAATATTTTTTTAGCTTTTTAGGTGGTGATAGAAGCATTTAATAAGCTTTTTCAATTACTATAATTTAGTACAATCAGGAAGGAAATTAAAAGCACAGGTGCCCCATCCCTGTCAATGTTCAAGACCAGGCTGGATGGAGCTTTGAGCACTCTGGTCTAGTGGAAGGCATCCCTGCCCATGGCAGGGGTGTTGGAATTCAATGATCTTTAAGGTCCCTTCCAACCAGGCCATTGTACAATTCTATAATGTGTTGGGTACTAAAGAATGCCAATTATCTGTTGCCCAAGATTTTGTAATTCTTATAGATAAATTGCATCATAATCTGTACTAATAACAGACATGTATAAGGAACATACCAGTGACCAAGTCACATATTTGACACAATGTTCTTAGTGAATATTTAAGAAGATTATTTCCCTGGCACTTCAGTTATTTTTTAAAACTTGTTTAACAATTTCCCTTGATGCTAAACATTCTATAGCCTCAAGTTTTAGACTTTGTTGTGCATTTATTTAAACTGTAAGACAAAAGAAGTTCACCATTAACTGCAAGCTAAAGTTAAAAGTACATGAGCACTTTTAGTACAAGCCCTGGTTTCAAATTACAACTATGGACAGCAGTAAGTTACTGACTCCAGGACACTGGAGGTCATTGCTCTGGGACCTGGACAAAACCAGACCAGAATTAGTGTGACTTTTTATGAGTTATTTCCTTGTGATTTGTTTTACATTGCTTCCCATTTTTTTTCCTGCGTGATTTAAATCAAAAATGTTATCATAGTTTGTATTTTGTTGCTTGACTTCTCCAGTATGTAAAAATGTACATTTATTATATTCTTCCTTGTAACTTATATTGATATTGCAAAAAAGATTTGAAATATGGATGTTGAATAGCAGAAATTCATGCAGCCTGAGGAAAAAGAGGTTAATGAAATTATCCTACAGACCTGCCTACAAAACCCTACCATAATGAAGTGTTTTTTCCATATAGTTAACAAATATATGCTATTTGACTGAAAAGCCTGGTCGAGAAAGAATGAAAGAGATAAAATACCTAGAGCTGTATTCTGCATTAATACTTATTCTTTATACACTAAAAAACCCTCTAAGAGATAGATTCATGGCTTGAAAATAGACTTACTAATGGCTTTCCAAATATTTTCCTTCATATACCCAGTCAAATGTGATAACGTGGTTACATTTCTATGATATACACCTCCATATTAATACATTTACTGTATGTTATTACTGCACCCTGGAAAAACATAACAGAGTTAAATGAAAGCAAAAAGTAGAATTTTTCTTGTAAGTAGCAAGGAACAGTATTTTCAGAATGAAGATACAGTCAAATGTCATGCTTTTTCCATGCAGCCTTTGAAGGATCTGGCCCATTAAGTTTTATAAAATGTGGCTCAGTATGGATTTAGCAACCAAATTACCCAGGTTTAGAAATGGTCTGTCATTTCAAAACATTTTTTGTTGGAAGAAGACAAATACTTTGCAAAATAGATCTTTGTTGGAGAGACAGCTCTGTATCACTTATATTTGTAACATCTTTGGAAGAATGACCTCGTGTACATAAAGATAAGAACAGTTTTATAATAAAAAAACAGAAGCTAAAAGAAACTCATAGCAAAGTGGCAGTGGCAAGGGATAGTAGTCAGACATTATGACTTGGTAAATTCAGACTGGGCATCAGAAAAGATTTTTAATAGTGGAACTGGTTGTGCGGAAGTGAGGAACCTCCATCCATGGATGCTGTCAAGGTTCACTAGACAAAGCTACTGTTGACCTAATCCAGGTTTGGATAGATCACCTCCACAGCACTCAGTCAACTTTTCTATAACTCTACTGCTACTACATTTATGATAATTTTAGGTCTTTCTTTCATAGCTGGGTACTCCTTGTTGTATTTACTTTCCTTTTAGAGTCAATGGGAATAAATGACTCTACAAAATTAGATCACAGAATACTCTGAGTCGGATGGGACCCACAAAGCTCATCAAGCCCAAACCTAAAGATAAAGGCTCATTTGTGGATTGGACCCACAACCTTGGCATGATTAACACTACACTCTAAGAGACTCTCACATATATCTAATTTCTTTCAGCTGTTTAATTTATGAAGGGTTGAACTGTACACTAGACTATACTGGCTGCAAATATATCTTAGACTGAGAACTTAGGAGCTGATGATATGTCTATGAAACTTATTCAGTGATTGCTTCAGGTAAATTCTACAAGCAGTCTGGAAGGGGATGGAGCTTTAACTCCATCCTGATGAGAGTTCTTCATGATGAGTTTCATTCTAATTTTGCTGGAATGTTAACAATATCAGCAACACAATGCAGAAATAATAGGTCTCAAAAAAAAAAAAGAAAATTTTCTTTCTTTTCCTGTCGTCCAGCAGTTGAGTTTCGTACAAACTTTTGAGAAGTTCCAGCCTGAGAGATGAAATAAGAAATATTCCTTATCCCATTGTCTTTGTCTCGTATCCTAAGCTATATGCACACCTTGATATGGGTTTCATCTCCATTTCTGCACACCCAAATTACCAAAACTAACCTGCTAGATTCGAAAAGTAAAAAATCAAAAAACTTGGTCCTCTGCAGAAAGAATAGAACAACATTAGCAACTTTTATTTTTTAGCTAGTAGAAGTATTAAAAGGACTCAACAAAGAACTTAAAATAATAAATCCCCCAACCTTTAACTGAAATATGTTTACCTGTTCTATCATCTTACTAACGTTCATTTAATTTAGCTTTGCTCCATGGTACTTATTTTAGGCCAGGCTGAATTGCCTTGGTTTATTGTTTGGTTTTCAAAAGCCTGTTGTATATGCAGAAGCTTTAAAGGCACATTGATGACAATGTGCTGCAAGTTAGGCATTTGAATGAGCTTGCACTTCAGAGGCAGGTTTTCTAGAATATGCATACACAGCTATGGAATCAAAAGGAACAATTATGGATACACCTGGTCACCAGAAAGCACAGTAGGTCACTTATGTCCTCAAATGAAGGGCACTCAAATGAAAATATATGACTGAAAAATAAAGAAAAATTAAGAAACTATGTTTTTCCATAGCAGTTTAGTTAAAGATAATGAATCTGAAGCTGATGGAACTCTGCTGCTTAAGGATTCAGATTCTGCACTGATACAGCTTAATTGTGCCTGTCAATATTTAGTTATTTTTACTACTACTAATAGCAAAGGACTGCTGAATTCTTCATGTTCATGTCGTCAGACCATGACAGTCATCTGCAAATACTAGCACAATTGGTTGAGATACATGCTGGTGTTTTCAATTGTATACTGTTTTACAGTGAGCTTGTTATCCTAAACTTTAACAATTAGGTTGTGCTGGATTATTTAATCAATATTTACTTTAGTTGCCATGGTGCATTCAGAATACTACTTATATTTACATTATTTTCCTTGGAATGCTATACTTGTATTTCAGTTTCTCTGTGTTCAGCTTCCCTTGTCTCCTTTTGCATAAAAAAGAGCTAAATTATTACAGAAATGAGTTAATTTATTTGTGAAAGATAACATCTCTATTGTCTTCTCATTGGGATTTGAGGCAGACTGAGTTAATGAGACATGCACTTCAGTCTTGTTTTTCTCCACCATATTAAAATGGTAGCTATTACAGACCTGTTTCCTTCCTTTCTTTTTTCAGCAGCCACTCATCTTTGACATATCTTTTAAATTTCACCACTTTTCTTTAGAATTCTCCATATTGCTGTCCATTTGGAAGCTTCACTAATTTTTAAAGTCCTATTTTAACAAGTTTCTTGTTTTTAAAATAATTAAATCTGAATGAGCAATTGATCCAGCTAAAATTCATTCCTGCATTCTCTGACATGCTTCTGTTACTGACAGACTACATTGTATAGCTGTATTTTTTTACTTCATTTTTCTTCATCCACTTTAAACTACACCTTCTCTAGTCTTTATAGTGCTCACTCGGATCTGAGAGAATTTGATACAATTTCTTATTTTAAATGATCAGGTACGAGACTCAAAACTAGTATCTCACACAGAGAAGATGAATTTCTTAGTGAACTAGTCTGGATTGAAATATATTTAGCGTCTTTCTCCACTAATCTCCATTTTCTACCAAAAATGCATTAACCAAAGAATGAGAAACAAACCCTCTAGGAACTTCATGGGAAGATTGGATTGAGTCCTGAAAAAAACCCTTTTAGAATACAAGTACATTTTATAGCTGCAGTAGGTGTTCACAAGGTGTCTTTCAAAAGTACTAAAATGCACATCTTCTAGATTTCTTGCTAATATTAATTTTAACCACCCTTGGACAACTGCGCTCCTTAGGGAAAAAAAAAAAAAAAAAAAAGAACTTTCTAAATAACTGTACGGTTCCTGATTATCCAAGATTTAGGTACCACCAATTAGGATAATGGGAGTGCTATGAGGTCGGAATCCCACAAAACTGTGAAGACTCAGTCAGCAAACAGTTGGATAAAAATTAACACTTAAATTGCTGCTGGATAAAAATTACATTTAAAAAAATCAGGTTTGCTTATTTTATTATGTTTCAGCTTTGTGCCTCTTCATAATTCCTGATGGTACAATCAACAAAAGGACTGCAGGCAGAACTGAAGCTCAGTTTGTTCTTACAAATACATCTAAAATTGATGTAATAATTCTCACAAGGAAATTTAATCCCTATTCCACTACAAAGCTAAACTCAAATGTATATACCTGCATACGTCTTTGGATTAGTTTACTCATGTCAGCCGTATTTAAACATATAGAGATGACTGTCATGAACATGGCCCACATATAAATGATTCAAATGGCTTATAGAGTTAGATTTTAGGCACATCTTTAAGCATTTTTCCTTTGAAATCTTATGGTTTAGTAGTCTTTATTTTGAAGAAATCTATTAATTCTCCTGCGTCAGAAGGCTGTGGTGGAAAACCTGTGCTCTAAAGAGAAAATATTGACAGTAACTAGAAGAACATTGCAACATGTACACGACAGGAAAAAAAGTCCTTTTTCTTTTCCTCTTATTTTATATGGAGCCTGTATGACTAACATTACTCAGACTACCCAGGGTTACCCAAAACAGAGATCAAGAAATAAACAATTAGATCTTTTTCCACTGACAGAATCAATTTCCCATTTACTTTCTGGAAAACTAATTTTCTTCTACAAATAGCCTTTCAGCAACTACCTTGGCCCACGAGGATTTCTTCTGAGGCCTGCTATTACATGGTTTTAACTTTGTTCCCTGTGTTCTCTGCTTGGGATTTCTGGCAGGCATCACAAGCTAACAGCCAAGTAGATCAGAATTTCATAAATATGAAAAGCAAATACTTTGTGCAAGCACAGATATGTGGCTTTAACACACTGAGATATTTTTTAATCTCCTTTTGCTAGAGATTACTCCACTAGTCTTCTGGGAAGTCTAGCAGCTCATTTGGGAATGCTCACTTGTGCTGTAGTTAAAAGAGCTTTCTGGAGGCTGAAGTACCAAGATCCATTTCACTGCACAATTAAAACACTTCAAAGGTGAGGATTTCAGGAGACAATTGTTCTGATACAGAACTAAGGATTGACAAGACAATTATGCATGACTACCCTCCCTTTCTGCAGTCTGCAGGATGTTTGGTTTCATCCATGCTGTAAGAAGTTTGTGCTAGGTTGTAGGAGTGTTTTATGTCTTGATCTGAGGATATCAGGATATCAAACATATATAGACTTTTCCCATGGTTAATTGGTTAATGTCTTCAAGCCTCTGGATTTCTTTTTTTTTGGTTTCTTGGTTTGTTTTCATTTGATTTCCTTCTTCTACTTAAATGCGTCTCTCTTTAACTTCTGAAAAATGACTCAATGTTTTTTCTCTGGAAGATATTTTGGTATTTAGAACAAGTCACTTTTCAATTTTCTTTTCAATTTTTTTTTTTTTTGCTCCAAGCAAGTTGAAAACTCTCTAGAGATTTTTTGCAGCTTTCAAATAACTTGTGTAGTTTTTCTTTTCACATCCATCACAATTTCTTCTCCCTTCTCAAATTTACAGACACAAACTCTACACATTTTATTCATATCTCAGGCAAACACTTTAATGAAGTAAGCTGATTGGTCTTGTCTAGTTAATTTCACTCTTCCATTGTATGTACAAATGTATTTAAAAAAATTTTTGGGCAACATCACAATAAGAACTTGTAATCATATATAATTAAAATCACTGTTTTCAGAAGTAATTTTTTGAAATATTCATTTCTATAATGTTCTCTTATTTTATAGGGATAGTCCTCATATGTTGTTTACAGTGTATGAATTTTCATTTTATGTAAAATCCTACATCATGTGATTATATTTTCACATTGAAAATTGTTTCATGAAAGCTGTCACTTAGTACTTGATTTAATAAATATGGCTTCTACTTACTGCCTCTATTTTACACATCAGCTCAGGAATATTTATCAATCAGGGAATGAGATTCGTCCCAACTAGGCAAATAGATACTCATTCCTTACTTCATTACTAATTCCTAAAATGCAAGGAATCACTGGAACAGCATTCTGGTTTGACAGCCCATTAGGACTCATCACTATGACATATTTCAGGTGTCTGATTTTAAAAAACAGCTCCGACTTTAATAAACCATGCTTTTTAAGAGATTTTAGATTCCTAATGGTGAAAACATGAATTTATTTGTTTTTTCAAAGATCTTTGGCAACTTTAGTTCCTCTTGTTTTAATGTTTTACCAATTTAGATTTAAGTAAGATAAACTTGCTTTAATGCTATCTATTCACACAGTTTAACAAGGCTCTATTTATCTTCACTTGGCTTGAGTCCATCATTCTGATTTCTATATTTCTAATAAATCAGTGGATAGCATGGAAAGACCCCCTCAGATGGAAATGTTATCTTCCTATCATTCTAGTTTTGGATGTGCTTTTATGTATACAATTTCATATGAAAAATAACAAAACTATTTGGAAAATTTACACACAATAACATCTAAAATTAACCATATTTTCAGTAAAGTGTTTTTTCAGCACTTTTAAGTCTGCTAAAAAAAAAAAAAAAACAGAAAAAGATATTGCTCCTCTTGAGACAAGTGAGGTACTAATATTTAACTGTGAACTATTGTGAATCTCTGTAATGCATCTGTGCATAGACTGCTAAAATATGTGAAATTATTATGTTTTTTCAGTGTTCTAAGGGCTTCTATCAAACTTTGTGATTGCAATTACTCAAAAAACTCAGAAGCCCTCCTACTTGCATATCATAAAGCATCTATTTTACATCTTTTCTGATGTGCTTTTTGTGCTATAAAGGGAGCACGAAAATACATTTGCTCAGGGCCTATGGAGTTATCCCAGTTGTAAGAGTCCATATTGCTACCCTGGTATTTTTGCCATTGTTTTCAAACTTTGTAACAACACCCGGAAAGAAAGAAGATTACATTTTCTATGACAAGTTTGTTGGAGAAATCATCTACTATATTTTTGAATCTTATTAAGTCAAAAAAGTTTTGAAAAGGCTGCAAGTGAGATGTCACTGATAAAATTTATACCTTGGTTTCCTGGTGCTGCCATGGGAAACCAATAACCAGTCATGGGTTGGAGGATGAGGGCAGTGACCTCCTGGCACCTGGGCTGTCCCAGATTCTGGCTCCCACCTTGGAGCACACCCCATCTCTCCTTTTCTCTGCTAGTTTACGTTTAGTGATGTGCTGTTGCTGTCACCTGTATTAATGAAGCTGAACACAAAAAAAAGTGCAAAATGCTTTGTGCTACAATCAAATGCATTTCAGTGCACAGAATAGGATTTCTTCATCCACTATAATAAAAATACCTAAAAAATACATACAATATTCTAGTATTTTGCAATCATAAACATTTTGAAATAAACTAAACAAACACAAACATGATATTCTACAT
Organism: Camarhynchus parvulus; assembly: GCF_901933205.1. Classification (NCBI taxonomy): domain Eukaryota; kingdom Metazoa; phylum Chordata; class Aves; order Passeriformes; family Thraupidae; genus Camarhynchus; species Camarhynchus parvulus. Next base: position 101,989,794 of record NC_044571.1, read on the forward strand.
TCTTTTTAGTTAATATTGTTCTTTGAAATGCTCTGTGTTTTCTCATTGAATTTATTGAAAAAAATTATTTCTTTTCCAGAAAAATGTATACTTCTAAAAGGCTGTGCATTGCACCTTACTCAACTAAACCCAATTTTAATGCCCACAGTAGATGCATCACATTGTTAAGCGGATTTTTTGTCATTTGAACTGAACGCATTGCAGTGGAGAGCAGTGATTTTGTGAGGTAGCAAGAACAGCTAAAAGATCAGTAAAAGCAGTCAGAGAAAATTATACACATTGCAGAGTGGTATCAACTAAGGACTATGTGGATTCTCTTCATTACAAAACAGTGTTGTTAGAGGGGACTTAATTCTGAATAGTTTTATTTGTTGACATTTGCAAGAGAATGAGTAGGTTGCAAGGTTTTTTCTCCCTCACCTAAAACTATAGCCTTTTGGAAACAAATAATGTCAAATTTGTCTTATTTAAATGGTTCTACTATCTCTGTTTTAATTGAAAACATTATTTATGGAAATAACCCAATGTTCCCTAAATTCTGTTTTAAAAGACTGCTTGTTCACTAGTTCAAGATGGCGCTTTTCTTGTAACACTTCTGAAAAACAGATTTAGTAACTCTTTTAATTTGCTATTTCTATGTTCTCTCTTCCATATGGTCTCATGGATCCATTGCTTTTCTCCTGCTCAGAACTCCCATGCATTTCACTTCTGATCTCAGGCTCAAAAACATTTTTAAATACCCAGAACTATGCTGTCCCTACAGTGTGTCTTCCTCTACAGATAGCAAATAACCGTATATCATTTTTATCTCTGAATAAATCAGATTTATACTCTGCATTCTGGAATTTACATTCAAAACAGGGAGAGTTATTTTTGGTGAGCTGGAAAAAAATGGAAGCGCTCTGGAGGGATCCAGTTTACATTAGCCACTGAACTATTTTGGAAATACTCCGGATTTAAGGAAGCTCTAAGATACTGAAATGAATCTTCACCTCCATTGCTTGTGTTCTCTCAAGAAAAGCAGCAAAAAAATCCCTCAGTCAAGAGCACACATCTTCACTGAACAGAATAGAAAGTGCTATGAATAAAAAAATATTCGTGACAGAGAGGGACTTGAAGCCTAAAGCATGGAAAGAATATTTGATCTCTACATTTTATAACACAAAAGCAAGGACGGAAATCCTACCCTACTGATAGCAATGTCAAAACTCCCATTTTCCTTTAATAGCCAGGTTTTTACATGAAAGGCTTTTAAGGAGGAAAAATGTATGTGTTTATCTTCTCTTTTGGGGGCACTGGAACAATACTGCCAGTAATTTCCCAGCAACATTTTTAACTTAAGTCCTTGCTGCAAGGTTAACATTTGAATCCAAGAAGGCAGGGGTTTGTTCAGTTTGCATTTGAATTTGTCTATTTTGCATTTTGTCTTTTAAAGACAGATCTGCATTCTGCAGAGCTTTACATATACTTAGCATTTTGAGGTAAAAACTGTGGTTCTGACTCATTTCTGACAACAGAGTGGTCCAACTCCCCCTTCAGCATCAAGCTCTTCTGGGGTCCTTGCCTTCAGCTTCATTCCATGCCTTCTGCATTCATGGAGGAAGCTGGTGAGCATTTCAATGAGTCATTTTCTGTTTAAGGAACAGGAAAGATGCTGAAGCAGCTCTTGAAATATTTTTCCTTCCTAAGCTCCTGCAGCTCCATGGTGGGTGTTATCTGTTGCTATCACAGATGCACAAGAACATGAATGTCAAGGTGCTGGGAGCAGGACACCTGTAGAAAAAAACATACTTGATCAAAAAAGTTATCTCAGTTATACAGCCACATTGGACTATGAAGCCATTTTCTCCAATCTCTTTTCTTGTTAGTACATGAACTAAAGAATAAAGCCAAGACATTTATTAGCATGTGTGCTAACATGCTAATAACATTCTCTGAACAGAGAGACACATAATTCTCTCTCCCAGGACTTTCCTGGGGAAGGCAGTAAGAAGCTCAGAGAAGGAGAAAACAATTCTTATCTCTATTTGCTGCTTCTGTTGTTTGGCACACGTAGAATGCGTTACGGAGATTGTTTACCAAAAGTGATTTGGTTATTGGACACCAGTGAAGGTTGTTTTGTTTCCTTAGCCAATTGGTCCAAAGCTGTGTCCTGCCTCCAGACAGTCACAGGTTTTTCTTTAGTATTCTTTACTATAGTATCTCTTTAGTAAGTAATTTAGTACAGAATTAGTGTAATATAATATAGCTTAATAAAGCAATTGTTCAGCCTCCTGAATCATGGAGTCAGAGCACATTATTCCCTACGTTGGGGTTGCCTGTTTCTACTATAAGCATGCTGTCATTTTACACTCTATATTCTTAAATCCCTTAGAATTGAAATATTATAAGAACAGTAATATAACTGCAATGGAATTCTGTCCTGTGAAAGAGACATCAGGCAGCTGCTGTTAAAAAGCAATGGCTTCACTCAATGAGGCACACCAGCACACATTGAGTGGGATGCATGAGAACTGGCATCCTCTATAAACAACATTTCTCCCTTTATGTTTCAGAAGAATTTTCTCCAAGTCTACAACATGCACAGAGACTGTTTTCACCCCTTTATCATGTGGTTTTATTTCTCGTTATGTTCTCTATGTAGAACTTAATCTTCTATACCTCATGCATTGTCTTCTTAATACCTTTCTTTGAATGATGTAAGAATCTGACAGCTTTCTTTCTAAATGTTTGTTTATGTGCTTGGCTGAACCTTGTCATCTCCTTACTAGCCAGTAGACATATTCTTTTGTTGTTCATTTTACGAACAGAGATGACAAACATAATTTTAAATTGCTGCGCTATTCATTGTATCTTGAGAAGTACAAAATTAAGACTTGAGCATAAAAGAAAAGCTTAACAAAAGAATAAACAATCCATATTTTTGCAATTTTTGCTATAATTATTCAAATGATTTCACTTGGTCTTTTAATTGAATTAATTCAGAGTTGTTATTTTCCTTTCACAGAGAACAAATTCCATGGTTATTTACTAATGCAATACACTATAAACACACAAAGGGGAAAATGCCATTGAAATAGCACTGTGTACTACTTTATGAGTAAAATAGGTCTGAATTAGACACCTTTGAAAGTTCTGTTGTTAACACTTGCGTATCATAATTTCCCCAGAAAGCAACTGAGAAGTTAACATAAAAATGTTCAAATTTATTGAAATGGACAACACAAAACCAAACCTAAGTAAAGGAGACACCTGAAACTGATAGCAAATTGCTCTTTTCTGTGAAGTCAATAAGCTGCTCTGATAATACTCTTTCCCAGTGTGCTGGTATATGTTGACTATTGTTCTAAATTTTCTTCATATTAAGCAAAACTCCAGAAAAACAAGAGTAGAAGTTTGCTTCAACAGCCTGTAGTTGCACCCTGAAGACAAGGTTAAATAGAATAACACTCCCATTTTAAACTTTCAGGAATAACCTGTTGTAGTGGTTTTGGTTCACAAATTTAAGATTTCTCTAATCTGAGATTTTCTCAACCAATGTGTTGATGAGTGTGGTGGGTTTTCAGAGCTGGCCAATCACTCATGTACTCACTTCCTGCTGTGAGGTAGGAAGATAGGATTAGGAGAAAGGCAAAGCAAGCTCAAAACTTTAAAAGCATAAAAAGAAAATTTTATTAACAGTAACTAAAAGGAAAAAATTAATAGGAATCAAAACAAAGCTTCCAGAACACTTCTCCTTGCCCTACAATTTTTTATTTACTGACAATGTAAAGAATGAAAACCTAAAATTTCTAGTCAGTTTTCTACTTCTAAAATAGTCTTTCTTCAGTTCACTTAGGGAGAGAAGTCCCTCTTGTTAATGTTATGAAAATTTCTTCACAAGAGGAAAAAAAAAAGTTCTCTCATGGTTTTCAATTTTTATGACTAGTAGCCCCCCAGGGTAATTATAAAGTCCTTCTCATTTTCTGTAAGCTTTCTCACAGCTTGTCTATGGGCTATGTTGACTTATGGGGTATTGTTTTAAAGATGAGCTGTTCAAAGGTAAAAGTTCTCATTACTTATTTTTAAAATTATCTTCATCTTTTAGAACAGAGATTGTTTTCTTCTGGGGGCACAGGACTGTTCTTTTCTCATTCTCTGTTTAACACAGACCACAGGTACTTTAACATCTGCTTACTTGGAGGCATGGAGGCCTTTGCTTGATATCAATTTGAACACTTCATCTCTCCACCGTTTCCTGCACTATAGGGAAAAAGAATCTTTTTTCTCCATAGCTTACAAGAGGATTTCAGCTCCAGGATCAAGGCATCTCCTCATCCTTCTTATCTGAGACTTCCTTCACTGACGTTAGCGTCTTCACATTGTTCCTTTACACACTTGCATCTTGTCCCTTTCTCTCACTCAAGGGAGGATTGAAGCCCTGAAAGAGTTAATATCTCACCCAGGGCCTGCAGATGGTCACTCAGTGCCAGAGGTGGGAACTGCAGCTGGGGCTGTGTCAGGATCGGCCTCATGGCCGGTCTTTGGTTTTCTCTGCATTCAATTCCAGCCGCAGGGCCACTCTGCACAGGCTGCAGGGCTGCTCCTGCTCTCGGCTGCTTGATATCCCTGTGGTGGCCGCAATGGGGCAAGGGGATCTGGTAGCAAGATCTTCACAGCCATGGCCCAGCCTGCTCCAGCCAGGCCTCCACAGCCTCTCCCGCCTTCCTGCCCGGCAGCTGCTGGGGCCTGGCCCGGGCAGGACAGGGGCTTGGTGAGCCCCGGATCCCCAGAGAGGGGCCCGGCCCCACAGCAGAGCCTGCCTGGCCCGGCCTGGCTGAGCCAGGGGCTGGCAGGCCCTGTAACCTGTCCCGGTAACCTGTCCCCAGGCTGGAAGGCAATGAGGAAGTTCTCGGATTTCTTTCATCTTTAACATGTGTTTTTCACAAAGGCATGTCCAGCTTTCTAGGGGCTGGAAGCTTTGCATCACTTCTCTAAGTGTCTCTCATGCCAAACCATGTGAAAAACACCAATCACTTGTTTTTAAAATTTTAAAAGTTTAATAGTAATAAATGGTTATAATAATAATAATAATAATATAATTTAGAGTAATAATAATTTGGATAATTGAGATTAGGACAATAGGAGACAATAGAAAAAAGAGTTATGGATGGTCTAGATACCTTTTTCTGGGCAAAATAAGCCTGAAAAAGGACACCTGTTAACAGAGGATTAACCCTTAAAAACAGTAACCTCTTGGATATTCATGTGCTTCATACATGATGCATAAATTCCATTCAAACAAAGGATTCTGTCTGGTCAGTGTCAACTTCCTATTAATCCTAATGGTGTCTTCATGAATGAGCGAGGCAGGAAAAAGTTCGTTTCTTCTGATAATGGGGGAATAAAGTCTCTTTCTCTGAAAGATTTAGGTATCCTCTGGCTGCTGTCTCAGTGTGAGTTCTTTCTTTAAAAAAAAGTATCTTACATAGCACAGTTTCTATTTTAACATTTTGTTATAACCTAAAACTATTTAACACATTACTTAAGAAAATTAATACAGCATAACTTTCTATCATAATACATATAATATTTATTTTAATATTTGTGAAAAGCCAATCATAAAATATGCATTTTTCACAACACCTGTTTTCTTGTGGAAAGCTTGTGTCAGGAGGGTCAGTCTGCACTGTGCATCTACACAGAATACTTTTTAGAGAAGAAAGCCAAAAGCTGATATTTATATGTTTTATTTTTAGATCCTGAGAACTTACTTGTAAAATCACATAAAACATGTGGTAAATGTGTCACTAAGGACGTAATTCAGGGAAAGGAAACACTAAGTCAAATCCATTTCACTACAAATAAACTACCAAAATAGACCACTCTCACAGTCATATTTTCTGGAAAAATCCCTTTGCCCAGGATTTTGCTCCTGGGAAGCTGAGAAGCATCAGAGAAAAAGGAAAACAATAATTATCTGATTCGCTTCTCCTGTGCTTTGCTGCTTTGGAATATGTTTGGAGATTGTTTATCCGACAAGTAGTTGTTTCATTGGTTTCATGTGAATTGTTTTCACTTATTGACTAACCAGGGTCAAGCTGTGTCGAGACTCTGGAAAGAGTCACAAGTTTTCATTATTATCTTTTTAGCCTTCTGTAAGTATCCTTTCTGTATTCTTTAGTATAGTTTAGTGTAGTATTCTTTAATATAATATAGTATCTTAAAATAATAAATTAGCCATCTAAGAACATGGAGTCAGATTCATCATTCCTTCTTGCCACGGGGCACTCCGCAAATACAATAGGCCACTATTTTGGATTTATGTACAAATGAAAAGTGACAGAGAGAGGGACATTCCTGCATGGAGATGAGATGCACCCCTTAGTGTATCAGTGATTCTGCCCTCCTGCCCATCCACATTTTTTGTCCTTTTCTGTGAAAAGCAAGGGGATAGAATGATTTGAAAAATCCCCATACTTAGCTGGCTTTTCTCCCATGGTTAGTAGAATATGTTTGGGAACTTGGAGGCTTTGAACAGCTCTAAGATGCCCTTTTTCCCCCTGGTTATGAGCAACCTGAGACAAGTCAATGCATCAATCCTGAATTGTGATTGTGGATACAACAGTTAAGATCCCTGTGCCTCAACCAACTTGAATATAAAAGCAAATGTCCATATGTATTTCATATTTACATGAAAGAGATGAAATATATGAAATGCATATATATTGAAAATATATTAATTTATATTAAATTGATATTAAATATATTCATATTAATATCTTTCATATGTATAGGCAAATATTTGGTTCTCAGGAGATGTGTGTATTGGAGCGCAAACATTCACCTCTGTGAAATGTTACCACTTAGGGCAATTTCATTTAGTTTATCTCTGCACAGGTAAAGCATTGGTAATAATATTCATGATAATTAGCCTTATCTTCCTTGAATATTGCTGTTGCTCTGTAGGGAAAAACATTCTTAAAAGCTGAAATTCAAAGGCTTCCTTTCTGGTTTTCATTATCTTTTTAATTAACCATTATTTAAGTGCCTAAATATTTTATTAGGAAAAGATGAAAATTAAAAAAATCCATAATTTATTTTTAAAAGTACTTCCAAATCAAAAGAGATGATCAGACATGGCTCTTTAGCTCTGAGGTTACCTCCAGGCCATCAATATGAAAGAACATCTTTCAGTGATTTTAGTCCAAATTCATCTCCCCTGAATTAGTCAGCCAAAAGACAGATAGATGGTTCCCCAAATTAGCCAGATGCCTTTAAGTAGCAAAGAAACACCCCGAGGCCAGGTACATAAGTTCCCCATTATTCCCATACAGCAGTATGTGGGATATTAGACATTCATCCTGAGTGATCCAGCTCCCTTTTATCTTTACCTGGGCAGCTAGAGAACATGAAGGTTGCGAGTTGCTCTCATGCCAGGCTCACAACATGCTCTTTTCCCGCCCATCTGTGCTTTTTTACAGCAATTCAAAACTTTGTCCCAACTATTACAGTGCTCTTTGCAAGGACAATTTTTGTTTTCTAATCAGAAGAATGGAAAAGGATTCGTCATTCAAGTGCAGACAGCAAGGAATGACATGTACTGAGCTATTTCCCAGACCTAGGAGATCATGTTCCTAAAGATTATAGTTACTCTTTTCACTCCTGATTTTGCATCGAGGCAACACTCCCAAATTTGGATAGCTCAGGAATTATAGTAATAAATGTTTATCTTGTGTGTTTGCTACATGCAAACTTTAATGAAGGGATGGTTCTCCAGAAAGGGTAAAGCTATTGGGAGGTTGCAAGATCAGCAGCACCCTGCAGGCTCCTGGGATTTGAGGCAGCAGCCACATGCTGCTCTCCATACTCCTCAGATCCACCACTTCAACCTGAGACAGGAAAGATAACAAGTCTTGTGAACTCTCTCAGCAATGTGACAGTTGATGTTATGAATCTTCCATTTATGAGGAACATATAATTCATGCCTTGGTACCATTCAACTGCTTTCAAGAATCTTGACAAATGCAGCTGTGGTAACTGACAACAACTTATCCCTAGGAAGGGTCTCAAATCCCATGACAAAGAACATCAATCTGAACATCAAATAAGAAAAACTCTATTCCAGCAAAACAGAGAAAAACGTTCAGATATGTACTGATCCAGAACTTCCTCAGGTAGGCTAATGCACACTTTGCTACTTCTGGGAAGACGTGTGTCCCTTATCTCTTTTGCCAACACAGTCTGCCTGACACAATGGCATGGATGAAATATCTGGGAATTCCAACCAGAGAAGGCCAAGTACAGCTATTGATTCACTCCACTTTGGGATGGATAAAGAACAGCTCTGAAATAAGAATGATCATTTATTTCTCCTTATCTCTGCTCATCTGGCCTCTATACAGCTGGACATCCTTCTAATGAGGTGAAAACTTAACCCCCAATATTTCTGTCCAAACTTGTTCCTCTTTGCCTGTCATCAACTGCATGCTCTGTCTAAACCAGATCTCTATATTAATTTATTAGAAGAAAATTATTTTAGCTTTTTTTCTTTACTTCACGCACATAAATTTTGAAAATTTTCTAAACCACATCAACTCTTCAAACCATTGGTATAAAATCACTGCTTAAAGAAATCTTTGAGAAAAGATTCTTTCCTTAAGATTTTGCTGATTTTTTCTATCACTCCCCAATTTACAACCTGAACCCAGTTAATCTGAAAAGCTTACTTCTTAGTAGAAAAAATATAAAACCTGTGGAAATTTAGGTTCTGAACCTTCTGTATGTCTATGGAGAGACTGATATGTGGGATGGTTCTTCCAATGGCTCCAAGAAGTATACATCTGACTTCAAGTCCTGTAGCCACCTTATATAATAGGGGTGGTTGGGGTGGAATGCTTTGTATGGAGTTTTTAAAAATTCTAACAAATTTTTGTGTGAACTGAAAGAAAACAAGAACTTTGCAAGAGAACAGCAGTGTTTAAGCCCAGAAAGTACAACTAAAATGTGTCTAACCTTTCAAAAGGTCTCTTGGGGGTAGAACACAAGTAATAATGACCTTCAAAATGGATGTAGAAAGACTTGTCTTTCTGGAAAAACTTTGTGGAAACTGCCTAGTTAAAAAAAACCAAACAAACCCCCCCCAAAAAAAAAAATACCCAAACAAACAAAAGAGAACCAAAGGCAAAAAAAAACCCAAACCAAACCAAAAAAACTCAAACAAAACAAAACAAAAACCCAAACCAACCAAAAAACAAAAACCCACAAAACCAAAATGAACCAAACACAAAAGAAACAACCAAAACTAATTAAATTCTTTTTTTCTGTGAAACAACTGTACTTCAAAGTGAGTATCTCCATGGGCATTCCTTATAATGATGGACATTTTCTGATTGCTGCTGGGTGTTCACTGCAAGCAATCAGAAAATGAATAGATTCTCCACTAGCTTTCACATAAAACCGTGTTAGGTAGGTTTGAAAGTATTTTTGGAATGAATAAAAACTCTCTGTATATCCACAAAGATTAGGAAAATATCAAAAAACAAAATTAGCTCAGTAGTAGGTTAATGAGCTACAACAAATGTGATGAGTATTTACTTTTGCTTTCTCTGAATGTTGCTCAGTTTTGAACCAGAACTAATTTAAAATAGGTACAAAACCCAGGAAAAAGTAAATAAAGAAATACCACCATCATTTTAAAATGAGGGTTTGCGAGCCTTGAGAATTGGAAAGAGTTGTATTTCTAGAAAGATATCCTGTTTTCCTAAATTTTTACATGAATTATCCTAAAAACCTCATTTCCATCTTTCTTTACATATTTTATTTAGACTAGGTTAGGACCTGGGTAGGCCCCTTTGTAGAAGTTTTGGTCCTGCTGCTGAGGAAAAAAAAACGTTGCTGGATGATCTTGAGGAAGGGGGAACTGGATAGTCTTGACAGAAGCGGATGTGAACTAAGGAATGATGTGTCTGAGCACATCTCAGAAATCCCAAAAGATTGAGGATGCCAACCAAGCACATGCTATTTCTCCCAATATTTTAAAGTCTGGGCCTGCCAAAACTCAATACTCTCTTCATAACCACATGGCATGCCCGTGGTAGCCAGGCAAAGGACACCTGCTGCCTGAAAAAGACAGGGATTGATTTCTATCAAAAGTAATTGCCCACAGCAATATGAGTTTGTTCTGCCTTTCATGTTTTTTTTATTGTCATCAAATGGAACCAGAGAATGTCAATCTCCTGAAGGATAAAATGGGATTAAGGTACTGTTGTTCTCCATCAGCTAAAGGATTTGGGATTACAGTGAAAGTTAAATGAGTCCAAAGTCATATCATATCATGTATCATATACCTGGAAATTAATTGAGGAAAAATGACATTGAAATTCATTTAAAAATTTTAAAAAAATAAGATAAGGCCTTCTTATGATGAGATTGGTGAAACTGACAGAGAGAAAATAGAACTGTTAGAATAGAAAATAGAAAATAGAACCTGTTAGATCTGCAAATCTTGCATCACCAGTCATATTACTCTGGCCAAAATAGTATTTTTGTAGTCCTGAATTCTGAACAGCAAAATATCATCATCACAATGCCTGACTAGGCCGACTATATAAAAATAAAATAAAATTTCAGGCTAAATTATAGCAATACAAATTAAAATGTATTGTCCTCTTTCATAGCTGAAGGCAATAAAGCATCACTTTAAGTGGCATTTATGAGAAAAAACAGTTAGGTACTGTAATTTCAAATGAATAGGAGCAAGAAGAATTACTGCAAGTCATTCTAATCTCCATTTTATAAAATAAAAGTGTGGCATTAATTCTTATATTTTTATTTACTGATGATTTTAAAACCGCAGAACCAGTGTACCCATGTTTCTGTCACAGTAAAAAAACATCAATATTGTTATAGCTTCTCTGAGTGACATGCTTAGAATGGAGCATGTGTTAATAAGCTTTTTATTAAGCATATGCTAATCAGCATTTGCTTATTGAATGGAACTCCATCAATCTTGCAGCCATTTTCTCTGTGAAAAAATATTCTTTAGGACATGGCTGGGAGAGGAATTTGGAAAAGACAGTCTGCAGATCTTTAAAAACCTGTTATTACCCCATTATATTTTTAAGAGTATTTTTTCTAGGTTTTTTTTTTCTTTTCTCTACACATATGAAGCAGTATTTGCAGAAAACCAAATGATGCAAGACAAACTACTTTCCAGTTTTATGGTGCATTGCTCCTCTCCAGATTTTCTGCCCACAGTGTTTCCTATTAAAAACCTCCATCTCTAGAGGAAAATGTAGAAGGCAAAATGCTCATTAAAATTTTGCTGCCTGCTCTATCAAGTAGAGTAATTTAATTGCATCAAGTGACTATCTAACTGATGCACTAAAATTATAAAGCTCTAGTAGACCCTCCATTTTACAAACATCTATGTTGTTAATCACACACCCTTAATAAGATGGACCCTGTATGTCTTTGCAAGATTTTTACACTTTTTGCCATTTTGGATTACATGACATTGCGCCAAAGTTTGGACATTGTTCAACTTTTCAGAATTCGAATAATTTTTTGTTGTTGCGTTGCTTTGCCACTAGGAGTCCACCGTTTTCTTTTATTACTTAACAGGATTTAATATCAAAGAAATATTCAATAAATTCTCTTTTCTGATGGAACTGAAATGAACAGAAAAGATACATTTGCTGTGTGACAGTGAATATTGTGACATTTCTTATGTGTACAATATTCAGCATGAAATCAAGTACTGCCCTCTGCCCTTTTAACTGTTGGTTCACGACCTGCTGCAGGTCTTGGCTGACTTTTAATTTTACACCAATACTCATCACTGCGTGATGAGGGTCTATAACCTGTTTGCTCTAGCAGACTAATCTCCAGTGCTGAAGGTGTAGCTGACTCCCACTCTTTCGAACACTAGGTGCCTGAATCCCACCTTACTGACAGTGTAATGGTAAAGCTAGGAACCCATAGAACATTTTCTACATAAAAGAGATGTCAATCCCAAAGTTCTAGTCAGTGAATGACAGCATCACTCTTATGGTTAAAATTCAAGCTAGGTCTTAAAATATGCACTTTGTTGGTAGTTATGATCAAATCTAAGTAGTACTAGAATTACCATAACAAGCCTCAGAAATTTAAAAACACTGAGATGAGGAAAACATACAGAGTAAAATCTGCTTTGTACCAATATTTAATCAAAATCAATATGTCCATATCAATTTTTACCAGTGCAGATTTAACCCTCTGTTAACATTGAGATGCTACAGCTTAACCAGTGCCAAGTAGGACCCTGCCTTTCAGACTTCTAAGGAAATAATATCTATTCAGGTTGTACCATCATATGAATGGACCTCTGTAAACATTGACACATAATTAATTGCAAGTGATGATTTTTGCCTTCTAACAGTCTTCTATAAAGCCAAGAAAAATAACGTCAGTCAGTGAAGTGCAACTTTTCTTTCATTTTCAAACCAAAGCCATTGTTTGTAAAACAAAATTTGCATGCATCACAGCAGTGGAGAGGAGTGTTTTTGAAAGGGTGAATTTTATCTGCTGGGAAAATATTTTTCTATGGAAAGCATTTTCCAGGTGATTTACAGTGCTTTTTCTTCAGAGCAGAACAAAATAAAAATGCTGAAGAGCTCATTATATTTCCAAAGTAGACTTCTTGAAGATGGGAGAAGTAGGGAGAAGAAATAAAATGTGATTCTCTAAAAAAATTACAGGGAGATGTAAAAAAATTTAGAGTAAAATTCTCAGTAGCAATAACAAACTATACTCTCATCTCCAGCATAAGATTTGAGAGCAGGAGGAAGAAGGGTAATTATTGTGCCCAGCTACCAAGAAGGCTGTCATGGTCTAAAATATTCAGATCTCATAGAAGTACTTAGTTCTTAGTCACTCCTCATCACAAAACATCTGTTATTAATGATTCTGCCTCATGATTTAGAAGTCAAATGGTTAGTAGAAGATTTAAGTACAGCCACTTGGATCTGGCTGACTAAATTTGAAAATTACTTCTGAAATTATGCATGTTTATTCTGAGACCATTCTTGTTATAACTCACTAATATACACAGTTGTCTTTTCTTCAGAAAATCTGAGTGATGTGTAAAGAGTTGTGCAGAAGGAGGAAAACCCTTTTTCCTTAAGGTTTTAATTTAAAGGAGTAGTAGAATTCTTGTTCCTAAAAAACCAAATTTTGAGTATTTGAAAATGCACAGTGTAAAGGATGGCCAGTGCCATGGATGCTCCAGCAGGCTCTGATTGCTCTCAACCACCTGCTTCTTCAACCCTCCTTCTCAACCTCTCCTTCTCCCCATCTCTTTCTCCCCCCTGGGCTGCCCTGGCCTCAGGAGCACACCTGATCATTAACTTTATGCTTCTCTACAAGAAGAGGTCAAGAACTTTCTCTGGGGTTTGGCAGGGAGGGAGGTGATACTGGGAGCATAATCCCAACACAGCCATGCTAAGCACAATCATGGCCTTACACTTGCCACCACACTGCCACTTTCAGTAGTCCCTGCAGCCCCAGGAAATTCCTCTGGACTGCATGGAGCTCCCTTCAGCAGCACTCCCTTCAGAGGCATGCTGTGACTCTGCCAGCACCTTGAGAAGAGGTGAAGAGGAGGAAGGAAACCCTTAGACCACTGCATCAACTAGCTCTAGGAAAAAAGTTAATTGGTGACTTGTTGCACCCTAAATTAGCAGCCTATGAGAAGCTTCTCAGGCAGCATCCAGCACTGTGCTCATTTACCACTCCTTCTTCCTCGCCTGTCCTTTGTACTTTTCATAAAAAGTAAGAATTGGGAGAGAGAGTTTTCCTAAGGAATATTGCACAGAAAGACAGTTACAGGGTGCTCAGACTGGCCAGAGGCTGCTGGTACGCACAACCTGACAAGAACATTCTATAAAATAACCCTTAATAATTTAAAACTAACACCGTTCAGTAGGGTGGATGTGCACATATGTTTTTCTCCCCCAAAACCTGCTCTGCACAAGTGACATAGGTCACAAGGGACATTCACAGGCTGGAGAAGTGGGTCTGTGTGGACATCAAGAATTTCAACAAGGCCAAGTGCAAAGTTCTACACCTTGTAGAAGGTCAGGGCAATCCTAGACACGTCCACAGGTTGGGTGGAAAGTGATTGGGAGCACTGAGTAGGAGGACTTGGGCGGGTTGGTTGATAAAAAACTCAACATGAGCCAGCAGTGAGCACTCATAGCCCAGAAAGCCAAACAAATCTTGGGCTGCATCCAAGCCCCATGGCCAGAGGAGATTCTACCCCTCTGCTCTGGTGAGAGAACCTACATGCTGTGCTGTATCCAGGGCTGAGGTCCCAGAATTTGAAGGATGTGAAACTGCTGGAGCAATTCCAAAGGAAGACATGAAGTTGATAAGGAGATTGGAGCACCTTCCAGGGTGAAAGTTTGGACTATTCAGCCTGGAGAGGAGAAGGTTTTGTAGAGACCTCAAAGAACATTCCAGTATCTGAAGGAGCCTACAGGGAGGCTGCAGATTGACTCAGGAACTGTAGTGATAGGACAGGGAGTAATGGCTTCAGGCTGAAAGAAGGGAAATTTAGGTTAGATATTAGGAAGAAATTCTTTATTGTGCATGTGGTGAGGTACTGGAGCAGGCTGTCCAGAGAAGCTGTGGCTGCCCCATCCCTGGAAGTGTTCAAGGCCAGTTTGCATGGATGTCTAAGCAACCTAGTAGAAAGTGTCCCTGCCCATTTCAGGGGTTTGGAACTAGATGATCTTTGAGGTTCCTTCCAACCAAAAGCATTCCATGATTTTATGATTCTGTTGTCTAACTGTAGATTTTTACTCCATGGTCTCTCACCACAAGAGAGATGGAAAGCAAGATTATTTTATTATGTGCAAAATATACTGTCACAGCTATTTATCTCCACTCTGCAAGAGGAAATACCAGGGAATGAGTTTTTGTAGTGAGGAGAGATTTAAATATAAATGGCAGGGAGGGTGTCCAGTTATTTGGAAAAAAATGTGGGCTGCATGCTCAGGTGATGTAAATCACCACAGTTCTTTTCAGGTAAAATATTCACTGCTTAGATCCACCAATCTCATCCAGAGAAGGGATAAGTTTCAGAACTGGTTATTATTTATTTCAAGTAAATCAATGGTTATCAATTCATGTGTATCTAACAGAGGATTGCATAATTTATTTTAATCTCATCTGCATAATAAATCTTAATCTCTCTGTATCTGAATTTCTTTGTTGTAATGGTTTTCTTTTCTGTGGAAGCTGTAAAGTATTTGGAACAAGGATGTTTTTATAACCTGGATATGCATATACCTACACATACTTTGTCATTTGACATATTTTTAAATCAGAAACTCTGATGTGAAAAATAAAAATGTATTAGAATATATTAAAAGAGGTTCTGTCTTCCAGATGCAAGCTCAGGGTAAGAAACCTCTTCTGAATACTGAATTTATCCCAACCATGCATAACATCACTGTTTTAGGACTTGGGAATACAGAGAAAATTAAATAGGTCATCAAATGTTATTATTTTCAGCATTCACCCTGAAACTCCAAAATACATTTTCCTCAAAAGAATTTATCAAAATGGGGAAATATGAAATCAAAGAAAATAGCCTCCTGAGACTACAATATGAATTAATAATGCTCATATTGTATCAGTTGTCTGAGATGGCCTGATTTTATACCAACACTTCTTAAGACTGCTTTAACTAAGTAAACACCAGAGAAGATTAATTTACAAGACAGAATAAAATTATTCATTAAAAACATACGGTGAAGCGTTACTTATGAACTCTCCTAAAGTCAACAGTGATTATGAGCATCTGACATAAATTATGAATGCAACATCATGCTGCCAATCTGAAACTTTAGTATGTAAAAGTGCATTTAGAAATAGTTTGAGAGCATCTCTCTGTGTGAATAAACTTTATATATGAGTATGCCTTCTGGTTAGGAGCCAAAAGTCATAGGTTGGAAGAATAATTCAATTTCATTGTCTAAGAACTGATGCTACTTAGTCATCTTCCCACGATTAGGTGAAAGAGAAAACCCAGGAGAATATAGCAGCTACAGTGGGTAATAATGAATATAAATTTAAACTCAGCGAAGTGTTTAGCAGTTAAACTGCAGAACAACCATGGAGTAGAAGAACATTCTGGAGTAAAGGAACTAGTACATAAGAAGATAAAAACCTTTAGGTTGTTTCTATTTGTTTCAGGTTTTGGGGTTTTGGGGGTTTTTGCTATTGTTGGAGTTTATTTTGGTTGTTTCTTTTTTGTTGTTGTTTTTGTTTTGTTTCACTTTCACTCACACATTATTAAGAAAAGAGCAGACTATCTTGAATTAACAGAAAATCTGCACAGTGAATACTTTTACCAAAAGCACAAAATCCTGCACAACTGATCACTGCAAGCTGTTGCAGAAGACCAGAGCTCAGTGTAATAAAAAGTGCAGCAATGAGACCAGGATATTCTCTGTTCACTTCCTGTGCTATAATGAGCACCAGATATCTCTCTCAGTCAGACAAAATAATTTTTACTTTTATAAATAGTGTTTTCAGAATGGCTTTTTCACCTTTTTTTCATGAAGGACATTTGTCTTTCTGGAAAGGAAAGAGAAATGAAACTCATTCAACTGCAAATATCATATAAATATTATGTTAAGATTAGATATAGGGGGAAAAAAGTCTTTTCTGAAAGGGTTGCTGGGCACTGGAACAGTTCTTCCTGGGAAACAGTGGAATCACCATCCCTGGAAGTGTTCAAAAACAGTGTGGATAGGGACATGGTTTAGCAATGAACTTGGTGGCACAAAATTAATAGTTGGGCTTGGTCTTGGTGGCCTTTTCCAACCTAACGGATTCTATGATTAGAAAAAATGGGAAATAGGAAAAGTTTGCAGAGAGCTTCACAAATGTTACAAGACAGTCATGGCCAGGCCCAAGACAAAAAGATAGGCAAAGGTTCTAACAGGCTCCAACTTGAAGATGCTGATCTCTGCCTGCTAACCAGTTTTATTAGTCCTCCTGAAAAAAACAACAAGGGCTACCAATGACATTTACAGAAAAACATTTTCTTGGAATGCATATAATATTTTTATATTTCAAAGACACAGAAGCCACATAAAGATTATTAGTCATTAAATGGATAAAGAGAGATATGTGTAGAGTGAATAAAATTAAAAGTATGGAAAATGAAATATAATGTTAAACACAACACTGATGCTGATTAGAATAAACTATGTATAATGAATAATGAAGAAAACACATGCTGAAAATAAACATTAAGAACACAAAAATTCTAAAAAGGTAAAAGATTTGAGAAAGACTATTTGTATAACTAAAGTGTGTCTGCACAATATGATGTGAAGAAAGGATTTGATGTTCTTTTTGTTGACATTGGTTAGAAAACTGGAACAAGGTTAGTGTGTTAGGGACAGATATAGAAAATACTGAGGCTTGTGTGGCCATGAACATTTTTACAGTTCTTTTAAAGATATTCTTGGAAGCCACAGCTGTACCCAAGGAAAGGTCAGCCCAGCATGCACTTCCCCATCTGCAGCTCCCATCTGAGTGTCAGGCAGGAGTGCTGAAAGGAAACGGCCTTCCTTCCCAAGGCTTCAAGAAGTCGAAGAGCAGAGCAAGGAGAGACCTGTATGAATGCAGTTTCTGCATCTCATCACTGACTAGGTGATGTTTCTCTGGTGAGTGTGTGCTCTTGATGAGGCCCTACAGAAGAAACCATCATCTTTCTGACCACATTTTCATAACTGTCTTTAATTAAGAATTTTTCCTTTCTGTGATACCTGCCATTCTCTGGGAAGAAGTTAGATAATGTTTTGTTTCCTCTTAGATTTAAACAAGAAGACAGATGAGGTCAACAGCAATATTGAAGAATGTCATACATCTTTGCAATCTTGAATATGCTAGATTACAAAGTGGTACTTCATGCCTGTAAGCAGCTGTTTTTTTCAGTGACTACCAGGACCCTACTTAGGACATTGTTTAAAAGCTTTTTAATCAATGGGAAGCTAAAAATCATTAAATTAAAAATGGTTTTTTTGGACAAGTTACTCAAACATAATTTCAATATATGCTTAATCATGAGCCATTTTTGTTTTCAGACATCTGAGATAATAAAGTTAGCTATTGCAGAAGTTGTGAAAATTATTTTATAACTGTTTTTGGAATCATATGGTCTTTCAAAGGTACATTCATAGTCACTTACTCATCTCATCTGCCCTTTATTTTTAAAATGTACTTTATAGATGTAAGAATTGAAGCTTCAAAGTAAAATCTTTCCTATACATAACAACACATGAAAAGATAATTTATTTCCACTTTTTGTTAATTCTGGAACAATTAAAATATTGATAATAGTTGAGATATGATGACAAATGAGATGAGAGAAAAATCACTCCCACCTGAAAGTTTTGAACTTTGCTAATTTTCAGCAGACCTTATAGTATTGCTAATTAACATAATGTGATGGGTAAAGAGCAATCAGAAGTTACTAGTTGTCCATGGTGATGGCTGTAATATTCCCAGATCCTGGAATGACTGAAAACATGGGTTAAAGAGCAGTTGTAAGTGCATAAAACAGGAAGAAAGCAGAACTAAGGAATCTGAATTCAACTATGAAGATAGGTTTCAGAAATTGGGATCATCCAGCCTGGAGAACAGAAAGCTTTGGCATGACCTAATTGTGGCCTTGCAGTGGCCTCCTGAAGGGAGCCTACAGGAGAGATGGAGAGACACTGTTTACAAAGGCCTGGAGGGACAGGACAAGGGGGCATGGCTTCAAACTAAAAGAGGGTTGTTTCAGATTATATATTAGGAAACAAAATTACTGTGAGGGCAGTGGGGCATTGGCGTAGGTTGCCTAGAGAAGCAGAGGATGCTTCAACCCTGGAAGTTCAATGCCAGGTTGGATGGGACTCTAAATAACCTGATATGGTGGAAGATGTCCCTGCCCATGGCAGGGGATTGGAGTGGGGTGAACTTTAATGTCCCTTCCAAGCCAAGCCATTCCATGTTTCCATGAAAATCTAAGTTGTCAAGTCCCCACTCACCTCTCATCTAAGTCCAAAGCAATCAAATTTAACAGGCCACTGCTGAATACATCCCAGGCACTTGAATTTCTGTCTGTTTACTCTGAGCAGGAACCTGCCTGTCAATGGCCTTCAGAAAATAGTTATACAGTACAAGCTAAAAGCTCATTTTGTGTCAACTGTGTTGGAGTCAACTTCTTGTGACTGGCAAAGAGAAGCCAAGAATTTGTTGGTGGACTAAGTAAGATAATACTTTGCTGAATGCACAAGCTACTAAAAATCCAATTACAATTTCGTTAACACTCACATGCCAAATTAATCCAGGAAAGTCTCATTAATAATACTGTCACCGGTTGGCCACAAGGTTTTCGGGGTGAAGGAAGAGACGAGATGGGCTCCATGATCAGAAGGCTTGATTTATTATGTTATGATATAAACATCTATTATAACTATACTAAAAAGAAAAAGAAAAGGAGAGTTTCCAGAAGCTGCTAGCTACCTAAGAATAGAAAGTAAAGAATGATAACACACAAGCTGGCCTTGACAGACTCCGCAAGCCAGCTCTGCTGTGACTGGTCACTGAACCAAAACTTCCCCAGGAGACCAATCACAGACCCACCTGTTGCATTCCACAGCAGCAGACAATCTATTGTTTACATCTTGTTTCTGGGGCCTCAGCTTCCCAGAAGGAAAAAATACTAAAGAAAGGATTTTAGTGAAAAGGATGTCTACGACATGGCACCCTTTTAATTTTATTAAATTAAAAAGAAAAATGTTTGTAACTTTCTCTGCTGGGCTCATGCAGAGGAAAGAACAAACCTGACAGATTTGTGCCCTGTGGAATGAACAGGGAATTTCTTCACCTATAAAACATAAAATACTATGATACCACTAAAACAACCTTACAATATAAGAAAATGCAAAAACAATGCAAAACAAAGTCCAAGTCCCAACAGCTGAGTTTCAGGAAAAAGTCCATGGACTGAAGATGTTCTTCTTTGCCATATCTGAAAGTCTCTTTTGGTCCTGAAACAGACTTGCTGCAGAGAATCCATCAATAGTTATCAAACAGTTCCAAACAATTTTTTAAAAAGTTTCTAAAATGTCTTTGACACAGCCCCTTATTGAACAACATGGGCTGAAGCTAGGTTTTGGCCCTTCAATGCTTTTTGAGCTGCTGCTGCAGGTATCTCAACCCTTTTTTATTAATTTTTTTTTTTTTTTTTTTTTTTTTAAAACAGCAAGCAGCAGAGGGGCCTGAGAGAGACCCTGGGGGGCCAGGCCCCTCAGGCAAGCTCTGCATTAACACAGGCCACCACCCAGCTGCTAGTACAGTGGCAGTGACCAAACGCCTCTGCTCCCCAACACCACCGACACATGCCAGCAGTGAGGGAATAGAAGCACCCCCGAGAGTCTCCGCCTCGGGTTTAGGAACATTTGCTCCCCAAAGCAAGCGAACCATGAAGGCTTTCTGCGTCTGCAATGCAGATGCAGAAGGTGCTCTTCCCATCGTTGTCTTGACAACACCCCCCTTGGGCTGCAAACCAAAGGCAGACCCCTTGGGACACACTGTCCCCTCGCCACTGGGGCGCACGAGGGGTGTCAGAGATGACAATTTCCAAGGAAGGACCCCCAACCCCCTCAAAAACTCTGATTTTGAAAACAGGCAGCCGTGCTGCCCACGCCCCCAGCTGTCGGGTCACGCTCCCCCCACGGAAGGAAAGGCTGAAGCCCTCTTCCCTTGTCCCAGCTGCCCCCGCAGGGGCAGCCCCGGGACAGCCCGAAAAACTCGGGGTGGGAGCCACGCTGGGTGCGGGGGAGGGGGCCTCCGAAGGTGCCAGAACCTCTGGGGCGGGCAGCTCTGAAGGCGGTCCCGCGGGCTCATCGCCGCCCTCGGCATCATCCTGGACTGGAACCGGGTCGGCGGGAGGCGGCGGGGCTGTTGGGGGGTCTGGTTCAGCCGCAGAAGGTGGTGGGGCTGGCCCGGAAGGGGCCGGAGGGGGCGGCGGGGCGGTGAGTCGCTCTTCTCAGGTGCAACCTCCGACCTTGGCACTGCGGGCAAAAGCGTGACCGCTGGAGATTGTGGGGCCGGCGGGAGCCCGTCTTCCACCGGGACGGAAGCAACCGCGGTCTGCAAAAGCGGCGAAGCCGGCCCGGGAGACAGAGGAGGAGGCGGCGGGCCGGCCCGGAAGGGCCCGGGGGCGGCGGGGGCGGTGAGTCGCTCTTCTCAGGTGGAACCTCCGACCTCGGCGCTGCGGGCAAAAGCGGCGCCGCTGGAGGCTCTGGGGGTGGCGGGAGCTCGTGCCCCGCCGGGACGGAAGCAGCCGCCGCGTCTCCGTCGTCACCAAGCAACGCCGGGGCCACGGGGGCAGAGCCATGGCCGGTGCCGCAGCCGGCGCTGCCGCCGCCGGGGCCGCGCGGGGGCACCTGCCCCTGCGGCGCCGGCTGGGGCGCGGTGTACGGCACCGGCTTGAGCGGAGCCGGCAGCGCTGGCTGCCCCCGCGGCGCCGGCTGGGGCGGGGTGTACGGTACCGGCTTGAGTGACGCCGGCAGCGCTGGCTGCCCCCTCTGAGAGCGGCAGGGGGAGGGAGAAGGTGGCCCCATCTGCGCATGCGCCGAAGACGGAGGAAAAAAACCTGAAGCTCCGGGCGAAACTTCGCCCCCCACACTGGGACGGGGGGGCTGGGAAGCAGCCGTTTGTCCCCCTCCGAAGGGTCGTCCCCCGTGAGTCGGGGGGAACGGCGCCTGCCCCCTCGCTTCCGCGATCCAGGGAAAGGCAGCTGCTTTTCGTTTCAAAACCGGGAACAAAGCCATGAAGACGGGATAAACGCGAGGAACACGGGAAGTCCGACCCCAAACAGCTTGGCAGACAAATTGCATGCATTCCCATACATACGAATCCAATGCATATAGAACATTAGTAAAAAATCCAAAGAACTTTGCCCATCGAAAAAAGTCATATAAATCTTTTGTCAACAGGAGAATTCCATCCTCCTTACCCCATTTTTGCCAGAGGGAAATTTGTCTCTCCTCTGACGGAGAGATATGGACCTCTATTTCAGTGGGAAAATTCATCCACTTTTCCAGCCACCACCATCGCAGGGCAGCATCTTCAGGAAGGGAAAACCCAATAGTACCTTCTGAGAGAATCCAGCACTCTCTGGCCAGCTCCTGTTCGAGGCTGTAAGGCTCTCTGGGCATCTTCCTGGAGGCTTCAAAAGGTCCTTTTTGTGGTCAGCCTTGCTGTGAACTCTGTCCAAATCTGGATCTTCGGTTCTTCAGCTCCTGGCTAAATCCACTTCTGTGGTCACCTGTGAGATGACCATCAATGACACATATTCGGGGTTTACCCAAATGCAGCAATGCTCCTCTGGGGTCTCACCAAGTGATAAATGTCCTCAGAAACACGAGGGGTCACCAATTGTCGCCGGTTGGCCACAAGGTTTTCGGGGTGAAGGAAGAGACGAGATGGGCTCCATGATCAGAAGGCTTGATTTATTAAGTTATGATATAAACATCTATTATAACTATACTAAAAAGAAAAAGAAAAGGAGAGTTTCCAGAAGCTGCTAGCTACCTAAGAATAGAAAGTAAAGAATGATAACACACAAGCTGGCCTTGACAGACTCCTCAAGCCAGCTCTGCTGTGATTGGTCACTGAACCAAAACTTCCCCAGGAGACCAATCACAGACCCACCTGTTGCATTCCACAGCAGCAGACAATCTATTGTTTACATCTTGTTTCTGGGGCCTCAGCTTCCCAGAAGGAAAAAATCCTAAAGAAAGGATTTTAGTGAAAAGGATGTCTACGACATAATACCTTCAAAGTTGTTTCACAAAAAGTCTTGGTTACAATTACCTGTTTCCTTTTACGAGCAGTGCCTGAAAAAAGCTCCTACTGCAGGTGGCAAAGTATTGCTACACACAGCAGATTTAGGTCCACTCGTAGCTATAAAAACCTCTCGGATTTCAGCTTAGACTTCACTAAGAACGACACAATTTAAGCTCCTATGTAACTGTAACACTTTATATGGAACACTGAGGCTGCTGCTTAGTACTTCTGAAATCCTTCTGCTCTCCATTCTAGAGTAGAAGCTGTAACATTTTCAGTAGCAAACCTCTCAACAGCGTGTTGTTGTGTTCCACTGTAATCCCCAGCTTTAGCCTCACACTCTCTGAGTGCCCATACAGCATTTCTGTTATCTCTGGAATGAACCTTCTCTCACCAACATGATAGATTTCATAACTCATTTTCTGCCCCTGTGGTAGTGTACACTGGGGAGATAAGAAATATGTTCAAATTCAATTATTTGATTATGATCTGATTACACAGACATCAAAATACAAACAAGATCTAAATATAATTTTCCAGAATAATCATAATACAGTTGGATTGTTCCCACGTGCATCAACTAAAAAAAATTAAATCTGCTAAATCCACAACATTTTTGCTGTTTATTTTTAAGGTATTTCGTATTTTACAAAGAAAAATAATCCTTCTCCTACACATACTGTGCTGATAAGACTCAATTAAATTTCATTACTAGCTCTTTGATTTGCAGAGCAAATGTAACTAAGTCCAGGAAAAATACACACCTTATGAATCTTTGTGAACATTAGGAATTCTACCAGAATGGAAGTTAAAAAAAAAAATAAAAAAGAGCAGATTTTTCATCTCAGTAAACAGGGATGAATACAGCTTGCTAATACAATGTTATAAATCTCTGACTCAATATCCTGATAGAGAATGTCTGATTTTGTCCCTTACCGGCTGCTCAAGAGCCATATTATAAATCTTGCAAATATCCCTGGGTTAATTTTGGCTATGTACTTGTTCCCCCTCACTTCTAAACCATATCTGTGTAAAGCACAAGGGGAGAAGAAATAGATTATGTGTTCTCTAAAGCGTAATCTTAACTTATTCAGAAATGTCTGTGCAAAGTCAAACAGTTTTATAGATATCTTTTGTTAGCCAAAAGAGTAGTGCTGCCCATCTCACAGACCCCCAAGCAGTTAGGTGTCCTACAAGGAATAAAATTTCATCACTATGGAAGGTATGAGTTGTCTCACAGGTTGTCATGGCTTAAGCCCAGCTGGGAATTAAGCATCAAACAGCTGTTTGCTCAACCCCCCTCCCAATTAACAAAAATCCAAATCAGTGTGCTATCAACACCATACTCATTCCTAATCCAGAACACAGCACTGCAATAGCTACTGGGAAGAAATTAACCCTACCCTAGCTGAAACCGGCTATTATTTTCACATGTCTATAGATGTGTTTCTAGGAAGCAGGTATGATTTTTCCATATCTGTCTAGACTTTTCAATTTTTTTTCAGAAAACTTCTAAAAATATATTTTTGATTAGGCCACTGTTTTTGTGAATGAGTAAAAATTCAGTATTAAAATATGTCTTGAGCCTCCCACTGCTTTATTACTTGCATGCTGATCTTATGCAATGAGATGGAATGATTAACTGGCTTATCATCATATACTATTTCACAGAGGTACATGATTTATTGCTAATGCATTTTGTTATCCACATGATATCAGATACGATGCTCAATAAATTAATTCCAAACTGAAAGGCAAATTGTTAGATCCTGAGCAGTCGTTTAATCTGTAAGTGGGTATAAGTAGGATCAAGTGAGAGTTTGGGAATGACATTTTTCTATTATACATATTAAAATACACTGTGAAGATATACAAAATCGTTCATCTTTCCCAAATTTGTCTTTGTAGTTGGAAAAATGCACAAGTGAGAGAATCACTAATAGTTTAAGGAGAAGTATCTTACACCTATAATGGCAGCAACAGGAAGGGGTTACTGGTCTGCTTACTTCAGCTAAAAAGCAACTTCACAGGCACTTTGTAGACAGAGTGCCTATGATTTGTAGCTAAAACAGGGGTTGTTTCCAGGCCACTGTCATACCAAATGGAAATATTTCGCAGGGAGAGAGGATTGCCCACTCTGAGAGTTAAACTTAGCAGTGTTTCTAGCATCTTCACTCACTGACCTGGTTAAGGCTATGAAAGTTGTTTGGAAACAGAGTAAGCAGTAAAAGTCCTCCATCAGGGTCAACACCATTCATGAGAAAAACCCAATATTTGGCTCTACCAGTAACATCTGAAATGCCTGTCACTACTTTCCTTGTCAGAGCAGTAATTATTAATCCTTGTCATTAACCACACCAGTCTTAGCAATTGCCACATAAGAGACCAACTCTGGGACCCAGAACTTTGGTCCAGCTCTTGTATTGATGGAGAGTGTGATAGATGAGTAATGTGATGATTGACTCTCACAATTAACAGACAAATATCATGTATATAGGTTAAGAAAAGTTTTATAGATTTATAGTTTTATTTTACCCCCTCACATGGTTATCAAGGGATAGCCGGGTTGGGACATCTGGGAGGGCTGGCTTGTCACTGTGGTGACATCTGACCTCCAGTCAGGATTTGAGGAAGAGATTTCCACCACTGGACAGCAAAGAAAGAGTTGATGGACAGAACTTTGGAAGGGGTTAAAGGGTTAAAAAGGGAAAACCTCCATCGTGAGGGGGCTGAGCACATGGCTGGGAAAATCTTTTGCTCCCAGTGCCGTAACCTTTTTACTTTATTCAGTCTTCTGTTGTATATTTTATAAGGTTTAATAAACCTTCCTAAACTATGAAAAGTGAGTAGCTATTTCTCACAGAGAGCTATGGCCACAGGAATAAGAGATCCCAGAACTGCAAAGCACAAGATGTTTGGAACTTTCACTCTTTTGTTTTTAGAGTCATTATCTATCACTTTGTAATTCAGCATACAGGTTCATTTACTTTTGAAATGGAGTCACAAGGAGTTTGTTATATCTTGAATTCAAAAAGAGTTCCATCCAATTTAAGCAGCTCAGACTTTCAAAAACTGATACTGAGTTCCTGCTGGAAGACATGGGACTGAGTGAAAAGACAGCACCACTCTAAAATCACTTTGTCTAATTAAGACTTAGGAGGAAGTGCAAAACAAAAATTGATAGAGTGGAGTAAAAGTAAAGTAGGGTAACTGTTTTTCAAAGACCAACATATAATAATAGTGACATTTTAGTTAAAAATATTAATCTGAGCTCTCTATACTTGTTCATTTCCATACAACACTTTCATCTACAATCTCTCAGTACTCTCCCTTTGTCAGACTGAATTCAGAACAGATGACTCACATCCTGCATTAGAAACAGCCTTTATTGTAAAAGAGGCTATTTTCACTAGTGAGGGGTAAAGATTTTTATCCTTAATCTTTGTGTAAGATTGAGTCAAACAATACTTACTAGCTTTAACAATATGAATCCCACCTGAAATCACATCCTATACCAGCATGAAGTTCTGGTGATTTAATACTACACACATAGCTCATTAATATTTGGTTCAGTCTTTGTTTTGATTTGACCATCATGTACTGATGATGCAGTAATTTTAAGCTCAACACCCTGTTCCTTTTATTTATTTTTTCTTTTAAATTATTGTTCTTTAAATAAAGCACATAAAAAATATAAATTTCTAATGTGTGAATACAGCTCTGAGGACTAGGGTGAGTTAAGTGTGTTATCTGATTGCCATTTAGACTTCCTAAACTAAGTCACCGTTCCTCATAGTGGGTTTTAGACGATTGGACATTGTCTGCTACCAGGCTGAGTTCTAAACATCTCAAGGGTATGAATACCCTGTGCTTCCACTTCTCATCTCTTATGTTGCAAAATGAAGAAATATAAATTCTGTTTACAAGAAAAAAAAAAAAGCGTGAAGAAAATTTGTTTCTATTTGGGAAGGAATAGGAGGAGAAAGAGAAGCGTGTCATATCCCAGCCTAACTGGTATACAAAGAAGAGCACTCTGACAATGAGTTGAAGACCTATGTTCAGAAACCTTACCTGTGTCAAGCAGAGTTCTCCCTCAGACTCTTGTGATAAATAAACTAAAGGAAGGTGGAGGTGTGGAAGACATTTTCAGATTTATACTTGTCATTTTGAATGATGATCTAGCTATAATTATCAGTAATAACCATAGAAACTTTAAGAAGGTAAGCTAAGCTAGTTTAAGTTAATAAATAAATAAATCTTAAAAGGATTTCAATATTCCATGCTCTTCATTGCCTCTGAAATGTCAAGAAGATTCAAAAATCACTACAGAAGATTAATAAAGAATTGTGTAATCAATAAACTTAGATCCATAATTGTCACCAAACATCCTTCCACTTCTCAAAAGTAGTGTTACGTTCTGGAATGAACAATTTTTTTCTTAAAGAATATATGACATAACATAGTCCCTTTCATAGCTTAAAAAATAATTTTCTCTTTTTCCTATTGTCTATGTATTATTTTTTTCCTCTGATCAGATTGTAAGGGTAGGCCATATTTACAGCTAAATGACCAAGAAGGGAGCATATTTGTTACTTGCTTATTTGCAGTCTGATCTATAGCAAAAAAAAAAAAAAAAAGGAGAATATATAGAGGTATGAGGATGTGGCAACAGAGCCAAGTAGTCTGCAGTTTTAAAAAGACTCAGAGACAACAAGAGAGGACTTTTACCAAAGTGTTTTATAAAATAAAGAAATATTTAATAATTTTCTCATTTAAAACCATAATGACATGCTGGATGAAGTGAGTACTTTAGATGTATCCCAGGATCTACAGAAATCAGATAATTAACTTTTCTGACAATGAGGATATATTTTTATGGTGTTTAGGGGACAAAATTCTGGCTTCAACGACTACTTTTCTGTGATCCAATGCAGCCTGCCCAGAGCAATAAAACTACATGTGAACAGCAATGTAGAAATGTCCAAATGAAAAGAAGGACCAAGTCACTCATGGTGTAAGTTTATGTTGTTACCTGATGTAACAACATTAAAAAAAATTAAAAGAAAACATTTTAAAAAAACCCAACAGAAAACAACACAAAACTTTAAAAAACACCCTACGAACATACAAACAAAAAAACCCCACCAACATGTTAAATTTGGTGCTTCCAGAAATATATATTAACCAGAATAGAAGATAAAAAAATGGGAGGAAAAATTATTAAAGAGATGAGGAAACCTTTGCGAGGGAACTAGGGAAATATTTGGCTGCAGGAAGAGCTGAGGACTAGGGGAGGAACTGGAAGATGAAATCAGGCTGCCTGGTAAAATTAGGTTAAATCCACTAGCAACCATGAACAAATCAAAAGACAAAAGTTAAATTAAATGGCAGAGCAATTTAATGAAATAGCAGCAGTGAATTAAAAACAGGCCAAAATCCAAAAGGTAGCAATGGAAAAGTTAATCAAATGGCAACAGTGAGGTGAAAAGTGTCAGAGTTAATTAATGGCAGCACAACTCAGACAAATAGTCAAATGGCAAGGAAAGATTAAAAACTGGCAATGCTTATCAGCAGCAGATGACATTTGATGACACAGACTTTGTGGAGAATCTAGAAGGTGGATTTTGTACAAGTGCTGCAAGATCCTTTTGGAGGAGGTTAGGAAGGGCCTTCCCTGCAGTCCAGCACAGGTTGGACAAGGCAGATTTAGCCTGCCCTAGAGATAAGGCACAAACAGCTCTGTTGTGGGGATTTGGTGCTTATTTCCTCAGGGAACAGGAGGAGTGAGAGTTGGAACTCCCTCTCCTGGGCACTGTTTTAGCAGGAACTGTACCTGCGTGTATCTCCTGAATTTTGGCTCTAGCTAACTTGTTGCTAAAATAGCCAGACCACTCTTTAGAGGAATAAAAATAGCACCAAACAACATTGCCAATTTTGAAAAAGAAATCTGAGAAACAAGCACATACTCCTAAATTTTTCCCTATATTTTTCCTGGCTAATAATGTATAACCTTCCCAATAACCTTATGAGACCACAATTTCTATAAGTGTGATAGGTAAAAAATTTTGGAAGCCTTTCAGAAGGCTGAATGCCCTAAACCTTCTGCATCATTCCTATCAGCATGTTCCTAACTTCAGCATAAACCATTAAGCAGCTTGTGAGCAATGACTTACTTTAAAAAACACATTTGTTTTTTCTCAGACTGTTGTATTACATTTCCATTCATTGTTTTTCATGTTTTCCACCAACCTGCTTGAAACCATAAGCTGCAAAAGCAAAGCCAACAGAGCTGGTTATTACACTAACACTGGATTGCAGTCAAACAGAATATTATTGCTCATCTCATGTTTTTCCAGCTTTGTACTAGAATGTGAGACAAAACATAAGATGATGTTTTAAAAAAGGAAACTTACAGTAATATACTGGCAAAATACATTAACTTCCATGCTCTGCGACTAATTTTGGGTTTCCCACACACTAAGAATTGCAGAAAACCAAAGAGAAAAGTAAACATGGGAAAAAGGTATCTGAATTTTCTATCTAATGACATCCCACAGTGAATTTTTTACAACACTGTTAATGAAAATTGGTAGCTTCTCCTATGGGAAAACAAACCTACCAAAAAAGAAACAAGATTAGATCTAGAACAAAAAATAGAGGACAGGCAGAGGGAGCTGGGGCTGTTCAGCCTCAAGAAGAGATGAGAGTTTTCTGTCTCATCAGTGTCTGTCAGTGCCTGCAGGGAGGGGTCAGAGCAGGGACCAGGCTCTGCTCAGTGGTGCCCAGCAATGGGACAAGAAGCAAGGAGCAGAAATGGATGCATAGGAAGTTCCACCTGAACATGAGGAAGAAATTCTTCACTGCGCAGTGACCAAGAACTGGAACCAATCACACAGAGAGGGTGTAGAGCTTCCCTCACAGGAGGTAGCCCAGAACCATCTGGATGCCATCCTGTACCATGTGCTCCTGGATGACCCTGCTTCAGCAGAGAGGTGGGACCAGATGACCTACTGTGGTCCCTTCCAACCTGACCCATTCTGTGCTGGGATTCTGGGATTCTCTGATAGTGTAGAGCTAAATATAAAGATCAGCATCCTTAGTAAATTGAAGCACCATGACCACCATTTCCATCACAGATTGTGTCCTCCAGCATTTCCTACTCAAGAATGTCAATCTCATCCATAAACCCATTGGTCAATCAATACCTTGATAGGCTCACTGCAGTGGTTTTCTATTTCTCGAAAAAGAACGTACTCATCTACCACATGCAGATTAATAAAATCTGGTCTAGTTATAATGAATATTGTTGTAAAATATCCTCATTCAAGGTGACATGTTTGAAAAATATGTGATGAGAGGAGACTGGGGTGGTTGAGGGTTGGGATTGGCTTCAGAACAGCCAGTAAAGACACACCTGTAAAGAGCACACCAGAAAAACTTCAGAAAACATTAGCAAAGCTTATTAAGTCATCAGAATAGCGGAGATAAAACAGTTTAAAATATTCATCATAATCACATGCCTAATATGCCTTTTCCAGGATAGCATTCCTGCTCTGTCAGCAGGAATCTTTACATTAAATCTTGTCCAGAGATTAAGAGGAGACAGAAGGAATTGTAAAGTTACAAGTTCATAACAGATAATTATATTTGTACAACAGCACAGCTTGAGCTCCCCATCCTTAAACTTTAAAGGAAAAAAAGTCTTAAAGGGTTACAGTGTAGGCAGGCTGGAAAATTAAAGAAGGCAAAAATTATCAGCTTCATGTCATTATAAGTAACAAATCCTAGAGGTACCACAAAGACAACAAAGTATGTCAGGTATTCTAAAATGTGTCTAACATTAAAAAGAAAACCATAAAAGATTAAGATGTGGAAATATTGCTTTCTTTAGCATAAAAATATCAGCCATGTTTTTTAGTTAAAAAATAAGTCAGAACTATTCTTCTTAAGCATTTGTTTACATACAAGCAAAAAGTGACAATTTGATTAAGTAAAACACCTGTAAAAATATCTGTATAATTGAATTATCTATTATTTTCTTAAAACCAGCATGTATTTGCTGCAACACTAACTACTGCTCATTAAACAGAGACAAAATGCTTTAGATATTCCTGGGAAAAGTGTTCAAAATACTATGCTAATAAAAAGAAGACCTACACCTACAAGAGGTGAATACATCGTTTCTAGTTTTGTGCCGATAAAAATGAACCTGAAACTGATGTTTCAACATTCAGAAGCTTCAAGGAAGGGAGGAAGGAACACTTACTCACCTGGATGCAGATGCTCCAGTGGAGCAAACCATCCTAGCTACTCAATGGCATGAGAAAAATGTGTATAGCTGAGAACCTCTGGAGGTAAATACTGGGGAGGAAAAAGAAAAAGACACTGTTGAAGACACAGATTTCCATGACCTTTCAGTATATTTACATAAAGACAACACTTCAAGGCTTAGAGATGCTGTTTTTCAAAATAACTGATGTATGAAATAGTCACATATGGAGGAAAAAACCTTTACTGCTTGGCTGTGGGCTGGGATCCACCACCTCTAGTGGAAAATGGGAATGACAATATGTTCTGAGTAAAATTAACCCTTGCATATCATCCAAAGCCCTTCTGTTTATTGCAGTGTTCACAATGTTTTTTTGTCAGCTTGGGCTGACTCATAGATTACATCTGAATCTCCAGGTATTCTTTACCCATGGTCACTGCCAGAGAAATGGCTGTGGAATATGGGCGCCAAACTGGAAATGCCTTCAAGGTGAATTTTGAGGGCTCCCTTCAATAAGTAGGGAGACAGAAAAACATAAAGTTCAGCCAGGATGTACTATTTATAAAAAACAATGTAAATGTAGCGAGAAAGTTCAGAAATGATCATGGGAGCCTCTGCATGTGCAGGCCTGAGAGCAGCAGGCAGTACAGCTCGTAATGGTACCTCCATCCAGCAGGAAAGTCACAAGAAAAAACCTACAACACAAGGCTGAAAAAGGCAAAGAAGATGGATGTTTAACCTTTATTGCATTTTCTCGGTCCCAAAGTCACTATTTTTAGTGTACCAGTAAAGTCTCACCTTATCTACACACATTTACTATGAAATTGGTTGTATATGCTGATGTTCATGCGTCTAATATAAAGAGTTCAAAAGATCCACAAAAAGGGTATTTTAATTCTGTTTGCTTTATACTATTCCAAGTAATGAAAGTACTATTGTGTTGATAATACTAGATGTGATAGTAGCAGGGGGATTTTTAAAAACAATTTCTGTATTTTTTGTATGCCACATATGTCCCTGAACGATAAACTACTAAATGGTTTGGTCAAGCTCAAAGCCTGATTGACTTTAAGGGAAAATAATGAGATATATCCCGAAAGTCAAAATTAGAACCTCTTAATTAGAAGTCTAATATACTAACTACACTAAGGAGAAAATGAAATCATTCTAGGAATTTTGTCAAAGGATGAAGGGGCTCTAAACTGTGCCTGTAACTTTTAGCATTAATTACTACAATAAAGTCTTTATAGACATAGATTTTATTATTCTTGTTTGTTTCAGCTTTCAAACTCTTGAAATGAACAGTACAGTGAAACCAGTTCTCAGTAAGATGATGACACTTTAACTCCAGTCTTGAACAGTCAAACTTGCTGCATATACTCAGAAGCCTGAAATGGCAATACACATATTTCCATCTTTACCCACAACTTGGTTCCACATATGCCAATGTGAGCTGCACACAGCCTTGAAGTGATTACTTCCATTTTCTTCTCTGTAAAAATGAGATGATGTCCACTCATTTTACATGCTTGCTTAGAGAATGCAATAATGGAAAAGGCACATTTGAAATGTTGAGTTTTCAATACATTTATCCTATAAGGTATTTTTCTTATGCAAGAGGAGAAAGTCTAGAGTGCAATAGGAATATATAATAAAACTCTTATTTTCCTCATTTTTGTTACGTCTTCTGAAATTCTTCAGGAAAGAGCAAATTGCCAAAAGGAAAAGGAAAATGTATGTAACAGTACATTGAAAGAAAATGGTGGTTAGTGTCAGTTAACAAAAAATATGTAATCTCTTCATAGTTGCCTTATCTACCTAAGTTGGAACCCTTAGAACATTTTCATTTTAAAAGAATGATACACAGTACTTAATCCTATTTTTCCATCAATATTTGTTACTACTTATCTCTTTCCTCCTTTAGAGCCAACCTTCAACCGTTCAAGTACAAATTGTCAAAAACAAACATGAAGAGAGAATATGTCTACAAGAGATTGTCAGCTGAAAGTTTCTATCCTGACTTGCCACAAAGAAACTTAGAATTACTAGATTGCAGGAATTCCATCTTGCTACAGAAAAATCATGTGAGAGCAGCAGATACAGAGTATTTTGGTCAGAAAAACCTGTGTTTAGTTCTCAGCTGGCAGCCTGTAGCTGAGGTAGCTGTATCCCTCTCCACTGTCCTACTGCAGATAAATTATTGTTGCAGCAGTCATGTACCCTTAACTCTAGTTAAAAGTCTGTGTTTTTTGGTTCAATGAATATCCAGTTATACATAATAAATGAGTAGAGTTGTAGGAGAGAAGAACACAGGCACATGTGTAATAAGGAAATACTCAAGCATGCAGAATTGGCCGAAGGACTGCAGTGAGTGCCCAGACCTTCTCTGCAGCGTGCTAGAGAAGAGTGCAGCTACCAAAGGCAGACCACAGCAGCTGTAGTCTCTGAGCCCCTTTTCTACATCTCCTGGGAACAAATTCTGGGCTTTTCAAAGGAGTCTCATAGTTCTTAAAGACCTCCAAGTTCTTAAAGACCTCCAAATTCTTAAAGACCTTCAGACCTGCCTCAGTTGGGAGATCTGTGACAAAAGGCCCTGACTGCTGGCGAGCTCCAGCAGCAGTCAGGACTGCTGAGGACTCTGTGTGCACTGTAATCTTGGTGCACTCCTTGGAACAGCAACTTCCCCAGCCCACCAGAGACCTTGGCTCAGCTGAGCTCCGAAGGGAGAATGCAGCTCTACAGGTGAAGAACTGCAGGAAGTGCATGGGCATACAGCTGGAGAGAATCCAGCAAAGAGCATCTAGGATGGTAAAGGGTGTTGACCTGTCTGATATATGAAGGAGAGGCTGTGACTTTTGAGACTGATTACTCTGGAGCAGAATAGTCCTCAAGGAGAATTTTATCCATGCAAAGACAGTCAAACACTTGAATACGTTGCCCAGAGACATTGTGGAGTCTCCAAGGATGGACACAGTTCTGGGCAAGGTGTTCTGTCTGCCTCTGCTCTGAGCAGGACATTGGACCAGGTGATCTCCTGATGTGCATTCCCCCTTCATCTACTCCATGATTGCAAGGGACTCAAAAAGCTTCCAAATTTGGTGTGCTCCAAATATTTTTTTTTTTTTTTTGAGTAGAACTCCTGTCAGTATCACAGTGATTGTTTGCAGGTTTCTCTTCAGCCAAAAAAGTAGAAAATTATAAGATTTGTTATGAAAAAAAGGAGAAATCTATATGACAGCCAGCTAAATTTCCATGGAATTACAGTAATCTTCTTTGCTTGAGGTGTTGGATAAGGGTTTTTGAAAGTGCATGGCCTGCTGAGCTAGAGTTGGGCCTGAGTTTATTTCTGTGAGCATCCATCCTGTCAGTCTGAGTTAGGTCCTGGTGCAAATGACCTCTTAACACTGCCAAGATATCCTCTGTGAGAGAGGTAATTTTTTGCAGAAGGAATCCCTATAGTCAACAAGTATGAATGAAGCAGAGAGGATGCAAAGGAACAAGAGCTTTAACAGAAATACGGAGCAAAGAAAATTAACAGTATGGACACACTCTGTCGTAGAAAAGAGATTGCTGAAATGGATGCACAGAGATAGCTAAGCCACTTTCAGTTCCTGTGGGCCATAAAGGTTTACACAAACCAGTGTGATTTCAGACAGGTCAAGCTACCATGGTGAAGATTTGGAGAATGAGGCTCTTCCCATCACTTGCAGTTAACCAGATTCCTGAAAATCCCTGTGGCTACTCCCTGCAACCACCTGAATGCAGATCAGGAAGAAACACCCTTGGTGCACAAGACACTCTGCCAGAGACACCACCAAAGTACAGTTCACAGTGAGCTCTCAAACACAGATTTTGTGGCAAGAAGTAAATGATGTGACCAGTTGGAGGCCCAGAAGCAGATCATAGAACAGCTTGTGCCTTTGGGGGAAGCTGGTTACCCAAGACATCAAGAAGGTAAAGTGTTTAGGTCAGTGAAGGCATGATTGAATGTGCAAAGATGAAAAAAAGTTGCTTTTACTACTATTTTAATAGTCTATTTTAATGAATCTAAATATTACAACATGTTATGTAGCCTAATGTATCATTTTCTGTATTACATAAGTATCTCCATTACCATATTTTGAAAAATCTATTCACTTTTTTTTTTTTTTTTTTTGTTAGGTAACACAAATCACAATATAAGTCTTTTTAAGAGTTAATCTAGTCTTGGAGTAGTATATTCAAGAACTCTTTCCTATTGATACAGCATTGTTTGGCCTATGAATTCCTACACTGTGCTTTTTCACATCTCTTCAGAAGTGTTCCTTCACTCACACTGTCACATTGAAAATGCATCAGTTCCTTAGCCCTCCTCTCAGCTGCCTTCCTTCAGAGTTCATGGGTTTGCTACAGAAAATATTTCTTTCCCCTCATTTCTCTGTGGTCTTAATTTTATCTTTCTCTCCTGAAATTGATGATTTTATGACATTTAATCTATTTCATTTTATTTTCACCTTCCGTGTCTATCATTAACACAACTCTGCAGATTGCCTTATGTCTTTCTAAATAATCTCCCTTTTTATTACACAGTATTTTTGGGTTTTCGTAATCTTTTACCTTTCTTTATTTCTCCAGCTCTTTCTTTTACACCCAAACTACATTTTTTAGTTTAAAAAAATTTAAAAGAGAAAAGTCTTAATTCCAAGTTGCCTATTTCCAATGAAACTTTCCTTTTAGCCAATTGTAATGTATTTAATTCTTTACTACTTGAAAACTGCTTTTTGTCCCCCATAATAACCTGTTTACCCAAGAACAATAATCAGTTAAATATCACAATATCTAGTGTGGGTGTTGCAGAGAAATAAACTGTCAAG
Source organism: Camarhynchus parvulus (assembly GCF_901933205.1). Lineage (NCBI taxonomy): Eukaryota > Metazoa > Chordata > Aves > Passeriformes > Thraupidae > Camarhynchus > Camarhynchus parvulus. The sequence continues at coordinate 102,025,800 of NC_044571.1, forward strand.
TATGCTGATCACGTAGGTACTGAAATGCCAAGTCTTTCATAAACACTTCCAGTGAAAACTAGCACAATCTGGACTTTAAAATACAATTTAACAATACACAAGGGATTTATATTAGAAACTTGGCTTGAGCTCCAGTGGAAATGAAAAATATTTTTTTCCTTTTCAAAATATGTTACTTTTGATATAGAATTTAGAACATCACAGAACTGCATTATAAAAATAACCACTTAAGAATAAATTGGTTTTAAGAGTCTGTAAAAAAATAGTTACAAATGAACTACATAAATTTTTACAACTTTTCAATTAAAAGGAAAATAGCTTTTCACAGTTAGAATTAAAACAAGATGTAATACATATATTAACATTTGTCATTACTGATGGATATCAGCAAGACCATTTGATAAGTGGTGGGATAATTTGAACTAGAGTTCAAACAAAACTATTTAAATATAAAAAAAATAATAAAATTACTTATTTTAATTGTGCCATGAATGCAGTGAGGTTTGTATCTATGGAGAAGAGCTTACTCTTAATTCTGGAGCTTTGCTAAAACACTCACTAGAATACAGAGGTTAGCAGGAGATTATTTCCTATAGTGAAATATATTCCTATATTCCTTTCAGTGATCATTTACCTCTGCTTTTTTAAGAACAGTGATGGTGCCTATTCTATTAAACCATCTTTCTTCATATTTAATTTATAATACAGATGTGTGTGATCTGGCTTCCCCAGCAGGTATTAAGGTTCATTTCTAAAGTTTAGGTGGCAAAATATATTCTATGCTCATTGGAAATATACTGGAAACTTCATTAAGAACTTCAGGTTTAAAAGAGGATGTTTCCACCTTATATACTATTAATATCACCTCAAAAATCAATCTTAATTAATGTCAAGCTATATTCCTGAATATTTTTTTTATTCTTATGCATGTCAATTTACCCAGGTCCTTCACAGCAGACTGTGAGTCATTAAGAGGACAGCACTGAGATAATCATACCATGGTCTCAGTGTTTTTTATTAACATTTTGTCAAATACATTTTCATGCTTATCTTTACCATTTTCCCTTATCTTCGAGACTGCGAGCCATTCTTTGCTCTTATTATTTGTAAATCACACTCAGATTGTTATTCAGCCTTTGACATTTTTGAAATATGGAATTAGATAACTATCACACTCTTTCAGATGTGTCTGTATTTCCCTTCTGAAATTTCTGTATCATGGTTGCATTAACAATGTGATTAAGTAACATGTCAACACGTTGGACCTTTTGCATTATTGATCATTTGTTGAGCTATGATCTGTCACCATTGCCTAGTGGGAGCTTCCAAACCACCTCTTTGATCAGCTTAATCAATTTGCTGCTGCAGGTTTACATCGCTGTGCTGGTGAAAAGCAGACAATTGCAAAGTATATAGTTTTACCCCAAATTCTCTGTTATAAATTCACATACAGACTCAAGCACATATGCATGCATATATGTATAAATATCTGCATATCCACAGCAGGAATCAAATAGGACTCTTGAAAAGTTAGCAGTACATGTACAGCAGAACAAGTATGTTCTGATTTCCCACCAATCTCCCTTTGCTAAACATGGCAGGATTGTTTTCTGCAGTGTTGCTGTGACTTTCCACCCTATTCGGGTCTATTTTGACTGTCAGTGGAAGACAATGCTCACGTACCACCATATAGAACACACATACCATTGGTCGTTGGTGCAGGCAAGATGAAGATTCCGTGCTGCTGTGAGAACAGCATATTGACATACCTATATTGCTAGTCTTAAAAAAAAAAAAAAAAAGTTAAAGTATCTCTGTAGCAATCTAATGTTGACAGAATGCGATTATCTGTTGCATGAGTTCCCTCTATTTAATCTGGTACCATAAAGTTCTCTTTAAGAGAAAAACCTGAGATATCTATCTTGAATTACTTTTTAACTCCTAGTCTTCAGTGCTTTAGCTGTTGTCCTCCTTGTAGACTTATTGCTTTGCACAGAGTTCCATCTTTTGTTTCCATTATTTGGGTTGACATGTTTAAAGCTTACAGAATGATGTAACCAGACTCAAAGATATGCCTTTGATAGAGCTTGTTAGGGTCTCTAGAACTCAGATTTGCTCAAGGCTGAAGCTTTCCCCTTGCTAAACACTTGTTCTGAACAGAGGTCATCATTATCTCCTCAAAATCAGAATAAAAATAATTTATTAAGAAGATATATTTTAAAGGGAAATGAAAATTACTTATGTGAGATTATGTAATCATACATACAGCAATGGAAATAAACTTCTATTTTCCCCTCCTAGTCCTGCATAGAGAGTGATACTTGGGTAAAGGCAGGTTAAACAGGTACTTTTCTGTATTTCTTGTTATAAAACCAGGGCTCTTCCCTGATATGAAAATATTGAAAATAGCTATCTCATTGAAATAACTCTTTGAAAAGCTACTTACAGTAGTTTTCTGATGAGATGAGCAGAATGTTTCCAGAAAAAACAAAACCAAAACCTCCTCCTGTGACATCCCCTAGAGCATCCTTGTGTGTGCCTGTGTGAGTGAACATGAGAACTCTCTCAGGTACAAATTGTTTTAGAACACACCAAAGGTTGTTGGCAAGCTGCAGTGAAGAAGGATGACCAACAAATATCTCCAGAGAGCTGGAAATTCTAAACTGCGAACAGTGCAAGGTGCCTAATATTAAGAGAGCACAAATGAAGAGTAAGATTAGCTACCTAGTGTGAGCCAGATGTCTAAGAGTAAAACTAATTGCATCAATTTTTAATTTTTTTTTAACAGATGATAAGGGACAGAGAAAATTCCTTCTTTGTACCTAAGAGGAGAACTCAAAATCCTCTGGATGTTCATGTGCATAATTTAAGGAGAGTCTGTAGACAGTGTTTATGCTACTTTTGAAAAACAGACAGTACACCTGCTGGCAGATTTTTGGTTAATTAAATTACTAAGTGATTCTTGCAATACTTTATTATCAATTATTGTCCATTTTGATCAAAAACTGCTATCAAGAACTATTAAGACTCTAGCTCTACAAAAAGACAAGACAAAAAGGAGAAAAATTAATAGCTCTGTAAAGTTCTCTTGAACCATATTTTAAATGGAACTAAAGATATGTTCTCTAAAAGTACACTACATAAGCACTCAGATCAGCAGGTACCAATTAGTGAAGAAACTCAGCAATTGTGTCTGATCTTTGGCCGAGTTCTGCTTGCCCTTGTGCTCCCTTTTATGCTCATACACCAGTGTTCACTAATTGTTCAAACTCTTCCTACTGTTCATTTACAACTTTTCCAGTTGTTGGTAGAGCAATCAAGGTATTGCACAAAGCTGTAATCTCATTTTTTGACAGAAATGTACATGAGGAGAAAAAGGCAAGTGCTTAAAAAAAAGCTTGTCATATAAGCCAGCTAAGGTTACACTTTTTCCTGTCTCTACCTTTAAATTGTGCAATGGAAGAGTTTGAGATACAGTTATCTAAATTACCTTAACTCTAAATGCTACAGTTTTCCACCTTTGAAGTGTGTGATACCCCTATTTAGTCTATAAAATAATATGTACATGTATACATGCACACAAACTCATGCATATATACATATATATGTGTGTAAGAATTCGCATGGGAATATTTCATAAGATATTCAAACATACTAATTTGCCCTGCTCTTTAGATTTGAAATAATTAGATATTTCCTGTACTGATCACTGTGAGCTGCTAATGACCTTTTAAAAGAGCAGTTGTAACCAGCAGAGTTAATCACATAGTACACTCTGGTTTTATAATATTAGGGTAAGATGTTGAACAAACCTATATACTTAATACTATGTTCCCTCAAAGCTCAAGAAGTCAGAGAAAATAAAATGTTCAGGTGAAAAAGGAAAAAGCTAGAAAAGCAGAAATGTAACTAGATGCTCACAAAGAGCATTTATGGGCTTATTGTGTGACCTCATTTAGTCTCTCAAACTAAGTTTGTTCTATGCATGCTGCATTAGCAATTCCATGTTTATTTTCCTTCTTAATTGCAAACTTTTAAAAGTTTTATCTAGTCATCTCTAGTGTTATTTAATATTTTTCATCATGTTGCTACCAAAAGGAGATTTTAAAATCCTCAGAGAGAGATCACAAGCATGATTTTTCTGTGTAAATATCTAGAATTCTTCTGTCCACTATAGACCAGTGATTCTCTGAGCACCTTCATTCCACAAAATAGGCACCTGTTAATTCTTCACACATTGTACAAAACTAATTTCAAAATTTATCATCAACCCCTCAAAAATCTGTTTCATAAAAATTTCTGGTAGCGGAATACCATTTACTCCAAATATTCTTAAAAAAATAATTTCAATAGGCTTCAGGATATTTCAGTGTCATTGACTCATAATACATATGAACACAAGTAATTAACATCACTCTATTTTCAGAATATCTGAAATAATTACTGGAAAACCAAGGAATTAAAGTTTATGCAAGAGTCCAAGGTTACCATCAGGTCTAGGTGGAGATTCATGCAGGATCTCCTTATTTCTCTTAACACTTCAATAATTTTCCTCTACTTTTAACCTTCTCAGACCCTTGCTAACCTCTTGTGTTTGATAGTTTCTGAAGTATCAAAAACCATATTCCCTTTCCAAATTCTACATTTCACATCAAAGCTGTATTCTGTATAATTTCTCCTCTGTTGTACTAACAAACCCTCTCTTTAATTTATATTATGAACTTTTTGTTCTAGAAATAGACTCAGTGTTCTGAGTGCTGTGGTGACTTGCAGTCACAGTTGCACAGATCCAGTGACAGTCTAGGACATAAGGCACAGAGGGCAGGCAGGGAGGTGCAGTAAGATGCCCTGCAGTCGCTGAGTTCAACTCTATCAGCTGAGCTATCACGGCACAGAACCAACCCTTTGGCCATGGAAAAATAAGAAACTACTCTCCCTACAGCCACACACACACACACACACAGAGAGAGCTATCTTAAGGGCATGCTACATGTATCAGCATCTCAGGAGCATTTTTACCAAAGTAATAACATTTATTAAATGGAAATTGTGTATTTTTGCAGTTCCTGTATTTATCAAAATCACTCCATTCAACTGGGATATTTCCACCTATGTTATCTAAATCAACACTTCAGATTTAAGCAGTATCTATTACAATTAAACTAAAAAAAACTCAAACAACTATTTCCAACCTACCTGACTATCCAATAAGGGATACAGAATTAATATTAGTTATACCTTTTCTACTCTTAGCCCATTATTTCAGACATTCAAAATATTTGAGACATTAATAATTCAATGAGACAATAATAATTCAATAGCAAAACAGAACTGCATAACAGTTAAAAATAAGTACACAAATGAACACTTGCATATCTCATTTGGCCTATTTATAATTTCTGCAGATTTTAAATAGCAGACAATACAGCAATTAAAGAAAAGGAGAGGATTTCTCAAAGAGGTAACATTTAGCAACAGCCCAGGCTGAAAAATCCCTGCTTTGTTTCTCCAATTGTACCAGTAATAAATCTTTTCCATAAATCCTGCATGTTTTGATTCACATTATCAGAAAATTAAAACATTGATCTCTGGTAAGAGTTTTCTCAAGGAAAATACATAATGTATATTTTATATATGTTAGCAGATTAATATTTGGTATTTTATTATTAACTGTTCTTTTTATGTGTGGTTTGCATTATGAAATTTGGTTACATGTATGTAATTATCGTGAGCATGCAGTAAAAAACTGAGTAAAGAAACAGTGGCTCTCAGTGCTTTAATACTAAAAACAAACAAACAAAAAAAATGAACAAACAAAAAATAAAGCAACCGAGTTAAATATCTTTTAATGAGGAAATCCACACTGCATCTTTGAATGAAAAACATGCACTTAAATAATGTTCAAGATGAAATGACCCACAACTTCCCTATAGGCAGGGAAGCTTACAAAGCTGAGCCTCTCTGCAGCAGCTCCACACCTCTTTGCAGCGGGGAGCCCATCACTGCAGCCAGCACTCGGATGACTTTCATGAGTTCTGGGCAGAGGGGAAGGATCACCTCCTTGGATCTGCTTGCAACACTCCTAATGCAGCTCAGGGTAGTCTTTATATCAGATCATGTTGACCATTATCTTGAAAAAATTAGTCATTAGCAACAAGCACTGTTAATGACTAATTAACACTATAAAAGCATTATGCATTTACAAGTAAAGGCTGACATATTAAAAAAAATCTATCTTAAAAACTAATATAGATCTTAAAAAATGTTTTATGCTCTTTTTTTATCGACATTACATTGAATGAATATTGATAATTTTGACAGATCAATGAATGAAGATAGATTTGAAATTGAGGATAAATATACTTTTTCAAATGTTAGAAGGCCCTTTAAGAAGAATTAAAATTTTTAATTTTTGATCTAAAACCTATATCATTTATTGGTTTTCCTTCTTAAAGCCACCTTTCACAAGGAAGATATTAAAATAGTACAGAAATTGTCTGTGTGTATTACAAACTATTCCTGGTTCCCCGAACAAAAAAAAAAAAACAAACAAACAAAAAAAACCCAAAAAAACCTAGCCTTCTATTTTCTGTTTATCTCATTACTGTGCTGATCTTTTAAACTTATTTTCCATAAAATTAAACATCTCTAAAGAAACATATTATTAAGCCCACTGTCAGGAGAATCTTTAAATGTGGACTTACCTAAAAGTCACAGATGTCCCTAAAGCTCTGTCAGTGACTTGCCTTTGTTGCCTCCCAGTGTGATCCTTCCCACTTCTGTTCCTTGGCCTCCCAAGGCACAGATTTTGTCCAGAAACTATGGAAATTAAGAGAAGGTTCTGTGTCACAAAGAGGACAGCTGAGAAATCTGAGCATGTGTCAAACAAAGCACTAATGACAAGTACAGCAAATTTGTATCAGTGTGAAGTTAATTATCTCTACTGGGACATGCGACTAATCAGCAGGACTACCTGCCCATTCAACTGCAGTTACATGGCTTTTCCAAATTAACCCATGGAACCTTTCCAGAATTTACTTGGACCTCTGTAGGAGGACCACAGAGCATCATGCCGGACTGCCAAGGTGTGCCTCAGAGTTCCTCAATGGAATGCTGTGAAAAAATCAGAAGGAAGGTCCTTCACAGCCTTTATAAATTATTACAATTTATTTTGATTTTAAGAAGAAGCTTTTCACAGCACATTTTCACTGCTGCTGTTCTGAGTTTCCTGTTCAATCAGCTTCTATTATATCTTCATTAACAAAGTATCAGATGCAGCATGCCCTGATTGGGTACTTATGCTTTAGAAATCAGATTTTCCATATTTTATAAAATGCAACTACTTCTATGCATATATCTGAGCTTCAAAAGCTAGACTGAAATTTCACTGGAACAGTTGCCTTGAAATTTGGGAAAAAATCCTCTACAGATTTCGCCTTTATAAGTCTGTGCCAAAGCTTAGATTTTATGAAGCCAAACAAATGGCTGGGCATTGGATGCTGGAATCAAAGCAAGTCCTTTGTGACCTTCAAACCTTTGAGCATAAGGTTTTGACAAAAAATTCACTGCCACAAAATACAAAGCAAAAAATGCCAGGCATGTATGCATATGCACAAAATGAAACTCTAAATAATATTAAACTCCTAGTTAGTGCTCCTGTCCTTGAAATTGAAAAAAAGAAGAATTAATTTGAGGAGTATAATTATTATATGTCAGCTACTCAACATTTCTTACATTTCTTCAACTCTGTTGTGGGTTTCTTTTTAGTTTTGGGGTTTTTTGGTAGGTGTACACTGGGGCCAGTTGTCTTTTCCTGGTTGTGCTAATTGGTGTCATTCTGCTGCTCTGTTCTAATTCTTAAATTCTTAAATATGTTTGAATTCAATCTGTTTTCTCTGTGCTGTTTCCTATCAGCTGTAACATGCAGAACCAGAAAGGCAATCATGTAAGGAGTTTAACCTATTTGTAAGTAAAACACCTAGTTTGAATTACCAGTTCCATTTTTATCTAAACTCTGTGACCTGGAGCAGCTGTTATGGCAACAACACACACCCATAGGGTTGGGTTGGTTTTTTTTTTTTTCAGAGACAGCTTATTTTAAAATAATATATGCACTGGGTGTTTTATTTGTAGTGACTGCTGTGATTTGTGACTTAATGGAGGTAACTCCAGCTGTACCAGACATATTGTGTGATTGATAGTGAATGATGGCAACTTATTACCAACAGCAGAAATGTTATCTGGCTTCATGCTACATGAAATATTTGCTTGGAGTCAGAGTCAGAGTCAGATTTTTCACTCTTACCAATTTGCATCTCTGATACTATTTATTCCACGTATGTGTTAGGAATTCACAATATTTACAGGGGATATTAAAAAAGAAAAAAGGCAATCACATAAGGGAATAATTGATAATGTGGTATTTTCAAATAATATAATATTAAGATACTTATGGACAGTTATATAATTGGCCTAATAATTTTTAAATTAAACATTTTTTACAGCATGTCAGATACATACCAGGCCACATAGAATGAACTCAGAAGGAAAATAAAGATATTTACATCAGAAAGTTCTTTGAAAGGTTTTTAAAGTCCTTTTATGTTAAGTGAAAACTACTCTTATACTTATTATCATATTCACTGCTTTTATTTGCCAGATTTTTATCAGCAGTCACATCTGTCTGAGACACTTCAGCCTTTCAGACAAATAACTTCTTCTGTTTCTCACATGCTCATAAAACGTTTATAAAATAAAACCACCACAAGTTCTATCATTTCTCATAATCTACCAAATGCTTCAACATCCTAATCCCAGCAATGTGTTGTTTACAAACAGAGGGAACTCATCTAAACTGAACCAGCTGCTAGGATCTAGATCTGTTTGTTTCATTTACTGTAAATGAGTCTTCCTTTTATAAGGTATTAGACTGCCTTCCTTTCTTTAGTGTTTACTTCCCAAAGAAAAATGAACTGGAGGCTCAGCATTTTAATATGTGAAGAGAACCTGGGGCTCTTTCTATGTAAATTTAATGAAACAAGTAGGAGTCATAAGATATTGCATTTTATTGCTTAGTTGCCTGACTGATTAATTGACCATTATTTTCCTAATGATTATTTTCCATATCTCCCATTAACAGCATAATTGCTGAACTGCCTTATGGCTTCTATTTTCCTCATCTACTGCCCTTTCACTGAAACCTATACACTTGTACCTCTCTAATGAATTTTTTGTTGCCTTCATAAACAGAAATCTTTTATTTTACTATTTCACTATTCTTTTTTTTTTCTCTCCAAACTGCTTCTGCTTTTCTCATCCTGTTTCTGCTTTGCTTTTTCTATTCAGTAGAAGTTAATTCAATGATGACTCCTTCTACACAGTTTTTAATTTCACCTACACGTTGCTTCTGTGTGGATCAACAGGCTGTCCTAAGTAAAAAAGATTTTTATTATGCTAAAAAAAGGTGTAAAAAACAGCTGTAAAAGTCCTTAGCTAACTAATATAAGTAAGCTGATATCAACTGCATAATTAATAAAAAATTAGGAAAAGGAGTATTTATGGCTCAAATTAATGCTATCATTAGTAAGACAAGAAGCTGGGAGATTCTATGCATGAGGTCACTAAAAGTTCACTCAAGCTGTGCTTTGATGGTGTTTTCTGCTCTTAGCTCCAGACATCCATGTACAGACTGGTAGAGCCAAGATCTTGTCTTAATGGGTGTAAGGCAGCCTGCTGTATTTTCTATCCCCCACAAATCCTGCCAATTTGAAATAGGCACTCAAATAAAATAAAATACCCCTATTGTGTTCTAGGAGGAGAACAGGCAGTTTCTAAATAGCTTATGCACAAGGAATTGTCTACAGATTGTCAGAAAACCCACCATGAAACAGTTAAACTGGCATCCTAGAAGAAGCAAATGCTCACTTTAAGCAAGTATTGAATCCCATGCAGATTAAACCTCAGAGTTTAATACACTTTCCACTGCTTCTCTTGTAGGTGCTATGTGTGTGACTAATTTCATCATGTTTTTCTGTGAATAGGCAGGTAGACAAACATAACTTGGTCTAACGTAAAGTCAGCTTGAGTCCGGTTCTGTGATTTTTATTTTTACTGAAGTCTTTATGCAGAAATCACTGCAAATCCGAAGTCCTGAGGATTGAAAAAGTAACAGCAAGTTACACAGCTGGGATATAACCACTCCAATTTTTTGTTTACAAAGTCTCATTACCCATAATTTTATCCCTTAGATCTCTGATTGCATAAACAGGTGTCTGACAGCCAACCTAGATGGTTTATGAAATCTTTGTACTGCCATAACTCCATGCTAAATCTCATCAGAACAAAATACCTGTTTACCAGCTTGAACTGAGCAAACATTCTAAATTTTCCTTCTGAGCATGCATGTGCTAGTTCCAGATATGGTTTTAAAGGAATAAAAAAAGAGAGCATAACTTTTATTGTCCTCACAAACCTGCCCACTATCCACAAGGGAAATTAATTCACCTGCAGAAAATACTCATTTTGTTCCACTCTGCCTACCTGAGATTGTTGAGCGAATTGACAGACATTGCTGAGAATTGCAATATGCCACTAGGAAGCTTGTTTGCAGAGAGCAGACATTTTATCCATCCAACAATGTTTTTGAATTTAAAAACACAAGCAGTTTTAGTCTGTAACAAATTGAACATTGTCCGGATCTGAAAGAGTTTTGGTTGAAAAGCCTATGCACATTTTGCCACTTAGAATAATAAAATGGAGCAGTAGTCATATATTGTGGATGCTTACATCATAGAAAGAAAAGTTTGTCAGCATCTTGACCACCATGTAGTAGACAGGCAGAAGGTTTTTGCTCCCATACTTCATAAGCTATTTCAAAATATGATTCACAAGTAAAATGTGGATGCTACAAATTGTGGCTGCATTTACACTGCCATTGCATCCTCTGTAACACTATGGAGTCAAACTCCCCACCATGCTGTGCCATCCTACTTATACTTATTGTACCCAGTCTTGTGGGAGCATCCACACATATTTAGACACTTCCCAGTGAATTTTCTGGCTGTGAGACCCCAAAGGCTGGTGCAGACTGCTAGTTACACCCCTGTTGCTTCTTATCACAACTCACCGCCCCTTCTTCTGCCTAGTGAGCTTTTTTGGGGAATAAAAATAAGACAGAGTATGTAGCCCATACATGCACTGTGCTGTCCAGGTTATCATGTCCATTAGGCTGCTCCCCCATTCTGGGGAAAGCACTGCAAGACACTCTTTCAGCGCTGCCCACGGCACACATGGGGCTGCCCTCCACTAGTGGCCACCTTGAAGCTATCGTAGAACATCTGTGGAACACTTCTGAGGTCTTTAAGATCAGGCACAGCCTCTAAGATCAGGCGTGGCACTGCCAGGCTCAGGAAACCTTGCCTGCCTGCATAAGAAACCAGGAAAAAATGCCAATGCAGCAGAACACATCCATGAGATCAATAAGGAAATCCCCAAAGAGATTGACCAGGCAAAACAGAAGAGCTGTCAGATGAGCCCATGAATCAGAAACTATTTTGAAGAAAAGCTCACATGGAGGAGGAGGAGAATGGGGTAGAGGGTAGGTGTGTGCCATGCAGCTCTCCTTTTGGACTGACGCTGTTCCAGAGACATTTTCAAAAGTCTTCAGCAAGTGACTGAGGTGGGGGAAGATCATGGTGTTCCCTGTGCTGCCTCCAAGTCCTGACCCATGGCTCCCTAGAGAAGCTTTAGCTCTTGACATTTGCTCATATGCATGGGGATGGACAAACCCCCAGCTCAGCCCATGGGGGGACATGGATGTGCAGCACCAGAGCTCCCTCTCATCTGTGCAGGGACAACATCTTGGCTGAGGGCTTGTACAGCTCTCTGAAGGCACCTGCCTTTAGCAGTAGGACATAACAATCCTTTGAGTTATCACAGAATCAAGATTGCTGAGATGGAAGGGACCCACAAGAATCAAATCCAACTCTTAAGCTGCCATCACCTCGCAGTCCATCTCCACCTCCTTTTGGCTCCCTGCTGGCTGGCATTCTTCCAGGACTCAGGGATGCAAGTGATGCACAAGGGTCACACAGAGCTATCAGGGCACATTTCAGCTGTACTTTATCTTCATGTGAACCACTTTGTCTGGAACTAGATGTCTTGTCAGGGCAGCTACAGAAGACAACAGCCTGAGCCAATACAGAGCCCTGAAGAGGCTGGATTTGACCTGTCTTTTGAGTCTCATTCTTGCACCTTTACCAACACATTTTTTATCATTATTCTAGTGGTTCTGAAACAACTTTCCAAATAGACTTAATGGTTTAATCAGAAAGTATTTGAATGGGCTCTTTGTTTTACAATTTTTTTTTCTCCAGCTCTTACTACCAGAGTGTGAAAGTGGTAATACAAACTTCCTGGGTTTTTTAAATATGCATACCAATGTTTAACATGGCTAGAAAAATGCTCTATAACAGAATAATACCACAAATAAGTTTCCTTTTATTGAGATGAACTCACTCAAAATTTCTGCCTAATTCTAAGACAATTTTTCTGCAACTGTCTCTGTGTTCTCACAACAAAGGTTTTTGGAACTGAACTACACATTATGTATGTGGCATTGACAGCTTTGCTGCTAAACTCAGGAGAGAGCCAGCTGCTGCTCACAGGAAAAATTGCTGCACAGCAGAGCCTGGATGAAGATCTGCACCTGATGTGATCTGCCATTTTTCTTATAATCGTTAAAGTTCAGATTAGACAGAGAGGTAGCCCTTAATTATTATAACAATTAAGGTGCTTTACTATTAATAATAAATATTCAGCAGGAAAGTCAGTGAAAGTATGATCACAATACACAGCAAGAATGTATCTGTCCTAGCAATGACATCTGACTCTTCTGTTTCTTTTCAAATTCTTTTTCCAGTTTGTCTGGGACAAAAATGGATAATGTAAGATGAATAATAGAGAATGAGAAAGCAGGAAGGCATATCATAAAGCTCATCAGAATCCAATAAAACCAACAGCATATGAAGAGTGCATTAGGTTAGAATTTAAAGATAAAAATGATTGCAAGGAAAGAAGAAAATTGTAATCTTCATTTGCAATTCCAGACTTGGAAAGTGGAAATTTTAAGACAATATGTTGCTGAAATACTCCAGGTGCTTTGGAGACTTTTGACAAGAAAACTTATGAATATCATAAAAGGTAGATGTCAGGTTTTACCGGTACACACTGAAGTGTCTATGATATATAAGAAAATAGAAGCCCAGGAGTCTTCTAGGACTTTGCAAAATTCTGATAAAAATCTTCGTATCGATGTGCATGGAGAAGGGCTATAAAAATGGTATGTGTTGCTGATATGCACAAATCTAACTGCAAATTCTCAAGACAGCCAGGTCTAAAAGAGAGACAGTAATTAAATCCTTGCAACAGAGATGGGACAAGATAAAGAGATTAACCACTGTCATTTCCTGACTGGTACCAACCAGATACATCCAAAATGAGCACATTCATAGGCAGAATTCAAGGAATTTTGGGAAGGGCTTGAAAACTGATGCCACCTCATCTCCATCCTCTCTGAGCAGACTGCCCACATAAGGGCAATTTTGTTCCTGATAATTTGGCAGATGTACATACCTCCAGGTATTGGTTGGTATAAGAATGAGTGTGAGACTGAAGTAATTTCTAGCAGTGAGGAACTGCAGAGAAGTCATCAAATTGTAGCTGTACATATATACTTATACATATATCTATATATGTATGTGGTATGCATAATTTAATAAACAACTTAGCATTAATTCATTCAGTTATAACTTGGAGGATGAAATTATTCATGAAAACTAAGGGCCATTCCTAGTTCTAAAGCACTGAAGAATGCCAAAGTTTATAGGCTGGGTTGATCCTATCCTGATAGGCAGTTCTAAAATGGTCAAAATTAATTTCAGCTGTTCCACAACCTCATTATATCTTTTAGTACCACACTGCATCTAAATGTAGCAAAACAATTCAAATGCATAAAGACATCTATGCAGAGCCATTCTTGATCATAGAATACCTGAAACACTTCCTTAGAGCTACCTTATGGGACAAAGGATCTGTGGGACATATCAAGAGGACATCTTAGGGTGGAAGGATATCTTAGGATCTCTAAGATGCTGCTTTAAGTATTTGCATTATTATGTATAGACAACATTCAGCTCTGAATAGGTAAATAACTGATGTCATTTGGGAGTTTGTGGAGGGGTTTGAGACATCCAGGCAGAGTAGACTGATATCTAACACATTTGTTTTGATTCTGGTCTTCATCAGTGGGGCTCCTCACAATAAAAAAGCTGATTTTCAGGTACCTGAATCCCGTTTTGTTCATCTGGATTTATACTGAGTGTACGTAGACAGAGTTAATGCACTTCTGGAAATCATAACAAGAATTTCTTTCCTTTTTTTCTTCTTTCAATGTCCATATGCTGCAAGCGGGCTGATACAAGAGGGCAAGCATTTCTGTAGGACCCACATGTTATCTGACAGTTTCTTGTATGTTAACAAAATACTAGGAAATAAGACAGCCAAAAAGGTCTCTGGCAAGCACACAAAGCCCCTACTCTCTCACCCATGCTTAAACACCTACATTTATTTACTTGCACCCTCAGACTGGCCTGTGCCTGAGCAGGGTAAGGACAGCCTGATGAAAGAGAAGTGGCAGATGCCACCCTTTGATAACTTTTGAGGTCCTGTTCATAGAAGGGTATCTTTGGGAGAGTCAGGAGTTTAGATTTTTAGATGCCAGAAAACAACCAGCTCCAGAACAGGGATAAAGCGCAGGAGGAAATACATGGATTTATCAAGGCCAAGATAGAGAACCCAGGTCTTCTGTCCATGGAAAAATATCAAGGAAACTGTGTAAAAGCATGCAAGTACATTTGCAACCTTGAAATTTATGTTTGAGAGATGCTAAGAGTTAATAGGGAATGTATACAGGTTTAATTTAAAAATTGCTGTTCCATGGGTTGTTACAATGTCTGTGAAAGTTTTTTTTCTGCCCATGCCACAGATGCTATAAAATGTCATATTTTCCTGAACTAGTATTTTCTATCATAAAACTAGTGTTTTGCACTAATATTTTTCATCAATTATATAAACATATATTTTTTAAAATAAATATTTCTTTGAAAAATGTTCAATTGCCATACCACCCATAGTTAGGAGGTACTGTGGGAAGACAACACGACTTCAGACATTTCCAGTGCCTGTATGCTCCTTTTTAAGTTCGGTCAGTTGACCACAGAATAAAATGAAGAGATGAAGCCAATTTACCGATTTACTCCCAAAGCATGAATTCCTATGGACTGGAACAGGGTGGTAAAAGAGAAACATAGTAAATATTATTTTTTACACTTCTACTCCATAAACTCCTATGTAGATGCAGAAGAGAGATTTTGAAAAGTAACCTCTGCCAAGTTCAGGACATCAGATGCCAGACTGGAAAATTGCCTGGTTGATCTGTGGCATTTGCAGGCAATGAAGGGAAAGGCCATTGCATCAAGTGAATGAGGACAGAACTATAAAGAAAATAATTTGTGGGTATTTTATTGAATTATGATATGCATGTAGACTGTGGAAATTGGATTTCTCGAAACCTGCTGTACTTGAATTTGTAACTTTAACATTCTTTCAGTATGTTTGTTGAAAAATACTGCTGCAAAATATTAATCAGAACAGAATATGATTGAAAATACTTGTTCATAAAAACAGTTTTTGATGGATTTGCAGAACAAATATATTCCACACAATAAGATTTCTCCAAAATGAAAAAGATATTTCAGGAGTAAAATCCAATATACATTCTAAGAAAATATTTACATTTGCTTTTTTCATTATTCTTTAATGTTGTCTTTTGACATATTAGCAATGGCACATAATGTGACAGGCTACAGGGTGAGATTATATTATAATGAAATGAAAAAAAATAATATAATGTACAAAATACTAGAGAAATCAACACTTTTGTTCACATTTGGATAGTCAAAGGGAGATTTTGACCCTGGTGCCTTGCTAAACATAATGGAGATGTGCCTTTAAGGAAATCTTTATGGACAGATGGCAGAGATTTTCAGTAGCCCATATATTATTCTTGTTTCCTTTCAGTGAAGAAAATAGAATGCTTAGTATTTGGAGATTTTTATCTTCAGCTGGAGGAGACAAGTCATATTAAAATAGTATAATATGTGTTCATAGTTATTCTGTTCTCTGGACAGATGTCTTTCAAAATTGATTTTTCTGCAAAACCAGTAACATCAGAGGAAAGCATTTATTCTGAATTTGAATAAATTTTTTCCCTAAATTTAGAATTTTTGTGGTTTTTATGGTGCAGAAACCACATCATAGGACTACATTTATTTTCTCTTTTGTGCAGTGCAACACGTGCCTACTTCCTCTGTATCCCTCATAGTTTGGGAAGCATATTTGTGAAGTGGTCTTGACTTCTGCAGTTTCAGATAATAAAAGAATCACATATTTCAGCTGAGAAAAAACCAGAACTGTGATGCAAGACTTCAAAATTTGAAAATTTGAACCAACTGCCTGGGTAGTCTCTTTAAAGTACAGTTCTCCTAAAAGACTGTTTAGGACATGACTGCCAGCATATTCCCAAGTAACAGCCCATGAATACTTACAAAAAGCTCTTTGATTAAATTTGGGGTTAACTAAAAAAATGAAAAACTGGTAAATAACATATCCAAATAAAGAAAAATATCTAACAGTGAAGTCTACAGGCAACATAGGCATGCAACAGACTTTGTAAATTGTTACAGCCAGTAAAATATGCAACTTGCAAATGTTTACTTGTTAAAAGTGTCACCCAACTTTAAAAGCCAATATTACAGTATAAAGAAAACAATCAAAAACTCCACAACTGTGATAACAACTGTGGAGTGATTTAATTATTTCATACATATCAAACACTTGATCTTGCAAGCTGAGTCTGAAGATATAAACAGATTAAGAGAACAATCTCATACCTACTGAAAGTTTCCCTGGGGTTCAACACCTTCCTTGGAAAGGGGCCACAGCTAAGTAGTAATAGCAGTTTATTAGGGTGATCCCATCCAGCTCCAGGAAAACTCAGAACTAAAGATCAGCCTTAGTAGCTTTATTCTTACATTAAAATTACATGAGTAAATACAGAAATAGAAGAGTATTTCTCTTGTACATCAGCATAAAAGGGATAGCATTTCCTGAGGAATAGGAAATATGCAGGTTGGTGGGGGAATCAAGATCACTTTCCTCAAAGGTATGCAAAAAGAGGAAAGAGGTTAGATTTGTTTAGCCAGACTGCAGCATGAGAAAGAGGTCTCTCTCATGTCTCTACATTGAGTTTAACATGGTTATTATGTGGAAAAGTGTACAAATTATCATTATGTGCAGCTACAAGATCAATATGGTTTGCTGCTCATCAATCTCAAAACACATCCCCTGTATCACGTCTTTGGAACATGTGTTCATTTACGGTCATGGAAAAATTATAGGTATTAGGAATTTCATCTTCACTGAATTTAATTAATATAGGCTCTGCTAAATATTTAAATTGTTAGTGGTGAAAGATTTTTCTGTTAAATGTGTTTGATTAATTTGTTTTAACTACTCATTTTTACAGGTGAGTTGTTATTATCCTGTATGAATCAATCTTTTTTCAATATGTACTTCCAATCATTAGGCAGATACAGTAAGTCACTGAGAACAGCATGGGTTTGGGGGAATTTTTTTTCATAATGGGTTATGAAAGATGGTTGAAATCAGTTTTCTTACAATTATATTTTGTCATTCATTCTTCTGTCTCCTCCATTTTCCACTTACAGATTCCTTTGGTCTGATAATGTAAAGTTTATTTGGTAACAGTTCTAAGATCAATAGTAGAGCTTGTACAAGATGACATATTTTACAATAATTCTATTAATTAACTTTTCTGATTCTTCTGGGGGAAAAAATAAATGTGAATCTGCCTTAGAGATAATGTACATTTTGTTTAATCACAGATTTTGTCAGGAAAGAGAAATGCAATGGAATTGATAGTGGGCAAACATTTCCACATAGGGAAACTGGAACTTTGGGTTACATGGAATTATGATATTCTTTATGGAGTAGAGACAAAGAATTGTATCCTGGGCTGCATCCAAAGCCTTGTGGGCAGCAGGGGAGGGAGGGGACTCTACTCTTCTACTCAACTGCAGTGCTGCATCCAGCTCTGGGTCCTCTAACACAAGAAGGATTGAACCTGTTGGAGCCAGTCGAGAGGAGGTCTCAGAAAATGATCAGAGGGATGGAACACCTCTGATGTGGAGAAAAGCTGGGAGAGTTGGGGTTGTTCAGGCTCTTCAGAAGAGAAAGCTCCAGTGAGACCTTCCACTACCTTCCTGTACTTAAAGGGGCTACAAAAGGACTGAAGGGTACTTTTTAAAAGGACCTGGAGTAGTCAGACAAGAGGGAATGGCTTCAGACTGAGGACAGGTCTGGATATGATATTTGGAAGAAATTCTTCACTGTGGGGGTGATCAGACACTGGGAGAAGTTACCTGCAGAAGCTGTGGATGTTTAATCCCTGGAAGTGTTCAAGGCCAGGTTGGATGGGGCTCTGAGTAACCTGGTCTAGTGGAAGGTGTCCCTGCCCATTGGCAGACCAATACAGACCATTCTATGGTTCCATGATCTTATGAAGGTCAGTAAAATCCTTGAGTGATTTCCTGGTTTCTAGTTAAACCAGAGAGGTCTCTGATTCCTACAGAATTCCAAATATTAAGTCAAAACACACTGTCTCAACAGCTAGCATGCCAAAACCTGAAAGAACTGAAACTTTAAATGTATTTCAGGAAATATTGTCAAAATTTTATGTTTAGAATTAATACTTATAAGCAGTAAAGTTCACTGGTTTCAGGTACCCAGATAATTCTGTTTCTGGAAAAATCAGGTTTAATATAAAAGTGAAAGCATGACAAAGATCATTGGCAATGTTCACTCTACTACTTATTAGATGATGACACTTAACAACTGCTCAGCCATCAGCTAAGTATGAATGGAAATGAATTTTATTGACTTGCAAACAAATTGCTTAGGAACACCCATTCTTCAGATCAAACACTGCTCAAGAATTATGTCTTACTGTAAAAAAGATCAAATAAAAAGTAATATACAATTATAGTGCAGGTAATATTAGTTGTATTTCATTGCACAATATTTCAAACTATTTGTAAAATAACTTGAATTATCTGGCTGGTTTATTAATCACTAATCTCAAATCTTTAGAACTAGGCAAGCTGGGACAATCACAGTGATCAAAAAGAAAGACATAGATTTAGAATACTAATACTTCAGTTTTGACATGAATTTTGATAAAAGGAAAATTGAATGGCACAAGTAAAACATACTGATATTTGAGTTACATTTAAAAAAATATCAAATCTACCTTTGTTTCCTTTTCAGTAATCTGCTCATGGATGTAGCACTAATGAAGATGACATTATATGACTTATTGAGAGATAACAAAAGGTATGACAGTTTCTCAGAATTAATGATACATGTGTATTTAAAAAGACTCGCTGATATACCAAAACTATCTGATGATGATGATTCTTCAGCTCAGAGTTCCTGACTTTTTTAACAACTGACATTATTATTTTCAACACATCAATCTTTCAACAAGATTTCTTCCCAAAGTGAAAATGGCAGTTGAATAATACTTCTCTATGATTTTTTTCTTCCAAAAGGGATCCTTGTCATCATATACACACTTAAAAGACTTATTTGTGACTGAATTTTTCTGAATGCTTAAATAGAAGTATTATTTCTGCAAATATTTCATTGTTATTTCTGAAAATATTTGATTGAAATGCCAAAAATAAAAAATTATACACCACCCACACATGAAGAAATTTATGCTTCCATTATTATTATTATTATTATTATTATTATTATTATTATTATTATTATTATTATTATTATTATTATTAATAATAATTTTTAGTAAAACAGCTTCTGAGGAATAAGATCACAAGACCTGAATTCTGATGTGACTCTGTGGTTATTTATTCTGTGCATTAGGCAAATGAAGCTGTCTGGCTGCTGCTGTGTATAGTTACGTTTAACTTCAATTAAACATAGAGATTAGAGCTTGTTTCCACAATCAGGTTGATTTGTAATTAAGTATAAAAGTGTTATATATACAGTATTTATGATACTCTGTAGGAAAAAAAATAGAAAAGGTTCTTTATAACAAGAAAACATCTATAGGCTCAGTTCAGAGTGGGGCTGATAGGAGAGGATAAGGATACATCCAGTGACATATAAATCATCTTCTACCTTTTCCTCCTGAAGTGTCTGACAAATACCATTTTAATAGGCCACATCCACAAAATATTTTTTTCCTTCCACAGCTAAACTGCTGCTAAAGTGCAGCATCAGTTTCAAATACATGTTTCTTATTAACATTGTGTTGTAATCCATAAATGTCTGATATTGCAAAACTCTAACACCACTTCCTCCATTTTAAATATGTAACCAAAACACCACTTGCAGTATGATACAAAACACAAAGCTTTACTACTATTAAATATAAAAATATTTTTAGTCCTTAGCCAACATTGTGCTCCAATATTTAACAAAAATAATGCATTAATCAGTGTAGCCATAAGCCTGCAGTAATATGAATTCTAACCATCACTGTAGATCATAGCTCTGTATCAATCTAAGTTAAATAAAACCCCAGTTCATTACTATAGCAACCTCTGAAATGGCTGAAATGCAAAATTGTAGGAAAAATGTTACAAATTTTACTACTGGGAACAGAAATTTATGAAGTTTTCTTAATATGTTTTTCTATCTCATGTTTCTTTTCAACACTTTTCATCAGCTTCTATGGCACAAAAAAAATGTGACTGAAACAATCTTCTGCTTTTGGAATTTTGGTTTGTTTTGCTTTGGGTGTTATGCCATTTTGGGGTGCATTTTGTTTTGGGGGGTTTGTTTGTTTGTTTTAATATTATTGTTTAATGTTCTTCTTATCTATTTCAGGAATAATTGTTTGTAGGGTTTTTTGCATTGAAAATTCCCAATTATTTCCCTGAATGAAAATAATAGAGAATATAACCTAGGTTTAGAAAAGTATGTGAAAACAAGAGGTCAAGAGAAAAGTAAAAAAGTAAAATTAAAAAAAAAAGTTTAAAAGTGTATGGTGAAGAGCAGGTGTGAACTGTATTCATCAAAATTCAAGGTAACACAAGGATTCCCATCAGTCAAGGATGGAATTATTTGCTTGTACTGCAGGCAATAGGCACGAGGTGTTACAGGGACAGAATTTCTCTTTTTAAGGTGCAAGAAATGTCACAAGAACTCCCTTCCCACCTTTAACTTTTAATGGAGTGGGGAGAAAAAAACAAGAGCAATAGATATCTTTTGCATTTCAGACACTTCTGTAATTCCAGTACTGCCACTCTATAATCTGGACAAGACTTGATAACTCAGCAGTTCTTCTGTAATAGTCTTTGCTTATATCTTCTCTTAGAAAACAATATAATAAACAATATCTATTACAAAAGGCAGTGAACCACTTACATTAACTGTAGCTCAAATATGCCTTCTTCAGAAAGATATTTATATCGGTGACAGCTATGAACCCCATGGGATTTTTTTCTTATTTGGGTTTTTTTCCTCGTTTTTCTCCATTTTCTTTCTTTTGCCTGTGCTATGATGTATAGAAAAGTGGAAGATAATAAAATATTAATAAAGCAAACGTACTGAGAAAAAAATTTTTTCCCCCATAATTTTCTCTTCACTAGCCTGGGGATGATACTTACAAGCAGCCAAAAACTTGTGATAAAGTCCTGCCCTTTGTGCCTAGTAGCCTAATTTAACTACACATAGGCTTATGTTTTGCAGCTTTCTGGCCCTTTGTTATTCAATGCCATACAGGAAGAAAGAGGATTTTTTATTATCTCATTACTACACTACACATGAGTTATATCTATCTATGCAACCCAACATAAGGTGCTAAAAAGGCAAACTATAAATGCCAGCTAAATGTTATTAAAATTGTAATATTTATCTATTCAATTTTTTAAGTTATAATATCCACCAGGTAACTAGAGTAACAAAGCATTTATACTCTACTGTACAAACAAATAACCCTTGATGAATGATTTACAAAGGAAAGCAACTAAGCAGAAGATCAAAAACATCATTAAAGCCTCAGGCAGATGATAACCCAAACAAAACAATATTGGTTGCAGCCCTGCGTGGTTCGCCTTTTAAAGCACCAGAGTTTGTGTGTTCAGCTTTTGAATATTCAAAATAAACTTCTTGTGGTTTTGATCTAGTGAAGAGAATTTACATTTAGAAACAAGGGACAAGAGTTCCATCTTGTCAGTGAGCATGGCAGGATGGAGCTGGGCAGGGAAGTCATACAATCCCAAAATCATTTTGGTTGGAAAACACCTCTGAGGTCATTGAGTCCAACCTTTGACCAAACACCACCTTGTCAACCAGTGGCTGAGTCACTGAGTGCAATGTCCAGTGGTGTTTTGAGTACCTCTAGGTATGGTAACATTACCACCTCCCTGGGCAGCCCACTTAGTGTTTGACAGCCCTTTCAGCAAAGAAATTCTTCTTGATGTCCAACCTGACCCTCCCATGGTGCAACTTGAGGCTGTGTCCTCTTGTTCAGTTGCTGGTTGCCTGGGAGAAAGAACCTGATCCCACCTGTCCCTATCCTGCTGTCAGGAATTATACAGAGTGAGAAGGTGCCCCTGACCCTCCTGTCCTCCAGACTGAGCCCCCTCAGCTTCCCTCAGCTGCTCCTCATTAGATGTGTTCTCCAGACCTTTCCCCAGCTCTGTTGCAATTTTATGGACATGCTCCAGTATCTCCATGACTTTCCTGAAGTGAGTAGCCCAGAATTGAACACATCCAACACTCAAAATCAGGGTGCCCCAGGCACTTGCAGGGTCCTTCCCTCAATCTCCAGCCAGAGCAGGGTGGGCAGAACCATGGCAGAGCATGCCAGCAGCCCTGGAGCTGTCAGGGAATGGGATGGAGCCAGAGGTTCCACTAAGAGATGGGGCTGGGACTGGAGGCAAGGCATTGGTGTGGTCCAGATCCTACTGGGACCAAGACTAGGCATGAGCTGATATGAACATGGGGCACGTGAGCCCTGAGCAGGGGTTCAGAGGCACTGCAGGGCAGGGCTCCCTGTGCTCTCCTGGCCCTGCCACATGCATTGATGTTACTGAGAGAAATTATTCCTGACAAATAAAACGCAGGAGTGGCAGGTCCAAAGCAAGTGTTGTTTGGGAATAGAGGCTGGACAGCAGCACACAGGTTGCAAACACACTTATTATTTTTGTCAAAAGAAAAGTTGGAAAAAAGATGAAACATAGTGATTTCCACCAAAATAAAAGTTGCTCTTAATGAGAATACAGCAATTTCAGAAAATCCTTTAGGCAACAAATCTATAGATAACACTTTCCAGTGAAAACCTTAAAATCCCCTCACAATTATTTAGATTATAGAAAGGGAAACTGATAAGTAGTTTAGGTAGGTTCAAGTAGTTTAGGTAGGTTTGAGGACAACCTAAAAGAGTTGAGTACTAATGGACATCCACTCTAGTGAAGAAGGGGAAAAATATAATGGCACCCAATGGATTTCAACATAACAAAAATCAGGGTAAGGAAAAGGGCCAACATTCAAACCCATTGAAACATATCAGGTTCCTGTACATATGACACGAGTGAAGAAAATCTCTTGAAAATATGATTAAAAACATCTGAAACCCCAAAAATTTAAACTTCTCTAAACTTTTAATATCTAAAAATATAGACTATACATAATGAATGACAGAATAGTACAAAAGGTTTTGCCTGCACCCAGTAGACATGACCTCCACAGTTTACTTCTGTATGAATAAATAATTAAAATTTCCTAAATTCAGAATAATAAAGACTTTCCACTAGGCCAGTTAAGTTATCTAAGCCCATGGATAAAAGCTCTTGTTTTTTTTTGTTTTTTTTTTGGGGGGGTTTCTATTGTTAGGAAAATATTTTAAGTATAAATCAACAAATTACACAAAAAATACCCTTTTATCTTCCTCTTCTTCCCTTCCCTAACAGCTGCAGATAGAGAGAGAGGAACAGTCACTTAATTGGTTTTCTCCTCATGGTTTTCACTCGCTATAAACTGTAGAAGAATTTATCAGTTAATATACTGCCCCAAGATTTATGAAAAAGCATAGACCTTTTCGTTCTCACTATAAGATGCATCTCTATTATGAATCTCCTTCATATTAGTCTTCACATGCATCATGCATTAATAATATAAAGATGTCTTTAAAGAGAACAGCAATAAGTATTGTAATACACATCACCATCAAAAGCCAGGTCTTTAGCAAGACATGACAGTAGATCTTGCCCCATCTCCAAAGTCTGTAAGGGATTCCTCATGTAGTGGGTCTAATGCTGGCTAAATGCCCATGCATTTACAAGAAATTATTTACTCACTTCCTGCTGTGAGATATGGATTAGGAGGAGAAGGGCAAAACAGGCTCAAAACTTTAAAGGGTATAAAAAAACTTTATTAACAGAATTAAAAGAAAAATGATAAGAAAATCAGAATAAACCTTCAGAACACTTCTAGCCCCACACCCTGCTTTCTTTCCAATTGACAACATAAAGAGACAAAACTTGGGACTTTCAGTCAGTTTATCACCTCTAAAAGAGTCTTTCTTCAGTCTGCCTAGGGAGAGGAGACTCTCTTGCCATGCCATGGAGACTTTTCCACAAGAAACAGTTCTCTCGTGGCTTCAATGTCACAGTGAATCAGCCCCCCAGTAAAGGAAAATCAGTTCACAGTGTGAAGGTCCTTCCCATGCCTTGCAGCTTTCCTAAAGCTGCTTTCATGGGCCACGTCAACTTATGGGGTATTATTTTAAGGATGAGCTGTTCCAGCACAAAAACAAAAGTTATCTTCTTTTATCTCTGAGAACAGAGGCTTTTCTTCTTCTATCCCTGGGGCAAAGTTTCTCATCTCTTATCTCTCTCTGTTCAAGCTTCTCATTGGATCACAGCTTTTCAGCATCCACACGCTCCAGCATGAGTGCATCTTTCTCATGGGCTGTGGCTGAATGCTGCATCCCCCCATGCACTTCATGAATTATAGGGAAAAAATGAAGTCTGATATATCAAAAATATATCTTCACCATAGCCTTGCAAAAGAATTTGAGCCCAAGACTGAGGCATCTGCTCAATCCCCTCCCATCTAGAATTTGACTCCTTTATTGACTTCAGTGTCCAATGTTGTTTTCTCTACGTGTCTTCACCCCTTTCCTTTTCCTGACACAGAAGAGAATTGGTGTTCGTAGGTTCATTTGTTCTCAAACTTTATCAATTGAAACAGTTTTAAAGAGTTCTGCAACATTTAAAAGCTGATCTCATCCAGGCTCTGCAATCAAGGAATTGCTGTGTTTCTCGCTGCTGATCATGTGCTCCTCACTGGCACCATGTGAGTCGTGCTGGCTGCCAGCACCACCCCTGCACCTTTGCTTCGTGCCAGGTGCCAAAAGAAAGTCCTTCTGTCCTCAGCATAGCTGGTTAAAAGCAACTAAGCAAACAAAGTCCATTGTGAATCATGCCAAGACAGCCGTGGCCATGCAGTGCTGCCACAGTTGCACCAATTTCGGCTGCAGAGTCCCAACTGTGTGGTCACTCCTGATCTGGAATGGCAGGAGCCACTCCTGGCACCGGCCGCTCTTGACCTTTGGGCTGCCCTCAGCACCGACCATGGGGCCACTCCTGGCGCCAGTCCTGGAGTAAACAAAGTTAATTTGCAGGGCATGCCAAAATAGTTGTGGCCATGCGGTGCTGCCCCATCCGTACGGCATTCCCCTGGGCACGTGGCATTGCCTGCTCTCACAGTGTTGTCCAGGTCATGCGGTGCTACCTCGGTCATGTGGCACTGCCCTGGCCACCCTGACCTCGGCTGAGCAGTCCCAGCAGCGTGGTTGCTCATGACATTGGGATAGTCCTGGTGACATGGCCTGGAGGTGGCAGAAATATCAGCCGAGCTGCGTGTGGCTGAGTCGGGCCAGGCCGAGAAGGGTCTGGATGGCCCAGGCTCACGCGGCCCTGTGTGGGTTGGCCAGTGACCTCTTCAAAAGGCAAAAGCCAGCAGAGAGATTCCCGGGGTTTGTTTGTTTTTGCATGTGTCTTCACAGAAATGTGTTCAACTCTTTTAAGTATTTACCCAGGTGTCAATCTTCAAAGCCAGGCAGCTGATTGGGTCTTCAGAACTAGGCGGCTGATTTGCCCTGTCAGGTCCTCCCAGGGTGCCACCCACTACTCCCTCCAACTGAAAACCAGACTTTGTTAAACCAGGACGTCTCAGAAATTCCTGAGGCCGCAGTAGAAAAGCTCTGACTCTATATCTGATGGCTGTCTGTGCTGATCCAATTCCTGATTTTCTGACCCGTAATGCTGATAAAGATCACAGACATGCTGTTAGTGGCAACAATAAACTGTTGAAAAGTTCATAAATATTAATAGATGTTACTTGCCTGCAAGACAGCTATTTCCTTTCAGGCTTGATTCCTGTTAGCTCAGTGGTTTTAGGAGTTGCAGCAGACTGTAACAGCCCCTCTGATCTCTAGATTGTTTTTGTAGTTGGTTGTTTTCTGTGCCTCTCAAAAATCTTGCTTCTCTCTACACTAGCCCATCCACTCTGCCTGTCATCTGGCTTCCTACTGTGAAATCTGGAAGTTATTTTTCCCTTGATGAGTACAGTTCCATCTCAGTGAGGACAACAACTCTTCCATTTATAGGATTCTCCATGATCAAATCAGCATTAAAGAGGAATATAATAAATAAATTCCATAGTGCATGACATAACAGATCAACAGATGCTTCTTCTACAATAGCCAAATAGCAAGAAAAAGATAGCTTGATTAGTAACATTCTAATCCTGGGGAGCTTCGGGCAAAATGCTCATTTCACACAGAATCATATGATGGGAAGGATGGGTCAGGTTGGAAGGAACCACAGTGGGTCATCTGGTACAACCTCCCTTCTCAGGCACAGAGCTGTGTCCAGAGGGTTCTGGAATATTCCCAGTAAGGGAGACTCCAGGCTCTCTTAGGGTAATACAGGTTGTAATTTTAATGGAAATAACTGACAGAAAATTCCAACAAATTTTTCCTTTGAACGTTTTTTCCTGAAGAGTAAACTGTTACAGGAAAAATATCTTTACTCACCCCTAGAACCCTTACTCTATGTTCCCACTCTTTGCCTCTCCCTGGATATCAAATCCACTTTTTATCAAAATGTTACATTTACTAGTGGTGCTTTTGTTCATCGCAGAAGAAAATATTTGTCAGGATTTAGAGGCAGAGGTGGGCATACAATAAAACCTGCACAGATTGACATACTTTTAGCCAGGCAGAAAATAAAATAGAATTTGGAAATTTCCCACTTACTGCTCTACTGAAATTCTTCAAAGTATTCACTAGCAATACTTAAAATAAGTATTAACAACAGCAATGATGACAAAAAAGAAATTGGAAGCTTTCAGCAGCTAGAACATTTTAAGGACTTTTGGAAAAAAAATTAAAGAACACTTGAGTTCTTTCAATTCAAGGAAACTTTTTTTAAAACCTCTCACTGACGCTTCATAATATTCAGTCAACACTGCCTAGAGACTTAATGACAGACAATGTGCTTTGCTTTAAAACAAATAGATAATAAATAAATAAATTTTTTTTAAATTATGGCAAGTATGAAATATTGCAGAAGTTAATTTATATGGTTCACAAACAGTACAGTTTGTAAAGAAAATAATGCTTGTATATTCAGGCCATTTGAAACTTACAAAATTCAAAGGCCTATGACAATAGGAACAGGTTGTAGTAATACACATCTCCAGTTTAAATGTTAAACTCATTAGCAAAAGTTCTTAATATTTGCTTAGATATTTGCTTACTATTTGTTTTGCTTAATATTTGCTTGGTTGTGGTATTGAGTTTCTTTATCTTGGTAAGAAGAGAAACCCTATTTCCCTAAAGCCAAGTGTGAAATTTTCTAAGGATCCTGCTCTAACATTAAAAGAACTTGCAGTATGTTTATATAAAAAGAATCATTATCCATAATGAAGTGAGAAAGGTCAGATTTTACTGTTAACTGATGGATATGTTGGCTTAGTTAGTCATGAGATTGGCCAACAAAAAAGTGAGTAATGCGTAACAGAACTGCGCTTTTTCATGTTTCCTTTCTAGTGCCCTATAAACCCTTAGTTGGATTATTTAGCTGCATAATTGGTGTTAGCCACAGGATATGTATCACAGGGGATTTTCAGACTTACTCATCCATAAATGTCAGGCTATTAATAATTCTGCAGATAACTCCTTGTATTGGGTATCACCTGTGTTGAACACAATATAAGGAACTGAAAGGTCAGCACACTTTGTGCGCCTGTGCACGGATAGATAGGCGCGTCTGCGTAAGTGCAGTATTCTCTGAGTATCAGACAGAATACTTTAATGGCCTCATATTTTTAAATAAGAAATTATATTGCTCTTGCTGAGAACAAGAGAACACAATTTCAAGACCTGAGGTCTCCATTAAAGAAAACCATAATCATTTTTGGCACAATGAAACATTTTTTAAACTTTTCTGAAAAACTGAGGTATATCAGCTTTAAATTACCTATAAATTGCAAGGCTGTAATTTTCTGTGCTCATACCTTTTATTCTTCCCTGGCTCTGGCAGACTAATCTCCTGATAATATTTTAATAGATAGATATCCAAGTCAGATCTTAACAAAAAGTCAAAATCGGCATTGTAATTCAGACTCATTATATTTTAAACCCCTGCAGCCTTTAATTAGCTCTTTATCTTCCCTGGCTAGCTCCATTATACTTTTGTTTACATTTCAATAAGTTCAGAAAAAAATAGAGTTGGTACAGGTACACTTTTAATATTATACCAATTGTAGAGGACAGCATTTCAAAATTCAAATACAACGCATGAAGCAACCTGGAGGTGGAAGTGAAGAAACCACAGATGTGAAAATGAAGTTTGAGAGGTCTCCGACATTTGTTTTATCCATTTTCTCATTATTTTATTTGCAATATTTAGTTCTTGAACTCTGAAGTCTTAATGAAATAGTTACTTAATGAAAAGGGTAAAATATTAATGCTGTAATTCATACAAGTGAATGAAAGTCACCGGTAGGGCATTCTGTGGCTCCAACAGCCAGAGTAAAACACCTGTCACCCAGGGCATTTTTCTTGCTGTCCTGGGTATGATTTGCTGGTGGGTTAGCAAATATAGGCAGGAACTACAATGGTGATTTGGCCATTTTTATGTCCAGTAGTGTACTGCACCCTTCTGTGGTTAATTTGGCCACTTACACCATTCTTACACATTCAGAGCACAGAGTCCCTGCTTACATCCTGGGCCTTTCCTGCTTAAATACTACAGGGATTTTTAAATGAGTTTCAGTCTTCTTTACTATGTTTTTATGTTGTTATATGTTAACATGAATGATTCTGTTTTATTTAGGAAGAGATTTATTTGTAGTGGTTCACTGAATCTTTGTACGCTTTCTTTTCTGTTTGTGTTTTAGCTATGCAATCACTGCCTGCAAGTGCAGGGGATTAATTTTAACACCGCCTCTATTCTCTCCCATTGGACATGTTTCTGTGGTCACAAACAATCATGAATTTGTGCCTTGGGAGAAAAAAGAGCAAACATGCAGCATCTGGGACTCACAGTGAACATACATAATGCTAAGTCTTTGAAGAGATTCTTAACAGGCCAAGGAATGTGATCCTGCCCCTCATGTGCCCTGGTGAGGTACATCTGGAATGCTGTGTCCAGTTTTGGCCTCCTCAGGAAAAGAAAGACCGGAAGCTGCTGAAGAGGATCCAGCAGAGGCCATGGAGGTGATGAGGGGCTGGGAACACCTCTCTTATGAGGAAAAAACTGCAGAAGCTGGGCCTGTTTAGTCTGGAGAAGATTGGGAGGACCTCTTCAATGCCTACAATAATTTAAGAGTGCTTGTCAGGACAATGGGGCCAGACTCATCAGTGGTACCAAACAATGGGACAAGGGACAACGGGTAGACACTGCTGCACAGGAAGTTCTGGCCACTCATGAGGAAGAACTTCTTTACTCTGAGGGTGACTATAGTGGGTCTAGTGCTGGCCAAACACCAGCGCACCCACTAGAATATACTCACTCATTTTCTGCTGCAAGCTAGGATTAGGACAAGAGCAAAGCAGGCTTAAAACTTTAAAGGGTATAAAGAAAATTTTATTAACAGAACTAAAAGAAAGAATAATGAGAATTAGAACACTTCTCCCCCACACCTTCTTTTCTTTCTCACTGACAATGTAAAGAGACACAACTTGGGACTTTTAGTCACTTTTCCCACCTCTACAATAGTTTTTCTTCAGTTCACTTTGGGATAGTGAACTCTTGCCACGCCTTGGAAAGTTCTCCACAAGAAACAGTTCTCTCATGGCTTCAGTGTCACAGCAAATCAGCTGCCCAGGAAAATGGAAATCTGATCACTGTGTGAAAGTCCCTCCCCTCAACTTACAGCTTTCCTCATAATTGTTTTAAAGGGCTCAATCTTTAGCTAAAGGTGTACACTTTGAAGCTGTTCAAAAGCAAAGGTTCTCTTCAGCTATCTCTGAGATCATGTCTGGGAACAGAAGCTTTCTTCTTCCTTCCCTGGAGGCAAAGAGTCTTCATCACTCTTATCTCTCTCTAGTCAAGCTTCTCATTTGGATCACAGCTACTTCAACATATGCTTTACTTCAACATGGACACCTTTGCTCATGTCTACAGTTTAAACACTCCATTCCCCCATGCTTTCACATGAATATATATATATAAATATATTCTAATATATATTCAAATATATATATTTGAAATATAATATTCAAAATATATTCTAGTATATCATAATCCATCACCATGGCCTTACAAAAGATTTTCAGCCCAAGACTGAGGCATCTCCTCATTCTCCTCCATCTGGGATTTGATTCCTTTTTTACTGACCTTGGTGTCTTCATATTGTGATCTACAGGTCTTCGTGCTGTCCTTTCCTCTCACTTGAGAGAGGATTGAAGGTTTGCAAGTCTCATCTATGTAGTAAAAGTTCATATCTTGCCCAGGCCTGCGGATGGTCATATGATTTCTGCCAGGCAGCGGCTGGAGCACTCGTGGTGATGGATTTCAGGCCCTGCTGGGGGGCTGTGCCAGGATCTCAGGGGCCCAGGCCAGAAGAGCAGCAGCGGCTCTGGCCTCGTGATTGTCCTCTGGCCCCTGCTGCGTTCAATTCCAGCTGTAGAGCCATTCTCTGCATGGGCTACATTGGTCTCAGCCGCATGGTCTCCTGTGCGCCAGGACAGCCCCACAGTAGCTTTCAGCCAGACCTGTTAATTATGGAGGTTTCTTCAGCAGCTGTGCTGAGGGGAAACAGGGGTGGGCCCAGCACAATTGAGTGTCCTCTTCCTCAGCTGCAGCAATGGCCTCCCCTCCCCAGGCCCAGCAGCCTCTGGGGCCTGGCCTGGCCCCACCAGGCCCCATAGGCCACAGCGGAGCACTCCTGGCCTGGCCCGCGTCTAGTTAGTTACCTGCCCAAAGCCAGAAGCAAGAGAGCGATTTCTGGGCTTACCCATCTTTAAAATATGTTTTATGCAGGTGTCAATCTTCAAAACTAGTTACTGATTGGTTTTGTCCAGGCACGGAGGAAGCTCTTAGCAGCTCCTCTCAGAAAATCACTTCCATGGCTGGCTCTTTCTCTCCTCACCAGAAATCAATTAATGCTAAACCAGCAGGGTGACAAAACGCTGGAACAGACTGCTGTGCAGTCTCCTTTGCTGGAGATATTCCAAACCTGCGCAGTCTGCTGTAGGTGAGCAGCTGGGCTGGAGTAGATGATCTCTAGAGGTCCCTTCACCGAGCATTCTGAGATTTTGTGGTTCTGTGAATGAATTATTGTGTTTCCTAAAGGACAAATTCAACTTATCTGGTCTGTTAAGGGATGCAGAACTACAGAAGCTCTAATATTTTAAAACCTAATTCCTTGTATTTATCCTTGGATTTCTTATCCTTATGTTCTGTATTAAGTGTGAAAAATCTTCAGTGTTTGTGAGGCATATTCAACTTGCTGGGGAAGAAAACTTTTAAGTAAAATATATTTAAAATAAGTTTCATGGAGATTAGCTATTGCCTTGAAGATACTTGGAGAAATTTAAATACTTAAGAGATATTTAGAAGTATAATCTTTACTCGATTTTACTCTCCTATCTAGTACCCTATTTATACACCTATTTAGATTTACTTTGAGTACTTTATAAACCTTACCATATTCTTTTCATGATGAAAATGATTGTTCTGTATTATAATTTCACAAGTTTATTTTCTCTTGCATGAATTTGAATCCTATAACAGAATGAATCAGTGTTATAGTCTGCTTTCTTGCCCCTTTGCACTTTGCTTTCCACTGAATGTCACAGTGAACTCATACTGGAAAAATAAACAAGCATTACCTTTAGAAGTAAAAAATTTTCAGCCGTGATCAAGAAATTACAGGTTTTATATTATTACAGACTTGACATGAAAGATTATGGCTCTCTGCTTTTTCACCTCACCCCATTTGGAGGGTTCATACAACAGCTTATAGAGGAACAGTAGAACACAATAAACTTAATTAGATATACTAGCTTCTCTGCTTCCTTAAGTGAAAGCTCTCCTAGGTATTTAGAGCGGTCAAGGCAACATTTTCATTCTTCTGATCTCTTGACTGATCCTGTTTTCTTCCTTCCTGCTGAGTTATCTGCAAATGTATTTAGTACACTTTTCCCTTCAACTCATATCCTTGGTCCTGAAATAAGTAGGGCAAGGAGTTCCCAATTCCTATTCTCTTCCCTGCCACCACTTTCCCCCCTTCTTGAGGGCTTCCATGCCTTGATGCAGAGGAAGAGGACATTCAGTTTTCCTGGGCAAGGTGTTCTGTCCTGTCTGGCAGCCTGGAATTTACACAGAGTGGTTCTACCGTGAGCCTAATTTTCTCCATGGAGCTAGTTGGCCATGGATGTGTTCCCCTCTAAGGGCCTGTTATTTTCACATTTTATTGGTTCCCAATTTAAATAATTTGCCAAAGCTCCAACGGTCACATAGAATCAGGCAAATGTCTTTTCCACTGTATACAAGAGAATAAGTCTTGGTCTGATTCCATACCTGACCTTACTTAGAGCAGGATGTTTGACTAGAATGTTAAAAAGGTCTTTTCTTACTTAATTATTCTGGATTTCTGTCTTTTATTTTCCCTTCAAAGATAGTATTTTTATTTTCCCTCCAAAGGAAGTAGTTTTATTATTTTAAAAATTAATTACAGGAAAAACAATACATACTGAAGAGCCTTTTCTTGTAATGACATTAATCCAAAAATAAAGTAGCTTATATACAAGTAGCTCATACAAAAAATACCAATTTTTCCTGGCTACATACAAACCAAGGACTTTGGTATTAATATCAAACTTATATAAAGTAAAAATGCAAAATTAAAACCAATGTTGCCACAGTACTGCTTATTTATCAGTAACTGCAGTAAAAATGTTTGCATAATGCATAAATCACACAAATAGTTCTCATAATTAATTTATCCTCTTCTTTCTATCTCACTATGATATGGGCAGAGCTGATGAAATGGAAACAGACATGCTCTGAGAAAGCACAAAAAAAGTGAAGTTTCATATTCAAGGAGTGGATTTCAGCACTTTTTCCAGCCTATAGCTGCAGCTGAAATTGAATGTTTTAAATAATATATCTGTTTTGCCACCACAGACAACAGTGTCCTGGTTGCAGTGAAGGACACTATCTTCTTTCAGAGGACAAAGGATAGTGAGCAGGGGTGGTTTAAGGGCTCAGAACCCAGTTTCAGTGGAGGCTGATACCACATCTCATTTGTTACAATCCTCCCCTGTCTTGAACCAGCCTGTCTTGAGGTTGCTGGACCTTCACTAAGTCAAAGAAGAAACTTAGCATTGCCAGATTCTAGACACTTTCAGAGGAGGGAAGCATGATTCTGAATTAGAATTAGGTTATTTCAATGTATTCCTCATTTTAATTTCTTTCATACTTTCTTCCCTGTCGCATGCATGTGCAGAAGATGGCCTTGCAAGAGGCCGTCCTTCCAAGACATTATCTGTGCGATAGTTCTGACATTTGTCTTCTGTCTTCTCCTCTGAGAACTTACCCTCTGCAAGTATGCTCCTCTCTAACTTCTCACACGATCACCACTGAGACTTGCAGAACTCACAAGAAGACCAAGTCTACAACAACAAATAAACTAGTTCTCAAAATGGAAGAAGGGAAAAAATAAGGCTTCTTCAGTTGTTTTTGTTGGTTTTGTTCACAAGGTTTGGTGGGGTTAGGTTTTGGACATATTTTTGTTGGGGGTTTTTTAACATGGTTTTGTTCTAGACTGTCCCTTGGGCTTACATCCTTTACTTTCCAAGGCAGTCCAGCAAATGCTTATTCCTTTTTTTTATTCTATGACTGAATTAGCAGTGATAGTATAGGAATCTCTTCTTATTTGCAGCTCTTCATATGCAAAAGATCTCAATGACTATTCACTTCTTCAGTGCTCAATCTCAATTGAAATCTCGGAGGAAAACAGTATCTTTTCAAACCTCTCTCAAATTTTTTCTTTTGCTCAATGCTAACTTTAATTCTGTAATTACTTTGCTTGGAAACCATTCTGCATAAGCTGCTATAAAAGATGAAAATCAAAGCAGTATTAAATCAGAAAAAATGACAGCAAGGAATTAAAGAGAATTTTCTTGAAAATCTAGGGGTATGAGTGTAGCTCTTTTAGAGTAGAGTTTTCTCATTAGTTGATGCTTGGAGTCGCATTTCAAAACTTCACAGATGTCTGAACAGAGAAGAGATACTAAAAATAGCAACATATATGTATATATATATTACACAGCTTTTAATAGAACCTGAGATGTATTGTTCCACTTGGGAATGAACCATGTTTGTTAACTTATTTATCTTAGGAAGCATGTTTTTCATGCAATTTAGCAATCTTCTCTTCAATTTCTTCTTGTAGTCCATGGCTTCTAAAAAGACAAGAAGGCCTTTTTTTCAGCCTTCAATAACTGAAATGCCAGAAAGGTGAAAGATTTTTAAATATTTTTTATCTTCTCTAGACTATTATAGTCATCCATAAGCTTTACTTGAGAATAAATATTTTCATGTATCCAAAGGTAACCCACTTTTAAATATAAGATAAATATATTTTCTGTGTTACAGAAATCAGACATTTTCTCAGTCATCATTTTTAAAATTACACTACTGTCTGACATACTGCTAGCTGGAGAGAGAAAATGCGTTTGTTCAAATTTATTTTAATATGATTCTATGTTTTAAGAGACTGCTTCAGTGAGTCTCACATGCAACAGCTCTGCAAAAATGCTAACCTAAATCTTCGAAGTTCTGTTTTAAAATCTTATAATAGTCTAGACACTGCTGCATCCTCAGGAAGAGGAACTCTGTAAAGGCTTTTAAAGCTGTCAAAGCTGTATGCACAGGAAGTCACTGCAGGCTAGAAATACTCTGCATACACAGAAAGACAGCTGCAGCCACTACCTCATATAGCCCCAATGCTTCCTGGAAAGAAAATGAAATTCCCATTAAAACTGTCTTTCCTTCTAGACCAATAATGTTTGTCTGCAAAGATTTATATTCTAGGTTAATACAACATAAGAAGGATATTACTCTTTAGGAAAAAAAAAAGACAAAAAAAAATTCTGTAGTTAAATCACACATGCTTACATTATTCATTATTTCTGTCATTAACAGCAATCTTGTTTCCATGACTTCAAAACTGGTTATAGTAACAATTATTTGAATTTGAGTGGATGTCAAAGCGTGAGAGGCCTCCAAAATACATAGCTGCTATATTTCTGCTAGACTGCATGAGAAATGGGTGATCAACCATTTTGTTTGCCATCTATTTTGGAAGAAGAAAAACAGATTTGCAATGATGTTCTACACTTTCATAGGTAATGACGTGTATTTAATTTCTACAGTACTGTGGTGATCATTGCTGTAAGATCTAAGTTGACAGTTTAATTTCTTTTCAAAGTTTTAAAAAATTCCATTATCATATTGCCATGCTTCTGCACTTATAACTGCAAATTTAAATGCAAGGAAAGCAACCCAGCTTCCACAGTAATGACTAAATAACATTATATGACATTTCAGTAGAATTAAAAAATAATTTTTAAAGCATTTCTTAACATTCGAGTTAAGAAGAGGGAAAAGCACGAAGTCCCCTGCCCCTAGACAGAGTTCTAAGTTGTTTGTGTGGAAGTAGAACTGACCACAGGTCAAGTACTTAACACTGAACAAGTAGTAGTTTAAGTTCTCTCCTATGTGGCACCTAAGAGGATGTTGCCCTCAGGCTTGTACATTTATTCTGTTAATCAAACTTAGATGTTTACTACAGCATTCTTGTAGAAGAGCCAGTAGTTCCTAACACAGCAGTCTTGACCTCTTGAATAATTCCTTCAAAGTTAGGGAATGATGACCAAATGCCAGTGAAGCAGTCGCATCAGCATCACTTCTTCACTCATGTAAAGCCTTGCCTAAATACAGCACTGACTCACTAAGTGAAACCAATGAAAAGGTTGGTTTGGAAACAAACACAGATCCTTGGAGCTGAAGTGGGAACAGGAGGTGAGTGGGTGTGTTCGTGTTTGTTAGTAGTTTGCCAGCTTGTAGTCTCCTGCTGAGTCAATGGCAAGGTTTTACAGACTTTTTCAGGGACTCATAGCTCCTTCTGGAAAAAAAACCAGTTGCTTTTTAAGATCTAACTGCCTCTGTTTCTCCCTAAAGTACACAATGACTTACTGGCACAGAAATGAACTGCCATTCCTGATTTACTACCAGCTCCTTATTCCACCATGGTTCACTATTCCTTCATGAAAACACAATACAAGGCCATAACTTTAGAAACAAGTTTGATTTCATTTTGCTGGCCAACAGTACCTTCAATTATAACTTAGCATAGTTAACCTTATTTTAACATCTTTTTGGTGGATCTAGTATATTTTGGTGGTTTTCCCTACCTTCTGAATATATTACCCAGAGAACAGTGTGTCAAAGAAATAACAAAATGTAATACTTATAAATTCTTTTCACAAGAGATCAGCTCTATTACAGGGATTCTCAATAGAAAGAAGGGACCAGATAAGCCATATATATGTCAAGGAATAAAGATTCTGCTGGAGCACACAGATAGCTTAGAACATTACTGAAGACCTGACTTGTAAAATATAATAATTTTTTCAGTTCACTCCACAGATCCTCTCCATAGATCTTTCTCAGCTAGCTGGAAAAGAAGTCAGATTCTTCTGTCATGGTTTTTATAAAAAAAAAAAAATAGAAGTATGTAGGAATGTAATTACACAGAAACTAACAGACAGATATGTGATGTGCACTTTTACACTGTGAATCCACGTCTAGTTTGAGCAATGAAATGCATCTAACTTTCATATAAATGACACAGATTATTAAGTTTTTGGGGGAGAGTTTAACAGTAGATCAGTACTAACAAAGGACAAGTTTTAGTGCCAGATGTTGTTGCCTTGAGCAACACAGCCAAAAATATCCACCTATTTTGCTAAACAGAGTGAACAAGCAGACAGCTCTTTTGGATGAATAGAATATTCAAACTACAAACAGTTTCATTTAAAACAAAATGTTAAAAAATAAAGGCGCTGAATTGATTTTGAATCTCAGTCATTCTGCTTTTACATTTATTTGTAGTTTACATCCAAAAGTACTACTTATGGTTTCATAATTGCAGTTTTTTATTGTTGCTTTGCTTCTTATGAAGTCTGCTTACTCTTGCACACAAGGAAAAAAGCAAACTGACCTTGACAGGTGAAAAAGGAATAGCGATGACTCATATCTTCTAAATGTACAAGATGAGAACAAATTTCCTTTGCTAGAATTAGAGTATTTCCACTTACCATTACCAGGTAGAATTTAGAATGAATAGGAAGTGATACATTGTGTGATTTTATTTCTTTTATGACTTTTATTAAATTTTTAAAAGTGTGATTGGAATCAGAATAATGGGTGGAACCTCCAGTGTCCTGCAATTTTCTCATGCCTTTATTACAAATATAGAATATGTAGTTGATGCATGCAAGTAAAGTCAGAGGTTGGATAATAAACAAATTTGACCTTTAAGGAAGAAGTTATCTTCTTTTATGATAAGTCTTATTGCTTGGTAGTTTTTAATTTGGTCTGGTTTTACATTCTTGTTACATCTTGTTATGTCTAGAATATTTTTATACTCCTTATGCTCAAAATATGAAAAATATGCTTTAGTTTTTAACAGAGTTATGAAGATATAGATATGTTCATGTACTATTATACTTCAGCTTCAAGGAAAGCATTTCTTTCTGTTATAGAGATAGAAATGAAATAACTGTCTATGAAATTATATACACTCTGTTGTCTAAATTGCCTACTCTGAACATATTTTAAAAATTATAGATGATATTTTCTGCATTTAGAATGTAATTTCCAATAGGTCACCTTGCATAACTCTATTCCCTCATGCTTTAGCACTCTTTATCTCCCTTTCAGCTCCTTGAAGTAGAATCTATATTAATTTTGAATTAATTACCAAGTTACCAGAAGGCTTAATGGATGATTTTAGATGTAAACATTTAGATGTAAACATTTTAGATGAAATTCTGAATCTTTTTACTCACATTACAGCCTTGTTTCTGTTATCCTTTCTCATACTGAATAATGTTATCTCCCAAAAGATACTAATGACTTTAGTATGACTATTTCCAAAAAAGCTCCTACACATACAAAAATGGGATCAATATCTTGTAGTTTAAAAGAAGTTTTTCTTATTTCTATATTTTTCTGTATTTCTGTATTAAGGAACTGAAGCATCTCTCTTATGAGGCAAGGCTGAGGGAGCTGAGCCTGTTCCGTCTCAAGAAGGGACAAATGAGAGGGAACTTCATCATTGTCTGTCAGTGCCTGCAGGGAGGGGTCAGAGCAGGGACCAGGCTCTGCTCAGTGGTGCCCAGCAATGGGACAAGAGGCAATGGGCAGAAACAGATGCACAGGAAATTCCACCTGAACATGAGGAAGAAATTCTTCACTGTGCAGTGACTGGACACTGGAACAGATCTCCCAGAGAGGGTGTGGAGTCTCCCTCACTGGAGATATTCCAGACTCATCTGGATGCAATGCTGTGCCATGTGCTCTGGGAAGACCCTGTTTAAGCAGGATTGGACCACTGTGACCCACTGATTCCAGCCTCAACCATTTTGGGGTTCTGTGATTCTGTGGTGTGGGAGTATAAGTGTTCTCTCTCTCTTACTAAAGAGATAAAGACACAAGAAAAGACAAAAGAACTTATGGTATATATGCAACTTTTGGTCTATATCATTGCATAGAAATATTTGATAGCTACACTCATTCTCAAGGATAGACTAACCGTTGTTCAAAAGCAAATCTCTTCTTCCTGAAAAAATTTTTTGCCCCTACTAGTTATAGAGAATAAAGTCATCAAAAGCCTTTCTTCTGATTGATAAAGACAGAAGTGGATTCAAGGAGGCATTAAGAAAGAGTCCTGACAGGCTGAGGAGCCCCTGTATTGCCTGCCCTTTGATGAGGCAGCCAATGCAACCTATATTTTTCACTGAGACTAAATAGACTGTTTGTCTGTACAGCAGTACCTGCTTTCTGAGAAAAGAACCTGTAGGTAACATCTGTAATTTAAAAACACATATTGCTGGTAAAGAGTTTATTTCCAGGTTGTACCACATCTGTTAGTTTTTTCCTGGTTTGGACTGAAACAACTTTTTAAAGGAAACAAGTGAAGGCAACAAAAAATGTCTACATGATGGTAAGTATGAAAACAAACTGTGTAATATTTGTCCACTTTCCAAAAGAAGAAGAAAGCAATAAAATTTTAATCCTGTTTAATTATTTTCACTTGAAATCTTCTGACATAAAAGGGACAAAGCAGTTGATACATAAAACTTATGGAAAACACTGAATTAAATTCAGTGTGGTGAATTGCAACTTTGGAAATTTGTTGAATTTCACTTTAATGTTTAGATGGATGAGATTTATGTGCAAGGATCAAAACAAGACAAGACACCAGTAAGGTGACTTAAAGAAAAAGCATCAGGGAACTACTTAGAAATACTTTCTCCATTATTTTCTATTTGCCGTGTTATCAGCGATTAAATACTGCTACATCCACAAACAGCTTCAAAAACTGGGAGATTTGACAAATCAAATTAAAACAGATGACAGATCATTGTTAGGTGACTTGTTTGAAGGATGGAGCTTTGCAACTTGGTTAAAGGAGCTTTGCAAAATAAGTTTATATGCATTGATTGTTGTAGTGACAATGTTAGCGATAGTGCCTTGTGTACTTCACTGTGCATGGCAACCGACGAACAAGACCATCAAAGTTTTTTCCATTCAAGAGGGAGAGGGAAATGTGGGAAATGGATTTGTAGAGAATTCTCAAAGCCTGACAGAAGGCCCACACAGTATGCATCTGTATGCAAACCTTGAGATAAGATGCTGACTTTGAAATGCCATGATATAGGACAGACACATTGTTGAGAGAGAAATGGAGCTAGAAACAAGTTTTAAAGGATGGCCTTGCAAATAAGACTAGATACTTTGGAGGAATAGAGCTATGAAAGATGCATTGTAGTAGGATCCACAAGAGGTAGTTTTAGATGATTGGCTTCAAGGTATCTACAGCTTGGTGTGGCAAAAAGCTGATAGGCCAAGAAATGCTTATAAAGTATTGTAATTAGGAGATAATTGGCTTCTGATTGTGATGGCATGAATTATAACATCAGTATTGTCTCACCCTTCTCATGAGACTGAAAATGGAATAAAAATTTTCAAAAGGCCTCTCAGTTGCCCCATCTCTGGGTCAGAAAAGGGCACAATCCAACACTATAACCTGAAGTTTATATCTTTCCCTTATATAAGGATGGTGGGCAAAAAAGTCATGGCTGTTTCAACAGTGTCAAGCCTTTTGAGTTGGAATTCTTTTATGTGGTTATTTAAACCTCATTTCTTTCCCTGCTGTCAGTTATTTTCCCATGAATAACTGAGTTTGAACAAAGATACACCACGCCTGATAAAGGGACTTCAACGTGGATGTCACATTTTTCTCCATTCAAAACACTATGTCCCCCGGTAAGAAGGGGTGGGAAAAAGAGCCCACATGAAAGTGAGAGTAAATTTCTGTTACTAGGGATTACAGTATGTCTTTTCCTCCCAGCCCAGATTGATCCTTCCCACCATCAAGGCTGATAGCACTTAGGCCTTTAAATTACTGCACTTAGGCCTTTAAATTACTAATCTAACAAATGCTGTTCATCCAGGACCCATGTGAGGGTCCTGTAGGGGGGGGACAGTAAA
This sequence comes from Camarhynchus parvulus, assembly GCF_901933205.1. Lineage (NCBI taxonomy): Eukaryota > Metazoa > Chordata > Aves > Passeriformes > Thraupidae > Camarhynchus > Camarhynchus parvulus. The sequence continues at coordinate 102,067,334 of NC_044571.1, forward strand.
CTCTATTATTTAGCTATTATTATTTGTCAGCTGTGTTTTGGGGGATTTCATGTTTCCCTTACAAGGATCACCAGCAAGTTTTTATCACTGTACATTAAAATCAAACATTAATTGAGACAGCACAGGATGGTTGTAGAACAAAGACTTTTTGTACCTGTAGCAATAAAACTGTACCCTTGGAGCCACAAGTTTATATTCAGAGGGGATATTTCATTTATATAGCAGTGCTTTCTGTTTCAGTGGGTTTTGCCTGCAAGGGATTTAAATTTCTTTCATCTCTTCAAGAGATGCATAACTCTTCTGAAAGAAGGTATCCTGAACACAAATAAGGCTTCCAAGTGCTCCAAATGTCTTTTAATTTTGAACTATATCATGTGCTTCTCTCAATAACAAAATCTAAACAACACAATGGAAAATCTGATTTTTTAGTTTATTTTATATACTTAATCACAGGGCTGTTGTCTGAAAGTAATGCAGCCACATAATTTTTTATAGTGTAGATTTGCATTTATGCATCCAATTGTGAAACAACTCATTCATTAAGATTGCCTTCTTAATTTATCTAAATTAAATAAATCTCATCAAAGAGACATGACTTTTTTGTACATAGTAGGAAGGGCTTGCACGTTTCTAAGTCACCATGAACAGATTTTATCTTCTAACATGTATCAAATATTACCCTGGAAGTTTGCTAGTTGAATGGCTTCTGTTCAGAATTGACTCAGTTTACTTACCTGGACAGGGACTCTTGTATAGCAGTTCACAGGAAATCTGAATAGTCTAATTTGATACAGACACTCACAACTGAAAGTTATAGAAGTTTTGTCTGAATAAGTATGGTAAAATTAGGATTTTTTTATTTTCTATCTTACCAGATGAGAATGCCAAAGTCTGAATATTAAAGTTATGCATGTAATGAAGACACAGTCCAGAAGGAGAGTTATTATTTTACATAACATTGTCATGCTCATTGACTGCCCTTATCTTACAGGACTACAGGCAGGTGTAGGTTCAGAAGAGAAACCGCAACAGAATTTGAATTGAAATATTTTAATGTTGTTTTACAGATGTAAATTTACAACTGACAATGAGCAGGTGCTGATATTAATTACTGTACCATAAAATATTGCTTTTAAACCATTTTTGCAACTTAAAAAGTGGTAATAAATTCAGAAATACAAACCACTGAACAGCTGTAATAGAAGATACTAGAGAGGAAATGAAAACACAGGCAGGGTATATATTTATTCTGTGCTAGTGATGCATGGAAGAATAACTGACAAGTAGCTATTATCATGTTACAGAAGAGAAAGAAATTATTATTAAATAACCACATACTTTCTATTGGCAAGAAAAAAATTTGAGAAATGATGTGGCCTTATCACTACACACAGTAGTTCACAATTAATGCTCTAATAATCCAGACACTTTCTGAATGGCCTCTAGCCCCTCTAAACAAAGTATACATACACACTGTACAGAGAATGGGGGATTCTGCCCCTCTGCCCCCTCTGCTGAGACCCCACCTGCAGGGCTGCATCCAGCTCTGGGCTCCCAGCACAGCAAGGACAGGGACCTGCTGGAGCCAGGCCAGAGGAGGCACCAAGGGGATCAGAGGGATGGAGCAGCTCTGCTGGGAGGAAAGGCTGGGAGAAGTGGGATTGTTTTCAGCCTGGAGAAGAAAAGGCTTTGACGTAACCTAATTGTGGCCTTTCAGTACCTCAAGGGAGCCCACAAGAAAGATGAAGAGAGGTTGTTTACAAGGTCTGGAGCTACAGAACAAGGGGGAATGGCTTCAAACTGAAAAAGAGTATGTTTAAATTAAAAATTGGAAAAAATTCTTCCCTGTGAGAGCAGTGATGATGTGGATCAGGTTTTGCAGAAATGCTGTGGATGCTTAATCCCTGGAAGTGTTCAAGGCCAGGTTAGATAGAACTCTAAGCAACCTGGTCTAGTGAAAGGTTTCCCTCTCCATGGCAGGGCATTGTAGCTAAAGGATATTTAAGGTCCTATCAAACCCAAATCATTTTATTATTCTCTGTTTACTTGTCTCTCATATATAAAACAGCAAGACAGAACACTTAAATGTAAAACTGACAGAACTGAGGAGCTCCACACTGATGACTTTATTCACTCCAAGCCACACAACCCAGACACAACCCAGAAGAGCCAGAAATATTCTAATCAGAGGAGCATCACACTGGTATAGATTTTAGATAAAAATGTCAAGTACAATTCCCATCATTCTTTGGCTAATAACAAACCACAAACAGTTAGACATACCAGAGGATGAATGTGTCCAATTATTTCTTTGTTTAGATTTCTCTTTTCCTTTATTTATTTCTTTTATGCAGTGTCTGAGCAGACTGGTGCATTCTGAAAGGTGTCTCATAATGCCCAAGCATGGGGTGAAGAGTCTGAAGTCTCAAATTCAAGAATGCCTTCTTATTCCATAATATTTCCTTAGGATAATTATTATATTGAATTATTGTAATAGCCTAATCTGTGATTCAACAAACTTTCATAAAGCAAACACCTTAAGTTCCTAGGATAAGGATTTTGTCTATATTAAAAAGACTGTGCAAGTATTCTTAATCCCTGATGAAAGACTGCTTCATTTAGTGTCTTATCTTAGGTTGCATGAACTGGAACAAAGTTGATTTAGATCTGGATATCTTAAAACACCAGCCAAGAGACATGAAGAAACTGGCCTGTTTGAGTATGTCTATGTCTGGTCTCCCTGCCTGTGCAAATCAGACCTGCTGCCTTCATTGAAACTCAACAACAACCAAAAGCAACGCAAGCTGGAGGCTTTCCAACAAACCTGTTCCAAAGTACTGAGCTCCCTAATGCAGAAAATGTCAAAAAGATTATATCACATTCTTGTGTTTTAACACAGAAGTGGCTTCTGTCCTTGCAGAGAAAGCTTGAGTTGGACTGAGATGTGGTCCCTTGCTGCTGAGAGCACACAGCGTGTCAAACACTCTCAATTTTCATAGCAATTTAGTAGAGAAGGACAAGCTGTAAAACCAAAGATCAACAAATCTGATATGAAACCAAATTTCATGCTGAAGGTTCTCAGGTGTTTGTAGCAGCACTGCAAAATGAGAAATATTATTTGAAAGAAATTTGAGTCTTAATAACTACTGTTTTTCTGCAACTTTACTCTGCGGATTTTGACTGCAGTAGATGCTGCAGTGTAAGCCTAGGTAGGACCTGTATTTTAAGATGCCCTTGTTCCTCATAATTTGAAGCCTCCTAGACCCACAAGTTTGCCCTTCAGTGGTACCTCCTGGACTTGTCCCACTGTTCCTATGGACCAGAGTTTAGCAAACAGGAGAGCTGCACAATGGCCAAGGGCAAGAGAATACAGTGATCCTGATGAGGAAGTCTAATAAACAGCATTTAAAATTTCCCTTCATAGACCCTGAATGTTTTCCTTACTGGGATTGCAGTAAACCAAGTAATCAAAAATGTGTGATGAAATACAGTTTCCATTCTGTCTGTCCTTGAGGCACAATCTTGCTTGCCCATCTCTGACACGGCTAACAAAGAAATTTTGTGTTCAAAAGACACATGGATTTCCTCATGAACAATGCTAGCTAAATTGCTATTTTAAATGCATGAGTGGTGTGATGTCCTGGGACTTTGCAAAAAACAAGATTTCTCATCACATGTAACTGTCATGTCAAGCCACACTTTCAACTAGAGAAGTGCTACTGCTTCAGAAGAATGGACAAAAAGAGCCCCTTAATGCAAATTTCTGCTCTATCATTCAGTGGGAGGTTTTCTAGCTAAAAATCTGTGTGATAGAACATTGCATAAAAATAATGTGTGAATACTAAAATGACACAGTGCTCAATACTGTGTAATTTCTACCTAGAGAGTCATCAAAGCGTTCTGTTGGGCTGCTTGTAAAGATCAGTTTTCTTTTTAAGCACTTAGGTACGACAAATGGTGAGGGCAAATACAATGAGAGAGTTCAGATAAAATTCTGTAATGAATGGGTCATTTCATAGAGATTCCCTAAGGTGCTGTCCACTACAAATAACACTCTTAAGATAAGAATCAAAAACCACCATTTTGAAAACCATCTCTCACAATCCTGATGAGCAGCTGTGCGTCAAACAAAAAAAAAAAAGCCCTCAGTATTTTCCTCAAAATACTATAGATTTTGTTTAGTCAGAAATTTCAGCAAAGCACAATGTTATATATTAAAGTAAAAGTATATTAAAATATCTTTACCTACTGATCTTTCCTAGGTATATTTTTCTCTTGACTTGAAGGCTGCTCCTGTAGTAAGCATCAAATACGACATTCTGGTTTAACTGAAGTTAAGAGAAACTTTGATCTTCACCTTATAAAAAGGTAAATGTTGAGCTAAAACATAAAAGCATGAAAAATTGCCAGTGATACTGTGCTTGCTGTTCCACAGCATTTGCACTGAATGAAAGATTACTTCAAATAAACAGATGCTCAGTTACTTGAAATGTACCTCTCCCTTGACACCAAATGAGAATGACTACTTAAAGAACATACATCAGAATCTTCATAATATATACTCAGGATATCAAAAAGAAAACAATTTATTTTTAAATATCTAAAGCAATTTAGAAAGAATTGTGGGCATTCTAGTTTAAACTCCTCATCAGTGCAACTGGACCATTCATTGTCACTAGATTACAGGGTATTTTAGGCATTTTAGGTAGTAGGAATGAAGACAAAAGCTGACAATCAATATTCTTTACAAATAGCTGTGAATCAGATACCAACAATTTGATTAAAATTATTCTCTAAGAGTCACACTATTATTTTACTGAGATAAAATATCCTGAAGCAGGTTAATAAATGTAAACATTTATCTAAATTAATTTAATTGTCTGCTTCTCAAAGCACTATAAAAACTTTGGTAACATGGATCTTTATTCTCAAGTACATAAAGTGATGGGACAAAAAACATTGGTTTTTTATTACTGAGACTGGAAGGTACGCATATTGTAAAAAAATTAAGGATGCGAAGTGTATCCTGATTTCAACAAGGAAAATTTATGGAAGACAAAGTTTAGCAAATTAAAGAAAATTATAAAGGTAAAGAAGAAGCAAAATTGGTAGAAATTGCATAGGTACATACAATCAAAAATGACTGAGTGCTTTTATTACATGGCCAAACCATGTATTTTTAAAAGGGCTAAAAATACACAGAACTCCATAAAGCATATTATGCTATGAATGCTGTGGGTCAACAGAGAATGAGTAAAATGACATATTTAATATTTAATGAAAATCTGTAAATGGTTGTTGATGGCCTTCAAAAGATTCCCTTTGACATTTCCTACAACTGAACGAGATTCTTAAGGTGATAAGACAGGAAGTAATTGTAAGCAAAGAATAAAAAGTGATACTGTTGGAATGCTGCTTAATATCTCCTTGACTACTGTCCTTCCCTGAGGATAATACAGGTTGAAGAACAAAAAGTGTTTCCTTTTCACACCAGAGTATTAACACTTATGTTAGTTCAATTCAGGAACAAGTTAATATAAGTAAAAGCAGCCTCATGAAAACTTCCCAGTACAGCCATCCTATCCAGCTCCAAAAATCTGTATTACATGCAAGGCATTTTGCAGTATCAGGAGGACAAAAGAAGTGGTTGGAGTTCTTGGTAAAGTAAGACAAGACCATTTTCAAGATATAATTTAGATAGGTGTGGGAGTGGGAAAAATACTGCTGTGCACTTTGAGCCCTGTGTGTGTAACAAGAAGAATTATGAATGCTTCTTTAACTTCTTGAGTCAAAATACTTAAGTCTTTGAATAAAGACTTAATGGAGTTGGGATTTTAACTTTGCACATTCTATCAGAGAACCAGAGGGGTCTGCAGGAGGCAGTATCTTCATTTTTGCTTGCAGAGAAGCAAACTGTAGTGATATAAATGGTTACAGACACAAAAGAATTCAAGGACATCACTGAGATAAGACTTAGTGCTTCCATTTCCCCAAGCCACATCACCAGACTACACTGCTTTTAAGGACAGTTGATGACATAATGTACAGAATATTGTGACAAGTGCATTGATGGATGAGGTGCCATGGAGTCTCTCCACAGTTGGCATTCATTAATAAGAAATTGACTCTATATTTATTGAACAATTATTATTTATGAAGTATCTTATTTGTGGGTTCAACAAGTGAACGACAAAAATATAAAAAAGGGACAAAATTATTTGAAAATTTAGCCTGCCTTGTAATATAACTATTCTTAGAACATCTCTAAGAAAGCTGGCATTTAAAGGGAACAGCTGTGTTGGCCAAGTACTTACCCAGAGAGGAAAAATGAAAATCCAGGAAAGCACTTTTTTCCTTCTTCCTTTTCCTGCCCTTGGCAATGCATCAGAATGTAAGTGAAATCTGTTATAAACTAAAAATTAAGAAATAAAAGAAAGAACACCCCCTCCAAAAAATAAAAAACCCAAATAAACAGAGAGACAAAACCAATCAAGCAAACACAAACAAGAAAAAGTGAAATAAATAGGAGGGGTGAAAATTACGAATTAATAATGCTCAGAATTACATCTAATCTGGTAATCACAATGGTTTTCAGTTTTGTTGCTCAACAGGTGTGTTTGAGTTGATGAAAAGCACTGATCAGAAAGCTTCTCAACAGTAAGATGCCAGATTGACTCAGGGAAAAGAAGGAACAGCTCAGTAGTTGGTCAGAGGTACAGTATGAGAGAGAACAGCTTGGGGCTAACAAACCTGTCAGAACAGACAAGACACACAAGTGAAAAAGCTCATGGATAGAAGATGAAAGCAATCCCAAAGGAAATTATAGTGCTAAAGCCCAGCAGAACAAGGTAACACAGAAAGCAAATACAGATTTTTGCACTCCTACTGGGACTCCTTCTCGAGCAAAAATGCTCCTAGACTGAGGCTGTTAACATCACTTGGATTCCCTCATGGAATGAGGGAACCCGTCCTCAAGTACACAAAATCCACTATCCCTGTGCTCCTTAAAAACTGGAGAAATGGACTGAAATGATATCAAAATAATTTATAGACAGATACTTGGGTATGAAGACAAAGTCCCATCTATTAGGCCATTTACTAATCCATCCTTTGAAGGCTGTTTTTTAAGTAAATTATTCAACATAAATAGTGATGGGGAGAAAAATATATAGAAGAAAAGTATGCAAGTTAAGTCTCTGCTCCCCTTTGACATCCTAATCCAAAAGTATACAAGAGAAACACTCTTACTAACTTCATGAAGAAATACACAAAAGCCAAAAGACAAAGGCATCCTTTCCTGGGTCATAGGTTGTGGTTTCAAGCCCTTATTTTCATACAGTTTCTTTTGGTGTCTTTTTGAGAGAAAAAGAAAACTTATTAAAGACATAGAGCCAAGGATTTCTTTGTGACCTATTTGAAATCATCACAATACGTATAATTTAACTAGACTTATAATTACCATTGAAGTGCAATGGTTCAAAGGAGTACAAGAACATAGTTAATAATGACTTTGAAATTTTAATGCAAAGAAACGTCAGAACAACTTGCCTCTTTCCTGTTAAATGTTTTTTCTACACTCCCTAAGCCACTCGGGGTGTCAGAATGAGAATCTGGATATGCCATAATGAGTCACCATTTTCCCCAGGTCTTACTGGGACACTTGTGATGGTACTACTGAGGTCTCTTCCTCATATCTTTGTAAATTATGTCTGTATGTTTTCCCTTGTTTTTACTTTTCCTGGGTATGCTCAGTTCAAAGGGTATTTTTCCATGAAAAAGAAAAAACAAATACAAGTAAAAGTCATAGAATCAATGATATAATCATAGAATGGTCTCAGTTGGAAGAGATCATAAAGACCATCCACTTCCAACCCCCTGCTATGGATGGGCGGGGTCACTTTCCACTAGACCAGGTTGCTCAGAGCTTCATCCAGCCTGGCCATAAACACTTCCAGGGATGGGGCAGCCACAGCTTCTCTGAGTAACGTGTCAGTGTCTCACTATTCTCATGATAAGGTATTTCTTCATGACACCTTATTTAAATCTACTCTCTGTCACTTTGAAGCCATCGCCTCTTGTCCTGTCACTCCAGGCCTTGTAAATAGTCTCTCTTTATCTTTCCTATGGGCTCCCTTCAAGTACTGGAGGCTACAATTTGGTCACCCCAAACTTTTCCTTTTCCAGACTGGACAATCCCAATTCTCTCAGCCCTTCCTCATAGTTGAATTCAAGTTCCTTAGTTCTGTCTTCTTCCTGTTTTACATGCTTAAGACTGCTATTGAACTCAAGCTTTTAGTCATTCTAGGAACTGGGAATGTTGTACCTTTTCCTCATAGGAGATAGATGATAGATAGATAGATAGATAGATAGATAGATAGATAGATAGATAGATAGATAGATAGATGATAGAGTGTAAATATCCAGAGAAAAGTGTGAAATCACTTGAAAATTCAAAAATATGTATGCACACAAAAAATTGTTGAATTTAAGAATCTTCCTTTCCTTTTTTCTGGTACTTCAAACACTATTAGACTCATTATCTCAATAAACACTCAATCCTCTCTATCCTTTCCCCTAATTATGGCCCTCCTCTCTTCTCACTGAAGTTTCCATCATTCTGCCTTTCTGCTGTCTCTAGCAGGATACCTGTAAAACCTTTTTGTGCTTACGCACACCATAGCATTTTCAACTTGCTACCTAAAATCAGCCGAGTTGAAAGATAAAGTTTTGTTATGCTTCTACAAAGGCTGTGAAAGAAGAAAGCCAGGAAGGGCAAGGAAGTCACGCTGAGCATGGTGCTGAATAACAAGCTCAAGTATTATTAGAGTTTAGAGAATCTTTAAGAAAAAGGACATTACAAGTGGTTCAATCCCAGAAAAGAATTTTTTCAGAGCTCACAAAATTTGGGAAAACTGAGGCAATAAAACTTTCTTCAGCCAGGTGGTGTGAGCTACTTCATGTCATTTCTTTCTTAGAAGCAAGGAAAGACTAAAATATAGCCTTATGTATTGAGAAAGCTATAACAGCTTTATCTTAATACATATATATTTTAGTGGGCTTAGTTTTGCTTTGTTTGTCCATAATTTCTTTATATAGCTCTAAACTCCCTCAGAATCCCATGAAATTACCAATTTAAAAATGAAGTATGCATCATTCAAATTTTTACCGCATCAATTTCCACTGAAATATTTTCCAGGAGATGATGCTTGTACTGTACCATTGTCTTCTGTCCTTTGAAACCACAGTTACTGAAATTAAGTATCAGATTTTTAATATATCTTACAATCTGTGACAGGTGTTTTATTCCCTCAACCTTTTCAATATTCTGAGTGTTGGTTGCTCTGCAATTCCTTTCCTTGCAGTTTAGAGCCTCACTAAATTGTGTGAAAAAAGGTACTGGTCAACAAGCCAAACCACAAAATATTAAAGATGAAAGAGAAAAGGTCAAAACTTTCAAAATCCACCATCCTGTTTTATGCATTTCAAGAGTTTTAATAAACTCAGAAAGAATCCTTTTTTTTATGGAATTTAAAATAATAAATAATTATTTATTTTTTTAAAAAGATAAGCTGAGTCTACTTTGTTGATTTTTCAATTAAAATTAAAAAATTAAAGTTCCTTTTCCTTTGTTCATCAAAATAATACTCCTCACCAAAGATAAAAAGTTTTCATTTTCAATAATTTATCATAAAAGCAAAGAAAATGAAGGGCTGGTTTTGTAAAACTGCAAAGTGAATTTCCACTGGTGATTCCATCCCTTGTTACATTATCGGACATAAACTGGACCCATTTGCCAAGTGTATGGGAGATCCAAGTTTCATGTCTGTCATTCGTTTGACAAGACACTGTCTTCCAAAAGAAGCATATTCTGATTTCAGGACATTGAACAGTTTTAGTCCCATTTTATTACAGCTTTCAAGTATTTAAATTCTCCTTAGGTCAAAGCCAAAATGTCATTTAGATGCCTTGTAGGGATATGGTGTTGGAGATGTCAACGAAGTGATCCTTGTCCATGCCTCAGTAAATAGCTTATTTTTGTTCAAAATAGCTTGACATTGGAACAGACTGCTCAGGAAAGTGATGGTCACCATGCCTGGAGGTGTTCAAGAACTGCACAAGGCACTCAGTGCCATGTCAACGTTGACAAGGTGGTGATCAGTCACAGGTTAGACTCAATGATCTTGGAAGTCCTTTCAAACCTAAATTATTCTATTATCCTTTAAGTAAGAGTGAAACCATTAATCCCACTGAGAAATAACCTACAAGCCTGTGACAATCCTTTTCCACTTTGTTAAAGAATTTTCTTGGTCTGCTGGTTGTCTGAAACTGAGAAAATAATCAGGAAAAGGATGACTACATATCACTTCCCTCCATGACGTTTTTCCTAGGTTCCAAATGATGGGCACTGAAAGGTCAGGATCAGGGAATAGGGGACCCATGTCCTTATCACATATTAGAGTGGAGCCTTACACACAGCTCCAGGCATTACCTGCCCTATGAGGATACTTTGGAGTTTGTCCTTTCCATCCTGTTCTCTCATCCCTGCAGCCCACAGTGAATAGCCCAGTCAAATCTGTGAGTAGCTGGGTATCTTGGGGGAAACTTCCTTGTTTGGAAGGAAAGAAACAAGGAAGAAATGAGGTTCACAGTGGATATCTGAATAGCTACAGGAAGACTCTTGGAAAATGATGCATTTTATTTATGGAAGGTTATTCATGTGCAAAATGGCAAAACATAAAATATAAATTATTTCTTATATAAATCTTTTTTCTTCACTAATTGAAGGACTAAAATGATCTAGAGTGTTGGCATCTTCTGATAACTTTCTCATAAAATTGATATCTCTTCACAATGTAGCCCTCTCTCATTGCAAATTGCATTTTAGTAGTAGCAAGGAATTGAGTCTGCATTTTTTACCCATTCTTCAGCTACTCACAAGGACAAGCATAGTGCTGTTGATGAAGCACAGTTTCAGCATAACAATCCACATTCATCCATGCTTAACACCCCCCTGACTTGGAGTGACAGTTTTCTGCTCTGAACAGATGCTCCCACTCAACATAGCAGCATGAGCTAAAAGTATAGCCAGCTCTCATAAATCTCATTTCTGACAAAAAAAAAAAAAAATAGAGTTCATTAAATACCTGAATCATGCTTGAAAATTTAAGATAGTAATAACCTTTCCCCCCCGCCAACTTTTAACTTACTATTTTTAAAAATAGTACACAGCAGATAATTTCTTTGGAATTTAGGGAGGGTTTTTTAAGGTACTGTAGTCTGATTTAAGTATATGTTTCATAACATTAATTAAAAAACTCAAAACTCTCATCTTGAGATCATGAAAATGTATAAGATAAGTAATTGTATAAGGTAAGAAGGCTGGAACTTGTCTACAAACCCTGGATTTAGGTGAGATTTTTGTTGCTTGGTTACTGCCACCAATGGGTAAATAATGAATTACCCTGCAAATCTCTAAGAAATAGTATTATTGCTACCTCCCATTAAATAATTACATAGCATCTGTTTCACTCCATAGGTTTTGCCTTACAACGTTATTCAGAGTTGTTATATCAGCAGCTACAAAATGCAGAGATACCCCAGGTGCCTGTAATGTGCTGCTGGAGGTCACATCTGTATCCGTGAGGTCCTGCACATGCAGTTCATCTGTCTGCCAGGTAAGAAGAGGTTATCTGCTTGTGCACAGAACTGTATTGTTTTCAGAAAGCAAGAAGAACTCAAACTGCATGGGCATATCAGAGAATCACGGAATTATAGAGACCTTGAAAATCATCTCATTCCAATGCCCCTGCCATGGGCAGGACACCTACTAGACCAGATTACTCAGAGCTCCATCCAACCTGGCATTGAACACTTCCAGGGATTAGGCATCCACAGCATCTCTGGGAAGTCTGATCTTGTGCCTCACCACTCTCGCAGGAAGAATGTCTTCATCATATGTAGTCCAACGCTACTCCATGTCAGTTTGAGGACATTGCCCCTTGCCCTGTCACTCCAGGCCCTTGTAAAGAGTTTCTCTCCATCTTTCCTGTGAGTGAGCTACCTTCAGATACTGAAAGGCCACAATTATGTCCAACTCCCCCCAGAGCCTGCTCTTTTCCAGGCTGAACAATCCCAGTTCTCTCAGCCTTTCCTCCCAGCAGAGCTGCTCCATCCCTCTGATCCCCTTGGTGCCTCCTGTGGCCTGGCTGCAGCAGGTCCCTGTCCTTGCTGTGCTGGGAGCCCAGAGCTGGATGCAGCCCTGCAGGTGGGCTCTCAGCAGAGGGGGCAGAGGGGCAGAATCCCCTCCCTGCCCTGCTGCCCACGGGGCTCTGGGTGAGCCCAGCACATGGGGGGCTCTGAGCTCCCAGCTGGGGCACATCCAGCACCTCACCCACCATTTATTACCAACTCCACCAATACCTATTCTTTCATTGTAGACAAGACTTAAAGTATCCTTTCAACATCATCAGAGCACATGTAACTAACAGGCGCGGTATGTACCTTTTGGCTATTTGTATGAATGATGTTAAAAAGATGTAAAACAAATTTTTCTGGAGAAATTAACCATCAAAATTGGCTAAGAGGAATGCAAGTTGGGTAGACAGCTAGTTTTGCATGGCATCTGTGGAACTCTTCCAGATTGTTCTTTTAGGAAGTGTATGAATATAATTTTAAAAATAAAACAAGTGGTATTTTCTGTCACAGATTATGCCTGCCAAACACAAAGCTTGAATAAAAGTGACATTTATGTACACTGAATGTTTACAAAGTTCTTGATGTGCTCCTTGTGTAATTATCTCTCAGCATTGCATTCTGACATGCAGGGAAGGTGAGAACAGCTGTTCTTTTTATAGCCAACTGCTATTTTTTTCGTTATATAGATATATCCATTTTCACCATTTTTATGCATTCACATATCCACATGCACAGATATATGGACTCAGAAATGCACACATTTGTACTTTTGCAGATAGATGTCAATAGCTGGGTAGGAGAATGAACCTTCCCTGTGCTTCACAGTCTATCAGTAAATACTGGAGCTGACACTCCCGGTGAATGGCTGGCTGAATTGGAATGAAATTAAGTGCTGGAGGTAGCAAAATTTAAAGAAAAATAATTTCTATGGGAAAAAATATGAGAAATCCACAGGATAAACCTTTGGATTTTTCCTGGTTTTGTTGTTTATTTGTTTAATCTGCATTCTTAGTAAACCACATTTACTGTCTTACTGAATTCTATTTCCTCTTGCAGATCACTCAGGAAACAGAAATCTGGATTCAGCCATTTCACTTGCACCAACGGTCCATTTCTCCATGTACCATCGACCACTGTTGGAACATTTCATTAATCATGTGGGGAAGGTATATAGACATGGTCTACAGCAAACCTGGAGTATTACACTAGATCAAACAAACAAATCCTCATTTGAGAAAGAGAAACCTCCTCATGATTAGCTCATTGAATAAAAGGACTGATTGGGTTCATCAGTTTACTCTGGTCACTTATCATAACAGAGACACACAAAATACTTTGTATATTTATACCCTAGTTGCATCTGTCCAGCACAGAACCGGTCTGCCCTTTCAGCTGATAAACAATTCCAGGCATAAAGCTGGTAGGGGCAAAGGAGGCACTGCCTGGTATCTGCTTTTTCCTTTCCCATACCACGTATAAAAGACACTCATGAAAAAAGAAAACAGGGACAGACCGTGAGTTCCCTCCATTAAAATTCTCCATCAGTAAAAAGGATAACATAGTAAAATTATAGAAAATTCTATGTTATCTCTAACACAATAGAAAAATACACAAACCAGCTAAAAACTACATACGTGGGTAAAAGATATTTATATCAAGTACATTAATTTACGGAAGTTACTCTGATAAATGGTATAATCTATTAATTGTCATATTTTTCTTGCTTGTTTGCAACAAATGGGATTGGCAGGCATTGGTTTAGACTGGTCACAATTAAATGCTCTCTTTTTTTGGATTTAGTGTACTTGCATAATTTCCTGGTAATTCAAGCCCCCAGTCAAATCAAAATTTCATTTCAGTTTTCCAGGTCTTTCTTACTGAGTTCTAAAAGACAATCTTGGTGTTCTTGCTACATCAAAATATAGAGCTGGAAAGTATGCAGTTAGTCCTGTGATTGTCCACAATCTTTTTAGAACAATATTTGTAGTGTTTTTCTGAAAAAAACCAACAATTAGTGTGGAAAAAACTAAGCCCCCCTCAAAATTCAAACTAGCTAAAAGAAAATATGAGGGCAATAAAAAATTAAAAATTAAGTGAGCATGAAGCAACTTTTGAAGAGACATGATATAAAATGTAGTTGTAATAAGTTTCATCCTTGACAAAGTTTCAAATATCATCCACAGAGCTTCTAATGGGCTTAGCAAGACATGCTTTAAACTCATATTGCTGTTATAGAGAAGTTTCTTATTTGGCATCTGTTTTTAAGGGTCATTCAACAATATTTGCTAAAATGAAAACTGAAAATATTTATTCATAAATAGATATTTTCCAAACCAGCTTTAATGACATTTAACCACCTACTTATGTGCAGTCACCCGTAACAATTATATTGTTTCTATATACTGTAATTACAGTACAAGATAAAGGTCTCATATGTGCAACTAACCACTTAGTAAATGATAGGCTATGTTGATAATTACAGACATTGCTCAAATCACAAAATTAAAATCTTTTTCTAAGTTTCCTAATAATCTTCCCTGTAGGCAGCTCTCCTTTTATAGATGAATTCTATAAAAGCCTTAAGAAATTGTCATAATGCAGAAATGTTTGTTTGAATAGTTCCTGCTGTCAGCAGCAAGCTACAATTTATCACATTTTGGGATACACAGGCTGTTATTAATTCAACTTTTGTTCCTAAGTGCTTATTTATTCCATTCTGTAGTCACACGGATTTGGTCTAAATAGCATTGATAGCACCTTGTGGACTTACTGATGATATTGAGAGACAGTTAATCCAAACTTTTGGTCTGTATATCACTTCTGCACAAGTTCCAAACCAGTGCTCAGTTATCAGTGGTAAAAGGTATGGGAGCATTTTTTAATCACTTTTAATCCATCTCTGTCAGTGCCTAAAAAGCAGATTTTAATGGAAGATTCGACTTGTTTCAACAAGCTTCAGGTCACAAAGCCCCCTCAGAAGATAAAGCACTGGTGTAGATAGAACTGATGAGAAACACAAACCAGATTTGAGCAACAAATATCATTCTGAAGAGAGATGGTGCTGTTAAATGCTATCTGCTTTTGCCTGAGGTTTTTGAACCTGTCAATTCCTCTGAAAGTGTGCTGATGTCTGTGTTCCTGTGTAATCTCTGACTGCTGTATTCCTGCATCATCTAAGTACATTAAAACTGAAATATCTATCTGAAAAGTTTACAATGCTTTTAGAGATATGCAAGCAATATTTTGATATTATATCCATTAATATATAATAATATTCAATATCATGAACACAAATAAAGTATATGGCTTACATGTCTTGCTCTTGTCCAAACCAATGCCTTGAATGACTGCAGCTTTTTCTACACTGTTCTTGGAAACTTTAGTAGAGCTCATACCACTGAAATCTCTGTGGACATTCTCCCATTATTCTAGCAGGAAAATCTCTCAGTTTGTTAACATCTGTACGTTTGCCATTTTGGAATAAAATGGATGTGCTGACTGAGCTCTTTATTTATTTCAAATACTTCCTTTTTGTTACCAGTATTTAGAATCTCAGTAACACCCAGAAGCTGGGTAGATGTTCATCGACGGTTTCTGTTTTGAAGACCTTGAAATCCTTTAAAGTTTTCAGTTCTTCAGACACAAAAAGGACATTAATTTACATCAGTAAGAGGGCTATGCAATAATGTATTGGCTTTCTAATTTTCTGCAGAAGTTCTGATTCTTAAAATATAGTGCACAACATTTTTCTTAGCAAGACCTTATCTCATTGCTTTTTAAAATTTCTTCCAGAAATAATCAGCAGAATAGCTGACAGATTTGGATTATCCCAACACTTTTCTATTTGATCCCAAGGCAGTCAGCGTCTGCTTGATGCTCATGTCCTTCTCCTGAAAGAAATATTGAGATAAATTCAAAATTTCAAGTAGGAAAAAACCCAACCAAAACAGAAACAGAAGTGTTTTCCTAAATGTTTAGAAGTTACAACAAAAGTCACATAGAGATAAAGGCATCATGTTACTTTCTAATGTTATTTAAAATGAAGCTAGGTTGAAGAAGATGTGATACCCAGGTGCCTTCTTTTGGATCTTTATTTTTTTTTCCATTGGAAGAGCTTTTTCAGCAAATGGCATCTTTTCCAGTATGGAGTCTGCTGCCACCTCCAAGCTGGTCTCAGAAGTACTTGCCTTTCCTCCTTGAATAAAAATGATCAAAGAAATTATGTATCTTACCTCAGTTCCTCCCTATATTTTTTCTTTTCTCCTCCCATATATTAGCCTAGACATTAAAAAAAAAAGTTCAGCATTTCTAGTCCTAATGAACTCTTTTTGTGTTTCTAATCACCTTATGCATTCTATCAGCTGCCCGAAGGGAGAGGCAAAGAAAAAAGACAATTATTCTACAGACAGGTGAAAGCTGACATTTCATTTCTGTACAAAAAATAAGGGGAATTTTCCTATGTCATAAAGATTCCAACCATATCTTTCAACTTAACCTGAAAATCCACTAATCCAAGGAGAATTGTGGAATGAATTGACCTGACTAGGAGATAATTTTTTAAACACTGGTGATTTTAAAAGTATATATTTAAGAGAACTAAAAATGAACATGAGTGTTCAAACATAATATTAAAAAAAAAAAAAAGTACCAAGAAGTGAGGAACACATATTAAAGGGAAAATGTTTTGAGAACTTAGATGTGCAAAATATGTAATGCATTGTACCTTTCAGAGGATTTACCACAAGACTCATTATAATTTGTATTTTTATAAAAAAATCAGTTCCCTGAGGTTATATGGCAATATAAGAATTTTAGATTTAATTAATTTTTATTTCTTTGGATAATAAAGAAAAGCTTTGAAGCTAAAGGCTAAAAACCAGAAGGAAGATACATAGAATCTAAAACTCATTGTTAAGAAGCAATTTTATCTTATTTGAATGTTTGTTTTTTTTTTCTCTTTTGAGGACTAATGCATGAATCTTGAAATCTGAAATGAGCAACTCTGGGTTATGGCCAAATAAATATTCATGGTTGCTTAGCTTACATTCTCACAATTGTCTTGTTATATCACAGGTAATACTAGGGGTTCATGATTTATTGTGAAGTGAGATGACTGAGCTCCAAAAGGTGACACATTATTTGAGGAATGACATCTAGATCTTTTCAAACTTGTTAAACATTTTCCAGAAATGTAAACTAAATTGCTTATTTCACAAGGGAAGAGCTTGTACAGGGCAAAAAGGTTGTGGAAATTTGAGATAAGAAAAATTCAGTAGTTCAATAAATATAATTATTTAAGGTGTGTATGTATTAGTTTACAGCCCAACTAACTTCCTCCAAATACTACCAGTGTGAATGATTGAAAAATATTAGTACAAAAAGTCTTTCTCTCTATATTTATAATCTGAGACATGCATAGAAAAAGGCACATCTACAACAGTCCCTCAAAATCATTACATGTTAATCACTACACCTTTATAGCTGCAAGGTTTTGAATAAACGTGGCAAAACTAAAAATCTAGAAGTTCAGTAATAGCTTGTCAAAGAGTAATTGTGGGTAAAATGTTAATACCTCTCTTTCGTTCTCTTTTATGTTGAATGAATTATTCATTTTTCATTTATTAGCTAACTCTGCATATTTGATGCTTTTTAGAGGTGAGTAATTACTTTGAGCAACTTGAAGTATTTACACTGGATTTGTATGATTTTTTATCACGCTGACGGTTTAAACACTCTCTCATATAAAATACAGCAATTACTATTGCCTTGTCTGGGAGAAGGTTGTAAAAACATGTCTCATTAATTTTATGAGGTCATCTAATTGATGCAAGAACCTAGCAGAAATTCTGGTGAGCATCTGGAAAGCAAGCAGCTCCCTGTGAGGAATTCACCTGCAGCATCCACTGAGCAGGGCACGCTGTGCCATGCCCCATCTTTGGCATCACTGTTTCTTTCACATGTGCTCACAACACGAATGGTGGTGCTGAAGAGAGAAAAGGAAAAGTGCTGAAATCTCAGTGGAAAACTGTCACCAAGTTTCACTGGACTGGAAATAATTGTATATGAGTACATCAGTTCTACCTTGTGTCAGCACTTTGTGTCAGCACTAGAAAGGCAGTGCAAACATAGAATGGAGATAAGGACATTTGCATCAAGACACAACAGAGTTGTCTCACACTGATGTTTTTAAAATTATATTATAGAAGGCTTTGATGCTTCTTACTTACCCTTTGGCACTGGTGAGAATTTTCTATGAACGTCCACTGAAATAAAATGCTCAATATGTGAATTACATATTGTTGTAAGTGAAATAAAATATATCAAAATAGCACATATTCATCTTCATATATATCAATATAGCACGCATATATATCAATATAGCACAAATTCATCTTCACATTTCAACCACTGGGGAACATGATGTTCTATTTAAAATGCATATGAAGAGACAAATTCATGTTATGATAAACTTCCTTTAAAGAAAATTAAGGAATAATAGGTTTTGTCTTATGATCGTTGGTCTCAGTCAAAAGTGTCAGATTGTGAGTCTTTAGTCAAAAGGGTCAGACACAATGCAATCTTTCCTCTTGGCAGTGTGTTAAAGCATTTAAAAAGATGTTTTTTCTCTACTCTCACTAGTTTGGGGCAGTAGTTCTTGTATCATAGAACATGATTATTCATTAAGTTTTCCACTTACACTGAAAAACATGTCAATCAAATAGAAGAGCAATCAAATCAATCAAACGGATTGTACAAAATGAAGTTTCTTAAAGTTTTCATTCATGGTAGTATCAAGCTACATGATTTTATGTGATATAATGAAAACATTGAAATAGAACTTTTGCAAACAGCTACTATCAGAACTAATTTTCTGCATAAAATCTAAACAGCTTTTTATTAATTGGCATTTTCCTCAACTTTCTAGTAAGAAAAAGAATTTGAAGGTAGAGCCGAAGACATTTCCACAGACTGAAAGAGGAGACATTTAGATTATATAAGAGAAAGAAATCTTTTACTATAAGAGCCATGAGGCACTGGAATATGTTTCCTAGAGAAGTTGTCAATGCCTCATCTGTGAAAATGTTCAAGGCCAGGTGGGATAGGGCTTTAAACAAACTGATTTATTGGGTGGCAACCCCGCCCATAGCAGAAGGCTGGAACTAGGTGATCCTTAAGGCCCCTTCTAACCCAAACCATTCCATGTGACTATGAAAGACCATTATATGTTCTTACATGTAATAATGTTGCCTGCAGAAAAGCTGTATCAGATACTGAAAATTATGACAGACAGCAACACTGGCCCCATTCAAATATTTGTTGTTTAAATAAATGTGCTCTCCACTTTCTGAAAAACAAAACTAAATATAGATGCACTATGCTACACAAGAATGTGGAATATTTAAAACTAGGAGAAATGATAACAACATAGCTAGGAGCTAAGCAAGAACCTAAGGGCATATACTATGAGCAGCAAAGGGCCAAGGTTATTTTCAGTATGCAATGTCAATATTTTTAATAACCCCAGAATTTCTCCCTAGCTCTTTCACCTTCCACAGCACTGCTGAATTTTCTTCTCCTCTTTAGCTAGTGTAATATGGGTAAATACTTCCTGTCAACAGAATTGTTATAGTGATTAATACCAAAGCAAAATTCTAGTTCTTTTTAAAGTGATCAGGACAAGCAGTTGACATTTGCTGAGTCTATGCACTTGATAGTCAATTGCATATTTATGAGCATCTTATATGCTTAATGTTACAGCAGAAAAATACAAGAGGCTCTTGAAATATCTTTACTCCTCCTCCAAGTGACATTCATAGAGAACTGAAAAAAACCCTCATAAAAGAAGCAGTCTTCAAAGTATGCTGAAAGCTCATAAAATGGGTAGGACAAGAGCCACAACTGCAATTTAAAAGTATCAAAAGGACAAGTCAAGTTTTCACTGCTATACACATGTTTACATATCTCACTGCCGCAAAATCATAATTCCCCTCTGAAATGCATAATACCAACTCTTCACATGCCTTACACTTTCCATTTACTCATCATTTCTGGTGATGACCAGAACTACATAGAAACATTGAAATGTGTTTGTGAAAGTTTCTGTCACAGTCAGAAAAGCCTTTTCTTGCTGCACAGAATGGACTAGCCAACTGAAAAGGATAGAAATGATACTAACTGCTGCTAGGCAGTGGCCAAACACTGGAAATTCTCATGTTTCAAGGCATATGGAGAGCAGGATAGGCTGGATCATTACCACAGAGGATAATTTCTCTCTTTTTGTGGATATAGATCTAGTCACTACTTAAACCCAGAGAGAATTGTGCTAGAGAGCAGTAATGAAGTCAGAAGCTTTTTTTTTTTTACTGTAAACTATTGCCTGTATTGGCAAATTCTCTTTTAGAAATAGGACAAAACATTCAGTCCAATAAAACAGCTCAACATTTTTTTTCTTATTGGCTGTGCTTCATAATCTTTGTTTCTTATTTAAGCCTTCGATTATAATTCCATTTGTTGATTCCTTAGACAATAGACAACATGTTAAGCTTATAAGTGCTAAAGAGAGTAAACCAGAGGTAGAGCAAAAACTAATGATACCAATAGCAGTGTTCCTGTAACTTAAAGCAGGAAAAAATCTATACCCACAAACTGAATTCTGCGCTAATAATGAAGATGCCAATGTTGATGGCAATACAACTGGAAGCAGTGTCATTGAGTAGATGGGTTTTGCTTTGATTTCTACTTAAAGACTAGAACAACTGAAAAAAAAACCCCAAAACTTCAATATTTCTGTAACAAGCGACAAGCAGGCATAATTACTCCTGAAAACTGCTCTTGCCCTGCTAACAGGCTTTAGGACAAAGAGCTGGTATCTGGTTTATCTGGTTTCATCTGGGATAGAGGTATTTTTGTTCCTAGTAGCTGGTAGAATGCTGTGGTTTGCATTTGGTATTAGAAAAATAACACACTGATGTAGCTATTGCTAAGTAGTGCTTGTCAAGGACTTTTCAGCTTCCCATGCTCCAGGGAGCTGGGAGGGAACAGAGCCAGGGCGTCTGACTTGAACTGGCCAAAGGAATATTCCATACCATAAAATTTCATGCCTACTAAATAGACTGGGACAGTTGGCCAGGAGGGGCCAGTCCAGGATTATCTGGACATTGGTCAGTGGGTGGTGAGTGACTCACTGTGCATCACTTTTCTTCAGGCACTTTATTGCCCTGTTTCTCCTTTACATTCAAATTCTTTTTTTCATTGTTATTATTATCAATGCTGTTATTTCTTTCAATGACTAAAACTGTTCTTATCTCAACCCATAGGTTTTAATTGCTTTTTCCCTGTTGTCCTCAGGGACAGGGGGGTGCAGGAAGTGAGAAAGCAGCTGTGGGACAGTGTTAAATCTCTATCTATTATTGTAGGAAAACCTCCAGAGCAGATAGGTTGCAAAACACATTAAAAAAATATACTATGACTTCACACTATTAGATGGTCTGCACACATCTGCCATCCCATAACCCACAGGTGTCTTTGTTGTCCTCTGGTAGCAAGGAAAAGATAGTGTCACTTGTTCAAATGGAAGAAATAGAAACACAAAGGATAAAGAATCCATTCAAGTAGGTCTGTGGAACACTAGGACACTGAAACAAGTTTTACAATATCTAGACTTCCCACAGAAAAAGCTTTCCTCTCCCCATGGACGGGGGGACAGGGTTAGTGTCTTCTGCTGACACAGCAATATCTGTCAAAACAGACACAAACCATTTCTCTCCTGAATTCAAGCTTTAGGCAATCACTAAACTGAGGGGTTTGCCCTTCAACAGACAGTGAAAACCTGTCTGAAATTAAGATTTCTGGTGCATTCTTGTGCTAATTTCACCTGAGGGCCTGTAATGAATTCCATCATTGCCAAGAACCATACCTAAAGGCTTCAGATCTATCTAGTTAAGAGAAAGGCTTGGAGAGAAGACTTGGAGCAGCCTGCAAACTCAGCAGAAATACATGGCAAAGACAAAGTTCAGCTTACCTCACATCCAAGAACAAGCCTCCCTGTGCAGAAATTAATCAGCCTTTTTTCAGTATCCCTAATTACAATATATAGAAAACAACTACACTTAGTTCATACATTAAATATTTACAATATCCCAAGGTTTGCTATTGTTTCAAGCTACTTTCCACTTATTTCTTCCTATTTCTTTCTCCCCAGGTCTTTTCTTTTCAATGCTGTAGCAAAGTGAAATTCACAATAGCCATAATTGAGTTAGTATTATTCAACCAATTTTTTATACACCTACATCAGCTTCAAATCTTCAGGAATTCACTGCTGCTTCCCAGCCAATAACAAAGCTTTTGCATCCACTACTGCTTCTGTAATGGGATTGAAATTATTTCCAACGTCCTCCTACCAAAATGCTCATGCCAGGCTTTAATTATACTCCAATCTTCTTGTATATCCACCCCTTTGCAGCAGCCCCTTGCACAATGCTTTGCATTCACCCTTGCACCCTGTGTTCTGCCTCTACTGTTCCATTTTGTTTTGAATACAGAATTGTAAAGACCTTAATTTCCATTTCTTAAATTCAAGCATAAGATTTTTCCTCTGAAAAAGTATGTGTTAACCTCTGATGTTTTTAAGTTCCTGCAGCCTACTCATTTGCAGCCTGATAAAACAATTCCACAATGTCTGGAGATGTCTAAAAACTTACAATGAAGGGTAACTCCTTGACAAACTATTTCAAAATAATTATGCTTTATGAATGTATAAGAACTGAATACAATTTTAATTTTTATGAAAGAAAGAAAGAATAACAACCAAACTCAATCCAAACCCACAAAAACTTCCAAACCTAGAAGGAATATAAATCACTTTCATCTAAAAGGGGGCATCAGATTGCACATGTTCACACATGTTCACAGGACAGAGATCATTATTTTTCCTTCCCGTGTTAATTTTAATTAGAAACATCCATTATTTTAGGAAATAAATATTTTAAAAACTCCTTTTAAAAATAATTGCAGTTCTATGATTCTTTAATTGCTTGGAAACATTCAACATATAAGGGAGTAAATGGCAGGAGACAAATTCATAAGTGCATATGGTTCTGGGGTACTTGCAACTGAGCTAGAAGAAATATAGGCTAGTATTTTTTATTCTTTGACAATAACAGTTGAGCTTGCTTTTAATTTCAAATGAAAATATATTTGAAATTATTTTTCAAAACAAATGTAAGCATTGGACAGAACTGGAAATATGCAAATAGATTCCAAGGCAGCAGTGCATAAACACTGGAAAGCTTTCCTTTGTTTCAATGTTCAATAAAAATGCTAAATAGGGCAATTTTTTTACAGAAGGATGGAAATTGAACACATATATGTATGTGTGAACATGGATGTGCACTACATTGAATGAAAGACTAAAATGTTATTGAGAGCTTTTGCCCTCATTTTTAGACCTATAGTTTTATTAAGTTGATATACAAGTCTTTTGCAGAATTTTAAATAAAGGAATATGAACTGCTTTGGCATAATTACTCATTGCCAGGAACAATAATATTCATCTTACGTCTATCAGAGTTCCTTACAGTGGCCTCCAAAAATTAATGGAATAGACTTTACTTGGCATTACTGCCTTAAATTAAAGTCACTGTGTGTCACAGATTACATTTAAAGCCTATTCTTCAGCTATTTATCTGCTCCATGCTCTGTCGACTGTCTGGGAAGCATATTTTTCTGTGAGAATAGAGCAAATTATTACCCTTTTGCTGTGAATTTAAAACTTTTCAATATATAGATGTATATATATTTTATTTTTTCTCTCCCTAAAAACACATCCTTTTTGTTTTGGGGTTTGGTTTTTTTGCATTAAAAAAAAAAAGAAAAAAAGCCACCTCGCAACAACAAAACAAAACAAATAAACAAACAAACAAAAACAGAAAAAAAACCCCACACAGAAAAACAATCAAACAAAACCCACAAAATTCTTTTCCCCAGGGATAGGATTTCTTCCAGTACCTATGTTCTCACTTACTTTGTATCCTTCAGATTCAGTGTTATTATGAAAAGTATTCCCTATTGTTGAACCCACAATGTATGTTATCTCCCCCAAAAACATCACAGTGGAAATTCCTACAGGAAATTCCTACACAAATCTGAAGACTCATCATCTGTGAAGCTTCATCCTCAGAGACTCCATATTTCCTTCAACCCTGAACAGACCAAGGTCTGTTTTGACTCCATAGTCTTTAAGGGCCCTATTTGATGCTATTCTTTTGAGTCAAAACTCCTACCTACAAATCCCCCAATAACAGGCACAGGTAGACAGACCACTGTCTCCTGGATTGTTGCCATGTCCCTCCATCTCCCAGCTCTGCCTTGGTGGGATGTTGCCCTCCTCCAATCTCCTGCTTATTCACAACTGCACAAAGTCTGCCTACAATCCCTGAATATTTCAAAGCCTCTAAAAACATGATTTTTCCTGGGTGATATCCCAACATATTCAGCTGAACTGATGTACTTCACAGAAGAGAGCAGTGAAAATCCAGGCATCAAGTATACCCAACACACAAACAAGGTTTTTAAGAAAAACTCATGTAAAAAACCATACATTAGCAGAGAAGCATAGACAGATTCAGAGCATATATTCATCTCATAGAACATTCAAAATCTGAAAATAAATTCTATTCAATACTTTCAGGATATGTATGTGCTCTAAATGTGTGTTTTTCTTCTTGTAAACTTGTCTGAAGAGATTTGCATATGATCAACCTCTCGCTGCTTCAGAAGAACAGAAGAGAGATTACTGAAGAAGCTACACTTTAATGTCTACAGTCATTTAATTAATTTACAAAATAATCCAGTGGGCACCCACTGAAGACCAGAAGAACATCAAATTGTTTATCTCTCCTGATGCCATGTATACAATGGAAACAGTTTCTGAGCACTCCTTTGAAGAAAAAGGTCAATCTTAAAAGGAATTTATGAACATTTAAAGCATATTTATAGTGCTTAACAAATGTTCACACTAAGTCAGTTATCCACTGATTATCCACAAAAGAATGTTTTCCAAGTAAGATGTTTCATACACTCCAGATGTAAACATATGTAGATTTCTTTCAATAAAATTCCGCTTCACAATTAAAAGCAAGCCTGACTTCTGACAAAGTAAATGTTGGGTAAGTAATACCTACTGGAATTTCCTTCTAACAAGATTAATCAAATCATTATTTTTCCAGTTCTTAGTAATACATGGCCTTCTTGAGCCACTGAAGAACGGCAATGTAAACTCTGAACATCTATTCCATTTTGAAATAAATGAATCCATGCGGGTTGGAGACAAGTTTATGTAATTTTATTTTCACTTTGATGTCTTAGAAGGGACATATTCACAGCAAAAAGGCACTTGGAAGTCACATAAAATGTTTTTCTGGATATGTGGGAGTGTCTGGAAGACAAAAACTACAGTGTATTCTGCACAGTCTTCACAAGAAAATCACTTCAGTAGAAAAACAAGCTACTGGAAACAATTTTGTGTAGCAGTTATTTTTTAAGTTATTGTGATTTTTATTGCAGCAAAATTTCTAAATTTCATGATTTTATGAAATAAGCATAGATTTATCACCACTTTTTTTTTTTTTTTTGTGTGGGATATCTGAAAGTAATCATTGTAATTTTAGTATTTACTAGGAACTGTCCCCTTGCTAACTTCTACAGGTACACTTCCAAAGAAAATTCTACATAAAAATGACAGTTGATAATAAAACCTTAACTTGTAAAATAGATGGGGATATTATTCCACTGCTAGATGTGGCTCTCTCCCTTTCCTCCAGAATCCTCAGCTAATGTTATTGATTTAAGTCTGTGCCTTCTGTTCCTGTGAAAAACTGCACTCCCCATTTCTTTTCTACCTGAACAAAACTTTTTCCTGAGGAACTAAAATGTTGAAATTGAAAAATGCAAATGGTTTAAGAAGACATTTACTATTTTCACAAGTAATATTTCTCTAATTTCACTTCCCAGAAATTTTGCATTGGGCCAAAGACAGACAGCGTGTCTAAAATGTCAATAGGTAAAATTAATAAATTAAGAAAAAAATAAAAAGGCAAAAACCCCCAAAAACCCAACCAACCAAACAAAAACCCCCAACATTCTCTTGAGGAGAATTTCAACCAAAGAGCTCCACTCATCATTTAAACCTGGAGAATATCTAGCATTCAGTTAAATTCTTTAAATTATAATATTAATTTAGTAATTAGTAAAAAACCCTTAAAGGCTACTTTAAAGTGTCTGTTTTGTGACAGTGAAAAGCAAAATTTCTAGATGGCTTATTTATATTGTTGTGACATACAGTTACAAAAGAATTTGGAAAATGGCATTTGTGAGCAGTTTTTCATGAAGGTTTCAACAGAGAGGACGCTGGGAGTTGCAATATATTCTGCTTTAGTTATTTGCTAAGAGTTGCCTGTAAAGGGACAAGGAAAGTGGAAAATCATGGCAAATTTTCAGGAAGTTTGGAAATGGCCTAAAGTAAGAGTCAGAACCCATGAAGAAAATAGCTACAGTACCAGGACAAGGAAAAATCAAACATACAGCTCCCCTCCTTCATACAGAGTGACAATAACTATAGGATAATGCCACCATTAAATCCCTATTTTCTAGTTGAGTAGTACTTTTTCCACTTTTCCCCCAATTTAACCTCATTAAGATCCTGACTATGGAATAATGATAATGTATATAAATCCTTTTCCAACCTTTCATCCAGAAACAGCTCCAAATTAATGCCCATGAATCATCACAGTTTTGTCTACAGCAAGTTACTCCAGACTCTAAAGACATTTCAAATAGTTGTATTTCTTTTTAATTTAACACCTTTTTCTTACTTTTCTCATGATGAATTTATTGTTGAGCATCACCCATACCATAAAGAAATGCTTATCTCTGAATTAGTCAAGAAAAAGATAGATGAGCACACGAACACATGCTGTTCAATGGTATTTGTGTGATAAATGAAATTTCTTTCAAAGTCATGCTTTGAATTAAGGCAAAGCTATTCCTGATCAGTCTCTAAAATTACCTGATAGGAGTTTTTTGAGAGGTGGGGGTCAGTCTCTTCTTCCAGGTAGCAAGTGACAGGAGAGAGGGAAAGGCCTCAAGTTGCACCAGGGGGCATTTAGGTTGGTAATTAGGAGAAATTTCTTCACTGAAAGAGTAGTCAAACACTGAAACAGGCTGCCCAGTGATTTGGTACAGCGACCATCCCTGGAGGGGTTTAAAAGCTCCATACACGTGGCACTTGGGGACATGTTTTAGAGATAGACTTGGCAGTGCTGGGTGAATGGATGGGCTTGATGATTTTAAAGGTCCTTTCCAACGTAAACTATTTTGTGATACTATGACAGAAAAGAAAGACACCACTGCCACAACCACCACCAGAGTGTAGACAGTCAGGACATCAGGGTGGAAGAAGAGCAGATCCACATCCATTTGCCTGAATGCTCTGACAGGCACTCACTGCTGTCTGCAGGCCAGGAAAAGCTGGGGACGTGGTCCTGTCATTTTGCCTTGAACACAACACTGGGTTTCATTCATTGGGTTTCAAAAGCAAATTCATATCTAGGAAGATTTTAAAAGGAGTAATTTTTAAAATACAGTTTCTCATCTCCCTCTTCCTACACCTGTTTGGGTTCTACCTAAGTGGCTGAGCTCCTGGCAGCAACTTTGCACTGAACCAGTCCCTTCTCTCTCCTCTGGTGGCTTTGATTGAAAACCATCGGGACAGGAATTACTGGAATCAGCTCTGAACAGAGGCATGTGGCAAGGGACGGCAGAAGCTCCAGCAGAAAGGTACAGCTGTCTCCATTTCCAGTCAATGTAGGTAAACCTCTCCAAAATACCCTCCCTTATCTGCTATAAGGGACAGGAGATTAGATGCAATGCAACA
Source organism: Camarhynchus parvulus (assembly GCF_901933205.1). Taxonomy (NCBI): domain Eukaryota; kingdom Metazoa; phylum Chordata; class Aves; order Passeriformes; family Thraupidae; genus Camarhynchus; species Camarhynchus parvulus. The sequence goes on from NC_044571.1 coordinate 102,095,460, forward strand.
GACCCTAAAGTTTTGCTACACCTACCCAGCATAAACCACCTCACTCACTGTTCTGTCATGGGCAGTTTGACAAATGGCTGATTGCATGTCAGTTTGGCAAAAGCTTGTCATTCAGAGAAATTCCACAAGACCAATGTGGACTCAAAACTAGAAAACAAAGAAAAGCCCAAACCATCAAAATCGTTGCATCACAAAGACAGACTAGGGAAAATACTTTAGTGTAATCACCCCAAAGTGGTCACTTCTTTGTTCCCTTCTTCAGTGAAAACTGCAAACCATTTCAAAAGTGAGCAGTAAGAAAAGTTCAAGCACCATTAAAAAATGCCAATGAAAGTCATTGTTACAAGTATTCTGTAAAAACAAGAGAAAGTGGAGAGGGAAGTACAGGCAAACCCCAGGGAAATACAAAAGTTACTTGAACTTGTAGAGTGATAGTTGCATACACTTGTGTTCTCCATAAGAAGAAAAGACATAGCATCTCTAAAGCTCTTAGCAGTCATGAAAATAGAATTCATGTTTTAAGTATTCATTGAAAAAACAGATAAACCTATAACTATCCCACTGGGCTTGGTTCTATATTAAAAAGGAGAGATATCAGCTTCCATTAGTGCCATAAATAGAAATAATCAACTGTCAAAATACTGAAAATAATAAAATCAGTTTAATGAAGCCCTGTAAGTAGGGAAATTAAGTTTATGATAACCTATTGTGAATATGGAGAGAATGCTACTGAGACGATTCAAGTTGTCTAAGCAAAAGAAGTTATCTTGACATAAATCCTTTATTAATTTCCAAAAGTAAGCTGCTTTAATATACTTTGGATTAGTCTGATATGTTCAATAGATAGAGAAAATGTAGGTCTCCCAATACAAGGAAGCATCTGAGCAACTATCTACACTGCTGAGATAATCTATTTTTAGCTAATCAATTTATTTTTATACAGAATTGAATCTGAACCTATGATTTGAGCTTGCTGCCTACACCTGTAGGGCCACCATGCTCTCAAAGAAGTGCATGGGAATGCCTTTTGTCCCCATTCCTATCCAAAAAGAAGAATGAAGCTATCACCACAGAACATTTTTGTTTGTACAAACTTCTTGATCCCTAATAAATAAATTCATGAAAATAAATAACAAAGGGATTTCTTTCTCTGGGAAAGCAAGTGGAAAATTTCTAACATACACGCTATATAGAAAGTTCTCACATAGAACTACTCACATTTTAGAAAACACCACTACATTTACTTTGTATTTCAGTACAAGAAAAAATACCATGGCATATTTGGACCACAGCACACCATAATTTCCTCAGCCTGAAGATGAACATCAGCTAAAATGTGGTCTCTGAATCTCTGGGCACCAAGATCTATTTCTAAAATGGATTAAGAAATTACTGTAGAGAGAAGGAATGGAGAACAACTATTGTCATGAGTGTTCTTCAGGAAAGCTATTTAGAAAATCGGTTTATATATTCAGCTACAAATATAGCAAATTCCCCATTTTCTACTTTGCTTCTCCTTGTACCAATGATGTTTTTTACTCCATGGCACTCAAATGTATCTGAAATGATGATTGCTCACGCATAAGAAGAAACATAAAATCTTGTTGCTTTATTTGTTGCAATGGCTGTATTCATTGCTGTCTATCCAGGTCTATTGCCTAATATTTCACTAAGATGAAATCTGCAAGAGGGGAGCTGTTACTGAAACGTCCATCATTCCAAAATAATCATTCTTTTTATGGAAACAAATTAAATTACATGTATTGATCCATTTAAGTTTATGTTAGGAAGTATTATATTGCTATGATAGAGACAATAAGGCATATTTCCCTTAACAGAACTCAAATCTTTCTAAACAAGCCATCTTTGCTATACCTGTATCTTCAATTTCACACTTCAGCAGATGGTCTATTAGACTCAGCTGTTTCCTCCACTGTTCTTTAGAAGAGTAAACAAAAAGCGCACCAGTAGAACTGATGTTTGCAAGTGCTTTCCATAAAATAGAGAACATAAGCCTATTCCACTGCTAATAAAATATAAATGTAGAAATATTAAATAAATTTGTACGGGAACAGAAATAAAACACAGGTATGGCAGGCCCAGGGTTCAAATAGCTGGCATAAAACCCCCACACAACCACAACAGCAACAAAACAAATAAAAAACCCTCCACAGAATCCTCACAGGAAACTTATTATTTGCTAAAAATAAAGGATTAATAAAAATACATATGCAGATGAAATTTTCTGCAGTTTAATACCCTGTAGACATGAAAAAACATGTAGAAAAATAATTAGGATAGCTGTTATTTCTTCAAAGCTTTTTGACCAGGACTCTGATCAGTGCAACTGTGTTTTGTAGGTCTTTAAAAACAATTATCTGTATTTACACATCTGATGTTTAATAAAGTAATTTGTACCTGATTATCTTAGGTACAGGTAAGAAGGTAGCCCTCTATGTCAGGATGCCCATCTATTTTCCAGAGATAATGAATTCTTAGGAAACACAGTAAAATGGTTCAGGGGTCACCGAGCCATCAGGGTACCTCCTCATACAGGAGAGACCAGATGAGAAGCAAAATAAGTAAAATAGGAAGTCCATACCAGTAAAAAAATAATTAAAATGTCCTTCATAATAAGGAGTTGAGAAATTAAAATTCTAAATTAAAATTAAAACCTTCTACCATGAAAAATCACAACACAAAAATTACCCCCAGTTAGACAAGCGGCAAGTTCTTTCCCCTGAATAGTGAGGAGCCACAAAAAGGGGATTGTACACAGCTTCATTTGATATTTCTGGGTTATACATCACCCAACCAGCAGAGAAGGCATTTTATTTTGAAAAAAAGAATATATCAAATGGTCTGAGACAGCACAACCAATCAATTTGCCATGCTCATTTTGGAAATTAGTGTGGCTGAACCACAGACTAAAACTGTGGGCTTGTGGCATGCTGGCTTTCAATTTTGCTAATATTTGAGTTGAAAACACATTTGGCAGTAACTTTTTACCAAAGTCCACACACAGCATTTCACAAGGAATCAAAGCAACTTCTTCTAAACAAATATATTCCTCCTATGCTTTGAAGCATTCTGTAAATGCAGGAGCTTATACTCATTTCACTTTAAATTTATCCTTGTTCTTTCACGCTTGGATTGTAAATGATAACTTTCCTTCTTGGGTTTTGACTAACTCTCAGCATCAACTTTAAAGCAAATTATGTTCCACTCAGATGCCTTCTGTTTTGGAAAGAGGAAGTGGTGGGGAAAGCTGTAAGCAGTAAGCACCCCTTTGATCTGAGCTCTAAGCCCCACCAAGCAGCTGTGTAAAAGGGACAGGGGTGTTGACCGATGTAGCACTGGGATTATCTTCTAAGTGTTTGCTCAAAAATCACTTTGAGGTGCTCTAAAATATTATTAAGGGGTGAAACAGAGCCAAGCTAATGAAGAGAAGCCTTGTAGTTAAATAAGACTAACTTCTGCTTCTCTTTTCATTCCCAAACTGCACCAAATAAGTAGATCCTTCACTAAATGCAGGTATTTCACCACTTGCTTATTACCCAGGCTGTGCTCACAAAATTAGTCAGCTTTACTATATTCTCTATTTTAGACACTTTCATAAGTCATTTTAATAAGATTTAGCAAAACTAATGTCAAATTGTAGCAGGGAAATCCACAAACAACATATTCACTGGTGGTGTACTATGATGCTTAATTGTTTATTGAAAAGAGCACATGTGAACTGTGGTAGCCATGCCATAAGTGTGGTTCCTGTTTCAAGGAGAAGTCTTCTAGCACCTTCTGAAGTAGCAAGTTTGCAAGTAAATTGGACATTTTAAACACATTTCTTATTTATTTGAAACTGAAACACAGATTGAAAGATTAAGAAAACTTCCCAAGATGTTACCTTTTGGATTCCTCTACACCTTAAGTAAATCCAATCCTCATAAATTTATGCTGAAGCTGAATTTGGCAGGGGATATATAAATTTTCTTTCAGCTGTGGAATGAATGAGTAGGATACCTTGACACACAGAAAGAAAATACTTCTCTCAGTAGCATCCAGAAAAGTCCGTGTTTTCTTAATTGATATGCAAAAGACACTGCAGATAACTTTGGTGATACAAGAAGTACATATATACATGTATTTGTCCATCCTGTCGTGTCTCAAGATTATCTTCCATACAAACATTCCATAAACATCCTGCTACAAAGGTTGCAGCAACCTTTGGAAATTCTAAGAAATACCAGGTGAAAATTATATAAGAAGATTCAACTTTAGAGAGTAGTTTAGGCAGCAAGGCTGTTCATGCTTTTTTAATATCCAAATGAAAAGCAAAGCTGTTGAAAGGTTGGGACAACAAAAAGGCTGTGCATTCAAAAATCTCTCTTCTCTTTTGATATCCAACAGAAAATCCTATTTTGGCACAGGTTGAATACTTTTACACTGCTAAGGAAGTATAAGATCAACAAAAACCCATCACCTATTTGAATTCCCTCAACTGTAATCTGACGTTTAATCCCTTGTGAAAACTAATGAATGTGGGCACTCATAAGAGGAAAAAAAGACTTTCAAAAAGTAGGAAACAATAGCTAGGGCAGGGAAAATGCATAGAGCTTTTGTGAGGGCTACTTTAGAGCATAAAACAAGACCTCATATGAGGGCAAACATAGTTGCAGTCAGGTAGGTGTGTGCTTGTGTGTGCTCATGTGTGAAATCAGTGGTGAATTTTTGCTCAGAGATACTACCTCCTCTTGATACATCCCTGGTCCTAAAATGTTTCACTTTTTAATTTCATCCCAATATGCACCAGGAACATTTTGCAATTTCATCTCACTCTTCCCACAAGCGGTTCCCATTACCATACCTTATAAATTAATTAGAAAATTACTATCCATTAAACTTATGTCAGACTGTTATGTTACTCCAGAAGTTATGTCAGCATCAGTTTTCTCTTCATTAATAGTACTACACTTTTTCATGCTTAAAGACTGTATATTTTGAAATGTCAGCATGCTGGGATCTTTGAAAATTTCTTTCATTTTCCACATATGGAAAATGTTCAACACTGGAGGAAGTGATTATCTTTCAAGAAAGAAGACATTCTTTTTATTTTAATAATATGCCCAGAGGTTTTTGAACCCAGTGTGCTTTAGGAAGCGATTCACAGGGTCCTAGAGGATTAGCTTTTGAATTTCAGTCAGTGAATTAGCTGATGAGCACAAAATGGCAAATATCTGTGCTACACCCCATCACCTATAGATCTGTAAAAACTGGATGTTGTTCTACACATTGCAGTCTACCCTGATTTCTTTAATTTTCAATCATAATTTCCCCTTCAGCTCTGCATTATATTGCGACATGACTCTCTTTAGGTATGGCTTGAGAAGCCTTCTGAAAAGACCAACAATTAAATCAAATGCCACAATAATGGCTACTTTAAAGCCATTCACCTGACCCAAAATTAGATATAGACTTACTCTACATTAACAAAATGCAGCTGTTTTGCAGTCCTATGCAGTCTGATCTCAAAATTAAGATAAAAATACCATTCTTTTCTAGAATTAACATGGTAGAATAAGGCAAGTGGGAGTGGGATGTTGTTTTAGAAATACAGTAAGTAAAATGCACTTTCAGCCTCATTATCTATATTGTAATCAGAATGGTTCAAGGACCCAGGTTACGACTGTCCTCTGCACAAAAGTAATTTTAAGATTTTCAAAAACTTTCTCTTTTCTCAGTCTTCTGCTAATATCATTTAACAACAAAGAAATATCTATTTGATGGTAATATATGTAAATACTTCATTGCTTATCTCACTTCACTCCCATAAACAATTTTCAGTTATTGCAATAAAAATCAAATGGAAATTTGAAAACAATTAATAAACCAAAACCTGCCAATATATCTGCAATTTAATAATAATAATAATAATAATAATAATAATAATAATAATAATAATAATTCTTTATAAACCTGCTACCGAGGATTGAATCTTCCAGGAATGATTGCATAAGGATATTTTTACTTGCTAATATAAAAGGTATCTAAATCTGAAGGTACAAAACACAATTTCCTTGGATGAATTTTTAGCAGGACCTAGAAGGAAATTAATTCTTCAACCCTTATTATTGTTAATGGGAGTTATTCAGCCAAATCTTCATGCATGATTCATAATTAATATGTACCCCTTATGGTTTTACTGCATAATATTGTAAATTAATTTCCACAAACAAATTACCAGCAGTCATTTAATACAGTAGATGTGATTCTGATTCTCAAAGGTCCCTTGATTCACTTCAGTGTAAACCTGAATGTGTGACAACATTAAAAGGAGCAAAGACCTGGCTGAATATCATAAATTAAATACTTGCCCTGAAGTAACTCAACTAGCTTAAACAAACTAGCCAAATTTACACTGGTAGAAATGAAACCAGAATCTGACCTTCACTTCTACCAAACAATTCCTTCTTTAACTCATCCACTGAGAAATTTCCCCATCAGTAACTTTCAGATGGGGTCTAGAAACACCTCACCTTGCCCCACCAGCAACCTCTCCAGCATGGAATTCTGTTCTGGTAGATAGTATTTTTCTGGTCAGATCCTTTCAATGTTTCTCTTAAATTTGAGGCTGGTACACATTTCTTCAGCAAGAATATACTTTTATACAAGAAGAACTGAGGAAAATTGTTGTCTTTTGTTCCTCTCTTTAACTTGCAAGAAAACAGCAAGCCAATACAATTCAGTGTTGCTTCCATCATTCATTTTTGCATAAGGCTTCTTTATTGTCTTAGCATCTGTTCTGCAGGAAACTGCTGAGTTCAGCACAGTGAATACCTTTGTACAGTTGCAAATTTTTAGCTTACTTGCATGCATCATATAACACACAAGTAGGGAAAAAAGCTACCACTAATTACATAAAATGTGAGGTCATAGCTACTTGCAACAGTATGTGGGAAATCTATTTAACCCCATTTTACGGCAGACAATTCCATTTTGATACTTTCTCCTTGTGACGGTGTTCACAGGGGTCTTATGTTGAAGGAAGAGACGTAGATCTGACTCCATATTTCAGAAGGCATGATTTATTATTTTATGATATATATTACATTAAAACTATACTAAAAGAATAGAAGAAAAAGTTTCATCTCAGAAGGCTAGCTAAGCTAAGAATAGAATCAGAAAGAATGATAACAAAGGCAGCTGCCTCAGACTCTCTGTCCAAGCCAGCTGGGCTGTGACTGGCCATTAATTATAAACATCAAAGATGGGCCAATCAAAGATCCACCTGTTGCAGTCCACAGCAGCAGATAACCATTGTTTACATTTTGTTCCTGAGGCCTCTCAGCTTCTTAGGAGGAAAAAATCCTAAGGAAAGGATTTTTATGAAACTATGTCTGAGACATCTCCTCTGAGCGGTGGCAGAGTCGATGAATCCTACTGGATGACCCTTCTTACTGTGTTGCATAAACACATCTTGCTCTGCTCCTAAGGACTCCAGACCAGAGAATATAGGGCTTTATCACACCTGCTCATGGCTTCTCTGTGTTGAAGCAGCTTTGTGCCTAATGCCTCCCTAATCACAGGAATCACAGAACACTGACTGGTTTGGGTTGAAGGAGATCATTCAGTTGTAACCCCCCTGCCACGGTCAGGGACACTTTCCACTAGACAAGCCTGCTGAACTCCAGCCTTTCCTTGAACACTTCCAAAGATTGGGCATGCACAACTTCTATGGAAAACCTCTTCCAGTGTCTCACCACCCTCTCAGGAAAGACTTTTTCCTAATATTTAATTGAAACCTACTGTTTTTAAGTTTGAAGCCCGTTCCTCCTTGTCCTGTCACTAACTGCTCTTGTCTTGGCTACCCTCAGGTGCTGTAAGGCCACAATTGGATCACCCCTGCATCTTCTCTTCTCCAGGCTAAACAGCCCCAATTCTCTCGGACTTTCCTCATAGAAGAGGTGCTCCACCCCTCTGATCATCTTGGTGATATTGTCTGGACTACAACAGGTCCATGTCCTCCCTGTGCCGGGGGCTCCAAATGTGTGGAAAAGTACTTCCAGCATAAGTCATAAATCTAGCTGAACAAGTTCAAGCTCTTTAGGATCTGGTACTGTGCAACAGTTCCCCACCAAACTAATTTTGTCTGTTTTGAGCTTAGTTTCAGGCAGAGGCAAATCAACAACTTGAGCTTAGCCCTCATTTTTGCCTTACTGTCTTAAAAGTCTGCAGGCTGCAATTCCACCTGGCATGATCCTGATCCTCCTAAGCTCAGTCACTGCTCAGTTCCTGTGTCATCACAGCTGGTTTGCACAGACCAGTGGGTGTTGTCCATATGCCAGTCTGGTGCTTCTACCAGAGGATTCTACTCCTCCTCACTGCTGCTAAAAAGACATCCAATAATTGCTAGCTTAGACTTAGATATTTATGTAATGAATCCTGCCATCCTGGGAGGTCTACTACTCAGCCAGAGGTGATAAAAAATCTTAGTTTAAAGTGCTTGAGAGGATTCTTTTTTGTTCTCATATTATCATTACAAGAGAATGCTTTTTTGTTCTAATATTATCAATTTGTACTATAGAAAGTAAGTTTATAAAGTGTTTGGATGATGTTAGTCTAGGGAAAACTTGAAATGAGCTCAGAGCTTATCAGCTTATGGCTCTGGTTAAAGAGTGGCTCTTGGGAGAAATGTAATTATGCATGCATGGTGCTGCAGTTGTGTTAATAATAAATCTTGCCTCACTTGAGGGTCACCATGGAACAACCTCCCTGTATCTGCATCCACAGCCCTGGTAATTTTCAACCCAGATAAGCTATCCATGGATCATGAGAGCTGTCTGCACTTTTATACCAGGACAATCACTACATCCAGCTTACAGATCTCTCACTCGTTGTCTCTGATGTATCTGTGTCATGCAATCACTGTAAGATTTTGCCACCTGATACCTACCCTATTTGTGATTTCTAGGAACAAGAAGGCATGAGAAAGATATCAGATCAAAGTCTGTAAAAATATAGAAGTAATAACTTTCTGTAATTGTCCTGGAAAATATAAATGGTGCAATTATTAACAGAGTACATGTCACATGTTCAAAAAAAAATCAACTTTTTTAAAATTAGAAGACAAATATTAAATGATGCTGACATTATCAAATGAAAGATATGCCCGAATAAAACTCATTTGTTTAATGTCTTCTATAATATAATGTGAACAACATCAATATATACAAGCAATTATTTGGTTTAGTTGAATAATGTAATAGCATCTATCATAACTAAACTACAAAAGCAACCCTCATCCTGCCAACCGTGTGCACAAACATCCTTCCCTGCTTAATAAGTCAAGAAAATCTGCAAGTATACCCTCACATAAAACCATGATTGCTCTCAAAGTGCTGATGCTGGGAAACATAATTGGTATCCTTAATTGATTCAGGTATATTCCATAGGAATATCCTGTCCCTTTCCTACACTGTTATATTTTTTGATTGTTTGTTTATGCTGAGGGGATAGTAAAAATGTTTCCATTTCAGAGGTAGTTGGATGCTTTAGTTTCACTTGCTTTTTAATCTGTTTTCTGTGGCAGTTTGTCTGGGGAAAAAAAAACAGCCCCAAAATCTCACATGTCAAAGAAAAACCCTGAGGCTGAAAGCCTCTGCTCTCAGGAGGAGTCCTATGAAAAAGGAAAGTGGATTTTTGCTGGTGCAAGGATATGTCTTAGGGCCTTACTATGAACCCTGAATGCACATCTATGGCTGTACAAACCCTTTTAAGGATTAAGCTGTAACTTCAAACTTGCCTAATCAACAGCAATTCAAGCAGAAATATAATGGAAAAATCATTAAGAACAGTAATTTTGCTGACACGGATTTCTATTAAAAGCATCTTAAATTGGAATGGCTGCACACAGAAAATGCTTTTCCCCCAAAAACAACTGTAAGTGATTAGTCTATACAAAGATTAATTTCTCCTAGAATAGAAAATCAAACCAAGAACAGCTTTGTTCAGGCATCTGCTAGCAATGGAAAACATATTTTAGCTCTGGCCAAATGCTGAAATAATGTTTTTATTCTGGAAGTATTTTGCTATTTTATGTTGCCCTCATTTTAGTTTTGTGGATTTAATGCTGTAGCCACAACAGTGTTATTAACACTACTAACTTTTTTTTGTGTTACTTAATAAGGAAACCTATGGTTTCAAATTAAACACCACCACCAGAATTAGCATTTGCATAGTCATTGTAGAGAAGTGATTAGACTAATCAAAACTCCTTGATTAAAGAATGTTTCCCAAGTGTCTGTCCCTGATAATTACTATGCAACCACTACAGTCTAGGAGATAAAACTGAAGGCCTTTGTGCACATACTATAATGCTTTTTTTACACAGAAATGATATTTTTAAATTTTTATTTTATTTTATATATATATATTTATATGTAGCTGATGCAATCCCAAATGTAGCAGCTGGTACTTTTTTTTTAAATAGCAAATCTTGCAGAATTTACTGTGGAATCACAAATGTCAAAAGAACCAAAAAAATCTTTAGTTTGGTTTTCTTGAGACAAAAGCAGAAAACAATATGACTCTACATCTTTGGGAGCAGAGTCTGCATTTCAGCACCCACTCTGAAGATTTTGAACATACTTTACAATAGATAAAACACATAAAGAGCCTTTAGAATAATTCCCTGGATTCTTCTTCTCCTTTGAAAATGTGAAACATGGATAAGAAGAAAATGAAGGTGAGTTACCCCATAACTGTGTGTTGAAAGCACTGGGAAATGATCTGAAGCAAAAATGGTCTTCATATGCTTCAGCTACATTTCTGAAGCAGAATAATACCCACTGCAGGGAAGGTGTGCTGATTTATGATGGGTGCACCAAGCACACAGGTATCAGATTGGGTTTCTCCAAGCATAAGGTAGCAGATTTCTTTTGGGTCAGAATTTATGGCTTTCAATATGGTTTAAATGTAACATAGACACTGTGCTATTCAGCCATGAACAAGACACAAGAACATCCACAAATGGCAAGGTCAGACACAAGATGTTAAGTAACTTTGCAATTTTACCAGCAAAATCTGTGCTCAGATGTTGAGAGCTGCATGCCTTTAGTTAGAAAATGAAGCACCCTTGTACTCAACTTGCCCAAGGTCAGAGCACAGACTCAAAGCTAGGGGCAGCTTCCAAGGTCAAGGGAGGTTTTAACAACTGTGATCTCTTACCTCGCCAGACCAAAGTTTAAGAGCATCCTTAACACAGAATGTAATTGCTGTATATTTTATTTAAAGTGCTATATAGGATAGTAACAGTCCCTTTTTACAGCCTACAGAAAATATATGCACTACGATCTCTTTTTTTTTCTCCACTCCCAGTGTTTGAATTATTCATGTGAGTAGTAATTGGAAGGATGATTAAATTAAACCACGTGGAAGAAGCTGTATATAAATTTCACTATGTTTTTACAGTCATATTTAATATCAAAGCAAAATATACATAAATCATAAACCAAGCTCATGTCTGTGAAGGAAAACAAACAAATAAATAAATAAATTGAAATTTCAATTCTTAATTCATCCTTGTGTGTAAGTCTGCTTCACAAACAACATATGTTTGGTGTTGTTGTTTCTTTAAACAGGTTAAATTGTCTAAACAGATCTGTTGAGACTGCAGCAAAGAATAGGCCTCCTTACTTCCATTTATTTTCAAATTTTTTAGTCTCAATACTTGGTTTCATGTTTAAAATGTTCTTGCTTGTGGTCCACTGATAGAGAAAAATTAAATTCTATTAGCATGAAATTTAATTTCATGCATTACTTAGTAAATGTTAAAAACAATACCTACTATCTCCTTTCTTCAAAAGGACAGCATCTTGTTATCACAGAAGTTACAGAACATTATCATGACTTAAAAATTTAATATAAAATTATCAAATTTATCATGTATCCCAGAATTTCCTAGGTTCTTCACTTATACAATGCCTGGAACAGGGGAACCCTGATCCATGTAGTTTAAGTAAATAAAACCAAGACAGCACAGGATCCAGGATCTCTTAAATCCTGTATTACAGATGGTGCCTCTTTGGTACCACAGAGCTACTCAAGACACAAATAGAGTTATATTTAGTTCTTCCTCCTGCATCTCCCCCAGTCTAAAAACCACAGCTGCTTTGTCAGCCATCAATTGCAGACAATAAATAAAGAGAATGTCAGGATATTTTAATTGTTAACTTGCAAATCTGCTTATATTATAGGTCTTTCCTACAAATAAATAACTCAATTATTCTATGACAATCCTAATCCCAAACCTGTGATTAACCCATCATAAACCATACAGCTTGCACTTTGAAACACTTTAATCTGAGGGTTTTTTTTCCATATTTTTCTTTTTTTTTTGTCACTGTAGTTGAAAACTTAGCTCTAAAATAATTCAATATAAGGCTACCATTATTTTTATCAGGGTCATAACTCCAGAAACTGAACGACTCTTTTTACTGCATAATTATATTATAAATCTTGAACAAGGAAACATACTCCTTGTTCTCATGAAATGATGAAAAATAATACTGTCAAATCCCATCAGAGCTGAATATTAAGCGAAGTCAAAAGAAGCAATGTCAACATTTGCATACAAGGAATGCTCCGCCATTCACAAGGGTTCTCACACAATGAAGAGCAAAAATGATGAAAAAATCCCAAACCTTAAAATAAATAGAACATTAGAATAAAAGACTTCAAAGGAAATTTCACCAAAGGAATACAGTCAACTTAGTCGAATCACATTCAGAAGCCTGAGATTAAATCAGTACTCTAAGTATTCAGGTTAATTGATATACTGCGTATACGGCAGGAGGTGTTTTTTTGTTTGTTTGTTTTTTAATTAAATGTAGATTTAGACAACAATATTTATACAGGAAGAAACACATTTTTAGGTGTACCTGAAAACATAATCTTCTACTGATGCAACATTTCTGTAATCCCAGCTATTTAAGCAATCCATTTTGCTCTTTCTATGCACCTCTAGGCTAGTAGGACAACAAATTTTCTCTCCCAAGCAATTATTAATTTCACAAGTTCTTCAGCGGTGAAATGTTTTAGAATCAGATATTCAGTACTCTAGATTTGCAAACAGAATCCTGTACAACAAGATGAAAGTGTAAGACATGCCCACAATGAATTAAAAAATGATTAAACTATAACCACTGACAATGGTTGTAGTTCCATGATTCATCTCTTTCTGTCTCCTCAACATATTTTTATATTTTATGGTACTACATGAAAGATATGTTCTACTTCCCATTAAAGCAGGCAAACAAAAAGATTTAACAGTTATTTGAGCTGGTCTGATCAATTAACTGGTGTCTGGTAATGTACCTTCATCGATTTATACACATGTGCTTGCATATAAATATTTTCTTCATTGATGTATTAAACCTGCCCCAAAAGACACAGAAATGTCAGCTTAATATTCATTTGCAGGATGCTCTTCTGAAACCTGACCTCTGCAGCATTTTATTAGCATTATTGCAGTATTGACAGCCTAAAGAGTTGCCTTTTCTAATTTGAAAAAAATCTATTCAGAAAGGAATATTAATGCACAGCTCAACTTTGATGTGAGAATCTAAATGAAGGGAGATGTGCTGGCAGGGTAAGCACTCTAACTATAAAGAGTTATTATTTGCTATGAGTGCATTCAGTTTAGAAAATGAGGGAAGACAAAAGCCTAGATGTGCAGGATTTATCTGCTGAATATTCTTTAAGAGTAGGTCAGATAATTCAAACATGTGGTACAGCTTTAGAGTAGGACCTGGGCACCTGCAAATACCTTCCACTGGACCAGGTTGCTCAAAGCTGCATTCAACCTGTCCTGGAACATCTCCAGGGAGGGAGTGTCGCATTCATGTTTTCTGAAAAATCCCTTCACCCAGAATTCTTCTCCTGGGAAGCTGAGAAACCTCAGAGAAAAAGGAAAACAATATTATTTCCTTTGCTTCTCCTTTGTTTTGCTCATCTGGAATGTGTTTGGAGGCTGTTTACCAACAGGTGGTTGTTTCATTAGTTTGTGCTGTGAATTATTTTGACTCATTGGCCAACTGGGGCCAAGCTGTGTCAGGACTCTGGAGAGAGAGTAATGAGTTTTCATTATTATTTTTTAGCCTTCTTTAAGTATCATTTCTATATTCTTTAGTATAGTTTAGTATTCTTTAATATAACATAGTATCATAAAATCATAAATTAGCCTTCTGAGAACATGGAGTCAGATTCATCATTCCTTCCTTCATTGGGGCACCCCGCAAATACAAAAAGGGAGCATTCCATAGCTTCTCTGGGAAACCTCTTTGAGTGTCTCACAACCCCTACAGTAAAGAATTTCTTCCTCATATCTAATCTAAACCTACCCACTTTCCATTTAAAGACATTCCCCCTTGTCTTGTCATTACATGTCCTTGTAAATAGTCCCTCACTATCTTTCTTTTGGGCTTCTAGGAGGTCCCCTCGAAGCCTTTGCTTCTTAGTCCTGAAAAACCTCAATTCTCTCAGGCTCTCTCATAGGAAAGGAGCTCTGGCCCTCTGATCATCTTCACATGCCTGCTCTGGACTTGCTCCAATAGATCCTTATTCTTCTTATGTTGGGAGTCCCAGAGCTGGATGCAGAAGCAAGATGGGGTCTCATGAGGTCAAAAAAGAGTAGCAGAATCACCTTTTGCTGGCCATTTAATGCAAAGTAAGGTCCTATATTACTCTTAGAGAACACCAAACATTTTTCTAAAACAATATTCAACCAAACACAACATTTTCCATATAAAATCCCACAGCTAGTTATGATGCAGTCTTTCTGTCTGACCCACTGCTTGTCCACCTGTCTTTCAGATTCCATCACACAATCCAAGATGTTTAATCTCTTCTGTGTGTCAGTAACTACTAATGGCTTCCTGAAAAGGTCTTGGTGGAGGTTCAGTGAAAGGTGATTTGCTAAAGGAATTTAGCAAGCAGCAGATAAAGAAATTAGACTAAAGATCTTTTAGGCTGGAAGTACACCCACAGCGAAGGCTGACTTTGTAATTTAGCAAACAGATTTTATGAGTGGCAGATACAACAATTAGTGGAAAAATCTTTTGTGAGTGAAATAGCTCATCAAATATGCACAGAGAAAGCACATTTGCATGAAAATGGTGTGTACATTTCCACTGAAAAGCAATCTATTTTTTCCTGCCTTTTTTCCGCTCTTTTTATTGCTGGGATTTGTGGTAGGAGAGTGATGGAAAACAGAGCACTTAGTAAAGGAATAAATTCCAAACAGGGACTGTGGATAAATTTGAAGAGCCACCCTAAAAATCCCTTGCATTAAAACTCAAGCATTTTGCACCTCAGCTATCCTAACTCTGTTTTCTTTTGTTGTTTTTTCTTTTTAATCAAGCTTTCTTGTTTTATGATTGCTATGCTTTATTGCTTTATTTTAACGACTTGTCTGCAGCCAAATGTTGACTGAAATGTTATGCTGTAAAATTATTTGAAAGGACCTGACAGGCTGCAATTTCTGTAACTCTGTGGAGGAAGGGGAAGTCTGACACTGGATTTATTATGCAGCCCTTGATCTCAGGTAACTATTTGCTTACACTCCATTGCAAGTGCACACAGAGCTATAAAGTGCTGACAAAACCCCATGTTTATTTCTTAGGACCTTGTTTAACCATTTTAAAAGGGTATTTGCTTCCTCAAGTACAACAAAAGCCACAGGAGATGACAACTCAAACTTGAGAGCATCTCCGCTCAGCCATTCCCTCTAGCCACTGGGAAGGTTCCAGGGCAGAAGAATAAATCTGAGTTTTGCCAAGAAGATAACAAGACACTACCAGCTCTGTATTTTATTGCTGGTGTGTTGTAGAGGCCACAGTTCTAGTTGGCACAGGGCTCAGCAGGGCCCAAACTTACAACAGCAGATCAGGTATTTTAAAATAGCCTGAGCTATTTAGATAAATGGGTCATTCATGTCACACATTTCCTCAGGTTTGAGGATAATGTGGATCTGAGCAAAGTCTTCTCAAACGGCCTTCTACCCATGCAGTTATAACAAAGAAATGTTTACAGACACAAGAGATCTAAACTTTCAGTTTTTGCTGAAAGGGTTGTTCCCATGAATGCCCAGTTGGTGATACCCCAGGTTTTGATCTGGTGGACTTGAATCCAATAAAGTCTTCTTTCCAGACTGTATGAAATGGAACTGTAGAGGACATTAAGCATATTAGCAATTTTTTCCATCCAGTATTCTTACTGGATAAATGTACTAAATCCAAAGTTCAGTTAAAAGAATCCTTGGCTTTTTCCTTGCTGTTTGAAAGTTTATTTATTTATTTATTTTAATACAGAGGTATCTTTTAATACACCCTACGACAAGCACTTTGTTCTTACATATGTTCCTGTTTTAGCGCTTTTCTTCACTTAAGAGCTTAAAAAAAAACCAAAAAAAGATGACCTTTTTTCAAAAAATTTAAAACCTCTCCAACACAGTGACTCAGGACTGACTCCTGGGTTTGCATTTCCAAACTCAACAATTCATTCATTAAATGATATTACTATGTTTTTAAAACACAGAAACAGATAATAAATATATTCAGAGTAAAAAATATATTCAGAGCAAATGTATACATTTGGAGAGATAAGGAGTAATTTTACATTTTTGCTTTGTGAAGAAAATCTAAGTATTTATTAAAATTTAAATAAATATTTGACTGAGGCGCACACTACAAAGATAGTAATTGAAAAGTTTAGTATTTCTGTTTAGATTAAATAACCCTCTTCAATTAAGCTGCACTTTTTTCTTAGAAACTTTAAATTTATTCCAGTAAATTTTTTTCTTATTACTGCAATTCCCAATATTTAAGACCCTTTAGGATAGTCTCTCAAATACTTATGGAAGTTTTTGAAGGTATACTCGTGTCAGAGACTGAAATGTTTTAATTTATGCTTTAAACATCTTCATGAAGGACTTTTTGCCTATTATAGCAAAACTTTATAAAAGCTGCAGAGAAGAGGCCCTAAGGCCCTGGACTGCACACTGATGGAGATAAGATAAAGTTACTGAGGTCTGGGCTGGGGAAAAAGAAAAAGCACCTTCGGGGTGGAGACTGCAGCCCCAGGTTTTTCTGCTGCCTGGCTGCCACAGACCCTCACACCAAAGGGTGGAGGGAGAAGAGTTTTTTGGGTGTGTGGTGAAATAACCTCTGGTCTGGGACAGTGGACACCCATCATCCACTGTGCAGACCAACTCAGCTCTGGGCCCATTCACTCCAGGAAAAGCCACATCCATGCGAAGGACAGCTGAGGGGGTGTCACGGCCCATCAAAGGCCCCTCAAAGGGGTCCCTAGACCCTGCACCAGAGCACTGCAACATGATGCAACAGACCCAAAGTGTTGCAAGGGACAGGGTAAAACCTAGCCCCCTTAGGGGAGGCACCTGGGCGTTCCCACCCGGGCCAAATGTATATTAATCCATGGGATTCTGTACTTTTGGCTGCAGGGGACCCTCACCGCTAAGAAGGCCAGATGGAGGAAGCCAAAAGACATCTTGGGACATCATATCACCCTCAGAAGGGTGATATGTTTCTACCTAACCCTGTCAATCTCTCCCTGTGCCCCTGCCCTCATTTTTCTATTCCTTCCTTCCTTCCTTCCTTCCTTCCTTCCTTCCTTCCTTCCTTAGCCCTCACCTTGCATCGCCTTCCCATTCTCTTTACCTCTTTTACTATTAAATAAACTATACCACTTTTATTGGCATCAACATCTAAACTTGTTTGGTTTTTATCAGGTTTTGCAATATGTTTTGAACCTTTCTGGGTTAGAGGTGTTTTATTCACAGACAGTTTTCTTTGCTCTTCTGTGTTTAAATTGGTTTGTAACAGTTACATTATGCTCCTGATAAATCTTTTACTTTTGTTATTACTCATGGAAAACACTTTAGCAGACTGTAAGAGCATAATAACTTAGCAATATGTCCTTTATGGTACAGCAACCTGCAGATGAAGAGCTATGGAAAAATATCAGAGATGGCATTACTATCTACCCTCTTACCTCCAAGATTCATACAGTTCCTTTTGTTTGAGTAACTGCCAGCTTACTCTGCAGCAAACACTGCTAAAGACAATTCATTCTGAAAAGTACAAGAGATATGTCCACCTCACCAGTCAAATATCTGTATACAGTGTATATTTTTTCCCCTCAAAACAGTTTCAATTATTTCCCCTCAAGAAGCTAAGACTTTTGGTCCAATACATTTTTTATCCCATCAACGGGTTAAACAGAATTTCTTCTAATATGTGATGTTTCAAAATGTCACTGAAGAGGAGGCTTCTGTAAAGCTCAGTAGCTTACAGAAGCTTCTTGCAGGATTGCAGGATTAGTAATACACCCTTTGCATTCAGGAGCTGATATTCTGTTTTCATTTAAAAACACTCTCATGGTTCCAGACAGCTATTTCCTAAACAGATCAATCCTCCACAAAGCCACTTTGTGCCACAGAAAGGCAGGAATCAGAAATTCTGATTTGAGGCAAATCCAGTGTGACTTTCCTTTCTGAACACAGTGTTTATTCCCATTTTCAACCTCAGCTCCTCACTGCTGGAAGAGTGGTTGTACCTCTAACACCACTACTTCCATCCTCCAGGAAAGCCACATGACAACAATACATCCATATAAAAGCTGACTAAAGGAGGTGGCTACCAACTTGGTGAATGTACTGATTTTTAGCTATATAGTCTAATTTGATCAGAAGTACTGATTCCAGTCCTTTCAAAGTTTTTTTGGCAACAGAAATAAGAAATTTCACCTGAAAATACTACTAAGGGAATTCTTGAGGCACTATCAACCCAAGAGTTTTAGCAAAATACAAAGCATGTGCAGATTTGGTAATTCAGGGAGGACAACCAAGGTTTCTGAGTTCTCACATATGCAGCAAAACCTCAGTTGATAAAGCAGAGTCAGCATTTTTTGTTTGCTTTTTGTTTAAAAGTCTGTAAGTGAAGTAATGCAATGGCTCCTTTAATGAGTAAGTGGGAATAATAAGCATCTGCCGTGCTTTAAGCTTAAATTGTGTCCTGTTAAAAAGGAAGACCATTTTGTTTTGGTGATGATGAGGTTGCCTGACTGGGGCATTAGCAAGAGACAATTTATTACAGAGGATTGATCAAAGCTCTATCAAGCTGAGGCTCTCTAAAGTAAATTCTGACTAATCCTGTGAAACTAGACCACATTCAGTCTTGTTTTGGAGGGTAGCTCATAACCCTTTATAACTATTTACAATGCAGCCTATGTACAAATACACAATCACATATGTACTACAGAGACAAAGAGAAAAAAAATCAGATCTCCATCTCATTTCTTCATTCAGCAAACTGTGAATGGAAATTTTCCCATTAGTGCAGTCTGTGCTGCACAGCCCTGGCTGCTTTTGGAGAATAATTCTTTTATAAGTGGTTTCTAGCTACTACACCTCCATGGTCTCATGTTTTAACACTTGGTTTGTGTAAGCTTTCCTTTTTATTCATGAGTGGAGAGACCCCTCCTTGTAGCCTCTGTTTGAATTTCCTACCTAGGAATACCTCTGAACCAAAATGTTGTGAATTTCTACTCATCAATTTCATATCCTGGTTTATTCATTCACTGATGGTTTTCTCTCCACAAAATTTAAATATAAAATTTTATTACATTTCTGAGTGTTTGGAAAACTGGCAAATGGACAGACCAAAAAGCATTCACAGTAAGAGAAAACAAGGCTGATTGCCCTCTATTCATACTCAGCACAGCCCCTGCCAGCCACCCAGGAACGGCTCCATCCCCAGAGCCAAAGAAAAGAAGCCAAAGTGACCACAGCTTCAGCTGGAAGGAGAGGGTGGAGAGCTGACAGTATACCAAGCTATTTTGTGCCATCTCTGAATGCCCAAGAGTATCTGAACACTAAAGCACTTGAAGATTCATTTGCGAGAGTAAGATATGTACTTATAAATATATAACAAAAACATTTAGTTTTCTGTGAGACCCACACTTACTGATGCTTTCAGCTCTTTTGAATCATCTGGTATCTGAAGCCATGCTCTGTTTAGCCATTAATACAGCAATTTATGTATTTTAAGAGAAAAAAAGAAAAGTTTCTCCTAAAATCTTGCATCAGTTTAACACTTTCAAAACCAAATAAATATATGCTTTTTCAATTTTCTATAATTGACATAATTTTTATACATTTATTATAGATATACATAATAAAATATATGTAGCAATTGGGGCAACAAAAGTTCTAAATAAAATGTATATTGATGTTATTTTGAATATAATTTCATATAGTCTTCAATCCAAAACTCTTGGAGTTAGAAGTTTTCCCAGTAATTAAACTGTAATTCATCATCCATTTTACTATGCTATTGACTCTTGATCACATAATAATTTAATAATTCAAGCACCTATTATGAATTACTATGTTTTGTACAAGAGTTCTTCAGAAATGACTACAGTATTTCACAGTTATTGTTTTTGCAAAGTTATGGGCAGGATATGAAGCTAAATTTGGCACTATGGATTTACTATTATGAGAGTCTGTTGTAAGTCCCCAATGTAAGATGTCAACTAACTTGGGCTTCAGTGAAATTCTTTCTCTTAAAGTGTCTTCATGAGAAAGGGCATAGAAAGTTAAAGTTTACAGGTGCAACTTTCTCATAACATGGAATAATGGCATAATTTAGGTTGGAAAAGTCCTCCAACATCATCAAGTTGAACCTTGTCAACCACAGCATGGCACTGAGTTTCATGTCCAGCCATTCTTTGAACTGCTTCAGGGATGGTGACTCCATCACCTCCTGGGTATCCCATTCCAACACTTCTGTGTGTCTATTCCAATATATTCACAGCCATTTGTATATGGACAAAGTACAGACATAAATGCCCATGTTCCAAATTTAAATTGGTGACTTCAAAAATGGCCCCTCTTATTTCTTTAATTTAAAAAATCAGCTATTAGCAAATAATAGGCACATTATGATTTTCAGCACCTTGGACTCTCTCCCACTAAGCAGGAATATATTCAGTGGTAATAATCCTTGACAAGTTTGACTTGTGTTAGTGTTCTCCAGGAAGAACACAGGAGATCTGTCCCCCCGGGGTCTGGTGCTCACAAAATGCAGCAGCATTCACTTTGCAGATTACCTATCCATAAATGTGCATGTTTCCAAGTTATTTTGAAAATGGAAGGGCCATATCCAACCAAGCATTGTTAACTAAAATTTAGTTAAATTATCACATCTCTAAAGAACAGTGTGAAAGACTATAAGAAAAATGCATACTTTTGTGCTCACGAATCAAAAAGAAATTACATTTTCTGCAATCATCAGCTCATGTATAAAATGCTTTGAAATTGAATCACATTATTACTTCAGACAGTACAGGAAGTATCATAAAATAATAGCTATGTCATGAATTGCTTTTTTTCCTAAGGACTTTCTAAAGTAAATACAAAGGTTTGATAGCATAGTGCTTCAAATGGGCTGCCTCAGAAAGGGGCTATGCCTGGGAAAACGTTTGGTCAGATATATTGCACGTGCAAAATGACTTCAGTGAAATTAATAGCAGAGACACACAGTTCCTGCTTCTTGTCTCTAGCAGAGAAATTGTGAGATTTTATCTGTTCTCAGTGGGCAAATTTCCTGACTCTAATTAAATGGATAAATAAAATTAATTCAGAAAGTGGAATAACTTCTTCTTTATGATTTTAAAATGTTTATTTTGATGTAATATCTTTCTCTGTTTTCCTTCTTCTCCCCCCTCCATAAATTCCCTGTTCTGTCAACATTTGGGCATTCAAAAGCATTTTGAAATACAAGTAAACACATCTACTTATGTGTGTGAAATTACTTATTTCTGAATTGGACTGGATGGAGAACATTTGAGCAGTATTCTGTCAGGGGTGTGTCTGCAGAATTTATCTTTGTTGATATTTCTAGCATATGCAAACCTTTATAAAGATAGGCTTTCAATGCTTAAAACAACAATTCTGATGTATTTTTCAACCATGTATGTGAATATAATTCATGCATTCCCATTACTTGATCTAAAATTTAGAACTTTGACATGGAACTGTAAAATAATGCTTTTAACTGAGATAGAAATGAAAGCAAGTTAGGTAATAGCAAATAACAACTTGATTTGCTCACTTCAATCATCTGGGCTCTTTTCCAGCAAGTATCAATATATTCAGCTGAAAATGTACAAATGATGAGATTTTAAAATGTGCAATTCAGCAGCATAAAAACTTGTGTGTAAAGTTCATCTAAGATAAATTAAATATAAGCCCAGAAGGGCTATGGGATTTCCACCCCCCCCCCCCCATATTGTGTTTGGGACAACTTTTTATTTAGGCCAGAAAATAGAGGAGGAAAAAAAATCCCTTCTTCTTTTTCCCTCTTTCTGCATGAACAACACTATCTGCACAGTCTAAAAAAGATTGCTGCAAATAGAGTGAGATCTGAAATAGTGGTGCCTGATTCAGTTATCACACAAAGAAATAATAATAAAAAAATGTCATGATCATTACTTGCAGTAAAATTATATATGGTTAACTGCCCAAATTTGAAATAACAGCAGCAGTGGCTGAAACTATCTATGCAAAAAAATTAATTAATATCTAAAGAAAACTTTGATAGTTTTTTTCTTTTTTCTACACCAAACAAGGGCAAATTTAATTTTGATATGCTAGAAGACCCGTGTGTTTATGACTGGGAAACACTTCAAGACTTCATTTTATGATAACAGAGGTTTTACTGCAGAGCAGATAAATAGTAGTTAAGAAAGCAATTCAAAACACAGTGCTAAATTACGAGAGTCCTTCAACAAACAAGCATTGGGGCAAAGTAATTTCAAGAAGACTGAACAGAACAAAAAAACCAAACCAAAACAAACCAAAAAAAAACAAATGACAACAGCAAAAATATTAAACAAAGCAATGATTAAATCACTAGAAAGACAATATTTGGACAAACATAATTTTTGGGAGGAGGGGACTCCAGTAGCTACCAGAGGCGACAAATACAGATAGAAAAACGTGAGATCACATAGTAAAGGTGAAATCCATTGTGCCCAGCTCAATACCTATATAAGCAAAATTGTTCAAGTGTTCAAAACTGTGTAATAGCCAATGAAGACAGATTAAGAAAAGCACATTTAGGAAAACATAAAGTTGGTCTAGAGACCTGTAAGTCTTCCAACTAACTACAGAGGGAGCTAAAATTGTTCAGTTTAGCACACAATGTAGGGACAAGTTGTCTCACAAAGTTTAGTGCGCTTGAACCTGATCCAGGTTGCACTTAGACTAGAATCAGGAACTGCAATATAGGTGACCCAAGAAATGGTGAGCAGGTATTAGAAGAAAGTGCAAGTAGCAAAACCATCAACATGAGGTGCTGGCCAGGCCAGATTTTAAGATAAGCATGGATTTAAAGAATGAATGAGCACCACCAAGATCCAACACATAAATAAATATTAGGTTGCATACAAAAACAACACAGCAACAAAGACTCTGAGTCTGCCAAAAGAGTCAATAAAATGCATTGCCTTAAAGGATGTCAAAGGAGATGGAGGCAGGGAGAAAGAGAAAGCAGATGCCAAATTATCAATAGGAGTCTTAACACCAGGTCATCTGCTGGTCCCACTTACTACAGAAATAGAGGATCATGATCAGTACCAGAAGACAAAATGGATGAAAAATATTTGCCATCAGAAGACAACCAGTTCTCAGCAAATAGTTATAGGCCAAAGTAGTATAACCATTTATGCAACAAGCGACAGTGACATGCAACAGTCACAAAAACATTTTAAAGTCTCTCCCACAAAATTAGTTCATTTTGGAGAGAGGTATTATGGGGGAAAGTAGAGATAAAATAATCCTGGGTTAACATTCTATGTGCTGTGAACCTTAGTAGAAAATTAAGCAACAGGTTTTGCATTGAATTTGGCTTGGACTAGAGGGAAACCAAATGGTTTGCTACTTACTTTAGAGTTTTGGTTAGCTCTTACTTTGCTTTTGAACTGGATATTAGACATATTTGGACTATCACATAATTTGATAGCGAAAGACAAAAGCCTAGAGAAAACAAAAATCCCAACCAGACGAAGTGGCTGAAGTCACTTGTTCTGCTCAGCCTGGAGAAGACGAAATTGAGGCCAGACCTCATCACTGCCCCTCTTCTTCAAGAGGGGAAAGGGAGGGGCAGGCACTGATCTCTGCTCTTTGGTGATGGCTGTCAGGACTAAAAGGGCTGAAGTTTTTTCAGGGAAGGTTTTGATTGGATATCAGGAAAAGATTCTTCGTTCAAAGGGTGATTGGGCACTGGAACAGGCTCCCCAGGAAAGTGGTCACAGCACCAAGCCTGGCAGAGCCCAAGAACAGATGGAAAACACTCTCAGGCACATGATGGGATTCTTGGTGTATTCTGTGTAGGGCCAGGAACTGGACTCGATGATCCTTGTGGACTCCTTCCAACTTAGGATATTCCAAGATTCTATAAATTTAAAAAATGTGTGGGTTTTGTAGATGGAATTTAAAATTGTGGCTCTTTGAAGGGCAGACAATGACATTCTCTTCATGCAGAAGAATGTTTCAAGGAGCCAGAAAATCATGGTGAGATGCAGAACTGCCCAGAACTGAAAGCATGGCTATGGTAAGCACTGTGGAAAACAGCTGACAGAAAGACAGACAATGTTATACTAACATGACAGAAAGACAGACAATGTTATGCTAACATGACACAGGTTCCTCCCTGCCAGGGGCTCACCACTACTGGACTGTAGCATCCCAAACTGAAATCTCATCAGCTTGGGCTGAGAACTCCCTACAGGAAAAAATTACAATGCTTTTGCAGCAATGCTATTGACACATGCTATATCAACAGAGGAGCTGGAAAAGCAAACCACCACTGCCATTATTCCCTCCCTTGTGCCACTAGAAAGTAACTAGTTAAAAGCTTCAAAGGCACTGCAGGCTATTTGGATGTGTATACATGAAGTTCTCTTTAGCACATGGTCCTGGTTCCTGACAAATCTTTCATGTACCACAGCATGACATACATTTTATTTCAATATCAGTTCTGCGTTAAATCCCAACACAAAATTCATATCACTAGCAGAGTCAGCAAATACAGGGTCTTGTCAACAAGTTGTGCACAGTCTGTCATCAGCATGCTGGCTGACAAAGAGCTTTATTACAAAAGCTTAGTCTGAAAGACACTGGAACATTCCCCAGGGATACCAAAATGAATTGGCAAGCCTGAAGTTCAGTGTTACTGAGAATAGTCTTTTACTCTGCAAGTTATTTATCCATGCAGGAATATTAAAAACAAACAAACAAACAAAAACGATGCACAGTCGTCCATGTGTTTCAATCCATTTAAGTGCAAAAAATTGACTTCTAATAGTCAACGATGCAACTGGCAATTTTCAAATCTGTGCAGTAGAGGGAGATTAAGTCTCACTGAATAATTCACTATGTTTATAAGCTAGAGTAATAGCAAGTGAGCAGAAGGGTTTGCGTTATGCAATCAGTATATTTTTCCCTACATGTGGTGAACTGACAGACCACTCACCTTTCATTTTTATTATCCAATAACAGACTACTCACAATGATACAATAAAGTGGAACATGGAAGTTGGAGTCCCACGGAAGAGACCTAGCAACTATTTTTGAGAAGAGCCCTTCAAAAAAAAAAAAATTACAGTCCATAATGGCCAAGTGCCTGGATGACAAATGGTGGTCTGTAAAGCCCCTGCCACCAGGCACCACCATGGTGCTGACACCATGAGGCCCTCCCCAGGAGCATAATCCAGATTTCTGGTATGTGAACTCATCTCTCACCTGCTCTTTGGGGCACCAGAGCCCACACACCTGTAGAGTCTTTGCTATCTTTGAAGGAGGAGGAGGCACAATGATCACTCTAGGGACAACCTTCTGCCTTGGCTAAACAAGCTGGTAAAATGCTAAGACAATAATAAGAATATTAACAATGCAGCACCTGGGAACAGAAAAATATTTCCTCCAGGTCTAAACCCACACATTCAAGTCTATACTGTTATGACTTCATTATCCAAGCTTATTATTTCATCATTACCTGAAATTATTCCATTGTTATATTGCATGAAACATTTATACAGCAAATAAACAAGGAATAAGTAATTACAAATGCCAGTCATGTAAAGCCATTTTGTCAAATGTTAAATGCCTAAATATGTCTGAATACCTACCTATATAAATCACTGATTGTTACAAATTCAGAATTTAATGACTGAGACCTTTGTCACTTTTAAAATAATGAAAAACTAGCTTTGCTTGGATGCATGAAAATATTACCATATTACCTCATTTATTTTTAATCTTTTCACATGCAGTATAAAACAAAAAGAAATCTATATACAAAACTGAAGATTCTTTTAAATATATTCATTTGTATGCATTGTGTGGTTTTAATGGAATTCATGAACTTGGAGGTACATATAGCTGACAGAAATCTACTCTTTTATAAAATTCTTACCTCTGCAGAACCATGAAAAATGTATTTGAAGCAAACAAATTACTGGTTTCAAGCTTAGTATTCAGTGCAGCCTGCAGATGAACAAAAGATATATGAACATTCAGAGAGAGCAGATAGAGATTCTGTTTATACATGCACCCTCTAAATGTGAACAGCTCTAACTCAGTAGGTTTTTAGTTTTTATTAGCAGCTTTGACATAATTTCCTTCAGTTTAATTGAATGTGCAGTTTGGAATACGTTAAAATGAGGAAAATATGTATTTTAAAATATCTTGTGTGTGCGACTGAAAATTCGTCAGAGTTTGAAATAAGAAGAGGATAGTGTACAGTGTAAACAGAACACATTACTGGTCATAGCCCTCCCTGTTCTTTGCATGCCAATCCCAAACTTCATTTAGCGGAAAGCATGGCTCTATGCTAAAGAGTATCACAGCTGGGAATGTTTGCTGCAGTATTTCACCTACAATGTTTTGCTGTAAAAAATGAGACTTCAAAATGTACCTGCTCAAAATTTATCAATTTCTGCTCCTAAAAGTTGTCTTTGGAGGGAAGAGAAGTTAATTTATTTTAAGAAAATCCATGACAAAACCAAAAGACCACAAATTTTTAATTAACAATATGCATTCTTTCAGTAAAAAATACTTTTAAAATATTTAAAATAAAGTTTTGAATACTTTATTAAGAAGCCTTTAAAAAATATTGCAGTTTGCTTCTTTTTCCGAGGTGAAACATGAAAGATAATATTTGATTTTGATTTGCATGGCATACTATATTTAAAATAATTAATTTTTTAATGACTGCATCCACTAGTGAATTAAGACATTGTTGCACTTCACTCCTTGTATGTAAATCTCTAGAGTATAATTATAAATACATATTTGTGTTGGACTAAACACAAATCAGCAAGACCACTTTATCCTGTGCATTTTTTTTTGCAGCTTCACCAGTTCTTTGGTTCTAGGACAATTATTTCGGCTAGAAACTAAAATTCTTTAAGTCAGGCCTACACTGAAGAATTCCCCAAAACCCTCGAAGGTTACTTTCTAATGTGATTTTGTTATGTACAATTTTTATCTAAATGGTACAACTGCCAGATGGAAAGAGTGCCAATAAAAAATTATACACTGCTCTTATATTTCATGGTGACACCTTTGAATATGTCCATTTCCTGCTAAAGGGAAGTTTCTGACATGGACACAGAAATTTTATACCATTATGTTTTTAAAAATGTGTGAGATATCTCTTTCACCAGCTAAATAGGAAATCTAAACTACAATACATTAAAACACAAATTAAAATAAAGCATAATGTATTTAAACACAAAAAAAAAAAAAAAAATGGAGAATGATTGCAGGAATACTATCTCAATTTTTTTGCTAATGCTTACATAAAGATTTGCAATGGTTTTTACAATTTATGCAATTTTATTCTCTTCAAGAAGACAACAAATTTTTTTTAAGCAAAAATTTCAGAGATATTTTCTTTTGACTGGAACTATTCTTTCCTTTTCAGTAAGGTAGAACATAAAGTTACTTTGTGACTATATGTCACAAAGGAAATTAATGATTTAATTCTGAATAGAGGATGCCTGTTTATATATACTTTCCTCAATTTTCTTCCACTTGCTTTCCATTTTGGTAACTATATATTTCTTTCATGATGCACAATCCAATTTCTGAAGAACATTAAATAATACCTTACTGTTGACACTAAATTACTAAAAATGACAATATAATTATCTTGTTCTGATTCTTGTATGCTAGGTTTTTTATTATTCTCTTCATATCACTTTATTTCATTTTCTCGAAGCTAATATTTACATTGTACTGCATCCAAAAAGTCTTTCACTCAGATCTACCTAGCTGATAAAGAGTAATTGCTTATGTGATATTACAGTCCATGCAACCTACAATACTACTATTTTTTGGAAAATAATCTTAACACCTTAAAAATAGAAACCCTCTAACTATTCATTGAAACACACTGGCTTGGACAGAAGTTCATTGCATTGAAAAATAAAATGCATCTTTTTGTTTGTTTTTATTTAATTCATTTGACTTTCTGGTTAAGGACAGCATTTTCTACATGGTAAGCTGAGCCACCAGCATTTTCATAAAACTAGAAAGAAGTAATTTGTTTTTGCCATCAAGCTGTCAATAAAACCAACAGTCAGTAACAGCTGGTAAGGCTCTAGTCTTCAGATTGTGTTGGAAATACACATAAGAGTATGCAGCAGGAGAGGATATGCCTTCTTGCATTTCACAAAAATGTATTGAAATTGTATTTATAAAATTGTCTCTTCATCTATAAAAATAAATCTGTTCAGATGTAAAGAGACAGAAAAATAAAAATTTGTTAAACATTCAGCATAAAACTGAATAAGACAGCCTTAAATCAAGTGAGTGCGCTTCTAAGATCAACCTGTAGTTTAGGTGGAAAATATACACTAAATCCAAACACTGTTTTAGCACCTTTTGCAGGTACTCACTGTTTCTTCTCAAAACTGCCAGTTATAACAGTTGCAGTTTTAACATGCACTCAGCTAGTAAAGCAAAACTGAATGGCAATAGAAAAGCTAACTTTGACACCTGCCTGCCACCAAAAACAGAGTTACACATTCCTATGTCAAAAGCTTCATTCTTTCAGACCACTTTCAATAGATACAACCCCATTAGTGGTTCTTAAAAGTAGCAACTTAAAAGACATCCCAACTCTGCCATGTAATTTTCACTACCAGCAGATACTCAACCCCAGGAGTTAGGCTCTGCAAATGCCAGACAGTGCTTCTCAGAGGATCTCACAATCAATGTTTACATGCAAAATTATGGCAGGAAAACTAAAAAAGCCAAACTAGATATCAGCTTTTAAAAAAATCTCTGTTATGTTAAAATTGGCATAAGCCACTATCTAAACACCATACTAGAATTTGTCTTCTTTTTGCCATACACCAATCTTCCACAACTCCTCACAATTGAGAATTGTAATAGGATAAATGCAGGCCTTTGGCAAAATGTTTTCTGCTTTCTGGGTTCCTTTACACTGCTCTCTTGACTTTATCATAAATCTCAGCTGAAAAGGGGAAAATCTGAGCATGGTTTTTGCCAACCTAACCACATTAGTCCTCTCATTTTCATTTCCAATAGAGTCCTATTCACATTTTAACATTTGTCTATTGCGCTGCAGCTTCCATTTTTAACCAGGCATCCAACAACAAGCATGAAGTAGCACAAATATTTAGACAGAAAATGCATATAGCAATCTACTAACAAATTTTTTCACCAGTATACTCAGTTTGTTTATCATGACCCCAGGAACAAAGAACTATTCAATGATTTTCCAAAGTGGTATTTCAGTATTAGGCAAAACAGAAGATATAGCTCATAAAAACCCCAAACCTGAGGCATTTCCACAATAACCTATTTCAGTGGATGCACAAGTAATATTACAAATATTTGCTTTTGTGTATTTTGCACTTCTAATTTCAATAGGTCTCTTCCAAACACTCAAGCCGATTTTGCACATTTGCTGTTGATTAAAAAAAAAGCCAAAAAAAGCCCACAACCAAACAGACAGCCCCCTCAAAAAAATAAACAAACCAAAAAACCCCACCCAAAAACCAACCAAACAAAACCCACCAACAACAAAAAACAACAGAAAGAAAGGCAAAATAGCTACCCATGTGTAATACCTACAAAGTTAAAAAGGGCTAATTCTTTCTTTTGGAGACGTTAAAGTAAAAATACTTTGTAGGTGACATAAATTTTAGAAGGGCTTCTCTGCCATGAAATGAGATCTTTGCTGATGGAACAATTCTTCACAGCCTGGAAGAGGTTCCATCATGACTTTGCTCTAATGGGAAATATTGAGCATCTTCAAGAGCAACATGGAAGAAAAGCCCTGACTTTTTATGAGCAAGATTTTTCAGTGCAGTGGATGGCATGAGTGGGAGTAGATCAAGTGTTTTGCTTTGGGCTAAAGTCACAGAAGAAAACAGTGAATAAATTTTGAAATGGGACTCCCAAGGTTATTTTAATGCATATTAACTAAAATTCTGTGCACTGGAGAACCCTCCACTTTCTCAGCCCAAGAGCAACTCCAGTGCTCTTCCACGCACCAGTGCCTTCCTACAGCATTGAGTTACCCAAAACCACTCCAAACCACTCCCAGTTTGGAAACTATCAAAACTATGGGGATGCACACTCTGATCCATCCCCAAACTCCATGCTGGCAACATAGATTACTGGGAAAAACACAGCAACCACCCAAACCTCATCTACAGTATCATCTCTAACATCGCTGATAACAGAGGTAAGCCCACAAAGAAATTGTCTAACAGAGTTTACCTGTAAATCAGCATAAATCTTCAGCATGAAGAACTACAAAATACAGCATAAAAAGTGTTCATTCATTCATTCATTACACAAGCAAAACTAAAAAAAAAAAAAAAAATTTAAGGAACTACTGTGCTGGCATAAAGGCACCTTCATGTTTTTACACAATATTGATGATTATAGATCAACTCCTGATGCAGATACTTATGTAGGAATAAACAAGCAGTAATGAACAAGAGATTAGAAGAACAAAACACTCATGTTTTACTGTGATACAGCAATATTACAAAACTGCAATAACAGAAACACTAAATAGCCTGAAATGACAGGGCCCAGTAGATTCACAAGGAAAAAACCAAAACATGTTTGTCTCAAGTTTGCTTATCAGCTGGGCTCAGGTTAACCAAGCTACCAGAAGTAACCCAGATGAGGCAGTTGGGAAGCTCTCCTGGACTAAGTTACTCCCAGGAGCTCCATATTTCAATTTCTAGATTGCTTCCACTCCCCTTCAGCTGCCCCACACCCTTCAGGGTAATACAGATTTGGCCACAGCAGCGCACTAAATAGGAAGCATTGTGCCACTTTCACTGAAATAAAAGCATTCTGATCAAAAGTAAGAGCAAATGGCTGGTACCTCTCTTATGCAAATGACAGAAATAATTTATCATATGTTTTTCATATTATGTGGTCCTTTTCAGGGAAAAATAACCATACCACAAGTAGGTGCCTCTACTTTTCCAATATTATAGTTATTTCAGTAAGATTGTCTTCTATTATGCTGAAAAACTTACAGCACATGCACATATCTAAGCAGATAAAACATCATATATTTGTTTTTCTGTTTATTTTGATTTATGTTAATTAAACATCTTCAACAGGATGCAATGAAAATTACTTAGCTCCAAGCTATAATGATTTCTTTTCAGAAGCAGGCCAATAATAAACTCTGTCAATGCTTTCACCAAAACTTGCTATTAAAATATGCAGAAAAATGTTTGCAAGGAAGAAAGAGCAGCAAGGGACAGAAGAGAACCACAAACAGGCACATAAATATGCAGCTTTTAATAGGCAGTGTGGATTCCTATTTTCATATTTTGTGTCCTCACCCCTGAGTGAGCACAAAGAATGGGAGCGACAGGACAGATGTAGCAGCATCAGTGACAAAAGTAACACCAGCCAGATCTTGCTGCCTCCCTTTGACTGACAGCTCTCTTACCTGCCTCCCCTTTTTTTTTTCCCCTCTCTTCAGTAACCACAAAATGCATTACATGTTCTGTATCACATGTTTTGCTGGAGCCTAAGCGCACACAGGCAAGAAACAATTTCCCTGATGATATTACACGGTGCAGGCTAAATGAGAGGCCTTTGTGATGTTCCTGAAAGTTAATTTGTGCAGCTTGTGAACCATGCAGCTGGCAGGGCTGCTCAGCTCCTGACTTAATTCCATCCCAATCCCCTGGCTGGGATTGCATATTCCTACGTGCTGCATCCCAGGGTCAGGCGCTTTCAAAGGTTACACTAACAATATCTGATAAGGATTTAGCATCCTAGCTCAACAGCACCTGCTAAAAGTATGGGCATGACTCTTGTTTAAAGTGATTTCATATATTTACATTTTTGTTTTGATTTTGATTTCATTTGAATAAGTACCAAGCATACAAAATAGTAACACCTGAGGGGGAAAAAATAAGTCATAACCAGTGTTTTGCCACAATTATGAACATCTTTATAAAGCTTTACTAGACATACAGATTCTCTAGGTTTGATTGTTGAAAGCAAAAGTCAAAAAATGTAGTACATAATATAGATATATGTGTGTGGGCATAGATATGTGGGCATTTCAAGAGAGAGATCTTCCTTTAACAAAATATTTTGCTTTTTTAAAATTAAGCCTGTGGTTCCTGTAAGAAATACAGCATAATTATTATGCATAAAAAGTAATTATCTACTAAAGTTTAATTTCTGTCTCCTAGAATTTCTGCTAGATAATAATCTCAAATATCTATTTAAAATTTTTAGAGGATATTAATGATTCTTCCATGTTATTAGATTTATATCCCTCTAGACATTTGTATAATCTACTACAGAAGTAAGTAGTCCATAACACACACCAGAAGGAGCGCTGATTTTTCCTTTTGTATAGGTGTGTGTCTTAGGTGGGTATCCAGAAATTTGGCAACCATAACTATCCAGAAATTCAGCTCTTCTGTGCTAACAGAGAGCAGTCAATAATTGAGACAGTCACAAACTAATATAAAGACATGCATATTTGCTGGTCCCATCATGGCATTATTGTTTTTTGTTTCTGGACTAATTTCTTGCCTTTTTTTTTGCTGTTCTTTAAGTGCTGAATTGTTGCTTTTCAAGCAAGAGGCTGCTGTAGGTAAGGAAAGTGAGAGATAAAAGATGCAGTCACCTCTTTATCTACATGTCTTCTATACTTTTCCAACCTATCTGACTTTCAAAATCCTCTGCAGTAATTTTTGTTACAGGTTGACATTTCAGTGGCATTTCACTGCCTGAAAAATATTTATTTTATTACCAAAGACTCTACCATTTGTCAATCAGAATTTTTTCTGTGCTATTAACAATGACTGAAAGAAGGAGCAAGTACAAAGTCTGCCTGAAAACAGAGGAAGCTCAGCTAAACCCAGAGCCTATAGTCCAGTATTGCAGCCAGTGAAACTTGCAAAAATTTTACTTTTTCTGACAAAACAAAAAGAGGATAATATTAATGATTACTTACAAATTTAAATTCAATTAAAATAAGTTATTTATGTTTAAAAATAGGAAAGAGGATTACTATCTGGATTCTTCAATCAGCAAGGTAAATATGAGGATGGATAAAAAAATTCTTTGTTTAACTAAAGAGAAAGGGCATTTTTCTCCTGCTGCATCTGGTGGGGTGGATCTCAAGAAAGATAAAATTAGAATAAGTTACTGTCGTGGGAATTTCCTAAGCAGAAACTGTTTTTCTGAGAAGATTTTAACTACTAATCCCCAATTTCAGATTTGAAAGAAGGCCTCCTCTGGTTAAAATACAAAAAGGACAGAGGGCTCTGAGAGTGTCTGATAGATATTTCATTTCCCAAGAAGAAGGTTGAGTAATGCAGAATTATAACATTTTCATATGCAGTTTAATTATGATACAGAAAATTCAAAATTATGGATCTATGAATCTTCACCTATGGAAAAGTTAGAAGGGCCAAGGTCAATGGGGAAAGTCATTAATTTAGCAGTCAACTGATTAAGGAAGGGTAATCAAAAAGGTTGTTTAAGGGATCTTTAAAAAAAGAACCAGACTAATAACAAACCAAGGATTATGCATTGACAAGAGACACGTCAGCTGATAACGAAGTGCTACTTTAGCAAAAGAAAAATCTATTATTTTTGTGTTTAAATGTTTGCATACATATTAAATGCCATTGAAATATATCAAAATCTTTTCTGCACTCTTTTAAACTGATTAAAAAAGGATAATATTTAATCTCATTACACTCTAATTTTTTTTTTCTTAACTTTGTTCATAGCAAAGGTGAGATAAAAACCAAACCAACAAGTCAGATAAGTATGTTACAAAGTTCTTTGGACAGAGCTGTCCATCTCTAAAAAGTAATGGAGATATGTTAAACACAGTCTACAGCATATCCCACAATATAATGGATGCTTTGAAAAGCAAACAATAAGCCAGCTAATTATCTATATCATAGGGGGTTTGATTGAATAGTTGTTTTGGGTTGTTTTGTGGGGGGTTTTGGTTTTTGGAGTTTTTTTTGTAATTATTTTTTTCTGTTTGTTTGCTTGGTTTTGTTTTGAACAAAACCCAAACCTTCAGGCTACAGGTCATCAGAGTTCCTTTTCCTCTTCTGACTGATGATTGAAAGAGTCTTAGGGTCATGCCATATCAACAAAATTAAATGCAATCTACATAGACTGATATTGATAGTAAGCTACAGACTTGATGACAAAAAAAGATCAGAAAATTTAAACAGCCATTAGTTCCCACTTTCCAAGGTTCTTCTATGAAATTTGGAAAGTAACAGATCAGCAGCATTTACTATAAGACATCCCTATAGATAACTATCAACTCAAAGGAGAATAAATTCAAGGTAATTTTGATGCCCAAGTCACATAAATACAGTGCAATAGTTACCGTCTAGAAGAAATTGGATTTTCTGCTTCACAGGAAACACTGATGCTTCATATTAGTTTCCATCAGTTATTGGAATAAATGGATACACGTATGCATTTATATATACATAATTATGTATTTATAGACCAAAAATCTAGAATTCTGGATAACAATAAAATTCGAGAAACATTTGATTGGAAAGGGGTGATGCACCAAAGTTGTTATTTTAGACTACTAATTTTTCAAAGTACAAAATATTTTATTTTACTCTATTATTTAAATTTTTTCACCTATAGTGACTCCTGGGAGTTCTCAATCTATTTTTAACAGAGTATGCTTGAGATCCTGGGTGGAAAACATTGGTCATGTATTTCATTTAAACAGTTAACCCAACAGTCTGCCTTAGCGTAGTCATATTCTTTAACACCTCCAGTATTTCTGAGAGGTCCATTCCAGATCCTCAGTGACAGAATTTTTAGTTTAAATTTATCTAAAACAATTATTGTCCTTAGCTTATGTAATTTCTCCCATCCTCATTTAAAGGGAACTTGATCTTGCTTTAGGTCTGATAAATAAGGTGTGCTTTCAGCCTTGCCTTGTAAAATAGCTTCTTCAATTTCTTGCTGATATTTCTTTGCCCTCATTCCTGCCCAAAGTCATCACTCTTGTGTTTGTTTTCTTGAAAAACTGCATGCAGTGTCTCAAATAAACTGTCATAAGGGTTTTTCCTCCAATCCCAATGCATCCCACCATCATATTTTTTATTTCCCTAAGGAAAATTTTATTTTTGCAGTCTCTTCAACTTATATCAGAGGGTCGCTATGGAAAATTA
This sequence comes from Camarhynchus parvulus, assembly GCF_901933205.1. Classification (NCBI taxonomy): domain Eukaryota; kingdom Metazoa; phylum Chordata; class Aves; order Passeriformes; family Thraupidae; genus Camarhynchus; species Camarhynchus parvulus. Next base: position 102,131,310 of record NC_044571.1, read on the forward strand.
CTCTACAGCCTAGGAAACAGAAAAGGTTCTGCTCTTCAGGTTTGCTTAAAAGATAAATATCTATGTCATTGATTGTTGTACTTAACCTCTCTTGGCCAGTGGAGACATCAGTTATTCTATATATGTCTGAATGTGGTATCATAATAATAACATCAACCTGTGCAGTTGTGCTCTTAGTTGGGGGGGAGCAGGGGAATGCTTCAGCTAAAAATCTGTCACAGAGCACATCCAGGGCCCACACCAGGTGACAACATGATCTGAACAGTCCTTTAAAATTCATTCCTCTTACTGCAATTACTTTTTACTTAAAAAAAAAAGCTAAATCCCCACCCCCAAACACATAAACAGTTCAGACAAAGGCACCTGGAATCAGAGAGGTAAAATTAGGGCACATTTGGGGAATTGTCTGGATCCTGAATAGTCAGGTCCACAGGACATCCATCCTGTCTCAACCTCTGCTGAGAGAAGTGCATCAAGAGAGGAATCAGAGAAGAAGCACCCCCTGTATGTGTGTATAACTTCAGACTCCTTATAACAGACTGTCTTTGTTCCCAGCACTTTTGTATGGTCCACATACAGAAAAGCTGATTAAGTGAATGCAAAACCCAATTCTCACCCCTTTATTTACAACAATAGACATTAGAAATAGATCTAAGTAATGAAACTTGTTCTGAGTGCACCGGGTACAATTCATGATTTGTGGGGATTTTTTTCCAAATGTCTTTTATTTTAATTGAAAATTTGTCCCCTACACATCCAAATAGTGGACTTCAGAAATCATTTCACTTCAGAACAAACCTTTTCTACATACACAGTTTGCAGCTTTGGAGGAGAATTTGTCAAATCATCCTAGAAAAGCGTTTTCAAGACCAGTTTCATGCAGTTGCCTGAAGGGCAGTGGTAGAGCAGAGGTAGAGTTCTTCAACAGATCAGGTGTTTAAACATTCACACACAAGTGCAAAGTCAGGGCTAATCACTGCTTGAGAACTGCTTTCAGGAGACCATTTTCAGTACTGTCACAGGAGGTAAGAAAAAGAGGTCAGGGGATGAGTAGGCATCCCAATTGCTCATTGTCACTTCTTCACTTAGGAAAGATAATGAAGATGTTCACACCAGGAGGGATCTCTTCCCATAGGAGTACACTTAATGTCTTGACCAGCCAACTAGAAAGTCATCCTAGAATATCTTAAGGTTATGTAAGTTATTTATAAAAAAATAATTGCACCATTATAACTAAACACACACCTTCAAGTTCTCTTTAGAGAGAGGGCATTGAGTTCAAGCTATTCGTTGTCTGATCAGTACAAGGAATTTCACCCAGGGGCTTGAACCAAAAATAAGCATTTTCTTTTGCATCATACTCTTGTGATTCCAAAAGCAGCCCATGTTGGCAGGTCACTTTTTTTGCCTACATAGAATTGTAAATGGTTTCAAATTCTGGCAGTCTAAACCTCTACTTAAGCTTCCTACAGTCCAGTTACCAACCTGAAAAGTTGTACTCACTTCTGTTCACCTTCCTTTCATCCTCTTTTCATTCCATTATTTACTTTTGCCTAAGACCTCCATCAAAACATGTATTAAATAAGTTAATAGGATGGAGATGAAAGTAGAGGAAAGAAAAACCAGATTACTGGGAAAAGAAAAGCTATGAACAGAGAGTAAAGCTGAGAGAAAGTGGGAAGTGTGGAGAGGAAAAATGAAATTAAGAGGAGTGTTTGATGATCAGCTTAATGGAACAGGGTTGTGGGGAGATGAATGAGTGACAGAAATTAAGACAACATCAGAATAGATGACTAGGTGATAGGAAGTGGGCAGAAAGACTCTAAACACAACAAACCATCATAGACAGAGTTAGCAACAATGAAAGCAAGATTCCCAAATATTTCCCTTTTTAAATACTAAGCATATGTAAGTTTAAATACAGAATTGCATATATATAGTTAGGAGGCAGATGGGATCAGGGGAAATCAGCAGTGACCCACACAGTTGGAGACCACACCAATGACATTTTTTCACACCACGCATCCATGAGGTGTTACACTGCCAGGCACACAACCCGAATACTTTCAGAACTGAAAGCTCTGCAGAGCAAGTGCTGTGTCTTCTCACCCACTGCTGCTGCCATGGGAGTGTGGGTGCTGCTGGCATTGCAGCCACCTTGCAGAGACAATGATTTTCTGATGATATTTCTCTTTCTTTCATAAAACTAATATATTGACTACCCCTGAAAACAGAAGAAAGAAATTGATCTTTCCAGCAGTAGGTGGCTTAGCTGGCAAACAGCAGTGGTGTCTCCTTTGATGATTTTGAAGAATCCCGCTGACAGGATCCGAAAGCTGGTTTCCTTAGCAACCACAGATGATGCATGACTGTATTATGTTTGATTCTCCAAACATCATTTCAGCTCCTCCCTGAGATTTAGTTCTTGTTTGTTTGTCAAGCTTGTGTCTCTGAAAAGCATGTTCCAATGAAAGATTCCAAAAATTAATCCTCCACCCATTTCTCAGTAAAGACATGTCTTTTCACTCATAGAGATTTACACTTTCAATCAAGAAAATGAGATTGGGCCCCTCTCCAGATTGCGTTGCCAGGACAAGTAAAGTTCTTCCCAGGAGGGATGAAAGAGAATTTGTCACAAGAGCAAAAGTTAACCACTGCAGCCCACCAGGTGGAGGTGACCAACTGGGGAAGGAATGATGGGTTAATATCGATCCTGCATAAAGTGGAAAATGGAATATAGACAGTGTGGTTTTGCAATCTAGGTTGAAAAACAAAGCAGAAGAACTGCTCAGGGTGTGCTTTAGGCCATGGAATAAGGGACCTAATTAGCCATTAAGAGGGCATTGTGATAAAAAGAGAGTATAAATATTAATGAATATCAGATAACCCTCCAGGATACAAATAAAAGTATGATCCTGGAGAAAGATAATTTCATAGAAGCAAATCAATTTTAATGCAATGAATATTGCACTTGCAAATGTTCAAGAGAGGGGTGTATTAAAATCAGGCATAAAGAATTCTTTACCATTTATAACACAGATGAAAATATTACAAGGCAATGTAGAGGATGGGTAATAGTATTAGCAGTGAACCACCCTGACTTCAAGGATAATGAAAGTCAGTACACATGAATTCAAGTGCTCACACCTAGAGATTTTGACCTGGCATTTTAGAAAGCACAGAAAGAAGAAAATATCTTAAGACGAGCCAACTTCTATAGCCGTGTTTTTCCTTTTTGAGGGTTTTGTTGGTTTCCCCCTCCTCCCCTCTGCAAGCACCTGAATTAGCTCATTCTAGGCCTGATGCCTCCTGCAAGACTGACCACTTACTTTGCCAAGAGGGCACACTGCTGCCTCCTGGTCAGCATGGGAGGCACCAGGGTGCCAAGCTGAATTTCAGCAGATCAGCCTCCAGCCTGCAATGGCTCCTCTGATTATTCCACTCCAGGTGCAGGATCTGTTGAACTTTGTGACCAAACCCCTCTGCCTATTTCTCCAGCCTCTGAAGAGACCTTTGAAGGGCTGCAAAACCATCTAGGAGCTCTATCAAGAAGTCCACTCCCAGCTTAGGGTCATCTGCAGGCTTGCTGAGAATGTCCATTCATTTGCTCATTAATGAGGATATTAAGCAACATTAGACCCAGTATTGACCACCAGAGGACTCGCCCAGTTATTGGTCTAGAGCTGGGCTTAGTACAAATGATTTCAGTGCTTTCAGCCAAGCAGTCAGTTTTCAGTCCCACCTCACTGCCATTTAGCCAGTCCATACTCCACAGGTTTATCAATTTTGATATCATAGGAGACAGGGCTGAAGTCAAGATAAACAATGTCCATGGCTCTCCCTTCATCCACCCATCCTGTCATCTGACTGTAGAATGAAATATTTTGACACAATTTCCCCTATGTTAATATTGCACGTTGCCTACTCCTAATCACCTTCTTGTCTTTTCATGTGTCTGGAAATGGTATCCAGAATATTTTTCTCTATCATCCCCTCAAGGATTAAGTGAAGCTGACCAGTCTGTACGACCTCAGATCCTCCTCCTTTCAGGTTCATAGGACAGAAGTGGCACTTGCTTCCTTTCTGTCCAATACTCAGGAACCTTCCCTGGTCACTACAGCCATTCAGAGATAATCTGGGGTGGCCTCGCAGTGAAATTGGACAGCTCCCTCAGCATTTGGTGGGTACATCCTCTCTAGCCCCAGCCTGCTTCAGCATTCCCTAATCTGATCCTCCTGCATCAAGAGCAAATCCTCCACACTCAACTTTCCCACAGCCCCTGGGGAGCCAGAGCTCTTAAGGGCTATTCTTAACAAAATAGACCAACATGAAGTTGAGTACCTTGAATACCAACACACCATTGAGTACCTTGGTCTTTTTCCAAGTGCTCTGTTACCAAGTCCCCTGCTTCATCCAGCAGTATGTCCATATTTTGCTTGGCTTTTCTTTTATTGTTGAAATACTACATGGAAGTATGGAAGCCCTCCATGTAGACTTTCTTGCCAGACTGAACTTCAGGTGGATTTAAGCTTTCTGGGCCCTCTAGATTAACACAGTGTGTCTGTACTTCTGTGGCACTAACACCAGCTGTATGCTTTCTTTGTCAGGGTCTCAGCTCATTCCTGCAGGCCTGCTGGATCTTTGCCTATCTTCCTGCACAGGGAGCAGGCAATTCTTGAGATTGGAGCACATGGCTTTGGAAAATCATGCAGCTCTCCCAGTCTCCTCTTCTCTACAGGACCATATCTTACAATATCCTTCCAAGCACACACTGAATGGGCTCAAATCTCTTCTTCTGAAGGACAACACCTTGATCATTCTTTTTGCCACCTTTCAGGATCATACCATGCCATATGCACAGCAGCCAAGATTCCTGCACCTAACCATCAAATCCTTAAACAATTCTTTTCATTGCATCCCGAATCTCCACATGGCAGTTCTATGAAGGGGTGGAAACACTTCATTTCATGAGGCCCCACTGTCAGCAAGACCAGGCTTATTAAGAGAACACATTGCTCAAACCCCCTTGTTGTTGAACTCCTTCCCTGTTCAGAGGCTAAAATCCATCAAAGTTCGGGTATTTCCCTGATGCAGTACAATATAATCCTGTGGTTTAGGTACTTCATTCATCAGTGCTTTTATCCTTATCAGTGTGTTTAATAAGTATTGAAGGTCTTTTCTTCCATGTATTTCTCTAATTGCTGTTAAACCAATTTATACTTTGGCATCCTCAGCATCCTTTGGCAAGGAATTCTATAGCTTAATTAAGCATGGTTTAAAGCAGCATTTCCTTTTGTTCTCAAACCCTCTCATTATTTAGTTTTGTACTTTCCAGTTCTTGTTTTATAATAAATCATGAATGATCATTCTTCATCATTTCTTCCATGATTTTGGATATAGTTACTTAAATATGCTCCCTCAGATCTCTACCCAAGAGAAAAGCTACTATTTCTAAGCATCTTTTCAATTTTTACAGTCTCTCTTGCAGCTCTTCCATACCTCTGGTAATCTTTATATCCCTTCTTCTTACTTCTCCCAAATTATTATGTTACTCTGGAGATGAGAGGATCAAAACATGTAACATCCAAGATTTAAACACACCAGAAAGGTGTTGACTTACAGTAGTGCTTCTTAGCTTCCCCCTTTTATTTCATCTCTTCCAGAAAATTCCTACACACTTTTTGAGCACAGAATTTGTCTTTCGAGGCACTAAGGTTTTGGTTTTTGTTTTTGGTTTGGTTTGAGTTTTTTTTTGGTTGGTTTTTGTTTTTGGTCTTTTTTTTGGTTGTTGTTGTTGGTGTTTTTTGTCCTTTTTTTTTTTTGAGAGAGAGAAAGGAAGGTTAATGCAGAGTTTCTCAATAATATAGTAACTAGTTTTTATCTGATCTGAGTTTCACCTGCCTTGAATTTCAGCTGCTGTTTCTTAATCATATCTGGATAGTGAAATCACTCTGCAGAGCCTCAAAGCTGGGTTTTGGTTTTACTCTACTGTATAATTTTGTATTATCTAGGATTTGTTACCTAATATTTTCTCACTTATCCAAATAATTTATGAAAAAATTGAAGAGGACTTTAAACTTTCCTGTATTTATTTGTTGAGTAGGAGTGATTTTGAACTTTGTTCATTTTTCCTCTTGTACTGTCTTTCAGCCTTTACAATAACAAGATTTTATCGCTGGCCATTTTATCACTGGCATTTGGGAAAAGCCCTTTCTTTCTATATGATCTCTCTTTAAAAAATAAAAAAGGTAAATTCTTCTAGAAGGAAACTTTCTTCCCTATACCACTTTTTTTTTTTTTTTCTTCTGTCTGGAAACTATACTCAGGAATTTTATCTACTCCTTGTGAGCTTAAACTTTGTGTCCAGAAACTCTCAAGTCTCTCCTCTCTCTTATCTTCTCAGTGGGGCATTGGTTCATGGCATCTACGTCTTACTCAAGAGGAAGAATTCATGTGGTCCTAAGTTAACCTGAGGATATACAGTGAAACAATGAATAATCAAACTCTCCCAGTACCACAGCACCATTCTCAGGTAAACTCTGACTCTCCCACAAGGTATTCTCAGTACAAATCCACAAGCCTTTTACCTAGTGCTAAATTGCTTGCACTTTCCTTTTTGTCTTGATGCTGTATCTGCTCAAATGGTCTCTCTCTGTTTCTTCCAGCTTTGAGGTAGAAGCAGTCTGTGTTGTAACTCTGTGTACTGAAAACACACTCATTTGTTTTTCTGGGCTCCTGTTAGTGAACCACACCAGCACAAGAATCAATATTTCATGGAGATCACCTCATGCACCCAATGGCATTCACGGAATCACAGAATCATTACGGATGGAAAACACCTCCAAGGTCATCAAGTCCAACTTTTGACTGATCACCACCTTGTCCACTATGGCACAAAGTGCCACATCCAGTGGTTTCTTGAACACCTCCAGGGATGGTGACTCCACCACCTCCCTGGGCAGCCCATTCCAGTGCTTGACCACCCTTTCAGTGTCACACTCATGTCTGACTTGAACCTCCCTTGCCACTTCTTGAGGCCATTTCCTTTTGTCCCATCACTGGCTGCCTGGGAGGAATCCAACCCAAACCTTGCTACAACCTCCTTTCAATCCATTACTCTTCATGACAGGTAACCAGGCCCATGGTTATGTTCCATGCAGAAAACTCTGAGACTTCCTTTCCTCCATCTAAGACTGTTACACCCCAGTCACATGAACCTGGGACTAAACCAAGGTTATTTTTCTCTGGGTAGACACAAAGGAGAAAATTCCAACCGCATATTCTCAAGAGGTGAAAACACACAAAAGTTTACTGGAAAATATAGAAAATTAAGTAATATTGCAAAGGAATAAATACAACATAACATCACTTATCCCAGCATAGAGTTAGCCCAATGAACATAGAAAACCTTTAAACTCTTTTGATGTTACCTTCTGTGAGGAGAGAGGAAGAAGAAGAAAGTGAGAAAAACAGAAAGGAAAGATAGCAAACAGACATAGTTACCAGCTCCTGGGTTTCAGCAATATAAGGCTCCAAGATGAAGGTAGGGTTAAAGGACAACAGGCTTGCCTGGTGGGGATCATTCTTAAACCTTTCTGGCACACATTGAGCCTTCCTCCCAGGAGGGGCTTCTGGTCTCTTTGCCCCTCAGGGAATGGGTTAGGCAAAACTGGGGCTGCCTTGAGTGTGTCATGATGGACTGACACTGCAGGGCTGGGGAGTATGGGGGCAGGGCACTATCTCACCACAGCAGGGCCTGACCCACTCCCTACCACACTCTCCAAGCCCTGAAAATGTCTTATAACAGATTACCTTTTCCAGACTCTGACACACACACATACACCTTTTTTTTCAGATTCTATTTGGATTTTCTTCTACATTTCAATTTGGAGAGAGACAGAGTAAGACCTAACTGAAAAATATAGGTGAAATTTTTTGTTTTTCTTTTAAACCACCCAGTTTCATCTTTCTTCTGCCTGCTCCTCTCCCTCCAAAGGTTAATACCTCTGGACTCCACAAGTCTCTCCTCCTCAACTCTCCTAAGCCTTGGCTTACTCCACAGACACAGCTTTGTTAGTGCTGGGGTTTTAACAGCTCATGAGCTTCCTATCCAGCAGGCTTCACAGCCGCTCTGCTAAGACTTGTGGTTGCAGCTATGAGACAACATTAAACTTTTCTTCATGCACTTGTGGACACAGATTTAGAATTAAATGTATTTACATTCAGGAATACTCTTAGCAGTGATGTATCCTTCAAACAGGACGGTAGGTATGATCAGGTACAAATCCATGCATTTTACTACAAAGTGAGAAAAAACTCTGCATGCTGAAGTACCTCATGCCATTTATTTCCACTTCAATACTGAAGAAACTTTAAATGTTAGAAAACAAAATTTCATTCTGTTAACTAGCATCTCAATTGCATCCCAAACCCCAGCTATACAATGAATCATCACAGCAGCCTTGCATTCCCAGAAGAGCTGTCACAAAGATAGAAAATGAATAAATGAGTATCTTTGCTGTTATGTGTTGTTGTTCCTGCTGCCCCACTCCATTAGGGAAGAAATCAAAGCACACAAAAGAAAAGTCATTAATTCTTACTCCTAATCCCTTTCAATATAAATCACCCTTTTTCATGCATTGTATAACCTTTGTCCTATAGGTTTACACAGATAACACAGCATATAAATATAGAGAAGTCATATCACAGTAAAAGTCATCAAATGAGTTTCAAATAACTCTAACAGAAGATTCGTATTTTTCCATTCCTAGTGGCATTGTCAATTTGCATTTTCATTCTCCTCTGTCACTTTTGTTCCTCTACTGACTTTTAAAATCAACATTTTTCTTCCTTTGTCTTGAATTTGTTTCAGACTAAATATGGAAATGCACTTGATCTGTGACATGCATAATATATAGGCTTCATAAACATCGACATTTCAAGTTTTCAAAGTTGCTGTGAAACAAAGAGAACACTTCAAATACCTGTTTTGACATACTTTCCCATTCTCAGCAACAACACACAATCTGACAGCCTCAATACACAAGAACACCTATTTCAGACTAAAGGGAGAAGATTTTAAAAACTAGTTTTGTGCATATCATAAAAAAATTGAAAGCAGGAAATTTAAGGAGATGTCTGCAGCATATTGTTCATGTTTCTAGTTTTTAATTCCATCAAAACGGAAACTGTGTGAAGTAAATTGTATTTACACAGTAGAGTAAGTAATACATAATTTTAAAAAATTAAAAAAGTATTGTAGAATCCATTGAAAGACAGGTGCAGATGAAAAATAGCAGTGTAAGTAACATTCTCTCTATCTTGATTTTAGCATTTTACGTATCATTAATTTTTAATAGATTCTGTGCATGTTTGCTGTCAAAAAACAAATATAGATTTAAAGCTGGTCTTTCTTATCTAATCCACATTAGGATATCTAACACTCAATTATTTTCAAATCCTGAAGCCAATGCTATGATAAATACAAACCAGCAATCCATGAGACATCTTGTAACTTGTTCACTGTAGTTCCCTGGTACTCACCCTTATATTAAATTAAGAGGAGAGCTGTCTACTAAGAAGGATCAATTTGTTTGGTAAAGGTAATGAGAAAACAAAACAAACAACTTCAGCTGTGCTAGCAAGATATGGAGACTTTACTAATGAATGTCCAATAGCAAAAAGAAAAGAAAAAAATTAAAAAAAAAATATTTGCATAGCTGCTGTCTCAGCCAAGTTCAGTAATCCTTTTCCTTGCTGTTTTACAAAGAACTGCATGCTAGCCAATTCATTTTATGAGGAAGGGTAACACCAAAACTGAGTTTTGGGCAAACAGGATTAAAAGACAGCAAAAGTATTTTACAGTGAAAGAGGATTAGACATTGTAGGAATTATTGTCTAACAAGTTATATGGTCTTCTGGCTGGACTGAGATGTTATTACATGAGTAAATTACACATATAGAATTAATTTAACCAATTTATTTGTTGTTAGTCACTGATTTCCATTAGTAAGACATTAAACATAAACATAACAAAAAGTAGTATGGAAGCTTATGGCTGAAGGCTGCAGAGAGGCAGCATTATAACTTTGTCTCTATTAGTTAAAAAGGCCAAGAGAGCAAAGAAAGAAAAAAAAAAAAAAAAAATCATCATTTAAAATATGCACAATCACACACTTGAAGAGTCTCTCAAGTAAGTATTTAAATCTGGATTCAAGACTCAAGACAACTTGTAAAAAGAAAAAGATTAGAGAGTCTCCTGGAGTTAACTTGTCCCATTTCTGCCAATTTTGTATCGACTCTGAAAGGACCAACTTATGTGTTTCCATCAGATTCTCAGGCAGTCCTCTAGCAGTGATATTGAGGAGAGTAGTGATGAAAAGAGTTGATAAAATAAATAACAGAGGGAAAATTATTTAATTCCTTGAAAAAGTGATTCTTTTTAGATGACCTAGAATATTTTTAGAACAAATGTAATAATAAGATTCTTAACTCATGCCTATGGCTCAATTCAGGTGATTTTTTTTTTTTTTTTGCTATCAAGGATTCATTAAATCTTTGATTAGGTTAAGTAATTACTTCAGGTAGTTTTCCTAAGACATAAAAGAAAATTATATAAGTGATTAAAGAATTAGTTATTTATGGTTAAAGGCCAACTTTTGAAGGCAGTCAGAGGGAAGACCACAATTACAATGTACAAAAGGCATGCACATTCTCCTATAACCAGGTTTGTTTGTGTGGTTACAACACACCCCAGTTAAAAATTTAGTGCAGTCTGAATGCCTCTTAAATAATAAATAGGGAACATCTTCCTAACAAGAGCTCTGTGTTGTTCTGTCTCTTTTATGAGTGAATGATTCGCATTTTCAGCTCCCTTTCCTCATGGTATCTCAGTATCTAACATCTGACCACAGCTACAATGAGGACATCCGGGGTTCAGCAGTGCCTACTCCAGAAGTTCAGCTAGAAACAGTGCAAATACATTTCCTATTTCATTGCACATTGTTTTAATTTCTTCCCTAAAAAATTTAAAAAATGTAGTTGGAATTCATTTGTTTAAACTCTTAAGAGTGTACAAAATAATGCAGACATCTTTTTTGGAAAGTTGAAGAAATTAGATTATGCTACATAATAATGTAAAAGTATGTGGTCAGTAGATGAAAAAAAAATGGAAACAGCTTTTTGTCTTTATTTCCATGGTCTTTCATTTGTGAAAAAAGAATAATTACAGCCAAAAATTACCTCATGAAACAGAGCCAGGAGTCTGCACTGAAACTGTACCATTAATAATAAGACACTCCAGGTTCTGTCTACTTCTATTTCAGACGTTTTACCTGGAAAGGATTTGAGAAGTCGTCTTTGGATAGCCAGAATAGCACAGGGATGCACAAAGAAACAAGGATGATTAACTGAACTAATAATTTTTTGCGTTTTAGGGATAAATGAATAAATATATTTTTAAAATTGAAATAAATCTTAACTACCAATTCTACTGTTGATGATTGCAGTACAAAATGAGTCACAAAAAGGAGCAGTGAGAGTCGTAATTTTTTTTTTTTTCTTACCCTTCATCATCCAGAAGGATCCTGGAATACCTATTCAAAATAACTTTTTGTCAACTGAAAGGTAATATAGGAATGAGTTTCAAGATTAACTTTTTTTCTATAGCATCTTAACAAGTCTTATAAATACTAAGTACCTTGACCCTGTATCTCTTCACTGTAGGAAGATTTAAACTTTGTGATATTCTGAGAAACAAGTTGTCTAAACCACTGTCAATTAAACAGTTTTAAAATAGGTTCATATCTTGCAGAAAACCCATCAACAGGGTAGTTAGCAAAGGTTCACAGTAAAAATAAAGCAAGCTACAGCAAAAAATTATAATGAATGAAATCAGCCAAATCGCTTTCCTCCCTTTAGTCCTTCTTAATTCTGTCATTTATGAGCCAGATAATGAAGCACTTTCCCTGGATTTGAAGTCAATATGAATACAGGAGGCAGGAGAAAGGTGCACAATGTGCCTTCACTGTTGCCAGGAAGGATGCGATTTAAAAATTCTCCTAATTTTTTTAAGTATTGATGCTACACCCTGAATTGTGTATAGGACGTAATTCTCTAACGGAAGAGAAAATTTTTATTAGGCAAGGATAATCAGCCATGCAAACACAAACACTTAGAAATGGAATAGCAGGTCTGTAGAAAAGATGTGTGGGTTATAAAAGGAGATTTATTTGAACCGTGTGGAGGCAGGATAACTATACCCAATATGTGCTAAAAGCTTCTATAAGAAGAAGACATCTTATGTTCTCCACATTCACTCAAGATGGGACAAGAAATAAACAAATTAAACTCTATTAGGAAAGTTTAATTTCTGGTGTCAGTTGAAAAGAATTCTAAAATTTAGGTGCTCCTGATTCTCATGCTACTGGTAATTTTAAAGAACAAAATAAATAAGAAAAGGTTGGTTTGGATTTGGCCTTGCCCTGGGGGTGTGAATCAGGGTCAATGACTTCTTGAGGTAACACTGGACCTTATCTTTTAGGATTATCAACTAATCTCTCAGTCCTTAGCCCTGCGCATTTCTGCCGGAGACAACTCAATCTTTTGTTTCATTGACAAATAAATCACCATCTTTTTCCTACCTATAAACTTGCAATGTGCTGGAATATGAGTTTCAAATGCCATTTATGTTATTTGTCCTCCTGGTGTATGTTTAATGGCCACTGCCACTAATGCTATGCAGCAACATCTTATTATTACAATCTCTTGAGAGCAAAATGCCAAGAACTTTTAACAGCTTTAAGCCTAGAATCAGCACAGAGCTGTCATTGCTTCTTCCATCATTTTAATTTTTGCAAAGTATGAGAGAAAATTCTCCTGCCTCGTTTGATATGTGTCATCAACTGCAAAATCAGAGCAAACTGCAGTTTTCATACCCTGGAAACCAGCATGTCAGGAACTGAGCTGCAGTCATCAGTTAAATTAGCTCCAAGCACGCTGGGCTGCTATGCTCTCATAGTATTAATTTTTCATAAACAGAAGTTGTTACAAAGAATACAAGCCATTCTAACTAAGAATAATTTCTTCATCTCTTCTTTTTGTCTTAAGATTTTTCATTTGTAGCTTGCATGTTCCACTACTTGGAACAACATAAAGCCAGCATAATTATTAGTTTACATGTGGGAGCCCAATATGCCACTTAGCTAGGGTCTTCTTGAAGGGAAATTGAAATTATATGGAATGATTTTTACCTTGTTGATCATATCAACTGTTGTTATACACCCAATAATGAAACATTTTAAAATGCCTAATTATGGACATACCAATCAAGACCACAGCTAGAGATAAATAACTCTTGCACTTCATGATAAAAAAACAGAAAATAATTAAAATATAAAAGATCCTTGGTATATTTATAGATAACTCATTATAAAGCAGGTTTCCAGAAAAAGACATGGGGTCCAGCAGACAGCAAACTGAAGAGGAGTTGCCTCTTCACTGCCCCTTTGCAATGAGCAAGGTCAAGGACATGCTCTTTTTTTACTAGCAAAAGTGTGACCAGAAGGCCAGGCAAGTGATTGTCCCCTTCTGTTTCTCTGTATTTAATTTAAAACTTTCCAATATATGAAAGACACTGACATACTGGAGCATGTTCAGCAGATGATCACCAAGGCAAGTCATCAGTGCTTCTCGTGATGTACAAAGGAAGGCAGAAAACTTGATTTTTTTGTCTTGAAGAGCCTCAAGAGAGAGCTTATTACTCCCTAGAACTCCCCACAACTGGAGCTTCTTTGTAAAGAAGTAAACAGTCTCTTCTCAGAGGTAAGGAGTGAAAAGGGGCAAACAGGCACAAGCTAGAACAATCATTTTCACCATGATATTTAAAAAAAAATATATATATAAAATTAGAGAATGGTTTGGGTTGGAAGAAACCTTTAAGTTCATCTAGATCCAATCCCCATGGGCAGCGACACCTTGCACTAGATCAGGTGGCTCAGAGCTCCATCCAGCCTAGCCTTGAACACTTCCAGGGGTGGGGCATCCCCATCTTCTCTGTGAAACCTCTTCCATTGCCCCAGCACTCTCACAATAAAGAATTTATTCTAAATATCTATTCTGAACCTACTCTCTTACAGTTTGAAGCCATTGCCCTTGTCTGTCACTGTGTGTCCTCATAAAAGTCCCTCTCCAGCTCTCTTGTAGCCCTCTCTAGGTACTGGAAGGTGCTCCAAGCTTTTCTGGGAACCTTCTCTTCTCCAGGCTGAGCAGCCCAACCCTCTCAGCCTGTCCTCATAGGAGAGATGCAGAATGGCAGAATTTGTCCAGAGACAAATTCTGAGAATACTCAATTCTTGTAGATTGTCAAAGCTCAGCAGGACAAAATTTGTCAAACTGATCAACATGGGCCTGCTTTGAGCAGAGTTTTGGACTGAAAGTGTCTTCTGCTCTTTTTTCTATGCTATATCATGTGCTTTTATTATATGCAATAATGCATATATTTTATTATATTTTACCATATGCAATATTTATTACATGCAATCTTTTATTATATTTTACCATATGCAATGTTTAACTCCTTGAAGTCTGGGAAAAGATTTCCACAAAATATGTTTAGGAGGGATGTCTGCTTTTGACCATTAATCTTCAAAAAAAAAGTTTCTCATTTAGCTCTTCTAGTTAAAACCTGTTCTACTGAAGGGGCATGAGGTGAATTAGTGCATTTCAAAATGCTTTGTCTCTCAGGTTATTCTTGTATTTTCAAGATTTTCTGCCAATGTGATTACTTCTGAGCTTTCTATTTCTCCTTTTTTAACTCTCCATAAGATTAAATACCCTAGACTGGGTGAAAACATCTATTGTAATAATGATTTTACTTCCATTCTCTTGAGAACAAAAAAGAAAGGGGACGGATGCCTCCAATTAAGCTTTGTTAATGACAATTCCATTACTGAAAAACAATGAAAAGTGGCAATATTAGCTTGAAAGAATGTGTTTTTTCAAAAAACTCTCAACCCTGGCACATTATTCATCAGTCAATTCTGAAAATGACTTATTACAATCAAATATCACTGAATCCAAAAGATTAAATCTAATCACTGAGAAAAGTTATACTCCGGTTTACAAGGTTTGACCTTTCAAAATTATTCCTACTACAGAGTGGAAAATTATATATATAAATACAAAACTTTTACTATTTCTCCAGATAATCACTTGCACAGTACAATACAAATAGAGTGTATTTTAAGAAAGAATTGAATTTAATATTTCTATAATCTTATGATGAAAATACACTAAATAAACCACTCTAGTACAAAGTTGCTGAAGGCTTCCTGGGCTTCAAACTAGAAAATGTTTATGCAAAATTATATTTCAGTTTTCTATTCACACTTTAAAACATAAACACTTATCAGTGTTGCAGTATTAAACTGCCTTTTTCACAGCTCTGAAAATAGCAATGTTCCTAATTCTTTTTGAATATCACTTGCTGCTTTGTAATTCTTGCCTATCACCCCTGATTTTTAACTGTTTGAAAATCTAAGATAAGCAGATGAGAATCCGTGCAGAAATTAAGTAACACTGCATGTTTTTAAAAAATCACAGAAGCTACCTTCCATCAATGAAATTCTGGAGCTGGTGCAGCTTTCAATGAAACAAAGTTATGTATGCAAATCTCAGACATCATTCACTAGTAAAAGATTTTTATATCAAACTTCAACTTTATCCACTGAAATTTGTAGCATTTCCTAAATAGGATTTTCCAAGAAACATAAGGCATTTAATTTCATGTCTCTCACTGAAACAAGAATGGAACTGTGCTAAAAAACCAAAATTATAAAACATACTTAGGCACTTGATGATGCAGACAGATACCTTTGAAAAGTGTTTGAGAGAGACTGGGGGCCCTCCTGGAAGCTGCACAAAGGACAAGGATTCATAAGAATGCAGGTGTAATAGGGAACTGCAATTCTCCAACCTAAAAATTCAGATTCTCAAAACATTGATGAGCTGCGACATAAGCCTAGAAATATCTGAAATTTAGCATTGATAACATAAAAACCAATAAAGTTGCTAAAGTACCTAAAATATCTATTTCTTGACAACTGCACCATGACTACTACCAGCTAGTGACTTACGTGAGAGTCACATGCTAGAAAAAGACCATTCAAAACTGCTCTGAAACAGAGAAAACTCAGGAAAAGAGGAAGTAAATGACATAGTAGTTGCCAGAAGTATTTGACTTCAGAAGTTTATTGGAAGTTATCTGCATTTCCACATCAAACAAAAGTTTAATCACCACTTTAAACTTTTGTATTCAAAGATCAGAGAAGTGCCCTTCAGGGCAGCGCATTCACACATGGCTGAAAGATGGAGAGTGTTTCATATCACTCAAAGCAGCTTCTCCAGCTGATTAATAAATGCCCCAGAGATAGTCCAAAGGGGTCTCTCTCACACACTGTCTTCACCCACTGTCGGGACCTGAGGATGCAGGATCATTGAAATGAGTTAAGAGAGAAAAACTTCTCCTAGCTTGGATCAGAAAGCAATGATCTTTACCAAGAACCTGTTCCAAAGAAGCACTTTACACACGCTGATCTACCTGCCACGTGCATCATTTTGGTTGAGTAATTCAAAAATCACTTCAAATTCAGCCTTCGGGTTATGAACATATTGTGGTCATTCATTTTCCAAAGTTCTTTCTTCCTAGAAGCTGAAATCCTTCAACTCAGGAGCTCACTGGGTGGGAAGAGCAGCAGCAGCTCCTTGTGCTCTTTAGTTTGGGTAATCTGCCCTAACTAACTTTTAGGAGAATTAGCCTCAAAATACATATGAATGCTGTTCTTGGACATAAGATGGCAGACTGGTACCATAGCAAACCTTAAATTCTTTATTTTCCTTAGCAACACACTTATGTAAGGTCTACTGGTACAGGAAAACGGTTCTACACATTCAAATTTCCTGAATAATGAAACTACCTTATCCATCAGAGCTGTGCAATGCTACATTTTAGGCACTTCCAACACTGCTGTGAATAATAAAAGATCCTTGGAAATGTTTCATGTCTTTCTGTTACATTTGAGTTTCCACCCTTCCAGAGTGTATCATCATACCTCCTCTGTTGTTGCTGCTGAATATTTTGGGAATTTTCCAGCTTTGCAGCTCTAAGCTTTTCCATGAGCTTTGCAGCAAGCTCCATCCCCATCCCACCCAACATCAGGATGAACACGGGTCTTGATCTGGACAACACACTGGTATAATTCATAAAGTCCATGGAAATGAGACTTTTTACAAGTCAATGTTTCTGACTATAAGACAAAATGTATAAAAATTACTCAGATTACTTCAGCACTGACTATCTGTTTAACAAATCACTTAAACACACGCAAGTGTTTGGCTGAGCACAGAGGTGCTTTACTGACTTATAACTTCAAGGGCACAGGAGAAGCACAGACATAATTAACCTGCCAAACCTGCACTGACCTTCTGCTCCTGAGATTATTAACTTTAAACTGCTTCTTTGTCAAGAAACGTCAATTAATTTACCACAAGAAGCGTAGCCGGGGAAACGAAATCTTTCCTTTAATGGTTTGATTTTCTCTGTTGGTTTCTGTTTCCAGCTCACAGCCCAATAAAAGAAATTCCCTCTGTGCTTGATGTTCACCTGAATACATCAATTAAAAAAGACGTCTCCTGTTTCTGCTCCTTATTAACTTCAAGTGGGCAGCAGCCCAGAAGACGAGAGGATAAAACCTTCCAGAAGAATGTTAATTCCAGAAGAATTAAAAATATACATAATATTAGATTTGGACCCATTCTGTGCAACTCACCAAGCACGATATCTGGAGTAATTTCAAATAATTTGTTACTCTCCTTGCCCTGGGACAGAGGCATCACACTAGCACTACCTTCTTGGCAATAAACAACTTTAAGTTTAGCATTTGGACGCATCCTTACAACAGTCTGTGGGAACAAATTTAGGGTGCTTCTTCTTTTTTGGTTTGGTAATTGCCAAAAATTGAACTTTTTGGCAATTGCCAAAGCACACAAGTAATCTAGGAACAGTTTTGGAAGAGGCATTAAACCCAGTGTTTCACACACTGAACTAGCCTTGTTCACTGGAAGAATATGGAATTAAAAGCTAGTATAAAATCTTTCAGATGAAAAAAGAAATATTAGTAGCCAGTCAGGGATAATGTAGGTCATTCAATATGTCCATATTAGAGGTTAAAACGTTGGATTTTGCAGCTTTTATAAAAGTGGTTATACCTGGTAACTCCAGTGAAACCTCTTAGTTACATCAGTATCTTTTTAAAAACATTATTATTATTTAATCTTATAAAGCTCTTGGATTCAGCTGCACCCTATTTACACATATTTCTTCTTATTCTCTCACAACCTTTCAATGCCATGACATACAGTGTTTGTTTTATCAAAAGTAGTGCTCTGAAATTCCATATCTAGGACATTTCACTTCAAACACTGAGTATTTAAATAATATCCATATTTGGGCCATGACCAATGTTTGAGAGAAGGGTTGCCAAGCCCTCAAAAATGGTAAAAGGTACCTATTCTGTTGTTAACTGCTTGAAATAACAATGGTGAATGAAAGGTATTGATCAATGAAACGTAAATTTTACTTACTTTTATGTTCTGTTAAAACTCTTGAGAAAAGTTTGCAAGATTTGAAAAAACAGGATTTCTGAAGAGAGGTGAATTTAAATTTTAAAAGCTGGTAGCTTCTGAATAATACTCATTCCTTACTTAAAGATGTTATATTTGATGGAAAATAAAGTCTAAGAGATTGGAAATTCCTCTGGGTGCATATTCTTTCATGCTCCTTGACGACAACTCATTTTTAAATACAGACGACATTACAAAAATAAACTTGAAATGTAGTTAGATGCCAGACATTCCTTATAATCTGTCATCAGAGATGTATAATGATCAATAATTTACATTTTATTGGCTGAGTTTTTCCCTAGCTTAGATTTTCCATTAAAATTACGAGAAATACTAGAGACAATAAAAGACCCCTCCTCTGACGGATTTGTTTCAGAATTCCTTTTTTTTATCAAAAAAATCACTTAGTAAAGTTTGGAAAGGTAATTAATTTTTCCCAAAATTAGACCATTTTGTAAAAAAGAGTAATAGCAGGACAGGGAAAGCAGATGTTTTATGCAACATATCTGTGCCCTTTTTTCCTGTCTTAATGACACTGGATGTAGTCTCAATTGCCCACCTCTGTTATTCACATTTTTCCATTGAACATAAATGCTATGTACAGGCCTATGAAACATCAATTCAAATGAATATTGAACAAACTGGTCTCAGAAATTTAGAATTAAAATTTTCTATTAAATCTACCTTTTTTTCATTCCTATTTTACAGTTTAAGAAAGGAAAAAGAAAAACCCAAACCAAATCACAAAGACAAACTAAAGGAATGTATTTCATGCATGATGAGCAAAACGTAGGATTTACTAAGAAAATCTTATGCAGTTTCTATTAATCTAGTTATCTGTTATTATAACCTAGTCAATTCCTTTATCCTTATGCTCACAAGTATTTTTAGGTTGCAAGGAGACAACTAAACCAAAAGCTAGTAGAGGACAAGGTATTTGAAACCCACTGACATCTTGCAAAAAAAGGTGCTGCTGATATTTCAAACTCCTAAACACCATGACTAGCTCTGCTGGCAGGAGATGCCTGCCCTTCAGTTGGATACGCTGAGCATGAAAGTGTATTCTGAGACTTTCAACAAAGTTCCATCTCAAAGTGACTGGCTCTTCCTGAACTACAACCAAGTTATTTAACATCGTCCTTCCACAGAAAATTTTGTGCTATGAGTCATGTAATCAACTTGCTTTTTTTTTACAAATAGAGCCCATGGAATCAGCAATGTGCCACCTTGCATTGCCCTATCTGGCCATTTCCAGATGAAAGAGGCAGCAAACCCATGCCAGACTCACAGACCATAAACACTTTAAGCGGCATGGGAGATATCTTAGAAGAAAGCAGTACTTTGTGCAGTTCTTTAAATTTATTCCAAGTATCTCTTTCTAACCATTACTGCTGGATCACTTTAAAGTGCAGTTCAAAATCAAAAGTAAAAAACATCCCTTACATCTCACAGATAGGAGCCATCACAGTCCTTTTCTACAGAAGTAAGCATTTTGATTTAGATGTAACTTGAGTAACCTGCCACACAAAGGATAGAAGCAGGTACAGGAACTTTCATCACTGTCCCATCTGATGTAAGAGAAAGAAAACAATATTTTTTCCTCAGCTTAAAAAAATATTAAGGCTATTTTTATTCATGAACTAACAAATACGTAACTCATATTCAGTATTTCATTTCTACAAAATGATTGTACTCAATATTTTGTATGTTGAGTGTAGCATCACTCATTGCATACATTAATATTTTGAATTTATTTTTAACATAATAATAAGCACCATATACTTTTCAGAAGGTATGAAAACAATTGTGATGTTTTTCCACAATCCAACACACCCTAATTAGGTATAGTTAGAACAACTGTCAACTAACTGAAAAGCTACAACAAAATAAGCAGTTTCAGACTGACTGTTAAATAACTGCTAAATTCAACATCACATATCTCAGAATGGTCTGAGGTCATCTGGCAGCACAGCATCATGAAACTCAAATGTCAATCAAGTTCCAAGCCTATTTGCTAAGGGGGGCTGTGTGAGTCAGAATTTTTTCTGGACGTTTGCATTTAAATAGTATATATGATTGAGTTACTGGTATAGAAGTGATACCACATTTGACTTCTTCAAAATGGTAATAAAACAGAATTAAAATAAATAAGCCTTAGTAGTAATCACAATCTTAACTTAGTGAAATTTCATGTCTACCTATAAAAAAAAAAAAAAAAGAGTGTTCTTTGGTGATTTTATACTCAGATTTCTGTCAAGTGGAGGATCCTTCTTTCCCCCCTGTAGTTGTCACTAAATTTTGGACCATGGGGATGTTTCTCATCTGGGCAAATCCTTAGCACCACCTGAAAACTCAGTTCCTCCATCTAATTATCATTCAGTGCGTGACATAGTCGCCAGCTTCTCAAAGCCTTCTTTAGCCTATTGATCAGGTATCTCAATACTGGATCTTTAAACAATTTGGAACCCAACAGCAGCAATCCAAAAAAATTGCTGTATGAGTTTTCCCATCTATGAAACTGTGAAATCAGGGCTTTGAAGCTAGCAACAGGACTGATGATCCTGGTCCAGAATACAACTATTCCTAAAAATGAACCCATCTAACTTTCATTTAAATTTCTTTTACAAACAATAATCTTTACAATCAGCTCTTGTATTGTTTACTCATAACAGGTGAACTAATTCAGGGGGTCTCGAGGCCAGATTTAATTTATCATTCTGAGGCTAGTCGTTGAGGTTCTTCTGGTGCTGCACATGCATTTTTCCTTTTTGAGCAGTGAGTATTCTTATAATAACACCAAGGGAAAATCTCCAGAAACAACATTATTATATTCTTGTTTCATAGAGTATTATACTTTGCAATAAATTCAGGGCTTTGGTTTTTTTTTTTTTTTAATATTATTTTTAATTCTTCCCGTGGACTTACATAAGTCCTCACTTTTTTCCTCTTTATATGTGAAGCTCAGGCTGTCGGGATCCTAGGAGTATTTGAATAATAGTCCATTAAAAAGGAAGGGAAAAAACCCAAACACTAAGACAAGGATTATCTTGGGGTTTTATTGCTACATTTTCCTTCTAAATAACCATCATGCTGTCTCTAAAAAACTCAATTTTTTATTAATTTGTTCCATGAAAATGAGCATTTGCGCTGCATTTGTGCTTTCGCTTGGACTGGCTTCATCCCGATTTCTCCGGCTAGATTCCCATACAAGTCACAACTTTCTTCCTAAAATTGGTTAAAAAGTGATGATCTCTGGTTTTAAAACCTCATGGAAACCCAGCTTCCAACTGCCAGGTTCCTGCTGCTGGCTGATCTCCAGCATCTGCAGTTCAGAAATGCACAGAGGCACCAAGGCAGGAGTGCTGTCCCCAAGAGCACCATCCACAGACTCATCATACTTTTATTGGGCTGTTTACAGGTGCCCAGTCTGGGTGGCAGGTCCGTCCCTTGAATGAGACAGGATGAGTGTTTGAGGTGAAAAGACTCACACTGTGCACCCTCCCCTACCCTGCTTACCTCCTACACACCTTCATTCCCTATTGCTGCAAGATTTTTCTCTGAATTTTGGCACGTCTGTAAGGCAAATTTCCATGAAATCAAAAAAATTTTTAATCATCGTTTTTTTTAATCATCATGCATTAAAAACGTAACATTTCTACTTCTGTCTGTTTGTTCTTTGTTCAAAGTAATGCTCAACTTTAGAAATACATCCTGCAGGCAACATCATAATCTCGCTTGCTAATTATATGGATGTGAAAAAACACAGTTCATTTGCCTGATATATTGATTTGTTGGCAGCATCTCTTACTGGGGAAGTTTGAGAGAAAATCAGCAAAGTTTTCAGACTAACAACATACCACTCCCCATTATCCATTCCCTTTGTCTTTGGGCAGAAGAGGAGGAAGGGGAGTTGAGGATGAAGAAGTGAAACTGAGCCTGGAACTAAGGGCAAAGGTATTTTATTTTTGTCCTTATTTATAATAATCAAAATTTTTTTAATTGTTATTTCAGGCTTATTGTGAAAACAAAAGCAACATTTCACAGCATGATTTTAAGACTTGTGGCTATGGGCTCTATAAACGAGCTGCAAGATGAATACTATAAAATGCAAAAAAGAAAACATTCATAACCTGTCCAAAATAACTGTCTATTAGGTAAAGAACTATAATTTATTACCTTTGAAATTTTTAATCCCTCCTATCCATTTTAAAATTTATTCAGAAAGTTGCTACAACTTAGAGAAAATTGAAACATTTTTTCGTTTGTTATCTTTCCACTGTTAATAAAGAGGACAGAGTAAGTGACAAAGAAGCTGTTTCTCCCAGAGCTGGGGTAACCCCACAGAAGTTGCTAGCAGTTTCAAGAGGACAAAGACACCTAGAAAAGACCAGGAAAGAGCTTTCTCTGAATAAATGAAAAACTCCAGTTTGAAGACAAAACTCACTTAGATTATTTGCAAGTCTTCTTCAGCCTACTGAACACAACATATTTAGCTCATATGCACCAATATTTGACACCTGCAAGAAGATGAGTGTCTTAATCTCTGAGATATTTAAATTTATTTCAATATATCCATATATTAGGAGCCAAGGTTCTTCTGATATATCAAAAAGATGCAACCTTCCATTGTCACTATAGGTTTAAATTTATCCTCTATATCAATATAGACTTATCAAAGTCTATTCAAGTTCTTATTAAAACCAGGAGAAAGGTCAAAATTACCTCTCTTTCACTCACTAACCAAATCCAGTTCTTGTTCCTGCTGTACCTAATGCTGTTTATATTTCTTATTTCAATGCAAAAGTAATGAACTTTGCATAAAGGAAGCCAAAGCACAAAGAGATGATTATGATGAGAAGAGGCTAAAATATAATATAATTTTATGTTCAAAGATGGACAGTGTTGACTAAAAGAGGAAAGGAAAGCAGTATATTAACCTAAATAATTATTTCTGACGTCAATAGCACCATTAATTCACATGCTGATAATGACAGTTTCATATAACTTATCAGGCTGAATGAGTTTCACTGTTCTCAGAAAGTCCCTGTGAATATATCTAGTTTCTGTGCTTCCACATGTTGTAAAAAAAAAAAAAAAAAGGCAACAAAATTTGTCATTACTTATTTTGCGGCTGATTTCTGCTTCTCCAGCACCAAATCTAAATTAGAGTTGGGGTGTGCCCTCAGCTTTACCTGCAGCACACAGTGAGACAGAAAAGGTGTCCAGAAAGCAGCCTGCACTGCAGACCATGAGACACAGGGTGCCAAACAGCACCCAGGGGATGAGGATGAGAACTGGCTGCAAAATCACCTGTTTGATCTGCTGCATCACACATTCACCAAGTGTGTTACGCATCACTGACTGCCTTTAGGGGTTTCTTTCTTTCCAAGGGAGTCTTTGTGATCATTGTTCTCCTTGACCCTACACAGAGTCCATGCAGCTTTGCTGCAACTTTCTGTGACAACAGCTCGAGAAAGGCAGGAGGTAAGTGCTGAGAATGTCCAATGTGACTTCACACGCATTTATGTAGGCGCTGAAACTCCTAGAATGCTTCACAAGAACAAACACAGGCAGTGTAACTCTATCCATTATATCTTGCAAGAAGAACTAGGACGTTATAGAATACAGCATAACTCCTTCCAAAATATGATTTTATATCCTTTATTCTTTTTTTTCTCCTTGCACACAGTCAAGAAATGTGATTATACTAATGAAGCTTTCAACAAAATTGTTAACAGCACATATGAAAAGTCAAAGCTTCTCCTCTTTAGATATTATTTCTTAGTACAATATCTGAAACATTATATACATCACCAGGAGTAATTTCATAAAGCTTTTATGGAATGAAATTATTTTACTCTTGAAACTTGAAATATTTCTATTGTATTTCATGACAAGTTAGAGGCAAAAAGATTTCTAGCTCATATAAACTGAAATTATGTCATATTTCTTATCATGTGTTTTGTTAGACTCACTAAATTCAGATACTGATGTTTGCTTGTAAATTTATATAATAATAGTTCAAAATTCCTGCAGAATGATCACTTTATTTACTATTGTTTATCTAATTCAGAATTAATTAGCAACATATTTTTTTTCATTCTTCTCATATGTTTCTGAAAAGATCATCTTTCAATTACTGAACAATGATTAGATGGGCTTCATAAAACTGCATTTTTCTTGAATCATTTCTTTCTGAAGTGCCTATGTAAATAAGTGGCAAAAATGAGGGGGTATGTAATAGATCCTTGTAAAGACAATGCTGGAAAAAATGTAGAAGAGGAGCAGAAGAAAACCAACAGAGCTTTACACTTATAGTCATCAAGCTCTCAGATAGATCTGTTGGTATGACAACTGTTAACATTATTTCTGGACCTTTTACAGGTATAACCAAACAGGTATGATCAATGTGCAGTTCAGCTCTATTCTAAAGATACCAAAGTAGCTCACAGAACCCTAGAATATCCTGAGTTTGAAGGGACCCGCAAAGATTATTGAGTCCAGCTCCCAGCCCTGCACAGGACACCCCAAAAGTCACACCATGTGCCTGAGAGCATTGTCCAAATGCTTCTTGAGTTCTGTCAGGTTTGGTGCTGCGACCACTGCTTGAGAAACCTCTTCTCATGCCCAGCTACTCTCTGGATGAAGAAACTTTTCCTAATATCCAATCTGAAAGCTCCAGATACAGCTCCAGCTGTTTCTGAGGGTCCTGTCACTGCTCTCCAGAGAGGAGACATCAGTGCCTGCCCCTCCTCTTCCCCTCATGAGGAAGCTGCAGACCCCAGGTAGGTCTCCCCTCAGCTTCTTCTTCTCCAGGCTGAACAAATCAAGTGACCTCAGCTAATTCTCATTCACAACTCAAGGTGTTTCTTACCAAAACATTTTAGTTGAACTCCTCTTTAGCTCAACCTAAAGTTCACCAGTTTAATGGAAGTGTTTTCTTTACAATTCTCAGGGCTATGATATGTTTCTTCTTAATTCCTGAAGTAAATAAAATATTTTTCAGGCAGTGACAATTACTCACTGTTAGATTTGGTACACTGTAGCGCTATTTTTGAAATGTGTATTCAATTTTCTGTACTCTGTACAAAGTACTTTTAAGGCACAAAATCATAAGCAATTTCATTATGCAAAAGGAAAGATGGATTTAGAGAGAAGAATTTGGAGGCCATTTGTGCTGTCTCTCATGGGCTTCCCTTTCCTAAGCAATAAGGAAACACTTAGAGAGCAGGTTTTAAGCTGGAGAAAAAAAAAAAAACAAAACCCCACAAGCTACTTCTCTTCTAAATGTTTCTAAATTATTCTCAGTTCTTGCAAACACAGAAACAAGTGTGTGTTTGTGTGTGTGTGTTTAATCTTTTGAGCTAAAATTATTCCCTAGGTGTACATTTCCTTAAATATTTTTCCTTTATTTGCAGTGCATAGAAAACACCAGTTCCCTTGATGTTTCCAGAGAACAGGTAAGAAATATTCTGGGGAACCTCTCCCATCCTGAGCTAGTAGGCACTAAGTATCCCTCTGTTTGTTCCTTAAGCCTTTTGCAAAAAAAATATTGAAGACACCTTAGCACTGGAAGTCTTAATTTGGTCCCTTTAATCTCTCTTCTAGAAGGAAAAAACTGTGATACAAATGATATTAAAATGTTCCTCTTTATAATTATTTTTTCATCATTCAAAAGGAAGCTCACTATTGAATGGATATTAAAAAGTGACATGCAGTATCTGGCTCAAGGTTACAAAGATAAACAGAGCTGTATTCACTGCTGCTGCTTATCAAATTATGCCAAGAATGTAAAAAAACTCGAAACACCCAGAATCCCAAATCACTCAGCTCCTTCTCCCTCAATGGGCCACATGCATTCAGACATTAAATGAAATCTCCCCCTGTCATTTTTAAGTGCAGAACACAATGTTTTGGCAGTACTGACCATCAGCCACACACACACAGGGCAGAGACAGAAAACACAAATGCTTCTTGCTCCACCAGCAATCCAACATGCTCTCAAAGGTACAATGTTCAAATAATTTTAATTTCACAGAATTGCAACAGAAGGCACAGTGAAAGTGGTGCATACCCCCTGACTGTGCACATGTGATGGTATTTATAGGGATAGCTAAGGTTACACAATTATCTCTAATGCCTTACCATCATCATCATCATCACCACCTATATATGAACATTTTTTTGAAACTTCTGAAAAAAAAACAAAGGAAATTTCTCATCACCTTCTTATGCACCATACTCAAGAAGGCTTTCGAAAAACACATTCATTTTTTCTTCTGCAACCCAACACAGGCAGATGGCAATGGATCAGGACTAGGAAGGAAGAGAGCTCCACTGGCAGGTAACCTGGGACAGGGCGTCTAACCCGCCCTCCTGGTCAGAAGTGATCCCCCTCCATCCTTCCACAATTAAGCTACTTCTGTTTTCCAAGGGAAATTGAATGTTTCTCTGCAAATGCACTTGACAGACTTACAAAAGCAGTTTACCAAATCAGCAAAAGAGAATCTGAGAGAAAAGATAATTCGCTACAGCTCCAAGTTTTTCAGCTGATAATATTGAATTAGTTACAGCATGTGTTTGTTTGGTAACCCACTGATTTTCACTGAAGTCACAGGAGCTCTCATCTTTAATAACTCAGTTAACATTGTAAATAACCGGGTTTCATCCAACATAGACTCTTTTTCTATTTAGGGTGCCACTGCATGAGGCTGCAAGTCCCCTGTCTATTAGGTCTTATAACTTGGATGCAAGGAATGAAATGCTTTAGCTACCAGCAGTTCTCAGATTTCTTCCTGCCCGTGACAACACTTTGTTTAAAGCAATTTAGCTAACTCTCCTGAGCAGATGAAATTATTTGAATGATTTGCCTCACTGATCTTTTTCCTCACTTACCAAGCTGTTAGTGTCTATGTGGACACTGTGGATTTGATCTTTCATCTAGGAAGAAGAATATAAATATATAAAAACGTATATACACACAAAGAACATTTCACAGGAAGCTCTGGCAGCTGTGCAGGGAGTTCCAGGCACTGTGTGTTTAATGCAGCATTTGCTACATAACATATAATATTTTCCTTTCCTATACCATGTATTTTTCTTTTGCACAGCACTGCAGTTGATTGCCATTACCCGTGTATGTGATAGATGTAAGACCTACTTGTCTCTGAAGAATCGTAATGTTTAAATGGATCCAACACAGGCAGTATCTCTACTTTCTTTCATCTATATAGCTGCACATCTGAACTTTACTAATTCCTGATAGAAAACCACCATATACTTCTTGTACTTTACAGTATAATTCTCTGATATATACAAATATACACAAAACCTCAAACCTAGATGGATTTTTAAATTAAGAAATCCAACTAAGACATAACATCAATTTTGCTGACAGAATCAGAATATTTGCCATAAGACTGAAGTTCCAACAGGACGATCAATCTTGATACATATTTTTGACATAAAATATTCCTTGGTGCTGGTTCTTGGGAAATAATAAATTCACTGAGATGTTACATCCATCAGGGCACCTAGGACAGCTTTAATGTATACCTCCTTAAATGAAAATCATTGCTTTTACAGGCCCATAATACCATTTTCCTGTCACCTTTTAAAGTCAGTCTTATAGCTTTACAGAAGAAGTAGGTGTCACAGGAAGATCTCTCATTGAATATTCATTGTGCTGCCAGCAGTATTTTGAAACTATCATCCTCTCTAAGAGAAGGCAGCAGAGATCGCAGAATACTGGCCCCCTTGGAGGACTTAGTTCAAGCAATAATGATCTGAATAGCAGGAGGTTTAATCTGGTACTGATTTAAAAAGGTACTTGCATACACAGGAAAAAATGGCTGGTTTCCTTGCCTTTTTTATTTTAACAGGAGACAAAAAAAAATCTGTATCACAAATTAACATATTTAGTGTTAAATTATGAATTAATATACAAAAATATAGGAAGAAGTATGCTCTAAATCCATTATTACCCATTAATTCATATATATTTTTGACACATATTTCTAAGTACTATTTTTCTTTATTGCTGAGCTTTTAAGAATAGGGTAGCCTCACTTCACAATCTCGAGAAAAATAAGCAATAAAATATTTTGTGAACATTGATAATGTTGATTAATGGATTATTCTTATGATACTTGTATTTTTGACCTATTTAGTTCATTTGAACACCTTGGCAACAGCAGCTGGCATTACCCATGACCAAATAGTGATGGTTGGTTTCTTATTTATTTATTATATGGTTGTTTTTTTTTTTTATTATGGCTCAGTAAGTGCTTGGAGATCCTGAATATCCAGCCCTTTGAGAGCAAGAAGCTATTGCTAGCATTGCTCTTTTAAGAACACTCCTCATAAAATTAGTGATTTATTCACTTCATTCTTCAGTGGCTCACTGAACATAAACCTCAACCCTCCTGGTATTCACTTCATCTGACAATGTTCTATCCCCATAGATGTTCGTGGACTGCTATTGCTGACCTCAAGGCAGCCAGTGTTCCAGATGCAGCAACGTTCCCACAGAGCAACCTGACTTGGAGGATCTGCAAATCAAACCCAACCTAAAGATAAGCAAAGCTTGTAACAGGAGCAAAACCATCCAATACACCTTGGAAATGGTGGAAAGGAAAGCTTTCCCAAACACCAAGACAAGACAGTGTGGAACCATCTGCTCCAGAAAGATATTGATGTCTGGTGAATCAGAAAGAACACTGAAAGAAAAAACCTACTACATTAGAAACTGGAATGTGTAGTTTAATGTTTTGCTTTGTTTTTCTCAGTCAGCAGCTCCAAGTTCTGGGTCTTCTGGGTCTTTTTGAGTGTGGTTGTCTGGTTTTCCTGGACATGTTCACCAAGAACAAGGCATGCAAAGCATTTCTCGCAATAAAGATTCTGTCTTGCTGATCACACAGACTTCTTCAAACAGACCAAGGGCTGCAGGTTTTCATCTAATGATTCAGTCACACCTCCTGATATAAAAGAGAAAATTGAAAATATAAAGACTCATTTCGCTGCTAAGTAACAGTATCAATAACAACCTATAGAAATAAAAAAAAGTTGTTGCAAAAAATAAATTTTATACAACCATCTGTGTGTTCTTTTAGTGTGGGAATATATTCAGAAATATGTTCAAATCATTGAAAAAATCTTCAGTGCTTTGGAAATGCTTTCAGAAAAGAAGAAGATGAAGAAGGGCAGGAGACAAGACAAGGATGATAACAAAAAGCTGTCTATTGTACTCAAGGTACCCTTGGAAGGGAGGACTTCAAGAGCCCTACTACAAAGGGAGGACAAGTGATGGACAAAGGACAAGAGTTTGAAGTCATGTTTTCACAACTGTAGCCAAATTCGTCTCAGTAATCAATCCTCTCAGACAACCCTCTCCTGTTGGAGGAACAGGAGGACTTTCAGGCTGATCACCAGCAATGAAATAATTCCTGGAACAGAAATTTCTAGTGATCTTCCATAACAGAGAAGTAGACAACCAATCCAGTTTGAAAGTCTGGATCATCAGCTATTGTGAAAAAACAAATATTTATGAAACCTTAAAAATACAATCAGGCTGACACATTTGAAGGAAACTAGTATTCATCAATTTTCACCAGGCTATTTATGCACACTTGTGCTAAATATTGTGTGGCAGTGGTCACAAGGGTTCTTGAATGAGGCAAGAGATGAGAATGTTGACTCCATGTTCAAAAGGCTTGATTTATGGTTTTATGATATATATATATTGCATTATAACTATACTAAAAAGAAATAGAAGGAAAGGTTTCCTCAGAAGCTAGCTAAGCTAAGAATAGAAAAGAAAAAGAATGATAACAAAGGCAGCTGGCTCAGACAGAGAGCGAGAGCCGGCTCTGCCATGACTGGTCACCGCATCCAAACATCCACAGGAGACCAATCACAGATCCACCTGTTGCATTCCACAGCAGCAGATAACCATTGTTTACATTCTGTTTCTGAAGCCTCAGCTTCTCAGAAGGAAAAAATCCTAAAGAAAAGATTTTTCACAAAAGATGTCTGCGACAATATGGTACTAATTTTAATTTTATTCCAACACCATCATATTCAGGGATGGCAGATATTTCTCTAAAGAAAAAGATAGTTGTCAAGTAAAACTAAACTTGACAGCAGTCTTAAGTGCTGGAATACAGGGAATCAAAACAAATGTTCAAGGTGAATACTGAATATTGTACATTCCATGTGCTCCTACTTCAAGGTCACATGAGGAAAATGCTAAGTCCATTTGCTTCTCGTTCCCAAGAGCTAGGCTTTCTGCCAGATATCCTTCAGAAAGAAAACCTTTTCTGTGCAGCTGTGCAGAGGAGTTATGTATGCACAGCATGTGAGGGACATAAAAGCAGTGTGCTCCCATCACCTCTCCTAGATTTATCATTAGTTCAAAAATTTATTGTATTCCAAGGCTGCTCTCATAGTGTGAGATGAGAACTACAAAGAGTTGTCTCTCACTTTATTGTGTTTCCTGTAGGGGAAGGCAGTGCAAGCTGCCTTCTCACACCCTCAGCTGAGGAAGGAGCCCAGTCCTACCCCCTCCCACCACAACAGCAAGGCCTCTCCACCCCTCTGCAGAGAAAGCCAGAGGAAAACTTAAAGGATGAAAGAAAAAATGGTGCCTTAGGTGTAAGTTGTACCTTAGGTGTAAAAAAGCAAATTTCTGTTATATAAGAAGAAACAAAAAATTTCTGTTTCTGCTAAAGTTTCACAAGGGAGTATGGTTGGCCTGGTTGACTTTTCATGATGAACAATACCACAGTACAAATATCAAGTGTATCTGGAGAGCAAAGTAAAACAGAGGCAAGTTGTACTTGAAGCTCAATTTTCACTTTGTTTTCTCTAGCCTAATGTAACACAAGTACTCTGACCAAAACCCAAAATACTTGCATTTTTGGAATCAAATTTTCATTTTAATTTAAAAAATTTTTCTGTTTTGTGAGGTAGTTTTAATGAATAATATAAATTACCTTTCAACATACTTATGAAAACTGCTCGGAAGGTATAATGGACAATTTTCTAAACATAATTTTTTTATTGCATTTTATTCATTATCTTACTGTGCAGGATAACCTGGAGACATAAAGTCAAAACTTGCTGCCTGTCTCATTCAGCTGAAATTAGACCTCAGCCCAAGAAGCTCCTGAAGGAGCAGCCAGTATAGGGCTTCCCTACACAAGTGCTCACCTCTTGCTGATCACTGTGATTCCACTGGAGATTTAATTTAGAATTTGTCTCCATGGTAGAGGAAGCTCATTCGCTGGCTTATGTCCACCTGGTAGTTTCTTTTTTCAAATATTGAGCCTGATGAAGCTGGTGCTCAGAGAAAGCAAGCACAGGTTACCTGGTAACACTCCAGTTCTGAGACTCTCAATTGATTTAAGAGTGTAAACCTGAGCTAATGTTTATTTATACCAGCCTGCATGACTCTGCAGTTCAGTCCCCCTAATATTATAACATGGAATTCATAGCTTTTTGGTTTTATTAACTACTCCTCTGTGAAAAAGTAAGTGACAAATAGGGGGCAATAGATACTTACATTTTTTTTCCTGCATCAGAGTTGAGTGCAAAATCTGAGAGGGAGCAACAGGGATGAAAGAGAACTTGGAGGCAGCAGGTCCTAACATGCTGGACATTGGTAAATGCTTGAGTGGCTCTGGGAAGTGAATTCAAAGGGCTGCTGCATAGGGAAAATGTCCTTTGATTTTACATCTTTTGAACAATTGCATTAACCTGCAGCCATCAGATGTGAGCTTCCCTTTTCATTCTGTCTGTTCTTTGTGTTTTCTCCTCAGATCCTAGATCCTACTTTGCTTCAGTATAGCTAAAATTAAAAATGTCTTAATAAAGATTTCTAAATATACCACATAGGGGATTTTTAAAGATTCATATACTTCTTCAGCTGATAACTTCTTTTAGCAGCTACATAACCATTATATATGGAAGATAGTTCCCAGATTTGTGGGAACTGAGAATGGAAAAAGTTTATGAAAATGTGACCTCAAGCTACATTTAGGACTTACAAATCCTGAGATCAAGAAATTTAATCTTTTGTTTTCTGTGTGAAGTACAACATTCTCAAGAGAAAGTTTTGTGCTTTATATTAGGAATAACATCCCCAAGTTTGTAGCAAATATTTTGGTGTTCTCTAATACATCTCCACTAATTTCACAGAAACTAAAATCTACCAGGAAAGGTTAGCATAAGAAAATGAATTTTTCTTTTCCTAGAATTTCTAGAGACTTCCCGAAAGCCTCCAGAAATTTTATCACTGCTGATATCATATATAAGAAAAATTCTGATCATATTTATATTGGCTTATTTTTGAACAAATATTATAGATACTAAAAGGAGATAATTAAAAAGTCTTTATTCTCATCTTAGTATGATTTTCTGCTTTCAATCTAATTATTTTTATTCCAAAAGTTATTTTTCAGTTGAATATTTCTGTTTTCTTTCCTGCACATGGCAGAAACATATCCGTAGTGAAGCCATACCATACCAAGGAAATACAGTTTAGAAGGAAGAACATAATGCAGCATCAATATTTATATTCATAGAATCATAGAATGGCCATGGTTGGAAGTCACCTTAAAAATCATCTATTTGCAATGTCCCAGAAATATTTTGGAACCTGTAAAGCAAAAAGTCTTCCTTCAAATTAACTATGTTCCGTTATTATTCGCTGACCTCAAAAATGAATTTTATTAGCTAAGTAAATAATTATCTTCTTCTCAGCATATACTTTATAGGTTTGGGGTTTTTTTTTTCTTCAGACTAATACATTTTTTTAGTTTTCATCCAATAAAGACTTAGAAGGACATAGGAATAAATTTTTTCCTCAGTATTTATATATTTCTTATTATACTCATACAAACTCCTTATGCTGCAGCAGATTTTTTAGGCTCTGCTTTACTTTTTTCAACAGCAGACTCAGAAATCACACACATACACCCCTTCAGTCTATAACTATTTTGACACACAAGTGATAGACAGCCATTTCTAAGCAGAATAAATTTCAGTAAGGGTAAATATATTCAGAAGTTTACTGTTATGAAGGAAAACCCTGTGTCCCTTACCAGCTCTCCCAAACTGGATCCATTACTGTTCCATTACTATTCTTTTCAGACTTCCACATCTTTCATCATTTTGGTGCATGTCCAAACTCTTAACTAGAGTGAGCTTAAATTATTCTCCAAGTTTAACAGATAAAATAACCAATTCAAAGGTAAGCACAGAGGACATTGAGGGGAGTACGTGTTTATACAAACAGATTCCTTCCTTCATCCCTATTCCCCAAACCACATTTTTATCCCTCAGTCTGCAGCATGCAAGTGCAAAGATAATCTTTGTCAACATAGTCACTGCAGGTATCCTATGTTAAAATTTAATACCATAAGGCATGCTAGAAACAGCTCTCCATATGACTGGAATTTTAAAAACTATTCTTAGCTTTTTCTAAATGAACTCTTCTTCCTCTGAAAAGTCTAGTGGACAACTTAGTTTGATCTGCATGGGCTAAACCCATCCAAGTCTAATATATGGGGGCTCATAATCCATTTTTCCAGAAAAATCATCCTTTACTTCTCTGGTTTGTCCCCTTGTTTTCATATGAAAGAAGCTGGCTAACTAGCCAAGGAAACTGGGAGACTTAGCAATACACAGTGGTGACCTGTAACCACATATTAGCTCTTCCTTACATGATAACATTCAGAATGAAGAAAACCTGGGCCGGATTCACTTCAATGAGTTGCAGATCTTGAAATCTACAGACATTTCCAGCTAAGCCAGTCATCCAAGTTCACTTTAGAATGAGGGAAAATGTAACCTCTGGGCACAATTTACCTAACTCTGAATAAATGGCTGAACCAGGTCAGATGAATAATTCTGTGTTTCTCTTCACTGACTATAAAAACAGCCTGTGAATAACTTGCATGATAAAATCCTTCACTATAGATTTATCAGTGGAAAAAAACCCCAAAACACAGTTCTGACCACTCTTGAAAAGATACCTGGAAATCTATGTTACAATGATCCACCATGGCACAATCAATAGGGAAACAATAACATTGCATCAAAGCCACCTGAAAATACAAAAATGGTACTACAATCAAACAGTTTGACCTCAACTAGCTTATTGCTTGCAAAGAATAACATTTATGCTAATTTTTTAGATGTAATTACTACAAATTATGGAAAGCAAAAACAATTCTAAGTTTCCTTCCAGTTAACTGCCCAAATTAAACACCTAACCGCAATAGAGCAAAATGTGCTACAGGGAAAAAAAAGTCTTTACTTGATAGTCTTTAAGTTTACACAGAAACCTTTATTCCATGTATTAACTACAAATTTTATTAGTTCCTTAAAAGCTGTAGAATTTATGTTAATTTCTACCTGAAATGCAGAAATGTAAAAAAACCCCAAACTGTTAAAACATTAAGAAGAATAAGAATCTTCTAAACTCAAATTTTTAAGCACAATGTTCTAATCTCAATCAGTTTCAATTCTCTGACAAATTTTATACGTTGAAATTTTAACCCAAATGTTCATTGAAAATTAATAAAAAGGCTAAATAAACAATAAATAATATTGTAAACAACAAATGGAACCTTATGAAAAGTGAATAATATGCTAAACAGATATAAAATATATTAAGGAAAAAAGTGGTGCAAATATGTGAAACTTAAAATGAAAAGTGCTTTCCACTCCCTCCCACATTTGTTTATATCTTAATTTTAACTGTATATCTATTTTCAGATAATTTTAATGAAGATACAGGGATCCAATTTCAGTCAGGGAGAAGTCAATAAAGCAACACATCTGAAAATTTCTTTCTGGCTTATAGTATATTATGCTCCAGGTGAAATCTCTCTAGTATGTAATGACTTATTGCATACAGGAAATAGATTTTTACAGCAAAGGAATCAAGACAGAGTAAACAAAGACTGCCAATTAATCTATTCCCACAGTATTGTTAAAATTTATTTTTCATGGTGA
Organism: Camarhynchus parvulus; assembly: GCF_901933205.1. Classification (NCBI taxonomy): domain Eukaryota; kingdom Metazoa; phylum Chordata; class Aves; order Passeriformes; family Thraupidae; genus Camarhynchus; species Camarhynchus parvulus. The sequence goes on from NC_044571.1 coordinate 102,167,007, forward strand.
ACAGCATGGTCCTAGCTAAGTATGTGTACAGACTGACAAAAGACTATTTGTGGGATGTCTTAACATAGCTAGTCATTGTAGCTGGCAGTCCAAGTCAGCTATATGTTATTAACTAATTTGCAGATTCTTAGGACAAAGAATTATTCAGCCAACTTTTCCTTTTTTGTTGTATTTAATTTCCTATGTTAACAAATTAAGTTTCCTCTTTGTACATATCTGCTTCATTGGAGACACAGAATTAGTGAAAGTATTTCCTCATAAATACAGCAACACACATGCAATGTATGACTTCTTCCCATTCTTCCTAAACACATTATTTTACTTAGTTTCTTTGCTTATATTCCTCACAGTCTTTACTCAGATGCATGAATCAGAACACATCCAAAAATATCTATCCAGTACAGCCAAATTCTGCATTTATTGAGTTTATTAAAAAAAAAACAGACAAAAACAAAAACACCAAAAAAAAACAAACCCAAAGAAATAAACCAAAACAGCCAAAAAACAGACTCAAGCAAAGGCTTAGGGAATTTTCTGCAGGAAGATTTAACCACCTCAAATAAACCAAGTTAAACATTAGGAAAATAACAAGGCAGCAAGGAACATTACTGTAATACTATCAAATTTTCTGTAAGGGTATTATGTCCAGATACTAAAACCAGTTATTCAAGGACTTAATTCTTAAAAGTATTATTTATGCACATATCTCCATTGACTCGTATAAGCCTACTCATGCCAGCTAAACATATTATAGGGGTTCTGTTTTATATTCAATATACTTGATTTCATGCTCTAATAACATTGCTGATTTATTTCTTCCATTAAGTAATCCTCTTGACTCTCTATAATAATTATATTGTAAGTTGTTTTCCAGAAGAGATGAAAGTGAAGCTATGCTGTGGGAAGGAGTAGAAAAAACCCTGGTCATTATACATGTATATCAAGAGTTTATTAATTTACCACAGACACTTTCTTTTAAAGTGAAGAATTAAGATACTCAGCAGCTGTACTTGCAGAGATAAACAAATTTATCACACATCAAGTCTCTCTGCTAGCTTTATCTACAAGACATTAATAAATCTGTTTCCTTTCATCCTGAGTCACATGCTTATCATCTGATGATGCTTTTTCGTGGTGCTCTACTGAGGTATTTAAAAAATATTCTTGCAAGCAGTTTTACAGCCTGCTGAGTAAATATACATATCTTCATGCTTATATACCCTGATAACTTAGTGACACATTGCAAAACAACACTTCAAATGTGAGAATAAAAGGTAATTACATGGCCATTCAACAACACTCCACTTTCTGTTTAAACATGGTGCAACTCTGAATTCTGATTCTAGCTTAAGAGAATAGCATACATCCAAATTTCTTCCCTGTAATTTGCCAGGAATTAAGTATCCTTCTTCCTTTCCTCTCCTCGAGTTTCTGAATTATATATATTTATGAAGTTTCACACATTCTGGTTTCTTAATCTGAGCAAATTTTCTGATGCCTCTATGATACACTGATTCCTGTGAACACTTTCAAGTCTGTAACCAAGTTACTGATGTTCTTTAACTGACTTCCCTTATGTCTATATGAAGTTAAATCCCTGACCACTGAAGAGCTCATCTTTTCTTGAACAGCCTTCCACCCAGGTTTACAACACCCATTCTTTTTATTTTCTAATAATGGTGACCTATGAAACATCCTGACTGAAGCTATTTTCATAGAGAATAAGTTATCCTATGATTCCCTAAGTGAAACCTGAAGGGAAGTATAGGAAGACCTTGAAAAGGACATAATTGTTAAACTTCAGTTGTGGTTGAAGGCTCAGAAAAAGAATCAATACACAAAGACACAAGTAAGGACATTTAAAAATTGTGCTCTTTCTCTCGCTATATATAAGAAATGCCTTGTATTTTTCACTCTTAACCCTAATATCAAATGCTATCCAATATTTCCACCTCTTCTTTCTTTCCTAGTGTAACACTGTTCAGCCCCAGACTGTAGCAAAACTAGCAAAAAAAAAAAAAAAAAAATTAAATGAAACCAGAGAGATTTTTACACTTATTGTATAACTCATTCTGGAGATGGCAGGCTGTATTTCTCTGATCCTTATGCCTTCTAGATTAATGTAAACACAGACTGTGAGTTGGTATATGTATGCATAAGGCAATGACAAGAAGTTCAAAATTACCATTTGAGCAATCTAAGGCCAAGAACTTCCTTTAAGAAAGCTGAAGCCAGGGAGTGGGGCTGTGGGGGAAGCACATGCAGAGACCAGGAGCTGTTTCAGAAGTACAGGCAGCCACATGCGGAACAGTCCCAATCACCATGAAAATTGTATGCATTTTTAGAGAATTTTATGGAATTCATATACAGTTGTAACAGCTGCGGAATGTTGCTCGATTAAGAGTAGGCATATTAAAATTTCCACTGTACCTAATGGATAGGAGGACAATTTTCTTCTTATTATATTTATTTTAAACCTACTGCACTCACTAGATTTTAAAAGTTACTTTATTCTTTTGTTATTCATAAAAAATCTACCAATCTTTTTCAAAGTCCTCTAAAGTTCTAAGTTAAAGGAAGAGGTAGCAGCTGCACACTCCATTAGGCTCACAGTGGGAGGAGAATGAGACTACAAAATCGTCCTCTTTTCCACCTTTCCTTCTCATTTTCTTTGCTTCTCTCTTTTATTATTTTTATCTGTTGTCCTTTCCTTTGGAAAACAGAATTCAGTCCTCCTACAGCTGGACCAGTCAGCCATTCACTTAAAATATAATATTCAGTGGAGGTGAAGAAGCATTTTGCCCTATCATGGTGGAAATGAACCCACTTTTTTTCCATTAATTATGTGGAAATACACAAGCATGCAAAAATCCCAATGGTCTCTAGAGGCTAAAGGAAAAAAACACTACTTTCCCACACACATTACTTTATGTAACAGTGATCTACACAGCAGGCATGAGCTTCCATTTCTCCTCTAGCCTCACATGCCTGCCCAAAATTGTGAAGCATCCTGCTTAATTTCTGGTTATCAGCATGTCTCATTCCTAACCCTGTATCACTGAATGTTAATCTGCAGTCAAGGACAAATTCTGCCTGACTGCAGTTTTCTTGCTTTTTTTATTACTATTTTTTATTGTTATTTATACTCTCTTCTCTCTCTTTTTAATCTCTCTCTTTGGAATAAGAGATGCAGTATGACTTGCAAGAAGCCTTTAAACTTTGAATTGCCCTGACATGAACGTATTGTGGACAATTAACAAAATCCCATAAAAATTGATGGTATCAGAAGCAATTTATATTTTAAACAAAATAAAAGGGAAAATGAAATCTCTTATCCTGCTCAGTGTAGCAAGAGTTCAGAGGCCAGTAAGATGTAAGGAGCTATCAGTAACTGAGGACAAAGGCAAAAAATCCTGACAGTGCTAATATTGAAATCCATGGAGGATAACATCCCATGCTATCAATATCACATATAGTTATGGTCCCCAAACTGACCAAATTTAAAATGGGGAAAAAAAATATGGGGAAGAGCAACAAAATGGAGAGAAAAATCTCATCTCTTTCAAACTGAAAGAAGGAAAATATAGGTTAGATATTAGGAAAAAAATATATCCTGTGAGGCACTGGAACAGGTTTCTCCAAGAAGCTGTGGATGCCTGTCTTGGGGTGATTGTTGATGGTAGTGTATTCCCTAAACCTCTGCTTTATGCCCCAAAATGTTTGCTGTATCCTTGAGGTGGGTCCAGAGCAGGGATGAGCCTCGCCCTTGTTGGTGTTTTTTTCCAAAGCCTCGCTCCCCAGGTGTCCAGGCTGTGGTGAGGTCTGGGTTTTGCTTGGCTACCTTGGTTTTGTTAGCCCAGGTGAGAAAGTTTTTCCTTCCCCTGGCCTTGGAGAAGCTGCAGCAGCCACCCTTGGGCAATCTTTTGAGGTAAACTGGACAGCTTGTTTAGTGCAGGACCAGAGAGAGAAAATGGGACCTGTGGGAGAGGGGCAGGAGAGAGGGGCTGCTCCATCCTGGCCCCAAACCTCAGGAAAGCTGAGCCCGGGACACAGAGCACACCAAGCCCACCTGCTTCATCTGCTGGTGGAGAGGAAGTCAATGCCAGAGGTTTTGATCTGTCTGCCGAAACTGCTGTGTGAAGCTCCTTTTGTTTTCTCTCTTGAGACCAATGACAGTGGCATCCTCTACCACATGGAGTGAGCTATATTTTTTTCCCTGAAATTTTGGGGTTTTTTTCCAGTGTATGCGTGGGATAAGGTTTGACAGTTTATTATCCAGCACTTATTTAAGTTTTTTTCCCGTGCCTTGCAGGCGTTCTGTTAATAAACTGTGGCTATTGTTCTTTTTTTTTTTTTTTACTTTCATTCATTAGTGTTAATTTCCATTTGATGGAAAGGGGTTGTTGTAACACAGACTCCTCCTTTAGAGGAGACAACTCATTCCAGAGTGTCTTCTCCTAAATTTGTCCTTAAACTGAGACAATACCTCATCCCTGGAAATATTGAAGGCCAGTTTGGATGGAGCTCTGAGCAACCTGGTTGCTCAGAGCTCCATCCAGGAAGGTGTCCCTCTTGAGGGGAAAGATGTGTGCTTATGCCTTTACAAACAATTTGATGGGTGAAGGTATGGGTGTTATCGTCTTTGATGAGTCTTAATGTCTCTACTAACTTTGGGCAGCAGATTTGTTGTAGAGCCCAGACAGCAGGGCTCCTAAAACAAGTGGGCCTGCACAAGCCTGAACTTCTGAAATTTGGGGTAAAGCAACAGGTTGAAGAGGGGAATATGTAATTGGTGGTTTGGGAAAGTTGTACCTTCCTAGTGCCATAGCCAATGGGGAAAAGAGGAGGGTAACATGATGACAGGAGTTTAGGACAAAAGGAGGCTGCGCCCTTCGAAACCTCAAAAGAGAAAACCCTGTGGGTGTGTGCCCCAGAGGACTCTCTCCCTTTATTTGAATAAATTCGCAGGACTCCTCTGTCTCCTTTATGGATGCTGGCTTTTGATAGCATGCTTTTTCATACCCTATCCATGGCAGGGGGCTGGAACTGGTAATCTTTAAGGGCCCTTCCAAACCAAACCATTCCATGATTCTAGGATTTTATAAATAATAGCCTCTCTACTTAGAAATGTGTAGACAAAATATACCCCATCAACTTTAGAAGGAAAACAAAAAGCAATAATGGAAAAAAAAAATCAACAGATGCCTACAGTATAATGACAAATATACACAAAGTTAAACAATGAACATTTTTTCCTTATTTTTCCTAGGACAGAAAGGGAAAATCATGATACTACCACAGTCACAGTCAGCAATTCAAAGTCATAAGAAGGAATTACATTCTCCACACAAAATGTGATTAAATAGTGAAATTCACAAGAGACCAAAAGTATAAATGAATTCATAAGAAGATGAGATAAGTTCATGCAAGCGATATCAATTCCCAGCCACTAAATACAGTGGTTTGATGTAGCTGCTGGCTAATAAAGCCATTAATCTGCTTATGTCTGGAAGCTGAAGGGGGAAGGGCTTCTCTGCTTTGCTATGTGCTTTGCCTAGAATCTGCTACTGGCTGTTGCTGGGAACAAGCCATTTGGCTGGATGGATAATGATATCCCTCACTATGGAAATTCAAAGCTTAAAAGGAAAACTATAGTTGCAGAAATACTTCATTTTTAAAACCACTGTGGAATAATTTTCCAACAAATTACTTGTAAATATAAATAGCTACTATTGTTTATCTAAACAACAGTATTTAGATGTTCAATACTGATATTTCAATATACAAAACGCAGAATAAACCTGTTGTACTCCACTATAACAGCCCTATGAATAAAACAGCAAATTTTAACTTTTTGGGAAATTACTTCTAATATATTGGTTTACAAATCAGATTACAAAACTGAAAATCATCTGACATCAAATGGTAATCTTACACTAATCTTTAGCCCCAAGACACCAAAAATGGTTATTCAAACAGAGGGATGTGGGAAGAGATGTGATGGAGTTGGGCTGTGGGCTGTGGGATGCTCCTGCGGAAGCACATGGCAGCACAGAGAGGCTTGTTTCCACCTGAACCTGGGGGAAGGAAGTGTCCCACTGCAGACCCCAACAGGAGAGGAGCCTGCTGGAAGCTGAAAGACAAGTGAACAGAACATAATCACCCCATAGAAGGACATTTAGAAAGCATGTTGCTGATGTGGCAACATGGGATAGGTCATGTAGTGAGAATTACCGTGTAAGGAAATACTGTGGCTTGAAAAGTGTATGAAACTAGCTCGTTTCTTTGAATAAATGATTCAGATTCCCTGCTGGTCTGAGTTTGGGTCATTCACAAAGAGAGACTATTATCACTCCCACATGTTGGGCTGAGTTTGCCTGCTAAGTTGTTGTTTATCTCCTTCAGCCAATGAGAATTCAATTACTAAAATAAATAAAAATTAAAAACATACTTTGAATCAATTAGATTAGGGACTGGCAAGTGCAGTGTCCACCTACACCATTTCCCTTGCATTTCCACAATAGCCAACACCTGTGTTGTTCCTGAAAACCATGCTGAAAACCAGCTGTAGGATTGGAACATCATAATTTGCTTCAATCCTTTATTTTTTTTGTGAATGTTATCTATGTCTAATATCAATTTCATTCATCGGTATAGTGGATTAATTATTTTTATGGCTAAAATGTAATGCACAGTGTTGAACCTGAATATCAGCTTTTGCTCAAAGTAAATCTTTCTTTGCCTAATGGTAACTGGTGAAGTTGTACATCAGACATCTTATTCACTGCACTAACTGGACGGGCAATGTCAGATTCATGTGATGTTCATCACAGCATATGACCTTTCCATCACCAGGGAGGACCATTATAAACAGAATAAAATCTAAAAATGCAGTTATGGGAGAGCACAGAGGACTCTAGGCTAAAAGACAGCTGACCCCACCTACTGAGATTCATGGGTGTAAAAGAAGGGACTGAGATCAAGGCTTCAACTCATTATCAAGATTTCAGTAACCCCCATTTATTTTTTGGTCATAATCTAGTTGTGACCTGCTGAAAACCCCAAGTTTCTCTGAGGTCTTAATAATTTTATCTGCCACACCAAGTAGTGCTCAGGTACTGATAAAAGTCATGTTACCTCTGCAGGCCTTGATGGTCTTTTTTGGCTGAAGGTAGGAAACATTGATTGCACAATTCCATTTTATTCCATAGGCCTGCCTGAAGAGAAGTTTTTTGTCTTGCTGCTGATAACTCAAAAATCTATCCCAAAATAGGTAGAAGGTCATTCAAATTGGTAGAGAAACAGATTAAGCTGATCACAGTCTTCCTGGAAAATGAATGCTTTTTCTCTATTCACCTCTAATCCTTCTGATATATATCTTCACACACATACGTACAAACAATCAAGTGGTCATACCACTCAATCAGCATCTGGCTTTAAATTATCCATGTGCTCAAGCCATACAGAAAGAAAATACTGAATAATAATGGCCTATAAGTGTTGCCAGGAATAATTTCCTGTTTGCATCTTGTGCATACCCTGTTAATACTTTCCTTTCTGGTTCTTTGCTTTCCTTCCTTCCCAATCATTTTCACAGTGAAATCCTTTTTTACTCAAATTTCATCACACCATGCCATGTCAAATCAGGGACTCAGTAGTTAACCAAGATACAGTAGTCCTGAATTGTATTTATCATCTTCTTTCATAACTTGCATTCAAGGCACTGAGCAAAATCTGGAAATAGGGAAATATTTGGCAAAGTAAGGTCTTCTCCTTTTAAAGCAGCCAGAATTTCACCTTGTTTGGCAAGAAATAATTACTAGAACCATAAAATAGACTCTGATAAATACTCATTTGTTACATGGTAAGAATGTAAAGAATAGAAAGCAAATTTTAGTGGCAATAAATAGTATTTCACATCTTGTCCTGAACCTTTCTCAGTTGCCTTCAAGTATTTCCAAATTCATCAACCAAGATAATTGACTAAATAAAGCTCTGAATTCATGTAACAGAAGATGATGGGGATTTGCCTGAATGTGTAAACCCCTCACCATCCACTACATTACAATATAGGTCTATTAAAGTCAATTTTTCCTGTTCAAGAATAAAAATCTGAATAAAGCCCGAGCAACACAGAAGTAAGAAAGTTTCTCATGTTGTTATACTTTCTCCTAATCTTGAATGTCTTCTGATGTGTCTTCCTCTTTAACCTTGTACTGAAACTAACTTTATTTGTCACCTAGTTTAAGCCATCTTGTCCACAGAAGAAAATAACATAGTTATAAAGCCTTTCTTTAGCAGGAGTTACATTGGCAGGAGGCTTTAAAATTTTTTAACTAATAAAACAGAGGTTTTTACAGTAATAAATTAGTAACAAATACATGAATATGTATGTGTCTCTTTGTATATTTCAGATGTCTGAAAGTGATTCTTTTGACTCAGTGCTGAAATACAGCATGGAACAATTCGAGAAAGGAGGGACAAAAATATTTTGCCTAAAAACGTGTTTTGTAACACAAGCAGAAAGACAGCAGAATAGTGCCTTTCTGAAATATAATGATTTGGGAAAAAAATAGTAGTACTCTTAACACCAAATTAAAAATAACCCAACTTACAATCAAAGAACATCAGGGTGTGCAGCCTGTAGAAAGACAAAAATAAGAGGGCTGAAAATAAGGACAGGCTATTACACAAAGATTAAAAATTAAAATGTTAATTATATAAAATTCTGTTTTCCTTTTTTTTTTTAAGGGTCTCTTGAGAACTAAAATGTACAGAAGAAACAGGATTTTTTTATTTTAATCTGAAACACAAAACCTAATGAAGTATTTTTGTGTGCTTGGGCTCACACGGGTACATAATCACATACCAAAATATTAACAAGGCATCTAATGAGCAAGATTCCAACTGCTACTCCCTTTTGGCATTGCTTTGCTGGCTACCCTTGAATCAATCACTCAGCCAAGGTACCATATAACTCACAGATATCTGTTTCCATTTAACCAGGCACATTTGGAGCTGTCAGCAACATGTACAAAACTTTCAGTGAACTAAAACTTACCATGGGCTGCAGGGGAATTTCTGCTCTGGCATCTGGAGCACCTGGAGAGGCTTTTCTCCCTTCTTCTTCCCTGTTGTCTGCAGGGCTGTTTCTCTCACAGATTCTCACTCCTGTGTCTGGCTGCTGTGCCAGCAGTTTTCCTTCAATCTTAAATCTGTTATCCCAGAGGAGCTGCCACCATCACTGGTGGGCTTGGCCTTGGCTCCCGTCGGCATTGGCTTTCTTCGACACCCATGGCACATTTTGGTCACTTGGAATATGCATTTTTTAACAAATTATCATTTAATTAACATGACCTGTAGTAACAATACATGACATCTTAATCCTGGAACTTTGTTCTGAAATTTTTTTTTTCCTTGAGGTTTATTACGGGAACAATATTTTCATTTACATGAAGGATGAGATTAAACATCCCATTCTGTAGAGAAGTGAATTTTCTTTCTCTTTCCCGAATGCACAGGCTTTTTGCATCACCAGTACCTTAGAAACAAGGGAACAAGACATTGCTCCATGAGAGAGGCAAACAATTTAGTGACTTTTGCTCATTTTAGAAGTTTCATGAAATAAGGATTAATTACAAGAGTTCTGAAGAGTTATGTTTCCCAGAAGATAAAAGAAATCTTTAAATTATGCATATTAAAAATTCTAAGTACTTTTAATAATGTTCTAAAAAATAGCAGAATGAAAATAACGAAAGTGGGTAGATGTGCTCCTCACTTTGTGAAAGTTCAGAGTAGCTATAATGGAATAAAAATCATTAAACTCCTGCTAGATGAGTTTTATTGAGTAGTGATGATTTTTCTCTCATTTTCACTTGAAGATAATTCACTGTATCAACTTTTCAGATGAAAAAGAAAATGGAAATCGGCAATGAAAAATTTTCAGTTCAGTATAAAAGATATTTTTTGCATATACCCCTTATTTCAAATGAATTTCTCATTTTTTAAAATTACTAAATTGCAAATATCCTATGGAAATTTGCTATCTTCCAAAGTCAGTGAATAATCCTAAGTGCTTTTTTAAGGAAGCATTTACCGAGGTTTAATATTTAGCTAGGCTGACAAGTACATACTCACCAGTTTGACTGTTTACTCACAGATTTGCAGATGCCTGTGTAAGAGATACACAAGATGCTCAGAATCCCTCTGATAAAAAGCCAATCCACAGCACTGAAACAGAAAAATAAACAGGCAGGAGAAACTAAAATGATATCTCTAGTGCCTTGCTGCTCCAAGCAAGCAAAGTAAACCTTTACACACACCTCTCAGTCATTTTCCCCTCAGATTTTACTGTGGTTTAGTTCTATATAGTTATCCACTGTTCCAAATTAAAACAAACCAACAAATCAAACAAAATATAGCCAAGTCATAGTCAAATCTCACACATTTTGCAGTTTCATCCCTATTTTAGGATTGTTACATACATTATTGTATAGATGTCATCTTCTGAATTCAGTGAGCTTTCTTACGGAGTATTGTTTTTCTAAAAGTATTTTGCGTCAAAGTCAAATTAAGCAAGATTATTCCAAACAAATCACATGGCCATTGATCCTGAGAAAAACCCCACTTGAGTGAAAACAATTACAGGTACATAAAAGACGGGTTTAAAAAATTAAAAAAGCACACATCATATGCACACTTTCATCTTTTGGAGGGTTGGTGGATTTCTAACCTCCAAGTGCAACATACCTGTTGGTTTTTGTTTTTCTTTTTATTTTTTTTTTAAGAAAGGTACAATGTAGTGTTAAGGAATAAATCCAGTGATAGCTGCAGACACAAAAAAACACAAAAAAACATTGATTTAAAGTCAGAATGCGTTTAGATGGCTCACTGAAAGAAGTTGTCTGCTTCCAACACCCTTGCTGATATTTTTATATGTGAGTATTATTCTAGGGGGAAAAAAAATTCTGTGCAGATTTTCAAGTTGATCATGGTAGCCTGAAAAATCAATGTTTTAAATGCTATTGTCAGCAGCTATACACTTATGCACATAATATTTGTACTTTGACTCCTAAATTTTTCAATAGCAATGGCTTTTTTTTAAAATGTGTTTTAGAAAACTCACCATTATTAATCTTTTAATAAAATCTTTTAGTTTTATTATTTATTGTTTTACATTAGTCTTCATAGCCTTCACCCAAAGGCTGTGTTGAACACACCATAAGGCAAATATTTCCTCTTTTTAAAACTATTTTTGTGAGTCTTTCATTAGCACTAAAAAAAATAGTACTGGCATTATTGTGGAGTACTTTTTGCAGATTCTTTAGCACTTACATGACATAAAAAATGAATTTACTGGCTGATCCATCACCATTTCACATGACTGTGGAAATTGTTCTATTTTCATGGATAACATAGCTCAGGGTATTTGTCACCTTACTTGAAATCGCTGCCTAAGGAAGCTGATGATCTCCTCAAAACTTCCATTTTCAAGCAGTTAACTGTGGTAATGGAGTTCCCTTCTCAACTGAATTACTGCTGCTATGTGTGGAAGTTCCCTTTGATTCACACCCCTTTTTCTTGCTGGGATCTTTGCTGGAAAAAATCCTGGCAGTGCCCTGTCACTGGTGGTGGCTGATGCATCAGTTCTCCAAGGCACATACTTGAGAGCAATTCTGGACAAAATTAGAGATATTGAGAAACAAAGAAAGGAAAAGGTATTTTCCAACTCCTTTTATATTTAGAATCCAAACCAGCACCAGTCAAATAATAAAGCAAAGCAGCAACTTATTTAAATTATGTTATTGGATAATTTTTGGAAGCCTAAAATCTGCAGGCACAATCAACAAAGCAGAAGCTGAAGCAAGTGAGAGAGAGAGGTATTGTCTTGGCATACTGAAAAAGCCCACTGCAACAAGACGTGCTTGAGCAGAGAAAGAAATCACTCTTCCAATATTTGTAAACAGATTCCAAAAAGTCATTTCTGGGGCCCCCAGCATTAGAAGAATGTGGCCCTCTTGGAGTCCAGGGGTCGACCATGAAGATGATCAGAGCTGGAGCACCTATGATGCAAGGCTGAGAGAGTTGGAGTTGTTCAGTCTGCAGAAAAGAAGGCTCTGGGAAGACCTTATAGGAGCCTTTCAGTACCTAAATTAGGGTTATAAGAGAGTCGAAGAGGGACTTCTTACAAAGACATGTAGAGGCAGGACAACAGGTAATGGTTTTGAACTGAAAGAGGGTAGATTTAGATTATGTATCAGAAACACTATAACAGTGGTCAGGCACTAGAACACATTGTCCAGCCCAAACTATTCCATAATTTTATGATTCTGCAGCCAACAGAACTGTGGGTGTAAATGTATTTACTATTTTCTTCATGAAGATCAAGATAAACTACATAAAATTATAGCGAAAAATCTTCAAAGAATTGGATATATTTTTGCACAAGTTTAGCACAGGGTAAGCTAAGCCTATTTTCTTCACAAATTTAAAAGTAAATCAAGGTATATCAAAATCCAAAACAAAAGCAAGATATTTTTAATTAGTAGAAAACATTTCTTACAAGGATAAGTTAAAATCAGAAAGTTAGGATGAACAGGGGGATATAGAATACCTCAAAAGTCTTATAAGTATTAACAAATGAAAAAAATTAACAAAAAACCCAGTCATTTTTATGAAAGTGTGTAAACCATAAACTGCAGATTTTCATAACAAAAAGACGTTTAAGATAGCTTAAAATGGCGAGCAACACATCCCAGCAAAAGGTGAGAAGGAAATAAAACTTGCTTCATTTTACTAAGTCAGTTTGTTGGTACAAGAGCCCCTGAAGTAATACGACATGAGGAAGCTGTAGGGAGGACGAGTATCCAAAATAGGAAATTTTAATCCAACAGACAGCAGTGTTAGTAGGACCTGCTCGTTTCACCAAATCATTTTTAAAGCAGACTAAAAGTATAATGGGAACACATTCACTATGATTGTTGCATTTCCACTGCATTTATCTGCTGAAATCAGTCATGTTGGAATCATCGCAAAAGTGTGTGGGATTGCTGGTTAGCAGCCAGCTGAATTTGAGCCAGCAGTGTGCCCAGGTGGCCAAGAAGGCCAGTGGCATCCTGGCCAGGATCAGCAATAGGGTGACCACCAGGACCAGGGCAGTGATTTTCCCCCTGTACTGGGCACTGGTGAGGACACCCCTCAAATCCTGTGTCCAGCTGTGGGCTCCTCAGTTCAGGTTCTGGAATGTGCTGGGGAAGGGTCTGGAGAACAAATCTTATGAGGAGCAGGTGAGGGATTTGGGGGTGTTAAGCCTGGAAAAAGGAGGCTCAGGCTGGACCTTTTCACTCTCTACAACTGCCTGAAAGGTAGCTGTAGCCGGGTTGGGATTGGTCTTTGACTCCAGGTAACAAGCATGAAGAGGAGAGAAAACAGCCAGAAGTTCTAGCACTTTCTTCTTTTTTTTTTTCCAGTTCAGCACTTTGATGAGGAACCAAACTGATACAGAACCTGCCTTTTGCAGAGTATCACTAATTTCAGCCCTTGGAGTGCTTTCACAGTGCAGTTTCTAGCCAAGGTGCTGGTGACGGAGAAGGGAAGTGGGGAGTGATTCCAGCCTGCTTAGCAGCACACCTATTCCAAATTAGCTATGGACAGGCAAAGTACTACAAGGCCTCTTATCTGCCTTGTATTGGTTTTTCACAGGGAAAGAATTATTGCTGCTGCTACTGCAACTTTATAACCCTTGCAATTGCTATTATTATTTCTGTGGAAGAAAATGACAAAACATTAGTTATTCTAGATGGAAAGGGAATACACGCCTTGAAGGTCAAGGAAAGTCTAACTTTTACCACCATAAAATAAAATTACTTTTCCTTTTGCTAGTTCAACTATCAAATTGAGAGCAGAAAAAAGTTAAAACAAATCCAATTTGATTTATCTGTTCTAAACTTCTTTTTTTCCCCCCAAAGAATGCATATATTGCGAGGGGGTAGGGAATGGTTTCGTTTTTATTTTATTTTAGACATTTCAGTTTGGAGAAAATACATCCAACGAAAAGTAAGGTGATATTGTAGCATCAGCTGAGAGGTAGACTATACTTGTTTTTATACAGTAGCTTGGGGCTTCTGGTGTTCATCTAGATTTAGAAGTTCAGACCAGTTATCTCCACTTTTGGACAAAACATGATCTCTCATCTTTCTTGTTCTGGGGGTTCTCAAACTATAAGGCTACAGGGGATTTCAGCATAAGTCTCGTGTAAATTATAGAATCATAGAATTGTCTGGGTTAGGAGGAACTTTAAAGACCACCCTGCCATGGGTGGGAACCTTCTACTAGACCAGTTTGCTCAGAAATCCATCCAAACTGGCCTTGAACACTTCCAGGAATGCAGCAGCCACAACTTCCCTGGACAACCTTACCGAGTAAAGAATCACCCTTTCAGTAAAGAATTTCTTCTTAGTATCTAGTCTAAACTTACTGTCTTTCAGTTTGAAGCCATCCCCCCTTTCCCTGTCACACCAGACCCTTGTAAATAGACTTTCCCATCTTTCTTGTAGGTTCCCTTTGGGTACTGGAAGGCCACAGTTACGTCACCCTGAAGTTTCTCATCTCCAGGCTGAACAATTCCAATTCTCTCAGCCTTTCCTTACAGCAGAGGTGCTCCATCCCTCTAATCAAATCATTATCTTGTTCAAACAAAGTTTGTAATATAACAATAAATGCAGCAGAGAGTCCTACCAGAGTATGAACCTCCTGAGAACTTGTATAATGCTCCTCACTTCACCCAGCAAAATTACTTCTTTAGTGCCACCATTGCAAAAAGAGAATAATGCAAGTCCATTATTGTTGCCTAAAGGCAACAAACACCAGTAGAAATTCTCAATGTGACACTTTAATCCATTTTGAAGAGTAGGCCAGTGGCTTTCCCTAAGTGACTTCCTAATGCAGGGCAAAATTTTGTTATCACAGGTACACATTGTAAATTCAGCTGTATGTTGTCATGTTCACATTTGGAATCAAATGTGGATCTTCCATGCTCAGGGGTAAGCAGTAACCACAAATAACTTGGGGAAATGCTACGGGCAATGGTAAAAACCAATAATGGCTTAGTAAAAAACCTGTAAATTCTCAGTCAGTTGAAACTCTTATTTTTTAGCAGAGAGACTGCCTGTCAGAATAAAATGTATTTGTTCATATCCACTATTTTTAGTCTATTTTTGACTGACAGAGCCCTCAGATATTTGTAGTTAGAGTTAAAAAGCCAGTAAGTATTCCCTTTGTATTTCTTTAAACTAGTAGATATTACAATGATTATTCGTCAATATATAACACATTTGGCTTTATACACATTATATATTTATACACATTATACACATTATATATTTATACACATTATAACACATTATATAACACATAATATCCAAAAGTACAATATCATTTTAGGAAATTATCTTTTCATGGAAACAAAAAAAAAATCTAAATTTTTCATTCTGAGAGCTAGAACCTGAAAAAATTGAAGATACACTTAGAAATCCATGGAAATTTAAATTGAAAAGCCCTCAAATGTATTTGGCATAAGACATAGTTCTCAAAATGGTCTTAATTTGTGGGTCACTTGTCAACAATAAACATTTCTCTTTGTGTAAACAACATTCATGCTCCTGGTTGAAGCATGGCAGTACACCAGAACACTTTCTTGTTGCTGGTGGAGTGACACACTTCACTTTTAAGAGAAAAGTAGCACTATGTTTCTTGATATAAAATAGTAATTTTACAAAGTTGATAGTAAATGTGACAGTGGTTTAAGAAGATTCAAGGGCAAGGTACACTCAATTATACACTCAATCATAGAGGATCTCAACTTGATTTATAACTTAGGAAAAGGAAAAAAAAACCAAACCAGTACTTACCATGCATACAAGTCATCCTATCAAATGCTCATGTTAAGTAGTTTATTTTCTGGTCCTACCTATCACAAGTGATGTGATGGAAAAACACAGTCAAAGGCAAAACATGGAACAGCAATTATGAAAGCTTCTAAAGAACATTGGATAGTTTGAGCATCACAACCAGCTTCTCCTTCTCCCATTCCTTCTGGCCCAGCAATATTTTCTCTCCCAGTCTGACTTCTAAAGAAGAAGAGATTAAGAGATGTCTGCTGTGAGATTTCTCCTATTACACTTACAGGAAAAGCTCCTTCTGAAATCCACAGGAAGTTGTAATATACACAGTAGGGAGCTCCTCCAGCATCCAGCAATTTTCAGCAATGATCAAGATGTGTAAAGCACATGCAGAAATGCTGAAACAGCTTCCATTTCAGGTACTCTTGGGATTAAAAAGCAGCATAATGCCTTTGTTGCCCACCTCTGCTATACTTCTCATCTCAGAAAAGTCAGTAATGCATGTATGTGCTACACAGCCTGACATGCTCATTAGATTTTGTGTGTATATACACATTTTTTTACTAGCAGGACTATTGCTGATGTTAGGAACTGGTTTAAACACAGAAGACCAAGGAAAACTAAGTCTCTGTGTATAAAATGGATCAAACTCAAAAAGATTTGAAATATCCCCAAAAAACATGATTAAAACCAGACATGGTTAGATGTTGGTGTCAAAACAACCTGATATATTTTATTTAATAATAAGAGGCAAAGGGAGGGAGGGAGGGAGGGAGGGAAGAAGGAAGGAAGGAAGGAAGGAAGGAAGGAAGGAAGGAAGGAAGGAAGGAAGGAAGGAAGGAAGGAAGGAAGGAAGGAAGGAAGGAAGGAAGGAAGGAAGGAAGGAAGGAAGGAAGGAAGGAAGGAAGGAAGGAAGGAAGGAAGGAAGGAAGGAAGGAAGGAAGGAAGGAAGGAAGGAACACACTCTAGCTCTGGGGCTGCAGTGTCCACCCTGAAGATGCTAAACTTGATCCCTGTGTACATGGATTCTTATCTTCATCAATGAGTACTGGAGGGCCCGATTCAGGGTTTTGGTGTTTTTTTCTGCAGCTTTTGTACACTTTTGCTCTAATAGGCAAAGATCCTTCATGAAGATCTTTAAGCCATAAATTATAACACTCAGTCTCCAACAGCTGCCTTTAATGTCCTGCTAGTTCATTTAGACATATGCTGCCTGTGGCTGATATGTAGAACTGGAGCATATTTCTAAAATTTAATCAGCATGAGAGGTGGGAGAGTTATTTATCTTAGTTTAATTTCTTCTTTTTTTTTCCTTGTAGTAGTAATGTTGAGTATCACAGAAATCATTAGCAGTTTTAAGCTGGCAGATACAGTTCAAAAGTTAAATGTGCTCATTTATTTGTGTGTGAAAAGCCCAGTTAACACAACAAAAAGTGTTCACACCAGTAAAAAGTTATACAGATTACCACATCCAGATTTATTCTGAAATTACTTAAAGGTTTCAGACTTGGTTGCTTGGGGATATTTGCTTTCTTTTACAACAACTTGTACAATTTTATCATTGCTATGATGAAAATCTTGTATTTGGATTTTACTATAATTTACTCCTATCTCAATTTTCTGCTATTTACTTCTTGCACCCTTGGAACAGGATTTGGTATTTCTCTTAAGTCACTTTTTTTTTCTTGCTGAAATCCTTAAAACAGGATTCTATTTAGGATAAAAGAACTATTGGTTTTGAATGATGTTAACCAAATATTACTTTACAAAATCAAAATTACCTCCATCTGAGTAGAATATTTTTCTTTTCTTGAAAATAGAGTTTTCAGTAAGAGGAAAAAAAAAAACAAAATACCATTGGTGATACCACAGAATCTCATGTACCTAGAAATTCCTTTGTTCTTCCATTCTTGTTTACCCTGTCCCTCTCCCTACCAAACATGATCTTGCTTCTAAAACATAGACTAAAAATTTTAGTTTCAGATTCATCCTGAAATCTCCATATGAAATATGGTGGATATAGAGCTTTAGAATAAAATGAAAATACATTTGAAATTCTTCCAAGTCCTACTTTTTGATCACTGCCCTGCATTAACATTGTATCTCCTAAAACTGAGATCAAGCATGATAATTCAAACACAGGAGAATTTCATTAAAGCCTTGTTGAAAACAATCTCCCACTAATCATAGGATCACAGGACTATCATTTGTCAGTCAGTGACTCAAATTCATCTCAGAAGTTAATCTGAATCATTGCAAGCTTCTATTTTTCTGATTCCAGGCACAAAAGTGTTGCTGCTCTCAGTCCAGCTTTTAATGGGCAGGTGTCCACATCATAGAATTTATCCTTTATAAGTGAAACTAGTTATTGATGTACTCAGAAGTGTTTATGTCCATCAATGATGCACTGTAGGAAGTATTCTCAAGTAATGCTCATGTTGTACTCAGGTGATTATTTTAATAATGGTTCCTCATAGCAACAGCTGGAAAAAATATAGAGGGAAGAAAGAGAAAGGAAAGATGACAATTTCAGGTTTGAGAGTCCATCAATTGTAGAAATTTTCATAAATACCTGATCTGGAAAAATAATCCCACTTTGACTACTGGAGTTTTATTATATATTCTTATATCTTGAGGCTATATAGACAGGAATAGCACAGTAAAAGGACTTTGACTTTCATATTTCAGAATAAGAAACACTCCAGTCTAGAAGAGGAAAGAACAAGAAAGTTCAAGGTCTCATGCAGGGTGGATATGAGTAGGTTGGTGTTCCCATCATTCATTCCACCCCAAATACCATTTACTCTTCATCACTAAACTTGTGGCCAGTACCTGACAAAAGCTAAATGAAGACAGGCACAGATGTGATAATCCTCAAATAAAATAATAAAATTAAAAAGAAAAAAGAAAATGATGCACCAGTCAAGTCATGAGTGGCGGCTGACCTTCATTCTCTTCTGGAAAATTGTTATTACTGAATAATACAGAAAAAAAAAAAAAAAGAAAGAAAAATAATGGAAAATAATATTAAAAAATAGAAAAGAAAATAATGGAGAAAACAAAAAAATGATGAGGCTACATATCATTCAGAGAGCACATTCTTTGAAATAATAATTTATAAAATTTTAGATGAGCTGTTAGAGCAAAGACACATGGAAGTATATTCCATGCAAAAGATAATATTTTTTTTAAAAATCCAACATGTAAAAAAGACTAAATATTTAATACCTAGCTTGATTATTCATCAGTTACAGGGAGTTTAGAATTAAATCCCGAATTTTACTTTTTTTTTTCACCCTTCAATGTAAATAATTGCTTTCCAAAATTAGAGAAGATACAAAAAGCTGTATTATGGGCACGATAACTGTTTAGCCCTGCAAATGTTCCTCATTCTGTTACCAGCTGGTTGCAAGCATTATCCTTATTGCCAGCATAAAACCTTACCTTGGGGAAGATTTATGAAAACAGCCGTCTTTTTTGATCTTCAATAGCGTAAGACAGTAAAACTCTGGGCTCCAGTAGCATGTGTGTAAATAATGGGAATTCCCTGCTGGAAAAAAAACCAGGAACTTTTTCAGATGGTTTTCTCCCAGAGGGGAACCGGGCTGAAAACAAGACACTCCTGTATCCATAACAGAGCACCACAAAAGATTGTAAAGAACATTACACTAAGATTGTAAAGGTTAGAACATGTGGGCCAGAGGCTGAGGTCTGCAAGGAGAAGCAGCAAGGGTTTAAATCTGACAAATTCTTATAAATCTAGCAAATTCCAATAGAGAACCCGAGACTGCATCTTGCTAAGAGCTTGACCCTCTGAGTCACACCACTACTGTGCCTGTTATAAAATTTTAAATGTACTCCATGTTTTACAGCAACTGCTGCTCATGGAAATGAGATAATGATTTCTATTTTTCATTGTACCATTGCAATTCTCTTCTTTTTGCTTTTCTGTCAATAATTTTTCCTTGTTAATGTATTGATGTGAGTAAAAATTGCCTTTTTTTTTCCTGATTGCTCCCTTCAGCTCTTCTACAGAGATACCCACTTAAAAATCCCCACTATTCTAGGCATTGAGGCAAGTTTCAATTTTTCATTAATCACAAGGTATACAGTTTATTACTTTCTTTGGTTCTATGCCATTTCAGTCTCCTACAATAACAGAAAAACTCTAGTAAAATATAGTTTTCATCATTTTATACCTAAAAATCTTTCTCATTGGTCAGTCTTCAATCTCCCAGCTCACCTCCTCTCCCTTTTTTTTCCTTCCAAAGCAGTTGCATTTTCCTTCATTAGTTATAGCTGTCCAGAATTCTTTCCTAGCTACATTCTTTATTCATCAGCTTTACACATGTAAGTGTTGGATAACAAATAACTTTTTAGGTTCAGATACAATAACTTGTTTTGAATTTTAAAGAGCTATTAATTTCCTACTTCCGAATGAAAGCACATTCATTTTTTTCTGAAGGTTATTCTTCTTTCCCAATAAACCTAAGGAGTGCCATTAACAAGACCACAAAATTTCACACTGAATAGAAATTTGACTCAGTCCCACTCCTCATTTTTGATGATGCATGCTTTTGACTTCTTGACTGTATTTAATTCCTTCTCATTAATGACGCACACTTGTCTCTTATGCCTCTCTGCAAAGATCAGTTATTGATCCACATTAATGTAAGTGATGTATCTCTCCCCATCTATTAGCCATGTGTTTTCAAGCATGTAATTTAACTGAATTCTTTCCTCCTCACAGATAACAGTTTCTCTGTCATCCATTACTGACAAGGGCTCTACTTGCTTTTATTCCTTTTCTTGTGCTTCAGTTTAGTGAAAAAACATCCCCCAGCTCTGTGCTCATTTTATAAAAGTCATTGTTATTAACTGCAATAAGAGGAACTTCATCATTATAGGTGATTATTGTTTTCTTCTGAGAAAATCACTCAAGAAATATATTAAACATTTACAAAAGTAACAAACCCATGCGGGGGCACTGAACAGATCCAAAAATGCTTTACCAATTCTTCTCGGTTCTACAACTCCATACTTCACATGCAAGGTACCCATCATCACATTCTCCTGAAAAGTAAGCTGTGCCATTTCTGACAGAATCAACTGCTCTGCTCCAAGGGCTGGACTATTTAACACCAACTGTGTACCCCTGAGTCCCATGGGAACTGAACAAGCCTTTAACTTGGCCAAGGGGTGCTAAAGACCAAGTCCCTGTTGTGAACACCAGCAGGCCTTTCACAATCTAGCCCAAGGCACGGCAGTCACTGCTCTGGCAGAACTGACAATAGTGAGGGATAAATATACCAGTCACATGCTTTTTCTGGGTGAATTCTGTGACCCAAATTATGCTTCTTCAAACCATATGAGAATTTACTTAAGCCAATTACAGTGTCAGTGTAATCCGTTAGCCCACTGAGATTTTTAACCTGAATTTTATTTATCGTAGACATTTTAGGCAAAGGTAGACATCACTTACAGTTTCTTCTCCTGAACTAGCTCCATCTTAATCATTAAATAGATATAAACCACCTTTATATAATTTCAATATCTGACAAATCTGGTGATATGCCTAAGAATGACAGAAACAGGAATATGAAAGATTTACCATGCCTCTGAGTAATCTGTTTCAACAGTTGCTTGCCCTCATTGCCAGCAGTTCTCACTGTCTTTCCAGTTTGGACTTTGGTGACTTAAACTTCCAGATGTTGGATCTTGTCATGTCTTTTCTTGGCAGACTAGAGAGACCACTGCTATCAAGTAAAAGCACCATGGCCTACACAGTTGACTCCTCATTTGCAAGCAGTAATTCAACAGCATTTTTATATGCAGATTAATAACTCAGTGAGAAAGGTGGGTAGGAGTACACTGAGACCATTCTAGTTGTGTCAATCTTTTTTTCACAATAATACTGAATTAATAGCCATGTTATTATTTAGATTATTATTTCATAATTTGCAATCTATTCATATACCACAGCTAAGCAGCATGTAAAACCACCAGGTGGCAAAAATCTGTATTTTTTTCCAATTAAAATACATAAATATGCACAAAAGCCTTAAGAACACTAAAGTGCAGGGCTTTACTTTCAATGGCTCACTGATTAGTCAAATTATTCTCAAGCACTTTTTTATCTCTCTGGGAATCCTCATTTTATACTTTCCAATGAGCAAATTTCAATTTTTACAGTACTGTTTTCCTGAATTAAGTTTCTTTTGTTCAGAAATTCTCCTTTCAGCAGTCAGCATAAGAAGGAAACCAGAACCCATTTACACAGTAAGATAAATTAAAATCCATCAGTACTTTTTGCTCTGTACCAAACATTTTGGTCTGGCAAGATGGACGAGCAGTACCTGACCATATTTCCCTAGACATTTAAAATTAAAATGGAGTTACATGTTGTAATGGCCATGTTTTCAATAAATTTACTTAGACATAACATTAGAAGTTGCCAGATCTGATGGGCTTCACTCTTACCACAGCTGGCTTGACACCAGGCTGCAGTGGTTCCAGGTTTCCAGATTGATCCCAAGCTCAACAGATGCTGGCATCAGGACATATATGAAGCCAGGTTGGATGGGGCTTGAAATAACCTGGTCTAGTGAAAGGTGTCCCTGCCCATGACAAAGAGATGATCTTTAAGGTCCCTTCCAACACAGGTCACTCTATGATTCCATTCCATGAGTCCCCAAAGCTGCAGCCTTTGCTGGCAGCTCATCACACATAGCATTGAGCCAGAATTTTTCAGGTCCCAACAGCTAATCCCCTCCATGCTTTTACCCCTAGAGGCACCCAGATGCTTTCACATCTGGAGTCAGACGTGGAGACTTGCTCCACATCTTGCTCCTGGGTCATTTCTACTCACCAACTCATCAGCTGCCTCGATTGTTACTGTTGCTCGCACACATGCTCACAGCCTTACACTCATTCCAGTCCCTGGCACTATGGGCACATTGGCCCTCCACACCATGCTCTAGTTTCTGCACACAGATACCCATGCACACAAAGAGGGACCTCCTACCCAGGGAAGAGCTGGGAAAAAATTTTATAGGGGGGACAGACAGGTGATCATTTGCAGGGCAAGGCCAGACAAGAGTACAGACAAACTACGTGAGATGATCTCTTCTAATCCCTTAATTTCTCTCTTGTTTTCTCACTCCCATTCCTCCCAAAATCACACAAACACCTTCCTTTTCTTACCATTGATTCCTGCCCTAAACACCCTGTGAATCCTGTGTGGTCTCAAGATCCTTTTCCCCTGCATCCTACAATGTGTCCCACTCCAGAGCAGCAGCTCCTCTTTGCATGAAAGATGTTTTTCAAGACTGCTCCCCATGACACTCTGTGATGGCTTTCATGCCTGGACACCGAGATTGGTGTCTCAGCTGAGAGAGCACTCATAAGAGTCTGGAAAAGTTGATTGTTCTTAGGAGTTGTAGGCTTGTGTTCCCACCTGTCCTTGCGAATTCCAGACGGGTCCCGATGGGCTCATGATCCCTTTAATGGCCTGGGAGTAGCCCAACAGGGCATTACCTGGGCTTCAGATAATTTGGGCTACTGTCCTTCTGAGCTCCTTTGTGGGTGTGGAGATGGTTTTCAGTACATAGCTGAAGAGTAGTGTGACACATATTGTGTCAGCACAAAAGCTGTGGAGCAGCACCAGACAGGCAAGCAAAGAAAGAGGGGAGAAGAGGAAAGAAAACACTGGGGCAAGACCAGGAAAAAAATTTTAAAAAGTAGAACTGCCTATGAAATTGTTGGAAATCAACTGGAAGAACAAAAAGTCCTAGAAGTTATCCCAGGCACTATCTTGAAAGCTCAACAATGCTTCCAATAGTAACCGTGGATACAGAGGATGAGCCCTCATTTCCAGCTGAAACCTCGAGGATGTCAACAGGAATAATTAGCACCAGGGTTTTGTTTCCTCTCTGCTCTGTGCCCCTTCCATGGTTGCTGCTCAGAGCCACCTCTGCAGCAATCACAACAGAGCCAGCAGAAAACAAACCCAGCACTGGGACTCACCAGTGAGCTGATTTCTCACAGAAGCATCACTGAATTGCAAGAGTGCCGTACATGCCTGTGACCACTGAATTGCCAAATTAATATTGTCCCAGTGCTTGGCAATTGGTGGGTGAAAACATTGTGGGCTTCTCCCTTATGAGGAATTTGCTTAGGTATCTAGAAAAAACCTTCTCATAAACATGCCACTTAAGCCTAAAAACCTTTGATTTTTTTCCAATGACATGTCACAAAATTCAACCCTTAACTAAGTACAATAACACTAACCCAGCCACTAAGGCCCCAGTGCAGAAGCAGAAGCTGAAAAGACTGAACAAGTAATTTCCCCAACACCTAAATGTGCTGAGACTGACTTCAACATGACATTTACAGGAGAATTAAGCAAAAGTAATTTCTAGAATATTCACATCCCAGATCTTGTTTCACATGACAACTAGAGATGTCAGATAGACATTATAAAAACCCCTCATCATCTATTCTAAAAGGAAGAACACTTTCTGATGGGTTAACTAATTAGTGGCAACAAGGAACATTTCCTGTAATCACAGAAACATTATTAACAGTAATAAATTGCACCTTCTTTGAAGCAACATAAAATCAATGACTTTACAAGAACTTGTTAGAACTATGGCGCTGCTTTAAGAAAAATGCTTATTTGAAATATATGAAGGTTGCAAGGCCATTGTATTTTCATACATTTTTTGTTTTAGAGATATTTGATGTTGCTGGGTTAAATCTATTTTCTTGAAAGCCAGTGCCTGCATTACTGGATAATAGGAAAATACACATTTTTTTGATAAATCTCTGGATTAAGTAGGAAACCCGGTCAAGTGGCTAGGAGAAATTCAATGTGTGATGGAATGAGAATTGCTCCTCAGGATAACTATAGGCAACAGCATCCACAATGCTTGCTTTTTTCAAAAGTGATGGCAGCCTAGGTCCTCCTAGATAGAGATTTTCCTGTCCTCAGCATGGGATTAAGCCAGAATCTGGAGTATGGATAGCAGAGGATCAGAGTCATGACCATTGTGCTTTACTTCCGAGACTATCTGTCTTAAATACTGTGTATAGATTCTCAAGATTTATTTTTTGTATTTTAATGAGAGGTATGCAATATCAGGAAGCAGATTTTTGCTAAGAATGTTACTGAGGAGTGGAGGAATGAAGGAGTTTTACATAAATTGTAAAATTTCTTGAGTGAAAAAATTCTCCATAAACCATAATCATAATTTTCTGGAAAAAAAAGTAGTCATAGGGATCCTCTAAGAAAGTGTACCTTGAATTTACTGAATTTTCATATGAATTTCACTGAGATATGATAATATTCCAAGAGTAACCACTGTCATGACAAATTTCTCTTTGCTTATTGATCTTTCACTATAATACAGAGAAGGTTTTTTCTCTCATCTGTATGAACCCAGAGTAGTTTCCCATCTTCACCTAGAAAATATTTATCAAAACTGAGCCTCGCTTCAGTACAAATTAGCACTGACCTATATGAGATAACTATTTTTGCTACCCAGTTCACTAAGGATTTCACTGATTATACTGAGTAAGGGAAAAATTTTAACTTCAGTTTCTGGGTTGATTTTTTTTCCCACATTTTAAAAATTAAATTCCTTTGAAAGTGCAGCTGGGTCACCACCTAATGTTAATGCTTATTCTATGTTCTTCCATCTGCTGAAGGAGGGCAAATGTCATTAGTTCTGTTCTCCTGTTATTATTTCTCCCCACTAGCTTATAATTTATTCTTGGTGTAATTACAGATAAATGAATTCTACTGCTGATAATTAAACATATGTGTCTCTTTAAAGACTCAACCAGAGGTCACAACAATTGTCAATAGTTACACAAACATTATTAGTATTAATTTAGCCTTAAGTGCCAAAGCATCACTTAACATGTAAACTGAAGCAGTTTTTACACATAAATTAACCAGTAGGAGGTTTTCCCTTTGGTGTTACATAACTAGAAGGAGGAAAGTCCTGCTGTGGCATGCTCTAGAAAACTATTATTTTCATAGAGAATTATTGATAGAGAAGCCAAAAAATGTGTTTTATATTTAAGGATGGTAGAAATTGGAACAAATACACATGAATGACAAACACAAATGGAGACAGCATGCTATCTAAAAATAAAAGTAGATGCCTAGGAAAAAAAAACTGCCAAGTTTAAATGATAAAGTGCTTTAGACACTGTCCTGGAAAGGAAAACAATAATGCAGGACACCATGATATAAGGATACCATAACATACCACCTTACAACAACCAGGTTAAGACACAGCAAAAGGTAACTCTCTGTCATTACTATGATCAATAAAAATATATTTCCCATGATGATCATTAGGTTAAATAAGAGGTAGAGGAAATTCAATTAATTACTGCTATGTTTTGGAATCTTACATGGCCAGACAGATTTTAATCTATCCTAGAAAAAAAAAAAATTGGTCTAAGAAGAAATTAATACACAAATTTAAACCTTTACTAGAGGCAAAAATCAATTTCCATAAAGCCAAAATTCATGACGCTTATTTTTAAGCATATCCTTGTCTTGGTAAAACAACGTGACTAACAAATACTGTGGGAAATCATCTTGGGAAATGTTTTCCCAGAGTTTACTCCAAACATATCTTTTTCTCATTTACATAATTTATGCAGCTACACCGAGAAACACTTTATTAAAGCAAGCATTAATCTACCTCGTTTCCACACTGAGCCACCTCAGAACTACCTTATCAAAATTCCTGTCATGTAAAAAGCTCAACCAATATCTGATTAAATAGATCAAATATATCTGATCACACAACCCACACACAGTCCAATTCACCACTGTAACATATTGCATAACTTTGTTATTATCTACCCAATTAGCAAATACTTTGTTTTCCAAAGTGTATCATACTATTCCCACAACTGTACCACTACCACTTTTTATTTCATCAACAAATAATAATTTTAATATGCCTCTAAGATATTTTTGTTTTCAGAGATTACATTCCTTTGTACTTGCTCAACTCCAAATGGTTTACATGGATTGTTAATCCTCAAAATTCTCATCTTGCCATACTAACTCAAGGCATAGTGCCTGCCAACTTTAGTTTGGGGTTTTGGTTTATTTTTTGGTTGGGTTTTTTTTGGTACTGATTGAAATGTACTGTTTGAACTGTACCTTGGTCTGATCCCTTGTGCTCATTGGAGGATTTGTCCAAAAGCACAAGACAAAGTCTCTCTAACATCTTGAATTCCCTACATGTTCCAGCACAAAGCAGTGACCTTGTCAAGGTGAGTCATGAAAGCTCGAACATAAACAGAACAGTAAAAAGCAGTGGGACCGAGCGTGCCCTCAGCATGCTTGCAGATGACGCTGAGTTCTGTGATGCAGCCACACGCTGGAGGGAAGGGATGGATCCAAAGGGACCTGGACAGGCTGCAGAGATGGGCTTGTACAAAACTCATGAGTTCCAACAAGGCAAAGGGCAAGGTGCTGCGCCCTGGTCATGGCAATGCCAAGTACGAATACGGGCTGGATAGAGAAGGGATAGAGGGCAGCCCTGAGGAAGAGGACTTGGCAGGGTTGGTGGGCTGGAAGTTGTCCTGGTTTAGGACAAATCTGGGAGAAAACCTCCAAAGGGGTTCCTCTAGAAAGCAGATTCAAGCAGCCCCTCCCCCAGCTAGTTCGGGAAAAGATTTCCTTGGAGAAAAGTGGAAAAAACTGTTTATTTAACAGGCAAAGCATTCACCAGCACAAAAAATGAACAATATTAAACAATAAAACCTCTTTTCACTCAGAAGAGATAACAAACTCAGAAAGTCCCTTTGTGGGCTGTAGCTCAGCTCACCCAGTCTCTTATCAATCCTTCTGGTGCTGGAAATGCCGCAGCCCAGGCCTAGCCCAGTGGGCCACAAGTGTGAGCTGCCAGTGCTCTGCTGGGTGTTCAGTCCAGAGCAGGTTCGAACAGTTCCAAGAAATAGAAAAAAAACCCCACAGTCCAGGGAACTTCTCTGCCTCAGCTAGCTAAAACTAACTAAAAAGCAAAGGAGAGCTCTGTCCCACCACCTGTCTGTACGCAGACAAGACAGTCCAGGAGAAAAGGAATGTGGAGGAGTGAGTGCAGTTTCTGAAAACAAACTGTGCATTTCTTTTCTCTCTCCCTCCTCCCCGCCCTTGCACTCTCAGAATGAATCTTAAAGGTCCAAATTTTATTTCTGGGCTAAACAGATGAATGGGGATACAAGCATCAGAAAGTCACCCCAGGACAGAAGTCCAACATGACTGCTGCTATGTCTGCTGGCAGCCCTGGAAAGTCAAACTTACCCTGGGCTGCATCCAAAGCCCTGTGGGCAGCAGGGTAGGGAGGGGATTCTGCCTCTCCCCTCTGCTCTGGTGAGACCTACCTGGAATACTTGTGTTCAGCTCTGAGGACTTCAACAAAAAAAATTATGTTAATGTGCTGGAGTAAGTCCAAAAGAGGGAACAAAAATAATCAGATGACTGGAACACCTCTCCTATGGGAACATGTTGAGAGAGTTGGGACTGGTCAGGCTGGACAAGGGGATGCTCCATGGAGAGGCATAGAATCACAGAATAATCCTGAGTTGGAAGAGACCCAAAGGCATAATTGAAATCCAACTCCTGGCCCTTCACAGAACACCCCAACAATTATACCATGTCCCCAGAAGAGTTGTCCAAAAGCTTTGTGAGCTCTGGAAGACTTGAGGCTGGAACCATTTCCCTGGGGAACCTGTTCCAGTGCCAAAACACCCTCTAAGTGAAGAAACTTTTCCTGATATTCAATCTAAACCTCCACTGACACAACTTCAAGCCATTCCCTTGGCTCCTGTCACTGGCCACCACAGGGCAGAGATCAGTATCTGCTTCTCCTGTTTCCCTCATGAGGAAGCTGGAAATGCAGTGAGGTTCCCTCAGGCTCCTCGACTCCAGGCTGAACAGAGCTGAATCCAACAAAATCCATTTTACAATGTTCAGATTACAGCCTAGAAGTTTACATGAGAGTAGAATCAAGCATAACACAATCCTGATCAAAGTTTTCACCCACAGGAACTGGAAATTATGTCAGTCATAGCCATATTTTGGGGATGGGAGACAGGCGGGGTGCAGGAGCAAAGTGAACTTGGACAGAAAGTACATGGACAGTGAAGTGGTTCCACTAAACCACACTATAATGTACATACAGCAGTGGTCACTGCCAGTGTGCTGCCTCTTCTGTACTGACATCTCTGTGTTATCTGTTTCCAACCCCTGGCTTGACATGAAGAACAGATCCCCAAATTACCTGGCAATTATGCACAGCAGTGGTTTTGCTATTGCTGGTCCATCTGCATAAATCTTGTTAGCCAAATGCTGCTGGTTTTAAAATACATTAGAAGATGCTAAACTCAAATATGTTCATGATCATGATCTTCTCCTTGCTAGCATTCCTTTTAGCACATCCAAGTTCTTTCTTATTATTAGCTAAATTATATCTTTCCAGAATTCATTTCATACATCTGGAAAATATGACGCTTTGAAGCAGTCGAAATTCATTACCTTTTCCTGGGGTCCCATAGAAGTTTCTATATCACCATGGACCTACATCCTCTCAAACTCTTCTTGTGCTTCTCCAAGAAATCAAATATTGTTAATAAACAACAAAATATTTCCCATGAACAACTTCTTTTCAATACTCAGTCCCATTTTGGCAAAGTGTATTTTGTAACAGGTTTGGCTTTCCTGAAACTCTTTGTACAGACTCTGGTGGTTTTTAATCAAATTGACATGGGATATGAAAACTCTTTTAAGACATTTATAAATCCATCAGTATGTAATTACAAAAGCCATATCCATTTAGTTTAAAACTTGTATGTGAGCTTACATCTAACAGCACAGTGCAATAACAAAGGGGAGGAGTGGAAGACTCTTCTCAGCCACATGAATACAAAAGTAAAATTCAATAAAAATAATCAGCTTTTCCTCCTTTTCCTAACTGGTTGCCAAAAAACTCATCCCATCGCAGCAGAGACCTTGGCATGGATCCTGTATAAAATCACAGTGTTCAATTTCCAGTGCCTAGCTCAAAAAGCTTTTCTTTGTGTTACATTATTCAGCAGGTAATTGATTGGAGCTTATTTACATTTTTTTGTTCTGGAGTGCAACTGGTGAACTCTCTGTGTTAGTGTTCTCAGAGATGAAAACTAAAGACAAGTATCCATCTATTTCTGAATTATCTATGAACACATTTGAGCTATAAAATTTGGTCTGATGTTCAAATCTATACGATGTAGCTAGATCTCTTAAAACAGAAAATGATACAGAAGAAATTGTATGTAACAACACATGCATTACACCACTCAAAGCAAAGGTAGTGTTGAGGGGAGCCATTTAATTTCATTGGCACAGAAAATGAGACTTGTTCTTGCATGTGACTTTCTAAGGTGGGTGGCAGACAGTATTAATGCCAAGCAGGGGAGGGCTCTATTGAGTTTGAGCAAGCCAAAATACTGCTCATGGAAAAGATTCACCACATCCTGAACCTGTACATCTCTGGTACAGCATCAGAGTTTGTGTGGCATTTTAGCTAGTTCTTTACTATCCTGTACTCACTTAATGTTTTAAAGATAAGTTAAAAATATGCCAATGGTGTCATCACAGAATATCCTGGTTATTGGGAGATTTGCTAATTATTCAGGGACAGAGTGGTCTGCATCTATATTCACCCCACA
This sequence comes from Camarhynchus parvulus, assembly GCF_901933205.1. NCBI lineage: Eukaryota > Metazoa > Chordata > Aves > Passeriformes > Thraupidae > Camarhynchus > Camarhynchus parvulus. The sequence continues at coordinate 102,197,648 of NC_044571.1, forward strand.
AGGAGTGAAGTCCTTGTGCACAGCATGGGTATGAGTACATGTACATGAAGCACAGAATCTGTGCATGACATGCTGCCATATTTTGAGATAATATCATGAGCTAATCATAAGCCCCTGCTTGATAATACTTGTAGGAACAAAGACCAGTGATGGTGTCTTCACACAGTACTCCACTGAGTCCCTATATCCTTTTCTTATTTCATCCCTGGATTAGTGTCTTGTGCTTTTCCTTGGTCCATGCACTGTTAACTAAAATTATTACAAATTCTCCATTCAGTAACACAGCTTAACGTAAGCATGACTTAAATAGTCTTGAAAACACCATAACTGACTCAGTATTCCTGAAGAAAATTGTCTAGCAGTTGGTTGAAAAAATGTGCAAATGTATGCATATATATATATATACATAATGATATGTATATAGAAGCAATATCTTTAGAAAAAGTATTTTTTACATTCTCAAACACAAAACACCAGACCCATAAACCAGCACAACATCAATTCAAATTCCCTGTTGTGTTGCTGGAGCTCCAACAAAGCAGTGTGATTGCACTGCAAGAAAGTGACACTTCCTACTATCAGATCTGTGCACTGGAGCATGCTTTCTTTTGTCATTCAACAAAATTAATGCTAAAAATCTTTCTTTTGGGGGGAATTGGAGAACTAGATCTAGATATGGATGAAGTTTGCTGTTGTGTATTCACAAGGCTGACCAGTTACATCGTTTTGCTTCCTTTCCTCTCCCTTCCCTGCCCCCCACAGCCCCTGACCAATTAATAGGGAGTTTATGTTAGTCTCATGCTGAAAATTAATGCTCTACATTCACTCTTTCCACAAAATACAAAGGCAGCCCCCAGATCATATTTTTGGGGAAAAAACCTCTGCCCCTGGGAAGGGGAAAGAAAATCCATGTATCTTCATAGGACATTTAAAAATGGAGAAATAACAGGCAGAGTGTTGGGTGGAGGGAGTATGGAATATAACTCCTAATGAATTAAACAGCAGATGGTAGTATCCCACACTGAGTCATGACTTACGGGGTAATAGTCATCTCTGTAATACAGAAATTCACTAGGAAAAACAGTTGGAAAGTGGGAAACAGTGGGAAATCAGGATGAAACGATGAGGACACCAGTCTAGCACACCAAGTTTGGTATAACATTACTCACATGAATAACCTTTATTAAAAATGCAGATCATTCTGTTCACAATCTGTTCATGTAGACAGACAGATAAATAGGCCTAGGTGAGTTTAATACCATAATTATGTATTTTTCAATTGAAGAGTAAACAAATACAGACTGAATAGCCTTTCTCTACCATTCTTTTCTATTTTCTATTTTTTCTAAACCTATGATTTTCGTTACCAAGCAAGGCTAAAAGGGATTCCTCACATAAGACACGCAAAGAAAGTGGTAGGAGTTGGACTTTGAGTCCAAATACCTATTGGTATTAAAGGGAAGACCTATTAAAAGTTCAGAAGAGAGTTTATTACAAGAGAGAATCTATTAGAAGTTTATTACTATCAGAGATTTCTGACTTTCCCTAATTGTTGTGTTTAATAAAGTTAGCAACTACCTAGCAAGATGCACGCATATTTTATGTGACATAGTTGCAATAATTAATCCATAATCGTTTTTCTGTCCTTCTAGTGAGATGGGATTCATAAATTCTGTTGAGATTGCTGGAAGACCAGCACTGACTAAACAATAAAATTATGAACGTTTCTCTCAGGAAACGTTCATTGAATGAAATTGAAATTTTCTCTCAGGAAAATACCTATCTTATTATTACATTAGTAGTTTGATTTTTCCTGGAACTGAAACCTCTTCTGAGTCAAAACACAGCTATAGTAGGAGGCACAGATCTGTAAAACTTTCATGAGAGTGGTCCAGGTACATTAAACCTTGACAGGATATCACTGTAATGGCCAAAACTAATGTGGAAGTCTTGGATATTACTTTCCAACATGCTTGTCCACTTCCTCAATCCCTCAATCCCTTTGCCTTGGAAGCCAGAGGGATATCATTGCTGCATTGCACTAATTTTTAGTCTGCTGAATAAATGTCTTAAGCAGAGACTAAACCAGTTTGTTCATCTTCTATTCCCAACTTTCACAATGGACTGCACATAGGTTTAATCCTATGTTCCCAATTTAAGCCACTCCACCACCAGAATGCCACAATAACGGTACATCTTTTTGGTTATGAGAAGTAAAAAAAGACAGGGTCAAAATTCATGTATTCAGCCTTTCCAGATTTATCATAAAACAATTTCACGTTGCTTAGGTGCATCTCTGTACTGTCCAATTAATATTTTACAAAAAAAAGGCAAAATCTGAAATAATGAATAATGTTGATCCTTGAAAAATGGTACAGAAATACAATCCTGCAGCGTAGAGGAATACATATGGATGTGTTTACAATTCAATCTGTAGTATTTAGTGCTTTTCCCTTTTAAGTGCATCTAAAATGAAAAAGATTTTATAATAGACTATACTGCATGGTTTAATTTTATTCTCTTATTTGTAAGAGCAAATTATAATAGCTTAGCTACAGTAAAAAACATAGTAGTTAGGGGATTTTTAAATTAGTTTCTTGTACTTGCATACTTATAGCTTCTCAGTTTGTTTAGTTTAAATAATTTCAATGCTGAACTCAGCACATGGAGAAAGCTATTAACCATAGGAATAAATATTTGGAAGCTGAGGTTTTAAAAATTGCATCAACGTTATTCTACTTAATAATAGCTTTTTCATTGTAATTTAAAAGGCAGTTTATCTTGCAGTTAAAGTGATAAAATGTAGCTGTATAAAATAAATAGCCTTTTCACAAACCACTGATTTAATTAAATTTAGAGATCATTGTGGGCTATCTTTATAATTCAATTTTTGCATTGTATTTTTATTTTTTTTAATCTGAATGCCTACGTATATATAGAAGTGAAGATTATAAATATAGATGCAGAGATGTATTTTGATAATTTATTTGTGCTGCGTTGCTATGATGCATAGGTTGGTGTTTCCAGCATGCTGTATTTTAACTGTTAGGAATAGTTTGACAGGGTTACAAATTCCTGAACTCTACAAATTAGGTAAAAGTAGTGCAGTTCTAGTGAAAGCAGGGAATGTATGATTAAGAAAATTCACAATTCACTTACAAAGTGAACTGATTCGCCAAATGCTTTTCCTGATTTTCTTTCCTAAGCCTAAACCTTACTTGAGTTTGCAATATGAGACATCTGGATATGCATGAGCTTTCTACCACTCTACTTTCAGCACTGGGTCAAACACAGTGGGAGCCTCACGGCTGAAAACCAAAGTGGGAGATTTGCATATATATATATATGAAATATGTATAATTTATATTTTATTTATATTTTTATTATATATAATTTATTTTTATACATATATTTTTATATGTAAAATTATATATATATGTATATATATAAAGTTTATGCATGTCTTTCATAGAGCTGGTTCTTCAGCTGTTAGGGCTGCAGAAAGAAAGGTGAGGAAAAAAGAATGGAAAGATCTCTTACCTTCCTAATCACACATTTGTAAAAAACAACAGATGGAAAGTAATTTCCACACCAGGATAGAAATTAGTGGGCTGGCCTAGTCCAAGGGAAAAGTTTGCCTTGTTTGCTCTCACTGCTGTTCTCTGTTTTTTCTATTCACCAAGGTTTCTTTAGCAGCTTTTGTTCCAACACACCATTTTAAATCACTGTACCCCGTTTGGTTTCAACAGATCATATCTAAAGACCAGCTATCTTTATAAATTCCTCTCTACTGTCAGTGATAAGACTAATTTTATTGAGAATTTTTCAAAACTTAAGCTTAGGAAGAGATGGGATGGAGTTGGGCTGAGGGCTGTGGGATGTTCCTGCAGAAGCACATGGCAGCACAGAGAGGATTGTGTCCACTTCATCTTGGGGAAGGAGGTGTCCCACCACAGACCCCTACAGGAGAGGAGCCTGCTGGAAGCTGACAGAGGAGTGAACAGTGCGTAATCACCCCGTAGAAGGACATTTAGAAAGCATGTTTCTGATGTGGCAACATGGGTTAGGTCATGTAGTGAGAATTATCATGTAAGGAAATACTGTGCCTGAAAAGTGTATAAAACCAGTTTGTTTCTTTGAATAAACGATTCAGATTCCCTGCTGATCATGGTCGCTCACACTCAAGTGATCACAGGTATGAGCTAATTCCTCTGGGTCTCTTGAGACTGATGGTCTCCTGTGAAGTTCAAAACATTCAAATCTTGCTTTCTTTTAGGTGGGAATAAAGTTTTGTATCCCACACTGTTTTATGAGAGTTCATATCATAAAAGTAACATCTCAGGGTGAGATAAATCAGCTGATGAGATCCACCAAGATTAGCTTGGTTGGTCACAACACCAAAACTGCTAATAACACCCAGATTGAGGGTTCAATCCCTGTATGGGCCATTCCTTTATGATTTGGACTCCATGATCCTTGTGGGTCCCTTCCAAATCAGAATATACTGTGAAATCTGTAAAATCAAATATTATCCCCATCAACACCATGCTGAAGGGAATTCAAGGCCAGGTTGGACAGAGCTCTGTGCAACCTGGTCTGGTGGAAGGGGTGTCCCTGCAGTGTCAGGGCAGTTGGAATTAGATAATCATAAAGGTCCCTTCCAACCCAGGCTAAAATCCATGGTTCTAGGATTTTATGCTGAACTCTTGAGCCTGAAGCAGTGATGGCCTACAAACCCACATACTTTTCTTTAGCTAGAGAAACAGCCTGACACTCCACATCCACCACTTGTTCTTGACCCCATTCGGAGCCCCACACTCCTACAAGTTATGCCCATAGTATGGCTTCCGGTGCAAATTAAAACAAAAATCTAAAAATGCATTTCACTGCTTCAGGTTATCCTGCAGCCTTAGAGATGCGTGTCTACAGGTATATGTCAGCAACATGCCAGTGAAATGCTTCAAGGAAAACACCGAAAAATTGAACTGCAAGTCAAAGAGTGTGTGTTATCTTGAAAAGAGTTGATTTCAGGAATGTCAAACCTCAAACTTCTGTTGAACATCACACTGACTCCACTTATCCAGCAAAATTTGATTTCAGTTTATATCTTACTTATCTCACTTGGATGTCAAGAGTATATTTCCTAATTTTAAATCAAATGAAAACTTGTATTTGGCAAAATTTAGGACTAACAATAAGTATTGAAATGGCAATGCATTGGATCTTGCTGGCAAAAAGAAAAAAAAAATAATAAATTAAATTTTAGTTGAAAGATTGTGTTTATACATCCATACAATTTATTCACCTTTAAGAAAATGAGGAAAACTGACATTAACTAACCAAATGTTTACAAAACATTATTGTATGGTGTTCACAAATTTAATCAACAAGATGAGTCTGGATGAAATCTACTGTAAAATAAGTGAGACAACACTGTTTGAATAACTGGCATTGACCCTGAATTACCTTTAATTAACATTTTATTGTCAGTACAGCAGTTTATCCTGCAGAGATAAAGGAATACTGAAACATCCAAAATTTGATAGCAGGTACTGAGGTACAAAATTTGACTTTGTACTGAGCACAACAAGAAGTAAAGTCTCTGAGATGATGAGACTTCTGACAGATGGCCAAAAGTACAGTCAATGATTTTCCAGTCCTGTATTTCAACTCCAGAAACATGTAAAAGCCTTTCACATCAAAATAACTAATACCCCAGCCCTCTTTCCTGCTATATTATATGAACACAGATCTTTTTTATACAGATAATCACTGCAATTACTGGGCAGGCTGAACCATTTTTGGAAGTTGAACTATGCCATTTAATACTACTGTTTCCACTAATGTTCCCATGTCTGGGTCCAAGAGAGTGTGTTTTGTAGACTTTTTTTCACAAAGGAAAAAGCTGCATTTGCTGTTTTGAACCGAACCTAGGGTACAAAAGCCATGGCTGCAAATAGAGAGGGATTATCATTTTGCTGACATTTTCATCTGGCAGTGTTGTTTGCAGCCCTTTAGTTTGGCTGACATCAAATCCCCAGAATTTCAGACCTGTAAAACCAGACAGTGATGATCACTGGCTTAGAATCTTAGAAGTGAATCACACTGATCTAAACATGACTTGCTTAGCTTTGATAATTCGATTGATAATTCTTTTACACTGCTATTGAAGAAATCAGTTTCATGTTACCAGTAAAAGCTACAGTAAGCATGGCATAATAACAGGAGCTGGTGTCCTTGAAAATATTTTTTGTGTTTCTGGAATCTGAATGTACGCCTTAAGAAAGGACCTATATAAGGACATTTTACACTGTATTTGACTTAAACAGCAGCCACTTATTCAAAACCCTTATGTTTTTCTAGTTATTAATGCTCCTTATGGATTAAATGCAGGCCACAAAATGCTTTTAATTTCTTAATCTGACGGTGAGTCTTAAATAAAGAAGCAATTAGGTCTGCAGCACAGACTGATGAATTTCCTTACAAAAAATTTAAAAATCCAAAACTCACAAAAAAACTCCAACAGCAACAACAAAAAGCCTCCAAACAACAAGAAAAAACAACCAAATCATTCTGAAAAAAAAAAAAAAAAAAGAAAATGCTTCTAAAACACAGAAAAATCAAGGCTTACAAACTGAAATGCACTGAAGTTCCAAAGCCAGCTTCTGGGATCTCAATATTTATTGTCCACCTGCATACATAGTTTTTATAATTGTTTCCAGAAATAAATTATATGGGAATTTAAAATATGTAGAAAAAACTCAGTGCTGCAAATAAAAGCTTTGGGAGTAATATCTGGTAAGATCATTCTCCAATGCCCATTCTCCAATGCCCATGTATGTTTAGACAGCAAACAACCCATCTTGCAGCTTCACATCCTTTTGTTTACAAAACAAAAGAGGTTTTTTCTGCAAAACATAGAGCATTTACTGTGCTAAGGCTTGCACGGAGGAGTTCGGTATGTAACTTTAGAGAAAGAAAAAAGACAGAGGATGGATTATTTTTCTGAGTCTGTCCTTGAGGATTACTCCCTCCAGTTACACCCTAGACAAGAAATTTTATTAAAGCTGTATTTTATTTTAAAAATGTTGCTTTATTACAAACAGCAAACAGGAACAATTTTAACTGCATATACCAGCCATCCTGCATTTATATTTCAATAGGTTGAGTTAGTAGTCAAAATTTTATGGAACTGTCTGGAAGTACTACTACTGCTAATTTGCTAATCACTCCTTTTTTCTCCCTGCAATTTTTTAGGAGTTAAAGGATATGCTGATGTTAGGGGATTAAGAGCAATTGCCCAGCTTCTCCAATGTTGTACAGCATTCTTAGAAGGTGATTCATGCATAATACCGATGTAATAATTTAAGACCATAATGTCTTTTATTGTATTGAAATGAGAGAATATATTTTGAATTTTTTTTTAGTAATTTCACATGATTTTAACAGAGTAGAAATTAGGTAATAACAATTATGTTAAGCTTTTTTAATGCATTGTCACGAATCTCTGGATTCAAGTTCTTACAAATAATTTTTAAAATATTACCATACCTCATCATTGTAAAGCGTGAACAGTGAAGAAACACTTTTTAAAGTATTTTAAGAGACTTTTGCTTACTAGCAAGGAGCATACAGAAATAAATATTCTTTGTTTTATAGACACATAGGAGAGACTATCAGATAAAATATGCAAAACAATTGATGCAAAGCTAATACTAATTGCGAATAAAGAAAATCATTCTCAAGAGCCTGTAGCACATTGTGAAGTATGTAAAAATTTTCTTCTTACGGAGTAAGGTAAATATTTCAATAAAAAAAAGAAGGTGCATTTGTTAAATTATGTCTTGCTTACATGTGATAACCATCAACCCTCTCTAAGACTTAGTCAAAAATGGCTCAGAAACCCTTTCAGAAAGATACTCCTAAAAGCAAATTCCAGAAAGTAATTAACTGGAATCACTCTAGAGGCTGATGAAATAGAGAATTAAATCTGTCACAATCCTCTGCAGTAACACATGCATAAAAAAAACCCATATTTAGTCCCCCCCTCTCCTACAAAATCTGAAGAGTGATGTTCAAAAAAATTTTCAAATAATCATTCATAAGACTGAATGTAAGGTGGAGAAACAAGAAAGGCAGCATTCAGAACTTAAGCATTCAAAAGAGATGCAGTGTGTGTCAGCACAAGAAAATCTACCCAGAAGTAATGCAAATCATATGCTACATGCAGAGCAAACTTAAAAGGGTTAGGGTTTGAAAACAAGCTTTCTCACTATAAAGTGTCTTTGCAACCTGTCTCCAAGATCCTCTCACCACTGTTAGATAGACTTTAATTCAGAGCCATCATCTTCCTTTATGCTTTTGTGGATGTATTGTTCCCTCTGATCCAATCCATGAATTCTAATATAGCAGAAAGAAAAGACATTTTAGTTTAATAATGTCCTATGTTTTTGATAAAAAATACAAAGTGTTTTGACAATGAAAAGGCAGCATATGGAACTTAACAAGTAGGAAATTCTTTGCTCATGCAAATTTTACTACTGCCTATTTAGACTAATGAATATCTCCCCTTTCAAACTCTCTCAGGACAAAGGTTTTATACACAAGAAAGATAAAACTTCTTGGTCACACTGACTTTTGTTGTCCACAGACACTTTGCCACAATGGGCCAGGGACTGCCATTTCAATAGGAAAGAGACAGATCCTCAACTTTATATTGCCTCTGATGTCAAAAATGAGTGAGATCCCAGTTCCTTTCTATATTGGATTCATTTTTGCTTCATCTCTTCCAGAACTGAAGATCTCTTCCCTTCTTTGCAGAGACTTCACAAAACATCTCCAACACTAACTTAAGTATCACATATTGCTCTGTTCTCTCTGCTCACTTGGGCTTAAAATACCCATTCTGCTGAAGTAGAATTCTTAAATATTCATCTCAGATGTTTCATTTAAAAAGAAAGTGAAGGGAGAAAAAAAAAAAAAAAAAAACACCTCACCTCATCAATTTTCTCCCTAAGAAATAGTTGCTCACTCCAGAGTACCGAAATCTTCATTTTCTAACACTCCTGCTGTTATCACCCCATAAAATAAAGTGACACTTGAAGTACCATCTAATGGCATTTACATGGCAACAGTAAAGAAAAACGGAGCACTTTCTTCCTTAGAAGTCTTCCAAGATCCCAATTATGGGAGCAGCCTTTCCTCATAAGATCCAGCTCAAACGAGGACTCCTACTCTTGGATTAACTAGAGGTGTTAAATCTCTAGATGTTAAACTCTCTTAATGCAAGATCTGATGCTTAGGCAAGTGCAGCACATGCCTTTCCCAGGCATCATGAAAAAGACAGATTTTGCACCAAGCTGACCACACCAAGAGTAAACCTTTCATGTTTGAACAAAACAACTGGAAAAGTAGCTAGAAGAGGTGGAGTCATGCAGCGAGTCGCTGTGGGTTCCTCTGTCATTGAACAACAGCTTGCTGTGGGCTTCTTGGTGAAACAGAGCAGACAGACAGGGATGGCAGGGGAAGCAGGCAGGGAAGAGGTAGCTCAGCAGGGAGATGAACCCTTTAGGTACTACCTCCTCACCAAGAAACTAGAAATGACGAGGAAAAATTACAGTGCAGTTGACTGTGTTTATGTGCTAAGACTCTTCCCATAACTTAGCACGTTTAGGAAGACCATTGGTCAAACCAGCAAAATTTTTCCAGGCTTTGGGGTCTGCCTGCATCCAAGAGAGGTCACTTGCAGCCCAGCTGTGAGAGTTTCTCTCCCAGTCAGGCAAAGTCTCCCTGGGGACAGACCCTCCCTCTGTTTTCTCCAAGATGCTTCCTGCGTGTGGCACAGGTTAAGGCTCCCAGCACATGTACAGCCCCTAAAGTAATTTTTCACCACATGCCAGAAAATGGATTTATAAGATATGTTGAGGCATAAATAAAAATTAAATCGGTTGCTCACATGCTGCAAAAGGACATGGTCAAATTATGAAAATAAAAAACTAAGTGCTAAGGGGAAGTTTGAAGACCTGCCACAGGTGCTGAGTAAAACTTAGCCTAGGAAAGCTCACACACACTGTGACTGTCACTGTGTCATTAGAAAGAAATCAGGTCTGAAGCCATAGGAATAACTTCAGTAACTCAAGAGCAGGGGAAAAGGAGAGACCAAATCCTCCAGGTTTGGCAGATGATAAAAAGGGAGGAGATCCACAGGAAACAGCTTTGAAATGGCAGAGAATGTGTTCACTCCTTCAGAAAAGAAGCTGGAGTGCCTCTATTTCTCTGCAGAGGTGATCATACCACATTTATAGTAAAGATTTTGTATCATGATTATTTGCTACTGGTACTATGGTAACAGTATGGTTGGGAATAAACATTCTGTGAAGTGTCTTAAACTCTTTCCCAAACTCCACAAAATGTTAGTGGTACATTCAGAGCACAGTACAGCACCTAAGTGAATACACTTGCAATGTGCTGTTTATAAAGTTAGTAATATTTTTTTTAAATAGTAGTAACAAGAGGAGCTTACCTACATTCCCACATGAAATAAACTTTACCCATAAGAGTATTTATCTTTCTAAATATTATTATGAATATACAAAGGGAGGTAATAGACATTCCAGGCTTAAGGACAAAACTGAAGACACAAAATGCAGAAAAAAAATTGCATTAAAATAATCTTCATTATTTTACATAATATTCATTATATAAAATAATCTTCATTCTATTTTGAAAATGAATGCTTATGCATTAGGCCAATAATTAGGCTATGATATCTGGATCGCTTCCACCAGAGTTCATGTCATAATCTGAAGCACTGGAACAGAGCTGAGCAATAAATGCATTTCCAAAGTTGCATCATAAAGAAACAATAATATTTGATTCTTCAGGAAAATATAATATTTGAAGGACCTAAATATACATAAAAATAATTTTCATTTTATTTAAGCATTTAAATCAAATGCTTCTAAAATATTCTAAATTGTACCAAAGATTGTATTTTAGATTTAATCAGAGCAGATTTCTTCTTATGACTGTGAAGACTATTTTCTTAAACTTGATTTAAAAAAAAAAAAGAGAATCTTCAAATATCCAGAAAGACATTAATATTTTTTAATGTTTTCTTACATCTAAGATGAGAAACTGGCAAGTGGAGTATTGGTGCCCATATCCTATTTTGAAAATCTGCACCAGCATGGGGAGGTTCACTTCTCATGTGCAGACATTTAATCCAAAACTCCCTTCTTTTCTGGTGAATGCACTTAAGGAAAAATATTATTGCCAGTCAATCTTTGCAATCCTGAAGGGAATACAGCTCAAGTTTCATTGTTTCACAAAGCCATTTAGGGTCAGGAGTGACAATAAGATGATCATGCAGTTCACTCATATGTTTTTTTAAAGGAAATATCAACTTCATTCTGATATTCTGCACTTTATAATGCTTGTCTTTAGACTTAACTGTCTGTATCAAAAGCCATATGACCAAGGTAGATTATTACTTATTTCATGCCTGCTGACTGGCAAACATCTGTTTTCTGCAGGGGCTACCATCAATTAAGGCTCATTTTGTTGTTCAATGTAAGTTACATGCTGCTTCTCTTCAAAAAAGTGAAATTCACACATGCACAGGTTTGCAGATGAGGTCCACCTGAAATACCTTTCAGGCCAATAAGTGATAATTATTTGGGTATTCCTAAAGCCATATCACAAATCCAGATACTGCTTTAATGGCTGATGAATCAAGGTCACAGGAATAGAGTCAATAAAGCCCTAATTTCACAAGGAAGTCCTTCTCCCAATATGTTGCCATTCTGAAGAAATCTTTTGATTACAGGATTTTGATAAATGCTTATGGTGTTTCATTTTAGTAATTATCAAACATTATTATTCTTTAAAAAACAGAGAATTTATGGACAGAGTTAAGTTATAACAAAGAAAAGAACAACAATCCTTCATCACCTCTGTCATATTGTGACTGAATATCTTTTGTGGGAAGGCTCTAATTGCAAGTACAAATTACTTGGTGTTGAAATCTGACATTCAAGGCTGGTGGTTGAAATGAATCCTTAATATTCACGAGTAACAGGACCTTTGCTATCACCAAAGAAGTTGCAAGTGTTCAAACACATATTTCCCTGGGCTACTGAAAAACACGACCCTCTGAGCAGTTAAATGTTCTTAAGTCAGTGTCTTTGTCTTTCTGACAATGTTAATAAATTAATGTTGGCATTGGTGCTGTAGGACATAATCATCTTTGGCGTGATGCCTGGTTGTGCTAGACTGTGCCATATGTCAAAGAATTGCAAGAGCATCAAAATTCTCTCACCCCACCCAAGTACAATCACGCTCTTTCATTTGAGGCAAGAACACAGCTTAATCCTAGAGTTTGAAATTAACTAGACTTCCCTTGTCTCACAGAAAGATCCTTCTGAAATACCATCTCACACCTTTTGTCTACCAGAGCTTCTTCATTGCATTAGTTTAGAATGTTGCTAGTACCTTTGTGTTATTGTTGCTTTATACATGCATATGTACATTTATATATGTGTAAAACAATCCAAAATTTTTGGCCAATCAGACACACATAATCTGGAGGGTTTTCACCAGTTATTTCTTGTATTTCCAGCACTAACATTTTCAACCTGATTACAACACTTACCACAATTATTTGAATGATGTTTTTATGACAAAAGAATACAAGATGAAAGAGTACTGTAATTTACACATGTAAATTTAACTCAGAAAGTAATAGCCCTTCTTAGAAATGGTTGTTCCCAGACCTTCCTTTGCCTCCCACCAACTAAGATTAGTCTTAATTTTTTTTCCCGATAAGAGTTTTAAGAGCAATTCTTGAATCATTTCAGACAAACATATCCACACCTCCCTTTCCATCTGCCTGTGAGCAGCGTGTAGGATGTGCCGTGCTGGTGGTTATTGATGGGAGTGGAGGTGGTGCTGGTCTCTGCTGTTGCATTCCCTGAATCTCCAACACATCACTGAGACAGCTTAGTCTGCTCATGTCTCTCCTCAACGTTTAGAAGGAAGGTGTTTGTTCTCTGTATCACTCGGGTTAGGAAAACTAAGTTTTTTCATCGCACTGCTAAGATTTCAGTCAGTTTTGGAGATATTTAAATTCTGCCTGCCATCATATCTCAGCAAGTCAAAGTACCAAGGATTATCAACTAAAATATACTCTGCCTGTTCACAAAAGGAAAATGCACAGGGGGAATATGGTATTTGGGAATAAGGCGCTGACAGAAGCAGCACTGCAATTTACTGGTCTGCTTTTGTCTCAGGCAAGAAATAATAAGTCTCATTTAATAGGGTTCATTTAACATTATCAGTAAAATCACCTCAGCATTTTGAAGACCACGATCTCTGGTATCCTGAAAAGAGGAAAAAATAGTTTTTCTATTTATATATTCTAAATATCAACCCAATTCAATTCTGTCATTTTAGCAAGATGTCCTACTTATATTTTCTTTCTGAAATGAAGCTAGAGAAAGAGGCCTCCTCATTTTAGGGCAGCAATGAAGATAACAAGCCAGGAATGGAGTACAATTTGGAAGTAGCAGTTGCAGACTCCGGTCTTTGGGGACATAATTGATAAGGGAAATAAATTTAGATTGCTCTCAGTAACCATGTTATGCAGTCACAGTCTTTCACATATGTTGTCTTATACACTGAGGTTTTCTAAACAGTTATTGCATAAAGAATCACACAAAATTTTCAAGTCTTAATTTGAAATAGTTAGTGCTATGTAGGGACAACATAAAGTTTATAAATAAAAGATTTGTCTCAAATATATAAACTTTCATTTCAATATTCACAAGACAAATAAAAATTGGTCTCTGAAGACACCATTTCTCCCTTTTTGTTTCTCTAAATGTGAAATCGATTTTGCACAGACAGGATAATTACTGCACATTCCTTTTCTTTTTCTTCCAAGTGGAGAAATTGGAATTACTTTCACATTGAAGAGGCAAAACTCTTCCTGTCATTATGCTTCAAATTATTTTAATTGCTTTTGTTATTTGTTAGTTATTTCAATCAAAACATCCAAAATTCACTTCTCTAAACTGTTAAGTTTGCACTCATGTAACTTGGGGATAGTAATGTAAGTATAAATAAACATATTCATCGATATTTGCATAAAATAGGTCTACAGGTCTTATTTTTTACTGTAATTACTTACTAGTTTAAACAGAATTTAAGATGTCCAGATTTCTTATATTTTTATGGTAATAACTGCTTTGATCACACCAAACACATTATTTATAAGCCCAGTGAATCTGAATGTGAAAGCATTCAGTTCTTCACAAGGCATAGTCATTATTTCTAATCAAAATTGGTACTGGAAATACTTCAAAATGCACAAAAATACTTCCCTGACATTTTAAGCCTATCAAAGCAACACCGTACCTTCACAATTTTTAGATTAAACTTCCTTCCTGTGATTTTTATATAGGAATTTTCTATTGAAAGGTTGTATCAAATTGCTTCCAAAAAACCCCAATTAATGTAGCAACTATTTTTCCCTAATGTGAAATAAAACATGCAGCTTTTGAGAGAAAAAGAATAATGCTAGCATTAGTAGTCCCCTCATTCTTGAATATTTCTCATTAGTTCCTTTGTGCTCAGTTTTGTATAGTAGATTAATAGAATCACAGAATAATTTAGATTGAAAAGACGCCTTCAAATCATTAATTCCAACCATTAACCCAGCACAGCCATGCCCACTACTAAAACATGTTCTTAAGTGCAACATCTACAGGTTTTGTAAATCCTCCCCAGGAATGGTGACTTGCAATGTGACAAGGGGTGGGTCAGAGACAGAGAAAACACACACTCCAAGCTTCTTGTGAAAAACAGCCTCCAGTTTATTCCCACAGCTCCATTTATAGGAGCTCCAATTATACATGTGATTTGCTGAGGTCTTAGCCCCATCCAGCTCTCTGGGCAATGATACATCTGCATTTAGGGCTGATTGGCATTGGCTGAGGGCCCCTGTGTAGATTTGAATCTAACCTATCCTTGCCCACCCAGAGATTCCAATGCTACAGTGACTTCATCACTTCCCTGGACAGTTCCGGTGCTCTATAACTCTTCTGGTGAAGAAATGTTTTCTAATACCCCATTTAAACTCCACTGAGGCAAGCTGAAACCATTTTTTTCTCATCTTTGTGCTTGCAGCCTGGGAGAAGAGACTGAACCCCACCTGGCTACACACTCCTTTCAGGGAGGTGTAAGAGAGCACTAAGGTCCCTCCTTTAGTCTCTTTTTCTCCAGACTAAACACCTCCATCTCCCTCAGCTGCTCCTCATCAGACTTGTGCTCCAGACCCTTCCCCAGATCCACTGTCCTTCTGTGGATGGGTTCCAGCACTTCAATGTCTTTTTAACCCAAAACTTATTACAGGATTTGAGATGCAGCCTCGTTGTTGCCCAGTACAAGGGGATGGTTACTGTCCAGTCTGGCAAGCCACAATGCAGGTAGCCTTATTGGCCACCAGGGCTCATGTCCAGCTGTTAATGATCATCACCCCAGATCTTTTTCCCCAGAGCAGCTTTGCAGCCATTCTGTCCCCAGCCTGTAGCACTGCCCGGGGTTGTTGGGTTGTTGTCCTGACTCAAGCACAGGAGCTGGCACTTGGCCTTATTGAACCTCAGGCCACTGTCCTCAGACTATAGATCCAGCCTGTCCTGATCCCTCTGCAGACCCTTCCTGACCTCCAGCAGATAAACATTCCTGCCTATGTAGGTATCATCTGCAACTGAATGAGGGTGCACTCGATCCCCTCATCCAAATCACTGATAAAAAGGTGAAATAACAGGGTTTTCCACATTACTGAGCCCTGAGGGCACCACTCGTGACCAGCAGCCAACTGGATTTATCTCCCTTCACCACCACTCTCTAGGCTTGGCCATCCAGACAGTTTTTAACTCGGCGAAGAACACACCTGTCCAAGCCATAAGCAGCCAGTTTCTCCAGGAGAATGCTGTGGGAAATGGTGTCAAAGGCTTTTTACAGTCCAGGTAAGACAATGCCTTCATCCTTTCCTTCATTTACTGAGCAGGTCACCTTCTCATGGAAGGCCATTGGGTTGGTCAGGCAGGACCTGCCTTTCACAAACAGAGCTGCTGGGTCTGATCTGCTGGCTGTCCTACACATGCTGTGTGATTGCACTCAGGATGGTCTGCTCCATGATTTCCCCAGCACTGAGGTCAGGCTGACAACCCTGTAGTTCCCCATAACTTTTTTACAGCTCTTTGAGGTGGGCTCACCATTTACACCCTCCAGTCTTCTAAGACCTCCCTGGTTAGCTGGGACTGCTGGTCCATGATTGAAGGTGGCTCATTGAGCACTTCTGCCAGATCCTGCAGAACCCTTGGCTGGATCTACTGAGGTTTGTGTGTCTCTAAGTGATGTAGCAGATCGCTGACCTTTTCTGCTTGGATTACAGGGCTTCATTCTTCTTCCCATACCTGTCTTACAGCTCCTGGGACAGGGTACTCAGGGGATAGCCAGTTTTACTATTAAAGTCTGGGATCAATACGATGTTAAGATGTTAAGAATCTCAGCACTCCTCCATCCTTCATTATGTTTCCCCTGTGTCCAATAAAAGATGGAGATTGTCCTTAACCCTCCCTTTGTGGTTGATGCATTTTTTATTGTATTTTACGGCAGTAGCCAAATGAAGTTCTACTTGAGCTTTGGCTCTTTGGATAGAGCTCTTCCCTATATACTCTCCTGATTTCGTTGCAGGACTCCTGAGTTGCCTAACCCTCATTCCAGAGGTCTTGACATTTTTTTCTGTTGAGCTCCTGCCAAAGGTCTCTCTGCATCTGGCTCACCTTTTGGCACATGAGAATTGCCATTTCCTGAAATAAGATAAGATTATCTTTCTATCTTTCTATCTATCTAGGATCTTTCCTATAAAATTTCCTTCTTGAAAATAATACTCTTAATTTCATAATAATTATGAGGTGGTGGCAGGAGTAGGAAAGAATTTAAGAGACAGATACCATTACCTCTTTTTCCAAATTATTATCTTTTTGATTCTGAAGGCACAATTAGGAAGTTATTTTAAAAACATGGAGTTCTTTTAGTTATCACTACCTCCTAGGCTACTTCCTGTGCCAGAGGAGCATTGCTAGTCAAATATTAAAGGATTATATGTTGCACCTGAAGTTCAGATATTCGAGTCATTAAATTAGAAGGAATAAAAACATTTAACAAAAAATAAGAGTTGAAATTACGCATATGTTAAGAATTCCTGCCTCCTTTGTGAAGTGGAGAGGTGCTGGTTTTACTTGATCTGTAAACTGGTATGTGAAGTAATTTTTTCCTGAGCTTGTCATACCACCACAATAATCAATTCTGCTCAATCACCAATAGCAAAAGTGACATTGCAGTGTAAGCACCAGCACTGATGAACATGCACCAACCTCAGTCTATGTGCATAGAGCAGATGCTCAGCAGTGTATATAAGAGTAAGAAAAACCTCTCAACATCTATGAAGCCCAGAACCCTAGATATTACCTCTTAGTCTTTTCTTGATTTTCTTATTTTCACAAAAATCTACATCGCTGTGCTTGATTAGGTTTTGGAGGTTTTTCCTGGTAATTTTTTTACACTTTGAAATAATCTTTTAAGAGAACCATCTAGTTGACCACTAAAGTTTGCACAAAGAAGACTTGCAAACAACATCAGTCTGAAAAGTCAAAGCTGAAGTATATATGCTGAAAATTCCTTTTGTATAAGTAAGTTTAACATGTGGATATTTTCAGACAAAATGAAAGGATCCTATCTCCTGTTACAGCAACTGCTTAAGCCACCAAGCCTCCATTTGTCTTAGAAGGGACTCTGAACTCACAGGAATCTACCTCAGTAGATTCCTTCAAAGGATACAGTTCTTGGAATTTACTGAACAGATTAACAGAATCATAGGATATAAACATATTCACACAAAAAATTCTATTTCTTTATCAGGTACAATGTGGATATTTAGGTACTTTCTTGCATACAAGCTAAGAGAGCAATTTTCTGCTATTATTTAAGGTCATAAGTGTATAGCAGCAGTAAGTTACTTTTTATGAAGTTTAGTGTGCTTGCTCAGAGATTGGAAAGAGCCACAACACAAGAACTGCTACCTGTTTAGGTAGAAAACCAAAATAATAGGGAGTCTTCAGCTGATGAGTTAACCAGGAACTTTTCAAAAAGTGGAAAGATTTGATTTGTATTATATTTTTCAAAGGACGTTGGAAGAAAATTACAATATTGCAATGGCAACATTGTTCTAGGAGGGGAAAAAAAGCCCCAGGATTATTTGTTTCTCTTGAATCTAAGTGGGGTCTCTATTTTTTTCACTCACACAAATAAAAATGCATGTTTCTACACACATTATTATGCAAATAATAGTATAAAAATGGTTCTGTTTACTGAAACTCATTAGTTTGCAATGAACGGTGTGAAGTTGTGTGGTTTATGATTTTTTTTTTTAACAAATGTTTATTTTATTCAAGCATTAAGGGCTTCTGTTGTTTAGATTTCCACCCATATTACTATCACTTGTATCACGTCAGGACATATATAGCAAGCAATGCCTCATTATAACTCTATTTCTGAATGATTTATTAATGGCTGCTGTAAATGTGACAGAAATACATTAAGGAAATTTTTTACTTGAATTTGAGAAGTAGAAATCAGATACAAGCTTTAGAAACTGCTCACACTTTACAAATCAAAAGTATTTTCTGAAGACAGACCCATGAATTCCTAAGGCACTAGTTTCCATGAAAGCTAAACCACTTTTCACATTCAGAATGAGTTCTAGAAATGGAGGGAAATCTACTGAGGCTTAAATTTGCAAATTAAATCCAGATTTTGTGGAGACATGTAATTACTTAATTATGCATCCATAGATTTCATGTTATTCCTTTATATAATTATAAGTGCTTGCACATTTCTAGAGCTTTGAATTGATAGTACTTGAATTGATTCAAGTACTTAACCTGAAGGACCTTAGCCAAATCTGAACATAAGATATATATATAATATATATATGTATATAATATATATATATTATATCATAAGATATAACATAAGATATTTGTGACATATGCAGTATTTAACTTAGGATTTCATTTAGATTTGCATGATATTTTATTGTGTCATGTGGAACTTTCTATACTGAAAACAGAAAATTTTGATAAATTGCAAATTAGGAAGCTACATTGTATCAGTCATTATTAATTAAAAAAAAAATCAAACAAGCAGGGAAACATCATTTTCTTGCTGGTCAGACAACAGAACACTGGGAAAGAGCCATCCAAGAGCTGCAATTCTGGTGACTGACTGCCCTAATATGTGCTGTGTATGAGCTTAACTGCACGGTCTCTCCTAGACTGTCCTCAGCACACGCTCCTCGCAACATTAGGAATTAACTGGATGCTAAGCATTTTAATCATTAATAAATTCAAAGTCCATTACATCCATTAGGTTGCAGGAATATAATTATTATTAGCTTTTTTTTGCCTAGTTACTTGTACCTATCAAATATCCAAGTTAGGCGTTTAAGAACAATCACCACCAGCCAGATGCATCAATTTAACTAGAAATCATTAAGCAATTAGTAACTAATTTAAAAACCAGTGACAGACAAGAATGGGGAGAAATAATACATTCAACCAATTTCTGCCATTACTGTCAAGTAGAAATAACTTAAAGGAAGGAAAAGTACTCCTGCATATATGAAAATGACAATACTTTCCAGATTTAGGAGGTGTCCTCAAGTCCAGAAGCAGAAAAGGGTATTGTCTCTTTAATGGTAAACCACATTAAAGCATTTAAATGACATACAAAATGCATAAGGACATTCAGGTACCTAAAATGGGTTGAGAACTTTTCTTATCTTCAATGTTTCCTTTTGTTTTCTTGGGTATTTATCCATCTATCCTTCCTGATGGTGCTATTTGCCAGCACTTCTAATGCAATGATACCAGCTCGAAACAGTAATCAGTGTCTGTTCAAGATTCAGATGCATAAAGAGACCTTTAGGGAACGGAGAAGTGGTTGGTTTATTTTATAAGGTGGCCAAAGAACACATTATTGTCACCTCTGACCTTTATATGAGACAAATTGAAGAAGGAAAAGCTACTTCCTATGTTTTCCTTTCACTGCAATCTTTCATTTTGACCTTTCAGCAGTCCTGTCATAGAGGGAAGATCCAGGGAAGACTAAGCTAAGGACATAATCTATGCCATTTCTTTCAATAAGCAGCAAGAACAATCCATTAACAAAATTAGACAGCAAGCACAATAAAGGAGAGCACAGTATCCCAGACCTGAAACAGATTTTGTTTCCTTTTTGGCAGGATTATGTTCTATCTTTGGCCCAAGGCTGCTGAGGCATGTGGAATTACAGACACAGGAAGCAGAGGCCTACTCATCATGGAGTTTATTTCTTGATTTATCCTTTTTGAGGACCTCATCTTCAATAGAGAAGCTAAATTATCATTTGCCAATTTCAATCAAGCCTATAATTTAGGGCTTAGATTTAAGAGACATGAAGTTCTAACTCCTAAACTCTTACTATAATGTACCTGCTATAAATTAAATACACATAAACCCTAAGCTTTAGCGCAATGAGTTATCCTTGGAGACACTCAAAACCAGATATGTCCTTAGGAGCCTGCTCTAGATAACCATGCTTGAAGAGCAGAGTTGGGCTAGACCATCTCCACCTTGTCTTGACAAGATCTGTTTTGACAAAAATCAACCACTCTGTGAATTTATTTACCCCTTCTTAGAGCAAGCAAATAATTGCAACAATACCAATAAAACCAGTGCATAATCACCCAGCCTTGCCCTTTCTACTTGAAACATGATATGCAAGATGAGCTGAACCAGTGACCATCATTCTTCCCTGATTCCTGCACCAGTGCTGTATCACCCTCACTTTTTTTTCCTAATCTCTAATCTAAACCTATTTTCTTTCAGTTTGAAGCCATTTCTCCTTGTCCTGTCACTCCAGGCCCTTGTACATAGCCTCTTTCCATCTTTCTTGTGGGCTCTCTTCAGGTTCTGGAAGGCCCCAATTAGGTCTCCCCAAAGCCTTCTCTTTTCCAGGCAGAACAATTCCAGTTCTCTCAGCTTTTCTGTTTTATTTTTCCCTCTCATTTGGGACCCATTCTCACAAGATCAAAGCTCACACCACTAACCTGCCTAGTTGGTAAATGCCGGTAGCACAGAAGCATGAAAATAATCTCTGATTCTCAGCTCTGCAGGCAGTGAGTATTTGTGAGCGCACCAAACTAGAACTCACCTTGTAGAGACCTCTGCAGAACAAACTGCCTCAGGGTCAGAAGCAGGTTGTGCTAATTATCTTCTGTGACATCTGCACACTTTAGCTCTGACCACGGCCCATTTTAAAGGTTCTGTTATTGAAAGACAGGCTCACAGTATATTTTTAATGCCATGTAAAAAATTTGATATATTAAGAATTAAGGAGATCAGCTTTCTGCTTACAGTCTTCTCAGGAGCAAAATGTAGAAGTGTGATTCCGATTTAGTATTCTATTAAAAATGCCCAACTATCTAGCAGCATGTGTGCAGCATGTTAAAAGTCACTCACAGAAGCACCAAGGTGAGCTGGGACACTCCCTGCATTAGGCAAAATCCAACAAAATGAGTTCACTAAATCCAAATAGACACATGGAAACATATGCACACACATGCAGGTATGGATGTATGCGTATGCCCACTTTGGGCAGAGATCATTCTGACCAGCAAATCTCATATTTCATCATCACAGACAGTCATTTACAATGCCTAGACTGCAGTCTAAGAGGAACCTGTGTAATCTGCATTTCTGGTCTTCCCTATGGTCTGTTTCTTAGGATTTTGTAGTATTTTTATTAAGCAGTGTGGTTTCTATCAGGTACTCATGTTTTGTGATTCCTCACCCTTTTAAAGTGAGGTTAGTACAGAAGCTCTGCCAGTTGTTAGTGGGAAGTGGGGTTTGTATCTGCCTGTGATACAGATAGAGCAGGTTCTCCATGTTACCTATGAGACACAAAGTGTTCTGAGGAAAAAAAAAAGAATCATCCACATATTTTTTCGTATAACTCTGCTTTGAACATCTGGAAATTTTACTGCTTAAGGACTTCAGGTCAGAGTAGTTACTTGAGACCCTGTGTTATCACAAGTTTTCCTGACAACTAAGGAAGATGGAAGTATTACGGAGAAAAAGACTCACTGGTTTATTACTGCTACATCTCTGGTACTTTCTATAGTATACTGATAACTCACCACTCGAAAGAAAGCTTCATCCTTGTTGAAAGTATCAAAATCTGTATCAGAGATACGAGTGGTGTAAGAAGGATTATGACTATTTATGATTAAATTCTTTGGTCCCTTAACTTAAATGTGGTTTGGACAAAACCCACTAGCTATGATTTTCCCTCCCAATAGCTTTCAGAACTACAGCCATATCCAACATCCTAACCCATGCATTTCCTATTCAGTGAATGAAGCGAAGCTGACATTATTAGTAGATGAGCAGCAATGTTTCCTTAATTTGTTCTCCCCTCCTAGCCAAGATGTGACATTGTCCTCACCTCACAAACTTCATAAATCTTCTGCTGCAGAATATCCTCACTTGTGAATGCTGGAAATAAGGGAAGCCATGACATAAAAAGGAAAATCAAGGTGGGGGAAATTGTGTGGGGGAGAGGGGGTGGGAATGGGGTGAATTTTATATGATTGAAAATATGGTTGATGGACTCTGCACATAAACTAAAACCTGCTTCATTAATTCATAAAGCTCCCTGTTACAAAATATCCATTTTGCCTCTTTAGATCTGCCATTGTGATTCTGTGAAAATATCTTGATATAATGGTCAATTTTCAGTTTGGTGTGATGGCAAACATGCTGAATTGAGTTTCTGTCCAGAGATAGAAAGAATGAATACACTTTAGCCTTGAACTATATGAGTATTGGTTTCAGAAGAAAAACTGAAATTAGGGGGAAAGGGATAATTTTATGGAGAACAAGAGAAGTTACATTAAAAAATAGGCCAGTTACGCCTTGATATTTGGAAAAACCAAAATAACTTCCTGACTTCTTAAGCATGCAGAAATTGATAATGCTACGTTTCTATTTAATATGAAACAAAATTTATTTTTGATTTTTTCCACTTTCCATATAACACTAGAAATTAATATCATATAAGAAATTAAGCTCATTTTTTCCTATCCAATGAACATGTATAACATGAGGCTTAAGAATATCTAGGCTGACATATGCAGATATTTATTATAATTTCTTAGGTACTCAAAATCCCTTGTCTTTCTGTTTTTTGCTTTTATTCCACCCATTACTTATAGATTTTTTTTTTTTTTCCTAAACAATTTTACACCAGTTAGAAAAGCACACAGCTGACCTGTTTCAAATTTGCAACCACTATATTTCAAGACATATACACAAAACTAAAATAGTTTTACTTTTAATAATTCAGTCTTTCCTAGATCTCTGTTTTCTGAATTTTTCTACAAGTCTTTGCAACAAAGTAGAATGAAGGTCTTCTAAAATGTTAAGCTTGCATCTGAAGTAGTCAATCT
Organism: Camarhynchus parvulus; assembly: GCF_901933205.1. Classification (NCBI taxonomy): domain Eukaryota; kingdom Metazoa; phylum Chordata; class Aves; order Passeriformes; family Thraupidae; genus Camarhynchus; species Camarhynchus parvulus. Next base: position 102,221,262 of record NC_044571.1, read on the forward strand.
GCCTGATTTTATTGTCATCCAGGCATACACTTTACAATGAGAAGAATGTGTACATGAAAAAGAGACTCCCAAGTATTACCCAGTATTCACTGTTCAGGCTTCACATTTGCACTCAGAATAAACCACAGTATGGTATCATAAAGTTTAATGTAACTACATGGACATGAAAATAAAATTGCATTTGTACCATAATTGGAAGTCAGGATGGTACAATACGAATGTCATTCTGTATATTTGCCAAACTCGATAATTTTAAAAAAGTATATCAGTTTTAACATGTCAATGTGCATATATATTTAATATAAAAATGCTTTAAAAATTATACTATTTGAAAAAAAAATTGCCTTATTTCAGAAAATATCCCAAGCCTAGTGATAATGCTTTTTACAGAAATGTTGTTTCTACTGTAGGAGAGGAAAACATTTCAGACATTCTGAAATGGTACAGAACACAGAAATACTGCATTACCTTCCTACAAGGTATTCCATGATAAGCTCTGGTCGGCCAGATGCAGTTCCATACTTATGGCTTATGGAGTACCAGCTTCCAAATTGGCTCATAAATCATCTACTGGGGACACTTAGGATAGTTCAGACAAGGTGCTGAAGTGTGAGGCAGTCATTAAAATTGAATCAATTTCCCAGAGAACAGGTATACAGAGAACCAGACACTTTTCAGAGTTTTCTTTTATCATGATATCACTCAGCTTACATTAAAGTAAGAGCTTGAGGTCTTGTTTACAGTATCCAAAACCAGAAAGCTGGCATGTGCTTATCTACACCATAGCTGAAAAAGCAAAAAGGGCTGTGCTTAACAGATTTACTCTGCATTCAGTGTGAAGTGTCTAAATCTGCACTTACTTGACTTCCTGTAGAAGGCTTTCCTGAAGCACTGTTTGTCCTAAACTGTTCTGCCAAAAAAATCCCATCCATTCATCATCAATAGTGTTTACTTTTTGGATGCACTAGTTTTGACAGTTAACTTCCTTTTAGTATTTTGTATAGGGTTTAGACTGATTTTATCTTTCACTCACTTCAAATAAAATAAATTATAAAAAACTAAACTCACTGAGGAAATAGTCTCCTCTTTCTCTAATATATACATCAAACAAATTCCTTGGTGATACAAATGTTTATCAGATCAAGTGTCATCTCCTATACCCAACTGAACTCATACAGCTGCTTTCAGCAAGACAATCACAAGTGCCTCATCATTCCCTATACAAAGGGTGGAATAAAATTCCATTGAGGGTTATATTTCACATCACTCTGCATATTAACAAACACACTGGTAAAAAATTCTTAAAAGGGTAAAAAGGTTTGGGGATAGTCATGGTCAGCCACTATCAAGAGATACTGCAACAGATATTTTGAAGTCAGCTACTTAAATATAATGGAGATTTCCAAAGGAAAGACATGCAGATAACTAAGATAGGAAAACTTCTATAAAAGGTCAGTATTGTCAGGGTTTTGCCCTCCACAACCCACAAACTTCCATAAAAGAACATTTTTCCATTGTCTGTCATTCTATTCTGATTTGTACTGATGTCAACATTCCTCCTGGAGATGTGAAACATCTTTTACAGTATTGGAATTGTAGTGATAAGCCAAGAAGTAAAGGGTAAAAATTAAAAGAGGATAAATTTATACTAGATATTAGGAAGAAACTTTTTACTGTGAGGGTGGTGAGGCACTGGAACAGGTTGCTCAGAGAAGCAACAGGGATGTGGATGCCACATCCCTGGAGCTGTTCAAAACAAGATTGGATAGGCCTTGAGAGGCCTGAACTAGTGGAAAGTGTCCTTGCCCAACAGAAATGAGTTGATCTTTAAAATCCATTCCAACCCTTTAACAGTTTTAGCTTCTGTGATAACTTTCTGTATGTGAAGAATAGTTATATAACATACATATATTATGCATACATACACATTTGTATTGTGCAGAAGCAGAAGAACAGAGTGAAAGAGTAGACAAAATTCTGAGTTGCCATAGTTATATTTAGATTACATTCACCACATTTCATCATATCAATGACCATAGAATTGTAGAACAGTTTATGTTGGAAGGAATCTTAAAGATCATCTGTTTCCAACTCCTGTGCCAAGGGCAGGGGCACCTTCCACTAGACCAGGTGGCTCAGAGCTTCATTCATCCTGGCCTTGAACACTTCCAGGGATGGGTCAGCCACAACTTCGCCAAGGAACCTGTGCCAGGGCCTTATCATCCTCACAGGAAAGAACTTTTCCCTAATCTCTAATCTAAATCTATTCTCTATCAGTTTGAAGCCATTCGCCTTTGTCCTGTCATTCCAGGCCCTGGTAAATAGTTTCTCTCCATCTTTCTTGTATGTTCCCTTCAGGTACTGGAAGGCCACAATTAGGTCACACAAAAGCTTTCTCTTTTCCAGGCTGAACAATCCTAATTCTCTCAGCCTTTCCTCCCAGCAGAGCTGCTCCATCCCTCTGATCCCCTTGGTGCCTCCTCTGGCCTGGCTGCAGCAGGTCCCTGTCCTTGCTGTGCTGGGAGCCCAGAGCTGGATGCAGCCCTGCAGGTGGGCTCTCAGCAGAGGGAGCAGAGGGGAAGAATCCCCTCCCTCAACTTTAGAAGAACCAAAGAAGTGACAGTCATAACAAACAGACCATACCATACTTTCTCTGTGGATGAGACATTAATCTTTCCAGAGGTGCTGTGTCTTACAGGTGCTTTGGGCATTGTGCCATCAATCTTTGCATCGCTTTGAGTTGTACTGAAGCCATAGAAACAATAAACTTGGGAAGATTATTTCTGCCCACAAAAAATGCTTGCTTGCTCTTTCTGCAGATTTTCACTGCTGATGAGCTCTTGCATTTTCAACGTCAACACATAATCTCCAGTAAAAAAGAAGTGTAGATATGAAAACCTGCATCTCATTAAAAATGCTGTATGAAAACTTTTCTTTCATTCTAAAATGAACTATTCCTTCACCTTTATGAAAGGAACACTACAACAGTGGTACAAATACCAATAACCCATTTTGTTCCCAAACGTAAAACTTTTTTTATTAAGCAAACCTTGCTGGTTCATTTGTGTTCTACTTGGTGGCTTTTGTCATCTAGTAGCCACCATTGAAAACAAGGATGCATTTTTAATAATTTCAACATGATCTGGGTACAAATTTGCAACATTTTAAAGCATGATGTGACTTATTTCTGTTCACATTTATGTGTTTATTGTCTTACATGGAAATGATGTTACTATAAAAATATAGTAAAAAAGCTTTTAAAGAAAAATAGGTGTATATGAACTCACTGAGGGGTCAAAGATGTGTTTGTAATATGTATGAAGTATGGGAATGTCAATAGTTTTTCACATAGGAGCTATCAGTATTACATATTACATTCATGTAGTTCTGATTGTTTTTAATTCTAGAACTCACAAGTAAAAGTTACCAGTGAGTTTTTATCAGCTGTTGTGAAAATGTGTATGAATTAAATCTTACCACAATCTTACACATCTTACTATTTATATTTATGCATCTTACCACATCTTACACATCTTACATTTATATTTATATATCTTACCACATCTTACTATTTATTCTAGCAAATAGTAGATTTTAATATATTTATGGAGGATTTATTGATGTTTTAGATATATTATAAAACAAGTATCAGGCAAAATCCATCCTTTTTTAAGTAGTTATGATAGCACAAGGTCTTATGGACTTGTAGGAATCAGAGCAGACCATACCTGGGTTACCTGCCTGACATTCTGCCTGCAGAAGACTCATCCTGCACATAATGTAAAATGAGGTCAGAATTTAAATTAAAAGCCCCCCCTCAAGAAAGCCATCCCATTCTGATGTTGTGACATTTATGTGCTTAAAGTCTATAGCTCTAAGTGAACAAAGCTACCTAAAGCAGAAAAGAACAGCATTATCATCAAAACTTATGACACTCATTAAGTCTTTTGATGAGCATAGGTGAATTTAATTGCTCTTCAGAGCCTGGAAGATAAATCGTAAAACCTGCATACAAAATTAACAAGATCACCTCAAGAAACTGGTGGCTCCTCATTGACATCCCTGGCAATAAAATGGTCTCCATATATCACCTGGGGATTCATCACTTTTGAGTCACGCTTTTACCATCTGTGCTCGTCCCAAACTACTTCTGCTAGAATGTCTGACTTCATAAAGATTCTTGGGTAAACAACTCTCATGCTTCTGCAGATAAATGAACAGATTCACTGCACCATTTTTCTAACACAGAACTAGTAAAAGTAGCCAGCTACAAATTGCTTAGATTCATAGACAAGTTCTTCAGTTTGCTGTATAAAATCAAATGAGATACCACTAGTTTCTTAATTTGCTTAGATAAAGTATTATTCAGCCCTATCTCCAGTTTTCATCCATTTCTGAGGTACATATTCTTTGACATCCTCTCTCAGTCTTCAGCTCCAGTCATCTGAATGGCTGAACACTTAAACATCTCTAAGCAGAAAGCAACAGCCTGTGCAAAGAACACGAGTTCAACTTAACATGAAGCTTCGTGAAAACTTGGAGGAGGTTTTTTTAAAACAAAAACAGTGAAAAAAGCCCTAATTTCATAATGATTTGCCCTGTTTCTTCAACTTTCCAAGAAAGCCAGGCTGAATGGAGCTTTGAGCAACCTGATGTAGAGAAAGGTGTCCCTGTTCACAGCGTGGAGGGAAGCTAGATAATCTCTAAGATCCCTTCCAAAAGAAAACATTATTTTATTCTATGATTCCTGGATTCTGGAGCTTTCACATATCTCGACAGAAGGTCAGAGCCCCTCCTTACTCCTCTTCAATTCTGGTAAAGGCATCTTGACTGAGAAACTTCATCATTTAAATCTCTTGGTGGCCATTTATGTCTTACTTTTAATACAAGGGTTTTCCATCATCTATCGTGAAATTGCTGGCAAATAACATGGCTGTCCTGCCAGCAAACCTCTGCCTCCCAAGGTGAAATTACTTAGATGAGATAGGAATTATATCAAGCTACTGAAGTTAGCCTGGAGGAGGCCACCAAATTGATCAGAGGGCTGGAGCACCCCTCCTATGTGGAAAGGCTGGGAGAATTGGGATGGCTCAGCCTGGAAAAGAGAGGTTTTGGATTGACCTGCCTGGGACCTTCCAGTACCTGATGGGGACTCACATGAAAGATGGGGTACACTATTTACAAGGGCTTGGAATGACAGGACAAGGTGGAATGGCTTCAAACCGAAAGGCAGTAGGTTTAGACTACTTCTTGGGAAAAACTTCTTTCCTGTGAGGGTGATAAGGCCCTGACACAGGTTGCTTCGAGAAGCTGCAGCAGGGATCCATCCCTGGAAATGTTCAAGGCCAGGTTGGATGGAGCTCTGAGTAACTTGGCCTAGTGGAAGGTGTCCCTGTCCATGGCAGGTGGTTGATCATTAAGATCCCTTTGAGCCCAGGCCATTCCTTGGTAACTTTGATGTCCTGCAGAAGTATTAATTTATAAACCTAAGTGTGTTTCAAAGTGTTAAATCAGAATAGCAAAACATGTGCTCTGAAATACAGACTAGATGAAAACATTGTTAAGAAAAGTGATTGAGGTGAGTATTTCTGAAAGGAGATACAAAGGGGAAATTTCAATGAAATATGAAAAAAAGTATTGGAAGTTCCTTCTGTTTCAAACAAAGTGTCTTGGAATGCCATGCCCTGTTCCTTAAAAATGCAAAGCCCACAGTTTCAGCACAAAGTTACAACAGTGGGGTGCTGTATTGCAGTAAAAAATACTCTGGGATCTTTTCAGATGACAAAGGGAATTGGCCAAGTGTTTATATATCACAACAGAGTACCTTGGAGAAAGAAAAGAAATAATCACTAAGTAAAGCTTAAAACAGGAAACGACTGCATTATCGCTGTTGAATTCCGTCTCTTACAGAGTATAACTGCAATCCATGTTTCTCCCCAGATGGAAAGAATTACACTCATTTAGAAAACAGGAAGTTATCTTGCACAAATAAGTGCATAGAAAAATAAATGCCATTATGTTGCACTGTCAATACATAATGGCATTGCCTTATCAGCTGTTGACAATCTATTTTAAACCCAGTATTTAACCAAAGCACAATACAAATAGTAAACCCATCCAAGCAAGCCTTTAGTGGTTCTATATTTTGAAGACAGAAATGTTCTTACTCTAAGCTAGTTAGATCTGTAAACTGTGCCCACAATTAATTTTATGCCAGCAAATTACTGTTTTTAACAGGTTATACAAGGCACAGAGCCATATAATTGCTCTTCACTTGAAATATGCTCTCATTCAAACTGAGGAAATGAAGTTAGCTGAAGGTGCAGCTGGGGGTGAGGAGGAGCACATCTTATCTGTGCAATGACTTGTTCTTTACAGGTGGTTGGTTCAAAAATTAGCAGCTATTTTTTTCTGCAGTAATAAATTCTAATATTTGAAGAGAGTGAGAACAGATGGATTGCCAGTTCATTGCCACTTGCCACAGCACTGTGAAGATTTAATCTTTATGATGAGCAATTCGCTCTTTACATAAGCACTATACCAGCATTCCAGTATTATGTCTCATTTTAAAGCAGACTGGTTTCCCAGAGGTTTTTAATATAGAGCTTGGTTCTATTTTTCTTGAAAATACAAATTGCTCTAAGACATTTTAACCCTCCTTAAACTATGTGTCACCTGTTTAATAAGTACTAAAATCCCAGAACAACAATAGTATTATTTGAAATGCATGTTTAGATGCAGAGATTTTATTCAAAGGACTAAAAGCTCCCTATCTTTTAGGCACAATTTACAAATTTTTATTTGCAGAAAAAAAATATAATGGTGTATCTTTACAGCTATAATTTCTGTTGGTTTAATGAAAAAGGTTTCATACGCTAACTCAAGGAGCTTCTCCTGCTAAAATGTACTAGTAGATAGGTAAACACATCTGTCTGCAGCCAAAGTAATATTTTATCATTCCCTATAATATGCACCCATGTATGACCTCTTATCCTAAAAGGGCCAGAAATGTGCATAGGGGAAATTTCCATGGCTCAGGCGCCTTGAAAACTCTGAATCTCAGCCAGATGCCCTCTGAATTCCTAAAATCTTTCTAGTCCAACTTTCTAAAATGCTTACATTTTGATTTTCTAAAAATCTTTCAGCAGTGCTTTTTTGTATATGGATTTTTTTTCCTCAGAGTCAATTGAGCAAACAATTTCTACTATAATTAGAGCTACATTTGAAATACTTGTATTCCATTATCTCACTTTTCATGCACAGCAAAGGCTATGGGGATTTTCTCAGGCAAAAATTTAAAAATATTTTTTCAGGTAAAAAAATTGAAAAATAATTGTTTTTTGCCTGAATAAAAGTTGCCTTAACACTCTCAGGTAAGTGGTTGGTAAAACTATACCGGCAAACAAGCTCCTCAAGGAGGCATCTTATGTCATCTGGATAGAGCTACATTTTGAAGGCGCTGAAAAGGCACAGGGAAAGAACTGTGTGATGATAAAAGCAGAAATTTGAATTAAATTTTAATTGAAATCTGAATAGAAAAAGTCACCTAACCCTACACTATTTTGTCTTTTCATCTTATTTCCTTGCTCAAGGTTTTCTTTCAGGAATGCCCGATTTGTGTAAATAGTTACAAGCCCAGTAGAGGGTGCTGAATAATATCTAGCATAGTTTTGAGTTTTGTTAGAGCAATAAAATGTAACTCTTATTTTTACATTGCAAATAGCAGCTTCTCTTTAGCCTGCACATCAATTCTTACAAATTCAACTCACGCACTAAACACAACCAACCTATTTGCACATCTGTCTTTTTGCTCAGCTCTCAGTTTTCACCTGCTCTTCTTGAAAAGCCTTTCAAATGGTCACACCAATCTGTGAGTGCAGGGACCACCTCCTGGTGCACCCTGGGCATATGAAACAAGCTGGAAAGAAGCACAAAGCAAAAGCATTTTACATTTCTGCAAGGTCAGACTAGAGGATAACTTATCCCCTGGACACTGTTCTCAGTCATGGCAGTGCTCAATCATCCTCTGGACATTTAGGAGGGACAAAGAAGCACAAATTTGGGTAGTTTTACAAATGTGCTTTTGGCTACTTTACACTCATATCAATCCACAGGTAAGAGAAGAATATGAGAAAATGAAATAATTTACTGCTTAAATAAGTTCAAAGAGAACTAAAAGGATATAACCTGTTTTGAAGCAACTAAAATTGGCTATTTTTCAGTACAGTAAAATCTTTCTATACTGAAGGTTTTGTTTGAAATCACAATTGTTTTCAAAGGAAAAATAAGCAATAGAAAGAATTATCATAATCTTATTAGCTAGAACAATGACAAAAGCTGCAATAAAGTGACTGTGCATAGAAAGATGGTGCTCATTTTAAGAGATAAATTTAATCTCTTTTGATAACAGAAAAACTTCATTCTCAGTGGTTATTTCTGGTGTGCTCTTATAAATTAATAGAGGAATATTATGTCTCTTGAATTCTCCTCATCTTGTAAAAATACAGAAAATAAATCTGAGGCAAATCTGCTCTTCTAAGCACAACGTGGGTGAACTTGCCAGGAAGACTTTTAAGGTATGCTGCGTGTATTATGCACACAAATTTGAAGTGTCATTCTGACTGAGTATCCTGGTATAAACCCAGAGCTCAGAATTGTCTTTTTCAACTGATCAGATCTTTGATGCAAACCTTTGAAAAGTAAGAACTTGTTTGATTGCTTGTGAAAGAGCTCATTAGCCTGGTTTAGAAATACCAGCAGCTAATGATGTTTAGGTAAAATATGGGCCTGTATCTGTAGAAAAAAAGTCAGGTTTTGCTGCTCAGTAGCATTTTCCACTATGAATTTCTGTTATTATTGAGTTGCATGCAATATTCAGAATTTCATTTGATTCCAATTTCAAAGGACTCTTCAAAACCAGTTATGGAATTCTCTTTGATTTGCCAGCTCAGTAGCTGTTGAACTTTGACATTTGTACAAGCAGCATTCGGATGGAGGTAAAACCACCTCTTTCTCCCTTATAAAAAGCAGATAAAAGAAAATCCAAACAACTTAAATGCCTTGTGAATATCAAGATCAACTATGCAAAAATTAAATATAAAATTTTAAAAACCTGTGGAAAATAAAACAGAAATTATGTGTTTGGAGTAGAACATATCACCTTCTGAAATTTCCACAAGAGGATCTTCTAAAGAGAATGTGGCCCATTACTTCAATTAACTCTGGTATTAAAATCTTAAAAATTATCAGATCATCCAAATACTCAAGTCTTGTTGTGTTAACACATGTTTAAAAAATAAGAATGCTTTTGTCTTTTGTGGGGGCATTCTGTCAGATGGAGGATGACTGATACAGGACTCAAATTTTGACCTTTCAGGTTTTACTCTCTTAATGTAACTTTTTCTTATAATCAATATATACAAGATTATGCCACAAAGTCTATGGACTATCAGCAGTACAAAGGACAGAAAAGAGAGAAATTGCAAATTAAAAATGCACAGCTCTAAGGGGAACCCAAAATAGGCAAAAAGGTGAGAAAATTGCATCTGAAAAAGATAAAGGTGTATAATGTACTCACTTTTAAATTCAAACTAATAATTATCCTCAATAGGCTATGAAAATTGACACAATGCTTCAAGATCTGTATTGATTCTTATTAATTAAATGAAATCTAGCATTTTGGCACCACACTTCTTGTGCTGTGTTGGGTTTTCTTAGTATTTATTTATAGCAGGGAAAGACTTTTACTTTACCATTTGTTTGAGATATTGATTGATATAGTCATCTGAATAGTTATGAAAATCATGAAGGATGATACACCTGTCTAAATTTTGACATGAAAAGCCCCGTATCTGAGGTAGCTAGTCTTCTTGTAGAAGTTCTTTATGCATATAACAGAAAGAAATAGGCATTGTGAATGTGCAAGACACACAAACTACCCTCAACCCATAAAGCACCTCTTTTCTGCTCATTAATGTAAAGGGGAAAAAATAGCAGCTCAGATGTAAATTTTGTAAGATAAATCAGCTGGATCTCTCTTCATGTCCCCATGTTTTCATGTATTCATGTATTCATGTGTTATCACTCACCTTTCAGTGGTGTAAGGACTGCAAACTCCAGAGGAGGAGTCTACAGTTCTAGGTCTCTGTGTGGTTTTATTCTACTCAGTTCTGTACCATTCCCCTAAGCACAATTTAATTTTTTTTACTGTAAGTAGGAAGATTTTTTTCCTCCATCGTCTCTCTCCTCATCAGTCCACTGTATTCTTTTGAGATCTCTTAAAAACAGGAATCCAAGATTGAGTCACTGCGTGTCTCAAAGTAAAACAGAAATAGAAATTCATAGGAACAGCTAGGCTGTATATGTGTATCAAAAGATACGCGATGTGACAAACAGGAGGAACTAAAAGTTCCTGTGTTTTTCCAGAGCTGTAATGTTTCTGGGATTATTATGGAATTGGTCACAGGAACAGAACACTGCGACAGGCACAGACTTTCCAGGAAAGATTATAAAACCATACTTCCAGGAGAGACAGAAAGAGGGGGAGACCATGCTCTCTGAAGATGACTCTCCACCATAGTCAGCTACAGTAGAGAGGGAAAAGTTTGTCTGAAACTTAGGCTAAGGCTGGAAGGAAGGCCAAAAAGAATGGATGTGCTGGTGGGTGTTGCTTACAGAAAATTTAGTCAGAAAGAGAAAAGGAAAAATCAAACTTCTTTAAAATATTGGAAGACGCTCTTAACAGTCCTTGATTCTCATAGGTAAAGTTAACATCTCAGAATCTTCTGGAAGGAATTATAACATAATACAAATAATTTGAATTTCTAGAGTGTGTTTAAGACAATTTCTTGCTGCAGTTACTAGAGGAGGCAGTCTGCAGAAACTGCTATTCACAAATAATGAATCAGTCAATAATTAATGGAGGGCTTGTCTGTTATGATCATGAGATGATAGAGTTTAAAAATATAAAAGTAAGACAAGTAGCAAAGTAAAAAGTCTGGCTTTGCAGATGATGGACTTTGGCTTGTTCAGTGATCCGATTCAGAAGGATAAAGAAATCAGCACAAAATTTAAGATTAAGTGTATTTACTGCAGAATTAAGCAGGTAACAGAGAGAGAAGATGGAAAAGGCTGAGATACGTAATACCTCAGTCATTTCCATCAAGGTCTGCTCTCAAGTCTCCCAGATCCCTGGTGATGACATACCTCAAGGAAAAGATACTACTGCCCATTGCAGAAAATAATAAAGTTAAGGACCAATTAAGTAAATTTTCATACACATATCTGGAGTTACAGGGAGAATACCTCTGACAGTGCTGAGCCATCATTGACTTTGAGGCAGTTCTGTCATCTCTGACATACTCTGATGACTGTTCATGATGAAAAGAGCTAGACCAAAGTTATGCCCTAAGTTAGGAAGGATGGTCAAAAAAGCTACAGGCCAGGCCATCTCACCTCAGTCCTGGGAAGGCTATGGAGCAGATAATGACAGAAGCCACAAATGCCATTACATGCAAGCAAAGATGGCTGAACAAAGCCACTCAGGGCAACTAAAATTTTGAGCTTCAATGTCAACACAAGCTTAGATTTGTCATGCAAGTTAACTAAGCCACTTTTTAGTTTCTCACTTTCTTTTTCTGTGTATCAGATTACTCAGGAACCCTTGGTGTTTTAAACTGACCTGATTAGTGCTGATAATATGATTCAGCTCTTCCAGAAGGGATCTCAAAACTCTCCCCAGCTTCCTTATCTGAAGGTATATGTCCTTGAGACACCTTTTGTCTCTTACATTAAATAATGACCTTTATAGAGTTCTGCAATTTGTGAACTTCAGTTGGTTTAGCACATCTCTTGCTAAATGTCATTTTAAATTAGTATGCACACTGTAAGAGTAGCCTCAAATCATTAAGAAATTAATATTCAAAATAATTTCAAAGTTTATAGGAGTTGATACCCTTGGGTTATTATTTCCTACTCCAGCAGAATGTACATTGGCATTATAAAAACAGACTTTCAAATTTGTGTGGGTCATTTCAGACCCAAGAGCTTTCCCAAGAACCCAACATTTTTATGCTGTGTAGTCATTCAAGATCTGCCACTTGACTTTGAAGCACTGCAGTCATACAAAAGTTTTTCCCCTGGACACTTGAGAAGTAGCCCTCAGAAAAAATTTGGTCCATTTCTGCTTTCACCATGGATAAAGTTAAGGTGTTTTGTCTTTTCTGAAAAGACTTATCTTTAGATCCCTGTGAGATGCAGTTGCACATTAACTCCTTCCCTTAAAAAGAAAAGGCTCTGCTTTTCCAAAACCAGATGGTTTTGAATCTTGACTGCTCCTGACTGGAAAGAAACAATACTATAATCTCAATTTAGCATTGATTTCTTTTTTCCCAGGAGCACTGTATTATCCAAGACGTGCTATTGCTTTTCCCTCATGGTAAGAAAATTGTTAATGATACCAATTACATGACACAAATGACATGTCAACATTTGTCTTCTCTTCCAGGTCAGCAAAAATTGCGACTCAAAAACAAAAATAATCTGAAAAGAGTTTAGGGACATGATTTTTATTTTTTTTTCAGAGTGAAAAATACCACAGAAAATTCAAGTCCAGTGAATCAGAAAGTGCCGTGATGAATGAATTGACACGGTGCATTCATGGCTGCTATGCTGTATTTTTCTGGTGGGAGTCTGCTCAGACAGTGCTGTGAAGTGAAATGGAATTTACTCACTGCCTTCAGCACTGACAATTGCTAGAAACAACAAAGTAAATAAGGAAGAGTGGCAGCTGTCAATTAATTCTGATTTATTTTCAATTATTTTCATTTTCATACATAATTAGTTTTATAATTCCCTTAATGTTCTTGAAAATTACATTTCTCTTTTCAGTCATTCTTAAATAAAATCTGAACCTTCTTTCTGTTGTAAGCTACACTCCCTTATTTCTAGTGGGTGAGAAGCAAATTTGGCTTTTGTTACACACTCCTCCACTTCTCTTAGCAATAAATCTACTTGTTTAGTCACAAAACCAAGAGCTTGTATTTCATTTTTATAACATAGGTAGACAAATGAACTAAATGCCTTGCTTTTGCAGTATGACTTTACCTTTTGCATGTGAATTATCAGTTTGCAAACATATTTCATTTCCTAGCATTCTCCTCCAAAGTTTGAATAATGCTTGATCATTCTCTTTAGCACCGAGTTTGTTGAGAAGAGATTAGTCAGTTATTAACAGCCAATTGCAGAATAAATTCTGAGTTATTTTGTACTAGGTTGTATATATGTATTGCTTGGGGTGAAAAATTACTAATATGTAAAAGTAGAGATATAATTTAATAATATAAACATACGCAGTGGATCCAGAGAAAGCCACCAAAACGATTAAAGGAACAAAGCTGCCCTCCTGTTATGAAAGGCTTAGAAAATTGGGATTGTTCAGCCTGGAAAAGTGAAGGCTTTGAGGTGACCTAATAGCTACCTTCCAGTACCTGAGGGGACACCAAAAAGAAAGATGGAGAGAGATTGTTTAAAAGGAGTAACAGGAGTGACAGGACAAGGAGGAATGAGGTCATATTCAAAGTGAGTAAGTCTAGATATTAGGAAGATATTCTTTTGCTGTGAAGGCAGTGAGACACTGAACAGATTTCCTAGAGAAGCTCTGGATGCCCCATCCCTGGAAATGTTCAAGGCCAGGTTGGATGGGGCTCTGAGCAATGGGATCTAGTGGAAGGTGTCCCTAGCAGGGGGTTGGAATTAGATGATCTTTAAGGTCCCTTCCAACCCAAACCATGCTATGATGCAGTTAAATGACAATGCGAGTTTAAGCTTTGATTTAAACTTATTCCCTGTATTCATAATTCTGTAAAGCTACAGCCAGGTCAGGAGTTCTCCCATTACTTCTAACTTCAGGATTTACCTCTAGCATTTTTTTCCTGAGGTATATAGAAGTGAAACATTAGTGGCAGTCTCCAGAAATAATGCTACGTTTAGCCTGTCATCAGAGTGTGCTGGAGATATTGACATATTCTACCCATTTCATCTTCATTGGGACAGACAAAAAGGAAGAACAAAGCAAAACAAATTAACCTTGCTTGCTAGTTATGAGCTCACATGGAGAACAGATGTTTCCTTTGTATTCCCTGTACTAATTTGTCTAGGAGTACAAAAATCTGAGGTCATTAGTAACAGAGGAAACAAGCAATTTGACCAAGGTTTACCAGATCATAAAATATACAAAAAGATAGTAAAAATCATGGCAAAAATAGACAACCACAAGAAATACTAATGAAGTGTACTAGTGAAGTGTAATGCACTTATAGTTTTAATGGAATTTAGGATACTTAGAAAATGTTCTTGTTGCAGCAACTGCTAAAGAAGCACTAAGGATTAGTAGGCTAGCCTAAAAAATTACTCTGCATAACCAGGAAAACAAAATTTCTCTGCAAGAAGAATTAGAGATTTCTTAAACCATAAGGATTACTTAGATTGCAAATAACTTCACCATTTTTTCTTAGCATGCTGAATCATCATTTAAATCCACGCAAATCTCAGTAACCTTCTGGCAACTTGTGAAAAGAACATACACCCTCTGGTCATGCCTTGAACAGAATCCCAACCACTGTTGGAGTAGTGGGAACAAACTTTTACTGCCTGTAAAGCAAAGCACAAATCACATTCACCACCAGCTCAGAGCCAGCATAAATACATATTGAAAAACACATTCACTTCAGCTACTTTTTTGAGGTATTTTCAGTCACTACACATTTTCCTGTACTGTCTCATGCCTCCCTGGAAGAAAAGGGAGGTGAAGATCAGAGATAGGTATATAAGCAGATTTGTTTACGATGCAGTAACAAGAAACCACCAGAAGTAGTAGGATAGTCAGACACACTGCACATATCTATACATCACATAATTTATTTATGGCCAGAAAGGGTTTTCTCCTTTCCACTCATGCCAGATCTTTAGTGCTGAATAAAAATCTGTTCAACTATGCCCTGTAGTCAGACTTCAGTTGATGATTCAGTTCACTGTCTGTCAAGGGAGATAACCCAGATCCTGCTGAGGAAACAGGCAAACTAAACCAATACATCACCTTTGGTTCTGAGTACAGGACAGCTGCTTGTTACTCATAGACAGAATTTACTTGTGGGTGGTACTGGGGTAATTTCCTTTCTTACAGAAATAGGAACCTTCTGAGCCTTATCCAGGCTAAGCAGTCCCAGATCTCTCAACCTTTCCTCATATGAGAGATGCTCCAGTCCCTTAATCTTCTTAGCCCCTTTCTGGATTCCCTCCAGCATGACCATATCTTCCTTGTAGTAGGGAACTCAGAACTGAACATGGTATTTCAGGTGGGAACTACTATAAGATTAAAAAACTTAGTGTTTTTTAATATTGAAAAGTTGATCATTTGAACCCAGTGAGGGATATCCTGCACCTCATATTGCAATGCTCACTTCCAGTATCACTGCAAAAACAGAATTTTGAGACTTTTGTTCTTACACACAAACTAATTTGATTGAAACACACTGAGACTTAAAACAGTAAAAGGAAACGCTGCCACTGACTTAGTTGGAAAAGAGATACAAGTGACTAGGCAAATAAGAACAGTAGAAAGAAAGGAGTAAAATAAATATAATTTATCACATCTTTATTATACTTACAAGAAGTCACACATGTAAAACTTGGGAGGCCCTAAAGATCATTCTTAGTTGCGACCTTGTCAGCAGGTACTTCCCAACTAAATATTGCCAGGTAGCAACAGCTCTGGTAGCCATAATGCTTATTTAAATAATAACATTGACTCAGTTTGAGGTTTTAATAGTTTTCCATCTGAGGATGGAACACAGATGCACCAGAGCATATCTGATTACCCTGTCAAAGAGCGAGGCTAAAGAGGCAAAGCACAGCAGGACCAAAGCTGCTGCTGTCAGAATTTGTTTGCGCTGTCTGATCATTCAGTCAATGTGGCACTCGCAGGGCTCGGCTCACAACTCATATACATATAGTTTAGGTTTACATATACAAATAGTTTAGGTTTAATTCCCTCAGAACATCTGCCATACCATCACATTTCTGCTGCTCTTATGATCTCTTTAGGCAAGTATGAAACTTTTGTATGATTCCTTAAATAATTCCTTAGAATGTAAGCTAGACATTTTATTTGCTGGGTACTTTCAAAAACAATTAGGCATCACAACTGGCTAGTCAGGCCACAGAGGGAAGGGCAGATTTAATGACCCCTTAATGCCTTCCTTCACTAGCTGTCTGCATCACTATATCAAACTATGACCAAAACAAAATTAAAACAGAGGAATCACCACCTCCATCCTTATTTAATCCACTAGCATGTAAGCAATTCTATCCTTTAGAAGGGATTTTTCTACTTGTGTGACATGGTGCATTGAAGAGGATGGTATTGAATCCTTCACTTCCTTTGTCATTTATTCCAATCACAGTAGAAATGGTGATGAAATTTCAAATTCAGTTCAGCATTGTGTGCTTGAATATTCCCAAAATATCCAGAATATTCCTTATGTTTTGGAAATCTTATCTTTTTTGTTTTTACAGCTATTTTTCTAGGGAAACAGGGCTATGAATTTGAAGCATCTGTGAACCCCTCCCAGATCTCAAGTAATTCAAGTGTTCAATGGCTTTAAAACAGTAACAGAAACCAAAGGACATGAAGCAGGCAGCTGTCAACCATTTGATAATCACTGACTATTTGTCCATCCTTTACTTAAAAAAAATTACACCTTTCTCTAAATGGGTTATATAATTAGGGATCTTGAAGCCCTTGTATCAATCATATTTTTTTCTGTTGTCCAATTATCATAAAAATAGACATTTCTGTACATTCAATTAATGCCCCAAGTGTACAACTTCACATGGTCCTGGAAAAACATAAGCAAAAGAACTCGTAGAGAGCATTCAGATGCCTCAGTAGTTCTGGTAGCAGCAGAGAGGCTACATTTTTGTTTTTAATCCCTGAGGTAAGTACATGGTGTCTATGAAACTATGAACACATCTGAATGCTGGTTTTGCACCTCTATCATGGTGCAAAACACAGGACACAATCGCAAATATCATGTTTCACACTCAGTGACAACCATCTTTCATCCAAACTCTGGAAGAAAATAAAAGAGCAAAACACTTTTGGTAAGACTTGTGAGCGACAGAAAACGACTGGTTTGTTTTCATAGGGAAGCCATTTGAAATAAAATCTGGCTAAGCACAGCTAAGTTGTGCTATGACAGAAACAGAATATGAGGGAAAATCATAGAATGAGGACAATCTTCCAGGTAATCCTGTCACTGGAGGTCCAAATGGACACGTAAATCAATGAGTTTGTAGTGAGATCCTGAGGTTAAAAAACAAAGATGGGAGTGCTTAGATGAGCAGTTTCTTACTGTTCTTAAGAACAGCAAGAAAAATAATGTGAATTAATCTCCCAGGCAGGACATAATGAAGTTGATGTTTTTAAGAATCAAAACAGACGGAACAATGACACAGGCAACACAACACAATCTCTGCAGGAAGAAAGTGAACTTCACACAACAGACTCCAGCTTTTACTGACAACAGGAATGGATGGCCAGAAATGGTGATTAGGCAATTTAAAATGAAGTCTTAACAATTCTGAGTATTTGATGGGGCAAGTCATCAGGAGGAGTTGGTCTTGCTCCTCTGGATACCTTCAGACTAAGTTCGATACAGATTTATGAGGCCCTCATGGTACATTCCTCTGAAGTCTCCTGCTCCCCAGACAAAAATAATTGTTCCATGCCCTTACACCAGTATTCCTTTATAGCTAAGATATAGAAAACAGTACAACTTTTATCCAGATTGAAGAACAAATAGAACAGTTTCTGGCTGTCTGATTAAATCGTGATCTATCAAGCAAGGCTAGTTTGGTATTCATGAAGCACTTAGCATCTTGCATATTTGAAGCCTGGGAAAATATTCCACAACACCGAGTCGTTAATTGCGCACTGTGTTGGCTACAGAGAAAAATAATAAAACAATATACTATTTTCCCCTAGAAGAATTATATGTTACAGGAAATCCCTCTCTATATATACCTTCCCTCTTAAAATGGATTTTAGCTGTGGTTTGACTTGTTTATTCCAAAGATTTAGTAATCATACATTTTGATTGCTATAATTTACATACACTTAAGCACTACCTAACTCTCCAGGAGAAAAATTGCACCAACTCATCCTGAAGAAACTTTGGTTTTTTTCTAAATCACAGGTGTACTGGCATACAGAGCAACACCATAAACAACACAGAGAGGAATTCACTCCTCATCCACATTATACAGCACGATAGGAAATGCATCTATTTCTTTCCCCCCAAATAAAACATAAAACCATTTTTGAACAATTCAGAAGTTACTAGGTTTATTTTCTTCTATTCCTTAAAGGCATATTTCCTCTATTTATTCTAATACTTTTGGAAATATTTAGTGACCACTTAGCAAACTAGACTAATGCCACCAAATCTGTAGCTCAGTCAGTGACCTCAGCTGGTAAAGCAAATTCACAAAAAGCTGCTCTAAGGTATCAGACAGGCAGGTATCTTGTCATTTTAAAAAGGGCCAAAACTCAATGAGGATGAAATGAGTAAATTTCCATATATAATTATTCCATTACTCACTGTAAGAAATCAGGGACCTGAGACACAAAGTGAAGGAGGATTCCCACAGAATTGCAGCCTTTGTCTATCTTTCAGGGATGGATAGGTGAGAACACAGGATACATGAAAATAACAGCAAAAAAAACTAGATCTAAAATGGGTGATGAAAGACACCAAGTTACAGGTAGAAGCAATATAAGCCACAAAATAAACCTAGAGTATTTAAAAGGGAAAGAAGGCAAAAGTATATCCTGGTCAACCACTACTGTAAAGAATGGTAAAAAATGAAAGAAATTTAAGTTATATTCAAATTGAATGAACTATGAGTGATTCATGTAATAATATTTGCAACTAAAAAGAGAGGGTTTTTAGTAAAAATTTCAAAACACAAATAGTATTTTACGCTTCTCCACCTTAGTGGTGAACCAACAAATATCCACATATGCTGTGTAGATAGATAGAAACCCTGTTGAACAGTGTACAACTGGAATAATTGAGGTATAATTGAGTACTAAATAAAAGGCAACTGGATAAAGAATAAAACCTGCAAGATAGAAGATGAAGTGGAAAGAAATGTGGAGTACTTAGGTGAATAAACCTGAAGTGCTTACATAATATATTCATTCCCTCAGAATTTTATGACTTTAGGGAAGAGAACATTTTCAATTACTATCTAAGTAACAAGAAAAATGGCCACAGCAAATGAAAGAATTGGCTGATTGCAGTAATAAGCTTGTATAGACTGAAATGCATTTAAAGGTGTGATGTGATATTAATTCTGACCCATGTAAAGGGGCTGTTTGAAGGATTTTAGGCACTGCAATTTGACAAAATTTCAAGGGCTCTGGAAAGAAGTCCACTTGAAAAAATAGAGTGGGCTTTTGAAAGCAAAGATCGTTTATGGCTGCAAGACCTGTAGATAAATTCCTCCCTAAATTCCATCCAGAGAGTAGCTAAGGAGTGAGCAAATGGCTTTTGTACTGGAAGCCTGAGGAAACAGATCCCAGAAGACAATAGGGTGATGTGAGAAACAGGACATCTCTCTAAAATTGCCTCATCTATCCAAGTCCTTCAGCTCATTATTCAACAAGGACCTGTGACCAGAACTCTTCCAAGCAGAATGTAGTCAGTAGAGTTTCATGGCTATGATGAATTTTCTAATCTTATAGAACTTTTACACTTCACATGGATGTCTTAGCCTTTACAATGTAACCTTAGTGAACAATTCTTAAAGCTGTTATTGAAAAGAACTATTTCTAGAGTTCAGATCACCCTAAAAATCCCTTTGGAGAAGATTTTTACCTTATTTGTAATTAT
Organism: Camarhynchus parvulus; assembly: GCF_901933205.1. NCBI lineage: Eukaryota > Metazoa > Chordata > Aves > Passeriformes > Thraupidae > Camarhynchus > Camarhynchus parvulus. Next base: position 102,241,217 of record NC_044571.1, read on the forward strand.
TACCACCTCTTATGCACAAGTGCATTAAATGCAAATGCCAGAAAAAAAGGCCCTAAATCCAAAAGACAGGTAAAGGACTAACATTCCTGCACCTGAAAGCTGAATATGGGAAGATGATAAATACTTTAATTCTTGGCTTGTCTCTTCATTAAACTGATTGTGCATATTTCAGGACTGTGCTTGGTTTTGTTTGAATTTTTGTGAGTCTTGTGTATGCCATACTGACAGTGTCTGAGCATTAACAACACTAAAGAGAAACCTTAATATAGAAACTGATCAAGGAGTTTCTTATAAAAAACCAAACATTTAACACAATTTTTTTTTATTATGTGCCCTAATTTGAAGCAAACAACATTGTCAGAAATAGTGCAAAATACAGGGAATACTGTGGCAATTTTAAAATTATCATCCAGATCTTGGAAGAACAGTGTTTATTGTCTTAACAAAGAGAACTGGTTACCCAGTAACCAGTAAGTGAGAAATTAAGAAGGTAAAAAATGCACAATGCTTTTAAAGTTCACAAAAAAATAGAGTAAAATTTCTTTTTTATTTAATTTGCCTTTTTACTGAAACTAGGCAGAATACAGTAAATAAAATAGGTTACCTCATCTTCATTAGTCTACTAAAAATTCTATGCTAAAATAATACAAAAATACTTCCAACTTGCAATCCATGGAAGTGTTAATTGCTGCTTTATTGAGCATAAATCCATTTAAACTGCTCTATTTCCTAAAAAACACATCTAGGCAAACACTTCCAAGCAAAATACTATCAAAGCAATGAAACATTTCTTAATTTTTCTTCTGTTTTTTCAGTTTTATTCACACCTATAAAATTCAACACTCAAAATGCAACTAAGCAAAGAATAGAAGTCAGAGATGAAAATATATTTTGAGAGATAGAACACAGACCTCTAAATATTTGCATAAAGAATTATATATACCAGCTGTCCCTGGAGGATACACTGTGAATTGAGAAATTACTTTCAATGTCTTCTGTGTTCTGTAGGATATTATAATTCACATGAAACAGCAGTTTTGCTAGGCTTGAAAACTTTAACATTTCTTCATTTTTTATGTGAACAGCAGCAGAGAAAACAGCAAGCAACAGAAACAGCATCAAAAGTATATTGTAATGAACAGTCATTAAACAACCAAGAAAGATTATGTGTAAAGATTACTGTGTTTTCAAACAACACTTTACTCTTTCTCTTTTTAATATCTCTTGTTCTTACTTCAGGTTCAACAATTAACAGTGGACTTAATCAAAATTTTCAGCAATTCAACACTATTAGTGAGACCAAACTACGAGAAAAATAAATTGGTTATAAAATTAGATTATGCAAAGGGTAAAACAAAATTGCAATTCACTTCTCTTTTAAGTGTTCTTACAATGATGACAAAATTCTCTACTGTCACCACTCAACATCTGTGGAGTTTTTACATTTAAATCAATTAGCAAAAATTTTCAACTCCTCACAACTTGTTTCCTAGGTACTAAAACCACTACTGTTTAAGTACTTTGGCTATTCAGCAACCATGAACAATAATATTTATTAAAAAAACCTCAAAATCTGTAGGTTCTAGTGTCAGTTGTAGCAAGAGTTTATCTGGATAGAAACTGTTCAGACTGTCATTTTCCATGGGCAAGAACAATGCAATCCAAATATAGAAAATGCACATTGAAAAAATTATTTGAAAAATCTAAGATAAAATTTATATCCATGTATTTCATTCCAACCACTTGTTCATGATTTCCTTTCCTGCTGAATGGACATCAGTTTAAGACACAAACTTATTTCTGATGGATATTTTGGCAATTACAAGAATTACCACATCATTAAAGAGCCAAACCTGAATACATGCACAAGTGGCTTTACTCTTTCACATATTGAGTCAGGTTGGTCATACACGTATAAAGTTGAAATTCTGTGTTGCAAGTACATCTCCCTCTCTTTTTCCTTAAAGACAAAATTGCAAGACTATACAAATTACCCGATACGTTTAAATATATGGAAGGCACAAGTGCATAAAGCAAAATATACTATTTAGAGGATCTACAAAGCTTAGTGTGAAAAGATCTTGGCAGTCATGGAAGGTAAAGGAAATTCAAAAATTAAAATAAAAGATGGAAAAAGTATACAAGATCCTGAAGGGCAAAATATATCTAAATCTAATAGATAGATTTAGTACAAACTTCTACTTCTCAGGAAAGAAGAATGCAATACTCAGAGTCATTTGAACTCTTCCTTTGAAACCAATGTCAAAAAGAGTTTGATATGAAGTAAAGAAACTCCAGTTTTTCCTTCCTCCTGCAACACACCATAACAGATGGAATCCTCATGGCTGTAACAGATACTAGGAATTGTTTGCCTTTCCAGGTCCTACTCTCAAAAGGTCCCCAGACCCTCTGGGTTTTGCTGGTTACATTCCTCTTTGCCTCGAAGCTCCTGAGAACAAATAACTCTGTTTAGCCTTGATGTGCATACCTAGGTCCAGCTGAGTTTTCTTACCTTATACACAGAGAACCTGAGGACCTGAGTGTTGTGGTTTTCACATGATTTTGGGTTCACAGAGCATCTTTCTGCCTTTGGTAGCTGCATGATTAAGGACCATCGACCGTGAAATGCTCCTTGGACAGCAGCTTGGCTCCTTTCAAGGACCTTTGCTGATGCCTGGTTCTCCATAAGGGTCCCCTTGCTCTTGAAATCAAAATAGCTTTCAGAAGGTGGCCTGCTGGTTTTCCACTACTTAAGAATCATAACTGATTTTCGCTTCACATTTTTCCTTCAATATCTCTATGACCTAGGAGCATCAGAGAAATGACATACCTATTTCAAAATTCTAAAATCTCATATTTACTTGAAATTTATACCTGTGAAACAAAAATCTGTCTAAAACATGTACAAAACATATTAAAATATAAAATGCAATATTTGTAACAGATGGAAAATAATCTTTGCATATTTTATTAAAGAAGTGACAGTTCTCTTGATTTTTTTCAGCCTAACACACACTTCAGAGCAGTACAGGGCTTTAGAAGATATTAGCATTTCCAGAGTTTTCCTCCAGAAAATGATCAGTGCTTCATTAACTGAAAAGATTAAATTACACATCCAGACAATGATTAGTTATTTGACAATGACCATTTAATAAGGAATCAGCTGAATGACATTAATTGACATTGAAAATTCACTGCCTTCTATAGCAATGTCAAACATCAATCTAATTAAAAAGATGTGGATATGTTTACAAAAGAATCCTCCCTATCCTCCTTAGATACACCATTAGATACATCTAACCCTAGGTTTACTGATGAAATGCTAGACCTGAAAAATAGATTTGAAAGATATTCAAAGGTACACTGGATTCTTTAAGAGAGGAGGCATTAACTTTTACTTTAAGATAATGTCCATCCAGTCCAGGGGACATGCTTCTGTGTTTCCCAGTGATTCATGTAACTAAATTGGAGATTGGAAAGCTGTGCCCTATGCTGCCTTGTTCAAACTTCTGTTTCAACTAACACAGGGTCACAACGTCTATTAAGTGTATGGGAAATCCTCTCGACCATCTGAAATTATTCAGTGACCCCCATGACATTCAGCTAATCAACACTGCACTTTAATTCCTGTGTAATCTTCATTAATTGAAGAGGTCAGTCTTTCTGCCGAAATGACCAAGGTACAAGTTTCTTGTGTCTTCAAGAACAGATTAAATGAGAAGCAACTGTGACAATACAGGCTTCTATATGCAAATACTGCAAAATCAAAAGAAAGAAAAAAATTGAAAATCTTTCCTGTGTTTAGCTGACAAGGAAAGATGCAATCTCTGTCTTAAAAACTGTATTTTATTAGTGTGCTATGTGTTTAGTATAAACTTCAGTTATTTTTTGTTGTTTTGGGGTGTGTTGGGGGTGGGGGGAGGTATATGTTTTTATATCTCTCATAGCACTGGTATAGTTGAAATAATAGTTGAAGTCAAGGAAATACTTTCCTTCTTTGCACCTTCCTGTACAAATTTTAATAAATGGTATGCATATCCCAGTGACACCCACAAGACAAGAAACTGAGAAGACACGCCCAATAAGTGGAAAAAAAAAGGGAAGACTGTTTTTGAGGAGTGGTGCTAGAACTGCTTTCTTAAAAACCTTCAAGACCTATGACTGCCACCCTACTAAAATATTTTCAGGTGATAACACACTTCTCTGTGTGGTCCCTCTCCACTAATACCTTGCTAAGGAAAAATCTCATTTTACTGAGGAAATGACAAGCAGAAACCTAAGAAACCAGGGATTGTGGAGGAAGCAGCTAAAGAAAGCACAGCTTAGAAACCCTTCTGCAGACACTATTACTAAATACTATAAATGTGATTCCAATCTGCAAAATCTTCAATGCAAAAGTCCAAAATAAATTTCTCCTTATGATGCAGCCAAGAGGTACTGTCCAGTTTGATTGATCATGTGCATAACACTACAGCCACCATAATGGGTAAAGCTTTGCAATGTTCTTCTGGGAATGCTGACATTGGAGGAATGTGGAGATGCTCCCATTGTGCAATACATGCTCGTGCATCTCTCTCTGTTGACAGCCACCATACATGTAGTTTCTATTTAGAATCACAGAATCATTTAGATTAGAAAAGACCTCTAAGATCGTTGAATCCAACAACTAACCTAGTGCTGACAAGTTTAATGTTGTGATCCAATTATGTTTTGGCTAACAATCCTTGGTCCTATACCTTTCCTCCCTCTGGGGAAACTCTGCTAGGGACACAGCCAGTTCTGCTTCAGGAATTCTACTTTCCCTTCAGAGAATAGTTAGCAAAAAATTAAAACTCAAGGTATTTTTCAGCCTGATATGGGGGAAAATGTGTACTTATAACTGAAAAGATAAACAAAAACATTAATCTGCTAACCTAAAAGAGACTTTATCTTCAATATCAAAACCAGGATTCACATATGGGATATAAAATTTATAATAAAACTCTCAGCAGAATCAATATGCTCAAAGCAAAGCAATTGCTTTTCATTAGTGTAGGTACAGCTGAGAAATCAGGCCAAGACACAGAGGCAGGGATGAGAAAAAACTACCTTTTTAAGGTGCTTTTTTAGATTATGCCTATATTCCTTCAGGATTCTCCTTAACTGCTGTTATAGAATGCAGAGAGAAACCAGCATTGTCACATGATCCCAACTCCCCTCGTTATGATTTCAGCCCTTACAAAACACTACATAAATGCAGGAGAGGGAAGAGGACAGGATATTACTAGTACTTAGTCTTTACCAGAACAATCTGGGTAATGAATCTGCCCAAGCACCTGCTGTGTGAAACAAGCATGTAAAAATCTTGCTTTCATGCTTTATGGCATTTCATGTGTCTGCTTTTTTTATTTGTCTTTAAAAATCTGACACATTAGCTTGAAATTTATTATTTGTTTCCATTTTGTAATTGTTATTTAATAGTCTACAGAATACAAATAGACCAGGGGAGATTTGAGTTTCACTGGTAAACAGGAAAGTACATGCACGAAGATGGTAAAATCAGCGTGGACTGCACAATCATAAGAGACATTTCCATTCTGACTGGCAACCAGTAAGAACTGTAGCATTTCCCCCTGATTTCTTATTAGGATAACACCTTAAATTTTGATACTTGGAATCCAGGAATGTACAAAGAGTAAACCAAACCCAAACTGCAGATGTACAACCTGGGAAGTGCCACATCTAACTCTAGCAATGCACAACAACCATAGGTTTTTTTCATTGAGTCAAAAAGCAGAGGAATCTGCTGTCTACCTAGATTGTTGGACATTTGTTTCCAAAGATTTATCCCTAAATATTCTAGCATTAGAAAAAAGAAAATTTTGCAATTAAATAATATTTTCAGTGTCTTTTTTTCTTTAATTGTTGGTTAGAAAAGGTTAATTAATATTATTCGGGTCTACGTTACACTTCAATTTTGTTTTCTACACCAGTATTCTCATAAATAATGATACCTTATAAGCAAATATTTATATGCGTTGGGTAGAACCTCATGTAATAAATTAAGCTTTGAGAAAACTTCAAAACTGAAGCTAGACATGTAAATACAATCCTTGGAATTACAAAGATCTACAATTGTGTGATATGTTTATTCAAGCACTACACTATTTTTAAGGAACTGAGCAGATTTTAAATTATAAATTCAAGAGGCAAGTTCCTCATATGTCACATCTCATTAGCAGAACAATAGCTATTTAAATACTGGTTTTCTCTTTTCATGTGTAGTTACTTGTATCTTACATGTTGAAAAATATACCCATTAGAGAATAGGTTTATATTTGATTGATCAAAATGAATAGAAATAAAATACAGGAAAGGTCACTGCATATCACACTCAAGTAGTCCAGGCAAACTGCACTTGTAATTGAACCAGAGAATGTCCCAGCAACCCAGACATTCCATAAGTCAAAATTAAGGCAGCCACAGGTTGTTGGAGATTATGGAAGAATGTTGCTAGGATAGAGAATCTGAAGCCTAGAGTCTGGTTCATGTTACTTCTGTGGCATTCCACCACACAAATCCATTCCCACCACACGAAGTTCCAAAGTACATTCCATGTGCATTTGACATCATGACATTTCTAATTCCTCTCCTAAATATTTGGGCAATTTCAAGGTAACTTTGTGAATGATAGCACAGAAAAGCGTCTAATTAAGAAAAACATGTACTCCATAAACCAAATTGAACTGACCCAGGAGGGCAGAACAAAACTTTGCTCCCAGTAGATTTTATTAAAATAATTTCATCCTTCTTGCATGCTTTGATCAGCAATATGATAAAAATAGTTATTAAATTATCATCAGTCATTGCATACCAAGCATTCATTTTACAAGCAATGGTGGAGAAGAATCATAATTACAAAGCAAGCATATCAAACCATCTGCAGTTATGCAGATGGCTTTTTTACAGTAGTAGAGAAATGTACTTATTTATGCTTAGCTATTTTTAAGTACTCAAGAAGGAAAGGCACTCCATGAATACTTACCAGCATGAATGCTGACCCAAAAGGATTCATAAATACTAAGCTTTGCTTCTGGCACTTGAACAACCACACTGATTCCAAATATCATGTCCCAATCCACTAGCTTCTCTGTTTCTGATCCTGTATAATGCTCTGTAGGCTTAACAACCTTTAACACTTCATAGTTAACTTCTTGAAAATTAATGGGAACAGTAGAGTAAAGCAGGATGAGAGCTAACATCTACAAAAGAATATTACATTTGTAAATCAGAGCAAAGTGGCAGTGCTCCATTTTCAAATATCTTTAGCCCTCAGTATATAATATATTAAAAAAGTGATTGACCATATATGTAAAATACTCTCTTTAAAGACTGTATGTAAAGACTATCTTTAAAAAGATACACTTTTGTAGGACATTTGTATAAAAACATGATCACATGCAGCCTTACCCAATTCTGAATGACAAATTATCAGTTAGACTAACTCATAAATTGGAATCAGACCAGCTTCTCTGTAATATTGCTTTAAATAAGACCGTCAGGCCCAATATTTTTCTGGTTTTTAGCTGAAAAACAGAACAGTGCAGGAAGAAATATAATATTCTTCAATATAAATATTTATGGTATTTTTTTCCTGACAGTCATCAGAAATATCTGTTTGATATATTTGTTAAGAGACAAAGAATAGAAACATTTTGCCATTTAAAACCACCATTAAAATTCTTGCACTGACATAACAACAAGGTGCCTCATTATATCAGCCCTGCCCATATTTCTAGGGAACTTGACAGGAGTGGTTACTCAAGCTCATTGTGCTCAGCAAAAGATGCAAGATCTGTTGTGTCCTAGGATGTACAAACATAGGAGCACAGATTCAGAGAAGACATGCACTATAATGATTTAGGGAAAGGCTTACTGTTGTTTGCCACCTGGAATAAGAAAAAAACATTTTGAGAAAAGCTATGTGTTCTGACATTCCTATTTATGTTAGGCAATGCTTTATGTCTTGAGCGTTCAAAAGAAATTCCCAAGTACTGTTTGTACTTAAACAGTATTTCAAACAGACTCTGGACCACCGCAATCTGGGGTTTGACTGACAGGAAGTATAAAACTCTTAGTGCAATGATTAGTGCAATGATAAATGAACTTGCAGTACCAGATTTAATATTATGGAATTGGTCTGTGCCTATGACCTGTCCTTTCCCAGAAGTTCCCACACAGCACAAGACTGTAGCTTAATACTCCTGAGTACAGGATGAAGGAGAACACACACAAGCTGCATCTCAGCACCACAACTGCTACATTACCTCAGTTCATGAAGCAGACAAAGCTTTTATTGCACACAGGCTCCAACTACTGAACCAAGAACAGCCAGAGCCTCCTTCCATTTCTTTTACTTTCAGAAGGAAGACATTAGTGAAATAATTTGTGTTCTCATTCCTCCGTGCCAGAAGGGGATTCAGATATGCTGTCTACACAAGTAGCCTTCAGCGACCAAACAGCCCAGCTCTGGTGGAACCATGTCTGGTTCGTTTTGCAAGTAGTGTATCAATTCAGTGATGGGCTCCTCTTATTTTAAGGTTCTTTTTCAAGTAGGTCATTTCACATGTCTTATCCAAAAGCAATTTATTCTACCCTTTCATGTCCAGTAAGAATAAGGTCTGGATTTGTGATTACTAAGATTTTGTACTTATTTTCTCACATAAGTTTGTGAGGTTTAGATGCAATGTCTGTAATGGTATGGCAGCTTGGTGCAGATTAAGTTCAAGTTTTCTCATGAGAAAGAAATTGAATAGATACTGCTGTGGTGTTGTGAGGTCCACAGGATGAGGTCAGAGATGAGAATTTGACTCCAAGTTCTCAGAAGGATGATATTATATTATATCATATTATAATTATACTATACTAAAGAAAGAGAAAGGGTACATTCTACATTCAAAGGCTAAACAAGAATGAATAATAAAAACCTGTGACTGACTCAGAGTCTGACACAGCTGGCTGCAATTGGCCATTAATTAAAAACCATTCACATGTTTGGACAAACAATCTCCAAATCACATTCCAGAGGAGCAAAACATAGAGAAGCTGAGGCTTCTTATCTTCCCAGGAGGAGAAATCCTGGCAAAGGGATTTTTCAGAAAATATCACTGTGACATACTGCAGCATTGTTCTCCCACTCAGTATCATCCGAAACTGTTGTAAGTCACTCTATATCATCATCCAGATCACTAATAAACATATGACAAAACAGAACCAAAGAAAGCCCATCAGAGAACTTCGCTTGAATACTCTTTCAGTCAGCAAGTATTCCAAATTAATTTTTTATGTAGTATTTTTCTCATCTTGCATGAGTTTTTAAATAGAGTATTCATGATGAACTCTGTACATGTAGTATATATTGTGGATGGGGTTGTTTTGTTTTTAAAGCTTACACGTGGCCTGAAACATGACCTCCTTCAACAAATTCTGTTTTCTGATGTTATCTCACTATGTTCTTGGACTATAGCTCAGTTTTGTGATTGTTTCTTCTGTCAATTTACTGGATATTTTAGAGAGGGATTTATAACACCCTATTTTCTATCCTTTCTTCTCTGTGTAGAAAATTTTTTTCCTTCCTTCCACCATTTGGTATTCTATTTGTCCTTTGCAAAATCTTGAACACAAGTACCAACACCTTTGAGATTTCACGAGTTTGTTAAATGTCTGGGAATGACGTTCAACAGGCTCATCTAACTTACAAACCTCTAGCTCACCTAAGCATTTTCTAAATCCTTTTTTTTTAGTTCAGATTGGCTTACTGCCAGCATTTGTTCTACCAGACACCAGTAGTAACCTCATTAGTGAAGATCAGAGAAGAACGGCATTAAACACAACAGCCTTCCCCCTCCCCTTATCTGTGAGTAGATGTCACATTCTGTACTCCCACACTCTGGCAGTGCCTAATACTTTGTGATTAATTATCTTATTACTGACGTGCTTTTGGAGGAAATGTGTTGTTTACTTGAGAATGGTTCCTAATTCCATTCTGTGATTTGATTTTCCAAATGTTGAGCTTGAAATTACAGAAATCATCAGAGAAGAAAGGGATATTTCATTGTTCATCCTTTACCTTTCCCTCTTGATAACATTCTTATATATGTAAACAGGGAATAAAATTTTAGCAGTGAGATCCCCAATGCTTTTGGCTTAGAGTGATATACTCATATGCTGAAAACAATTTTTATACCTTTTCTGTGCTGAAATACATCAATATTTGGTAACCATTTATTTATAGAGAGCAGTGACACTGTGCAGCAGGGAAGGGCCAGATCCCTCATAAGTTAAAACACCTCAAGTAATGCTGAATGCTACACTTGGCCAGAGTCAAACACTGATGAAGCAAATTTTTGAAGATACAAATTCAGATTAGTCTCTTTGGTGGAAAGAGAGGATTAGTTCTGAGTTTGTATTATCAGTTGACTGCAGAGTCGCTTCTGACACCCATTCTCTTACAGCATGTTGTTGCTTCAGGCACAACTGTTGTTTCTAACAAATTATCATAATTCCCTGAACCCACTATTTATCACAGATCTCCTCTGACTGAGAACTAGAATTAGGTTTCTAGTGCCAATGTGACACAGTCTAGTAGCCATGCCAGATATCCCTGATAACCCATTCTGTACTTTCCTCATTACTCTGCATTGGCCATGGAGGTACACTATGCATAAAATCCTGGAAAAGTCTGCTTGGGACTCATACATGTGGCACCACAACTGGTTATTACCCTGATTATCTGCATGACCCTATGTTCACCCACACTTCTCTGGCTAGTTTCCTTTCCAGAAACCTTTGATCTGCAGATGGTCTATAAAGGTCTATTCCTTTCATACCTGTATTCCTCTTGAGAACCAGAAGCTATGTATGCCTCCTAAAAAGTACAGATTTTTATTCCAAATCTCCACGCTTGGCTCTATTTAGTCTCTTTCTATACAAATCCTGGGAGGCTGAGCACAACACACAGCCCACAGCGCAGCATAGGTTGGAATGCTGTATTAGAATTCTCTGCAAAAACGCGTGAGATGTGGAACCTCCTGCAACAGTGACTGGAGGAGACAGACAAACAGTCAGTTATGAAGTTGTTCCCAGAATGGATCAAATCAGTACAGTGCTAATGAGGTACCATCCCTGGGATACATCACAAAGAACATTCATGACAAATATGGGTAGGTGAAGTTCATTTATAATGCAACAGTTAATTTACAGCAGTACAGCTTTGCAGACTGCATAATGACTCTCAAGGTGTATTTGCTTGGAGGCATAGACAAGGACAGAACATTTATCCTGTGCATTTTTTCTCTTAGAAGGTTATAACCCAAAGCTTTTCACGATTTACCCGTATCTCTAGATCCCACTGTCAAATCTTTAAATTTCAGAATAGCTGGAAGAATTCATTACAAAGATTAACATTCAGAAACAATGGGATTGTTAATTCAACTGCTCTGCTGGAGGTCACAGTTACTTACAATTTCTGTTTATATTGAGACAACCACCTACTATAACCTTCCAGTTTCATTAATGCTTAATGATTAATGACATTTTCTTACAGGAATGAGCAACCATTTAAGAAGTGTGTTGCTATTGTATTATAGTTTCTCTCTTACAGAACTCCAATGTTCTAATTTAAAAACAAACCTCCATGAATTAAGCAAGCAATCACACAGCACTGACAGCAGAGTCAATCTCAAAACCCCATTTCCCTCCCCCCCAAATTTTCAGTAAACTCTTGCAAAACTCATATATGCATGTATTTGTGCATAGGTAGATTCTAGCATTTTGTTGTTAAGTAGGAATTTAAAAACTTACAAAAATTCTTTCAGATATTGCTCAAATCCTTCCATCTCTTTAGTATCTGTATACTTGGTGGGTTGTAGTATTAACTCTGCCCTTAACTCATCAAAATATCTGTCTGCTTACCTTATTTTTGCTGATTACTGAAAGCCCTCAACCCCTCCTGGTCTCAAACTTAATATTTTTAAAGAATTACCACTTTTTTAGAGAAGTATGATGTGTACAGTAAACAAATCCTTTTCAGAAAAGTTTTCTAAAGATATAACCATGACATGCATCAAAGGTTTGAACAGACCATTGATGGGATGCTCCATACAACATCTCGTTAAACCAGTTTCTTCCATTTTGTCACTCTTAATTTTTTTTAAATTGCCTGAAGTTTGAGAATCATCCACTAAAAACTACCTAAAAATCACTACATCAAAAATCTTGAACAACATTAATTACATTAAATACTGCTATTATTTCTTCTGCACAGTGAGAATTGCAGAAATTCCTACTCCTGGTATCGCAGACACATTGCTGACTGGCTCAGACCCAGCTACAGGAGTAGCAGATACTTGCAACATCAAATCCACACATTTTTCTCAGTCAGCAGACAGCTACTCTTTCAGATAATACTGGTACCAGCCTTTCTGAGTCATCTCAACACTGTTCACATGCCATTCCCCCTGACTAGAGCACAGTATAGGAAAGCAGCTGGTACGTAATAAGACAGATCTGTCCATTTCAATGCTGAATCACACAAAATGCTAAGGTGGCAACACTTTCCACTTGCGTTCAGTTTGGGAAAGATAAGGTAATATGTGCCATTGTCAGGAAAAAGCTACCAATGGTTTGGCTTTGTTTTCTGCACTAGTCAGTGGCAGATATTTTCTGAAAAATCCCTTGGCCAAGGATTTTCTCCTGGAAAGCTGAGAAGCCTCAGAGAAAAAGGAAAACAAATTCTTATCTTGTTTGCTTCTCCTGTGTTGTGCTCACATATGGAATATGTTTGGAGATTGTTTATCCAACAGGTGATTTTTTTCATTGGCTTCATGTGAATTGTTTTGACTTATTGACCAACCAGTGCCAAGCTGCTTCAAGGCTCTGGAGGGAGTCACGAGTTTTTATAATTACCTTTTGGCCTTCTGTAAGTATTCTTTCTTTATTCTTTAGTATAGTTTAGTACAGTATTCTTTAATATAATATAGTATCATTAAAAAATAAATTAGCCCTCTATTAACATGGAGTCAGATTCATCATTCCTTCCTTCGTCTGGGAACCCCACAAATACAAGAGTTGTCCTTATTTTTAAATTTAACTTCAAGATGTTAAAATCAGGAAATTAATACCTTATTATCTTGACAAGGTGCAATATCTCATATAAAAATTATTTTCTCTTCAGAGTCATTATGTCTTATCACAGAATCATAAGCACTGAAACATAGAATGGCCTGGGTTAGGAGAGACCTTAAAGATCATCTCATTCCAAACCCCTATCCTGGGGAGGGACACCTTTCACTAGACCAGGTTGCTCAGAACCCCATCCAATCTGGCCTTGAACACTTCCAGGGATGGGGTAGCCACAGCTTCTCTGGGCAACCTCTGCCACTGCTGGCACACTCTCACAGTAAAGAACTTTCTCATAATGGATAATCTAAACCAACTCTCTGCTGAGAAGATTTTTACCAGTTTGAAGCCATTCCCCCTTGTCATGTCACTCTAGGCCCTTGTAAATAGTTTCCCTCCATCTTTCATGAGGGCCCCCTTCAGGTACTGGAGGCCCCCAGTTAGGTCAGTGTGGCGATTCTCAGTTCAGTTGAAGAGAATTCTCCCAGGCTTCAGGCCTGGGGAACTTAGAGAGCAAGAATGAAAACAATTATTATCTCTCTTTCTGTTCATGTTGTTTATAGATACGTACCTTCAGAGTGTGTTATTCATAGTTCACCAATAGTGTGAAAGGTTTTTACTTTGAGACCAATCAGGTTTCACCTTCACCTTTCATCCTCTTAATAAAATCTCTCTTTTTCGCCTTCTGAAACATGGAGTCATTTCATCTGTCCCTGACTCAACAGGGTCAGGTCAGTACAAAGCTTCTTTTTTCCAGGCTCAATAATCCCAGTTCTCTCAGCCTTTCCTAATAGGAGACGTGCTCCATTCCCCTAATCAATTTGGTGGCCTCGTCTCTCCTTGCTCCAACACTTTCATGTTCTTCCTAAGCTGGGACCCCAGAGCTTGACTGAGCACTTTGTTGGAGTTCAGAATACATGAAAAGAGCTTTGTATTTATTATCCTAGTTAGAGAATACCATTGTCATGATAACACTGCCTGCAATTTCAGCTACTGTACTTGCAACAGAATCTGCTGCCTTTAGCCTTTAATCCAGTTCCCATGTGTGGTACTTTACACTTCTGCATTATGCAAGGGGAATATCTAAGAGCCCTCTGTATACAGTAACTGCTCATGCACGTTAAAAACAAGGCTCTACTAAAACAACTCAGCTATCAGAACTTCTGCACACCTACTGCTTAATCAATACATCAGCATCAGAGAATGCTGATGCTGTAAACAAGCCATTTGCAATTTTATTAAGTGACAAGTGCTTTGGCTGCATGTTTTAAGGTGTATTTTTCTGTCCATTTTACTTTTAAGTGTTTACTTAAATGACCCAAGGGAGGGCTTGTCTTCAAACATTTTTATAAGACTGAAATTATACACTAGGTTTTTGTAGATTAATAAGGTGAAGTACACCTTTATGAAAAATAAAATTTATTGTTTGCATGACAAGAGCTACTCTTCAAGCTTTTAGTAACCTAATATATCACCCATAAGATACACCTTGCTGGACGAAGGAATGTAGCCATTATTGTTCACAGAAATTATGCATTGCTGGTTTAGTATTTTATATCTTAGGAATTTTACAATTCCATCATGAATGGAATTTGTAACATAGAGACTACTTAGAAATTCAAGATTGCTTTGTGGTTTCTTTAAATATTTTTACCCAAGTACTCAATTTAAACTAAATTAAGCTGTAAAACTGCACGGAAGAAGAGTGCAGTTTTTTAATATCAGCAAATAAAAGTTGACTATGTTGTATAAAACAACAATTGAACTCCTTGGTCTGGATATATTCTTATTCAATAATTCTGTCCTAAATCATTCCCTGCTACATGTGCTTGGCAAAATGCATTACTTGGCTCTAACAGCTGTACTTTTGATACTTTTGAGTCATACAAACTTCTGGAGTTTATTTCAACAGACTATGATAGTGCAAGCTCATTTTATAGATAAAATCTCTTCTGGAACAAACCAGTGGGAAAAGAAGATGACTCAGAGGGATGATATTTAATTAGTATTATATATGGTAATAAGCCATTCCAGAACTAAGCTAGTCATGACAAAGAAAGCAGCCC